>NC_133170.1:84770000-85387500 GCF_040802235.1 Manis javanica | reverse complement strand
GCCACTGGGGGTCTGATTGCCCAACCACCCGAAGGGGAGGCTGGACGAACAACCCCCATCCTAAGCCCGCCGTAGTGGGGCTGGCAGAAGAATATTGACGGGGCCCGGGGGCTTCTCGCCCGACCATTTCCATCACCAAACAGGAGCCCAGGGTTACTTTAACAGTAGATGGTCACCCCATCTCCTTCCTCCTAGATACAGGAGCCACCTTCTCAGTCTTGCGAGAATACCGGGGCCCTACCATGCCTGCTATTACTCCTATAGTCGGGGTAGGAGGTAAACAGATTTTCCCATTTAACCCCCCCCCCTTTTAATGCACAATCCTAGACAATCCCATACCTTTCTCCCACTCCTTCCTGGTTATGCCCCAGTGTCCCATCCCTTTACTAGGACGGGACATCCTTTCCCTCCTCCACGTTTCCATAACTATATCCACTCCCACAGCCCCCAGTACTCCCTTTCTGATGGCCCTCATAGCCGACGACCCCCCCTACCCAATGAAAGCTCCGGTTCCGCCCTCATACACCCTGTAAACCCCAAAGTTTGGACATTACAAGCCCCTCCGTGGCCCTATGTCCCCCTGCCTCTATCAAATTACGTGACCCCTCTCAGTATATCTGTCAGGCCCAATACCCCCTAACCACTTCAGCCCTCATAGGCCTCCAACCCATCATCCAAGATCTCTTAAACAAAAATTACCTCAGACCCACTCACTCCCCATTTAATACCCCCATATTAGCTGTTAAAAAAACCAACGGATCTTTCCGCCTCATCCAAGACCTTCGCCTCATCAACATGGCCGTTGTCCCTATCCATCCCTTAGTTCCAAATCCATACACCCTTTTATCGCAGATCCCTGCCTCGGCATCCCACTTCTCAGTCCTAGATCTCAAGGATGCATTTTTTTCTATCCCTCTGGACCCCTCTTCCCAAGATTTTTTCACCTTCACCTGGACGGACCCATGCATGAGACACTCTGAACAACTCACTTGGACAGTTTTGCCACAAGGCTTCCGAGATAGTCCCCATATTTTTGGACAGGTCCTAGCTCAGGACCTCAAACAGTTTCATCATGATCACTCCGAGTCCACCTTATTACAATACATGGACGATCTTCTACTCTGCAGTCCCTCATGGGAACAGTCTCAACTTGACACTTCCTCCCTACTTAACCTTCTAGCTTCCAGAAGTTACTGGGTATCCCCCGTCAAAGCTCAAATCTCTTCCCCTCCTGTCACTTACCTCAGATTCCTTCTGTCTCAACAAAGAAAGTCCATTACCTTAGACAGAAAACGGCTCCTCTCTGACCTGCCCATTCCCAAAACCAAGACAGAAATCCTTTCCTTTCTAGGCCTGGCTGGGTATTTTAGAGCGTGGATCCCTAACCTCTCCCTGTTAGCAAGACCCCTATATGACCTCAGCAAGGGCCCCCCTGAAGAACCATTATCCTCCTCACCCTGACACGCCTTCATTAAGCTCCGTCAAGCCCTTGTGGAAGCCCCAGCTCTCCATCTCCCTGATTTGTCAAAGCCCTTCTCATTATACATTCATGAGAGGTCCAGTCAAGCTCTAGGAGTCCTAGGCCAATATTATGGCCCATCCTTTGCCCCAGTAGCTTATCTCTCCAAGCAATTAGACCCCACAGTTCAGGGATGGGCCCCCTGCCTACAGGCATTAGCCGCTGGACAGCTCTTGCAGAAGGAAGCTCATAAACTGACATTCAGGGCGCCCCTTACCATTCTGTCCCCACATCACCTAAAAGATCTCTTTACCTACAAAAGTTTACAGACTCACCCTCCCTCCAGACTCCTGACCTTACTGTCCTCTTTCCTCCAAAATCCTGTTCGTCCCCTTTGCCATCCATACCCGAATCATGACTTTTTCCTCCTTTACTGCTCTCTCGCTTTTTTTCCTCATTCCTATTGTCTTCCCCGCCACCGCAGCCTCCTTTGTATAGCGATTCAAAGTCAGACAGACTTACACACAGCATCAAACAAGTTACTGCCCTCATTGCCACACCAGACTGCCCTCTGAAAAGCTGCTCTGAGCCTTTGTACCTCCACTTTCCTCCCTCCACCGAAGTGTTCACTAGCAGCTCCCCTTATTCTCCCCACCTCTGCTTCCTCTATGACCAAAGACAAGCCTATTGCAGGCGATGGCCAGACACCTACAGGAGATGTCCCTACTGGTCTTGCGCCATTCGCTACATGGGTGACTTCCAGTACCCACAGTATTATTCCTCCAACCGTTTCATGAAATATCCCAACGGCTCATTCTCCTTATCAATCCCAGATCCCTGGGACTCTCGATGGGCTGCCGGAGTCACAGCCTCAGTTTACTACAGGGGGTCCTCGACCCCCCCACGATACCCTTCATATCTCTTGAGAGTATGTTCCCTCTCATTCCCAGATCTCTCAAGTTGCATCAGATAGCAGACATTCCGAAAAAGTCATTATCCAAACTCTTGACGGCGCCTCTTCATCTTCTTCTCCCCGCCCCTCTTCCCATTTCTCCTACTCTTCATTACAGCTCATTCAGGACACCACCATCTTTCTCAACCACACCCTTAACACAGCCGATTGTTTCTTGTGCGCATCACTACAGCGCCCACTGCTGGCCGCCTTGCCCCTTAATATTTCCAACTACTCCTTCCATGCAGAAAGACAACCCCTCTGCCCCCTGGCAGACATACCCCTATGGGAACCAGAATACGCAGATAATCTCACCATCCACCACTGTGTAGGCCCGACTCCACCCCCCTCCAGCGCACTTCACTGCCTCCCAACTCCAGCACACCCTGCATTCTCATCACCCTAATCCCACAGCTTACACTTTACAGCATGGCGGAATTCCTTGAGCTCCAACCTCCCTTGCCCTCGCGCACAAAAAGGGCTGCTTTCCTTCCCATCATGGTAGGTATCTCTTTGACCACCTCAGCCATTGAGGCAGGATTTTCGGGAGAAGCCTTGGGTCACTCTCTATAGGCAGTTAGAGATCTCAACGCCAAACTTGAGGGAGCCCTGACATCCACTGCCGATTCCCTAGCCTCTCTCCAAAGACAGGTCACTTCGCTAGCTAAGGTCACCCTTCAAAACCGGCGGGCCCTAGATCTGCTTACCACCGAGAAGGGCGGCACCTGCGTCTTCCTCTGGGAAGAGTGCTGCTATTACATCAACGAATCCGGCATTGTAGAAACTGACATTACCAAACTCACCGACCTTGCCTCCAGCCTCCACTCTGCTTCCAATTCCAACCCATTCTCTTCAATACTAACAAACCCCCTCCTCACCTGGCTCTGGCCCATTGCAGGCCCCATAATAGTCATTCTTCTCGCCTGTCTCTTCTTACCCTGTATACTAAAGTTCATCAAATCCCAAGTCGGAAAAATCTCTAATCAACCTTTCAACCAGCTTTTACTCAGGAACTACCAGCTTCTGGCCACAGATGATCCCTCACCCTCACGTGACCTCCTCACCACATGCTGAGATGGACCCCTCTCTCCGCTGGAAACTGTTCCTGGAAACAATGGCCGCAGACGCCTGGCTCCTGACACCCATATCCTCTTGGCACCATTGGAATCAACAGGTCCTCAACTTATGGTTACAGGGAACCTTCATTGATTTCCAACCTGAAGAAGTCCACATCTACTCATCCTTACTGTGGGGAGTCCTATCAACCCTTTCCTCCCAATCCTCAAGCCCTCACTCCCTTCTCCGCCCCTGTTCAGCAGGAAGCAGCCAGAGAGAAAGCAACGTCCACAAACCCATAGAGGAGAAAGGGGGGAATGAAGGGCCCCCACCAGTAAGATGGCAAACTTCCGGCTTCGGGGAGGGGGTCCTCGGTTCCCGCCAGCACCACCTGAAGCCCAATCACCTCTCGCCCCCCTCCCAATCCCAGCACCGAGCCAACAGCCACCAGCCCCGTAGAAGTAACACCACAATCACCCCATGCCCCTTCCTATATAACCCAGCACCTTTCCCTAATAAAGCAGAATTCTCCGGTGAATTGCTGCTGTGTGTCGCTCCTTTCCTTTCAGGTTCAATCTAAGAAAAATAAATCAGTGTAATATATCATATTAATATAATAAAAGAAAAAACTACATGATCATCCCAACTGATGCAAAAAAGGCATTAAACAGCATCAATTACTCCTCATGATAAAAACATTCAACAAACTAGGAAGAGAAGGAAACTACCTCAATGTAATAATAGTCACATATTAAAAACTCACTGCCAGCTTCATACTTAATGGTGAAAAACTAAAAGCTTTTTCTCTAAAATCAAGACTACAAGGATGTGTGCTTTCAACACTTCTATTCAATGTTCTATAGGAAGTTCTAGCCAGAGGAATTATGCAAGAAAAAGAAATAAAAGGCATCCAAATTGAAAAGGAGAATGTAAAATTATCTCTGTTTACACATGACATGATCTTATACGTACAAGACCCTAAAGATTCTACAAAATACTGTTGGAACTAATAAAAAATTGAGTAATGCTGAAGGATACAAAATCAGCACACAAAAATCAGTTGTATTTTTGTACACTAACAATGAACAATCCAAAAAGGAAACTAAGAGAACAATTCTATTTATACTAGCATCAAAAAGAATAAAATACTTAGGAGTAAACTTAGCCAAGGAAACCAAAGATTTGTATATGGCAAACTATGAAACCTTATGGAAAGAAATTAAAGAAGACACAGATAAAGGGAAAGACACCCTCTGTTCATGGATTGGCAGACGATATTGTTAAGACATCAGTGCTACCCAAAGTGATCTACAGAGTCAATGCAATCCCTACCAAAACCCCAATGATGTTTTTTGCAGAAATAGATAAATCTATTCAAAAATTTGTATGGAATCTCAAGGCATCCCAAATACTCAAAACAATCTTGAAAAGGAAGAATAAATTTAGAAGGCTCACATGTCCTGATTTTAAAACTTACTACAAAGGTACAGTAACCAAAACAACATAAAAACATGCTGGCATAAGGATGACATAACTGGCATACAGACAGACATATAGACCAATGGAAGGGTCAAATGATGCTTGACAAGGATGCCAACACCTTTCAATGGGAGAGGGAAATCTCTGTAGCCTAGGAGCTGGGAAAACTGGATGTCCAGATGCAACAGAACGACGTTAGATCTTACCTTATACCATATACAGCAGTTAACTCAAAATGGATCAAAAACTTAAACAGAAAAAGCACTGTAAAACTCTTAGGAGAATAAAAGGGGAGAAGCCTCATGACTTGGGTTTGGCAATTATTTTTTGGATATAACACTGAAAGCACAGGCAACAAAAGAAAAAAATAGAGTGGACTTCATCAGAATTAAAACCTTTGTTGTATCAAAGGACAATATCAAGAGAGTAAAAAGACAACCAACCCACAGAACAAGAGAAAATATTTGCAAATCATATATCTGATAGGGGATTAATATCCAGAATATATGTAGAACTCCTACAACTGAGCAACAATAACAAAAAAACAAACAACCCAATTAAAAAATAGGCAAAAGATTTGAATAGAAATTCCTCCAAAGAAGACACAATTGGCTGATTAACACATCACTAATTATTAATCATTAGGGAAATGAAAATCAAAGCCACAATGATATATCACTTCACAGCCATTAGGATAGGTATTATTAAAAATAAGACAAATGCCTGAAAATGAACTAAGATACGATATGAAAAAGAACTTCCAACATCAGCACTCTCTGGAAGACTCATGCAAGAAGATGATCATCAAAAAACCCCAACAAAGATCCACGCACTGCTACAGGTGTAGATGCACTCATCCCACCAGTTCCTGGACTTGCCATGGGAATGAAGAAGGAGATATCTAAGCTGGCCTGTGCATACAGTAAAACAACAAATTTGACTGGATCTACACTGTTGGAACTCAACCAAGAATTAGGAGAAGTGCAAGTTGCAGCATTCCATAATCTTACAACTACAGACTATTTACTGTTAAAAGAACATATGGGATGTGAACAGTCCCCAGGAATGGGTTGTTTTAAATTGTCTGATTTCTCTCAGACTGTTCAAGTTCAGTTGGACAATATCCACCATATCATAGATAAGTTTTCACAAATGCCTAAGGTGCCTAACTGGTTTTCTTGGTTTCACTGGAGATGGCTGGTAATTATAGGTATGCTTTGGTTATGTAACTGTATTCCTATTATGTTAATGTGTGTATGCAATTTAATTAGTACTTTAAAACCTATACATGCTGAAGTTACTCTACAAGAAGATATGTCAAAGAAATAATCAATCTTCCCATGTTTTCTTCTGCCTGCAACTTCTATAGCTTTTCTTCTTCCTTCCTAATTACAACCCTTAAATAGAATTCGTGCCTCTTATCGAATTTACCGTGTATCACAATTCTTCCAAGTGGTAAAGATACCTCAAGACAAATGCTGGGCATAGAAGCCACAGGACATAAATATGCAAAGAAGTAAAAAACTAACCCTTTTAAACAATGTGGCTTCTCTCTCACTTACCAACTTTACATTTCCCTGTATGTTCCTGGAAGATGACTGGTTAGCCAGAGACGGGTAAGATTCCTCAAGGGAGGAACAACCTAAGACAGGCACAGTCGCAGGGGGGCCATCAGGTGAGAATTTGGGGATCAACAGAGGTGAGGCTTAGAAACCCCCCCCTCCGTTCTGAGAAATCTGCTGCATCTGTGGATGTTTTATTGCCCTTGTCTAGCTCGGATTAACACATAGTTTACAGGCACACACCTGATCATCTACATTTGCTCTCTTACAGCACTAAACTATGTTTTCTACCTTAATCTTGCATCTACCTACCACTTCAGCATTTTATTAAAAATAATAATAATAAAGAGAGAAATGTGGTATCCACATATAAATCAAGTATAAAAATCAAATGAATATTCATATTTGAACTGTTTATAGTTCATAATGCATGATCAAAACCGAAAGTTTCTGTGAAGACTGCCCTTGTACTGTTCACCATGTAACTTATTCACTATGTAAGAATTTGTTCGTTATGCTTCAGAAGATTGGAGACTGACGAAAATTAGGCCTGGGGTGGATTAATGATTACACATTGAACATTGAGTCCCCTATACAGAATTTTATTGTTGTTAACAACCATTTGATCAATAAATAGGAGAGATGCCCTCACAAGAAACAAAAAAGTACACACTTCCAATTGTAAAATAAATAAGTAACCAGGATGTAATGTATAGCATAAGGAATATAGTCAAAATATTGTAACAACTTGGTATGGTGATAGCTGGTACCTAGAATTATCATGTATATAAATGTTGAATCACTGTGTTGTACACCTGAAACTAATGTAATACTGTGTGTCAACTACCCTTCAATAAAAAATAATTATAAAAAAAAATAAGACAAATGGAAAATAACAAATGTTGAGAAGGATATGGAAAAATCAGAACCCTTGTGCATTGTTGGTGGGAATGTAAAATGGTGCAGCCATTGGTGAGAAAAGTATAGCAGTTCCTCAAAAGAGTAAAAATAGAATCACCATGCCACGTGATCCAGCAATTCGCTTTAGGGTATATACCCAAAGGAATTGAAAACAGGGGCTGAGACATATATTTGCACTCTCATGTTCATAGCAGCATTATTTACAATAGTCAAGCAGTGGAAGCAACCCAAATGCCCACTGAAGGATGAATGGAGAAACAAAGTGTGGTATACATATACAATGGAATATTGCTCAGCCTCAAAAAGGAAAGGAACTTTGATATATGCTGCAGTATGGATGGACCTTGAGTACATTATGAAATAAGTGAAATTAGTGAGATAAGCTGGACATAAAAGGACAAATATTGTACAATTCCATTTTCTGAGGTATCTAGAATTGTCAAATTCATAGAGACAGACAGAAGCATAATGGTTACCAAGAAGTGGGGAGAAGGGGAGGCATGGATATCCACTGTTTAATGGACGCACAGTTGGTTGGGGAAAATGAACAAGTTCTAGAGATGGATCGTGATGCACAATAATGTGCATGACCTCAATGCCACTTAAATGTACACTTAAATAGTTAAAACAGTACATAAAAATAGTTAAAATGTATATTTTGTTGATTTTATTACATTAAAACAGAACTCCTTACAAATGGCCAACAGATATATGAAAATGCTGAATGAACATCACTAACCATCAGAGAAATGGAAATCAAAACCACAATGAGCTATCACCTCATACTTGTTAGAATGGCTATTATCAAAAAGACAAGTAATAAGTGTTGGTGAGGATACACAGAAAAGGGAACCCTCATGCACCGTTGATGGGAATGTAAATCAGTGCAGCCTCTATGGAAGAACTTTGGAGGTTTCTTAAAAAATTAAAAATTAGAACTACTGCATGATTGAACATGTTGACTTTTGGGCATTTATTCCCCCAAAAAACAAAAACACTAATTAAAAAAGGTAACACCTCTACACTCATTGCAGCATTATTTACAATAGCCAAGATATGGAAACAAGCTAAGTGTCTATCGACAGATGAATGAAGAAAGAAAATGTAGTGTGTGTGTGTGTGTGTGTGTGTGTGTGTATATGATGGAATATTATTCAGCCATAAAAAATGAAATATTGCCATTTGTGACAATGTGTATGGATCTTGAGGGCATTATGCTAAGTGAAATAAGTCAGAAAAAGACAAATACAGTATAATCTCACTTATATGTGGAATCTAAACAAAACAAAAAAATTAACTCACAAATACAGAGAGTGGGTTGATGGCTGCCAGGGTGGGGAGCAGAGGGCGGGTGAAATGGGTGAGAGGAGTCAAATGGTACAATAAATACGTTTGTCTATAAAACACATAAGCTATGGGGATATGATCTACAGCATGGTGACTCTAGTTAATAATACTGTATTGCATATTTGGAAGTTGCTAAGAGAGTAAAACTCAAATTACCACAAGAAAAAAGACTTGTTACTATGTACGGGGGTGGATGCTAACTAGATTTATTGTCATGATCATTTTCCAATATATACAAATATTGAATCATTGTGTTCAACCCCAGAAACTGATGTACTGTTGTTAGTTATACCTCAGTAAATAGAAAAATAACTCCTACAACTCAAGAACAAGACAACCCAATTAAAAAATGAGCAAAGGACTTGAATAGACTTTTCTCCAGAGGACCAGCACATTTAAAGATCCTCAACATTGAGATTGTGTAGAATTGGTGTTATCTCCTCTTGAACTGTTTGGTAGAATTCCAGTGAAACTTCCTTTTCAGAAGATTTTAAACATATTTAATTTCTTCAGTAGTCACAGAGCTCTGTAGATTATCTATTTCATTTTGGGTGAATTTTGGTAGTTTGTAAATTTGGGGGAATTGAACCATTTCATTAAGGTTTTTGAATTTATGTGTGTAGAGTTGTTTGTGTTGTTCCTTTAATATTCACTTCTAATATGAGATTTATGATAGCCCCTCTTTCATTCCTGATGTCAGTAATTGGTCATTTTGTGTCCTTTCCCTTTGGTGATCAGTCACACTAGAGGTACCATTCATTGATCTGTTCAAAGAACCAGTTTCCATTTTTATTGATTTTTCTCTATTGTTTTCCTGTTTTCAATTTCACTGATTTCTGCATTTATCTTTACTTCCTTCTTCTGCTTGCCTGGGGTCTATTTTGCTCTTCTTTTCTCGTTGCTGACAATGGTAGCTTAGACTTTTCTCTTCCCTCAATGTAAGCATTCAGTGCTATAAATTGCTCTTTCAGCACTCTTCTGCCATATCCCACACATTTTGATATGCTGTATCTTCATTTGCATTCAGTTCAATATATTTTTTTCATTTGAGACTTCATCTTTGACCCACTGATTATTTACTAACACAATCATTGTTTAATTTCTAATTGTTTGGATATTTTCCTATTATGTATCTGTTACTGATATCAAGACTAATTTCATCATGACTGAGGACATACTTTGTATAATTTCAATTCATATTTGTTAAGACTTTTATAATGATCAGTTACATGGTGTTCTTGGTGATCGTCATGTGCATTTGAAAACAATATATATTATATTTTGGTTGGTATGTGCTATAAATGTTACTTGGACCCAGTTGGCTAATGGATTGTTAATGGTTCAATTCTGTATCCTCGGTGATTTTCTGCTGACTAGTTCTAACAATTACAGAAAGAGGAATACTGAAGTCTCCAATATTGTATGGATTTGGGTATTTTCTCCTTTCAGTTCTGTGAATTTTTGTTTCTTGCATTTTGTAGCTCTGTTCTTACATATTAGGACTGTTAAGACTTCTTGGTGAATTGATTCATTTATCATTATGTAATGCCCTCTTTATTTATAGTTATTTTCTTTGTTGTAAAGTCTACCTTTTCTGATGGTGAAATAGTCATCTTAACTTTCTCACGATTCGTGTTTGCATGATATATCTTTTTTCCACTCTATTACCTTTAATCTAATTATATCATTATATTTGAAGTGAATTTATTATAGTCAGGGTGATTTTTAAATATTGGTTCTGAAAGTTCCTGTCTCTTAGTTGATATGTTTTGATGATTTTCATTTGATTTAATTATTGATATGTTTAGACAGGTCTATGACTTAATTTTTTAAAAATGTTTGTTTTTTATTCATCTGCTATCTTCTGTTAGGATATATGAATGTTTTTTAGGATTCCATTTTAATTCATGTATTATTATTATTATACCTCTTTATATAGTTTCTTTTTGGTTTCTCTGAGGATCACAATATACATACTTAATTTTTCACATTGACTTAGAATAAATATACACCACCTCAACGGAATGTCGAAACTTCACCACTTTACAGGTCCCTTACACTCTCACAATTTTGTTGTAGTAATTTTTTATATATCTACATACTTTTAAAAATCCCTTTGGATAATGTTACCTATTTTTTCCTCAACCATCAAATAAATTTTAAAGAACACGAGAGTAGTCTATTATATCTATTATAACCTTTTGTTCTTCCTTCACTCCTGATTTCCAAGTTTCCTTCTGTTGTCAATTCTTTCTTCTGCTTGAAAAGCTGCTTTTAGCATTTCTTTTAGAGCAGATCTGCTGGTAATAAATTCCGTTAGTTCTATTTTTCAGAGAATATCTTGATTTTACCTTCATTCCCAAAGATATTTTCCCTGGATGTAGAATTCTGGATAGCCAGTTTTGGGTTTTGTTTTTCTTTCAACATGCAAAAACTATTATTCTACTCCCTTCTGGGCTAATGGTTTCTAATGAAAAATCTGCTGTCATTTGAATTGTATCCCTTTAAGTAATGTATCTTTTTCTCTAGCTGTTTTCAAGATTTTTTTACTTTAGTTTTCAAATTATGATGGTTCTCAGCATAATTTTTTTTGGAATTATTCTATTTTGGGTTCATTAAGTTCCTTGATTCTGTAGGCTTATTATGTCTTTCACCAGATTTGGGGAGTTTTCAAACCATTTCTTCAAAAATTTTTCTGTACTATATGCTTTCTCTTCTACAGAAAGTTCAGTAACAAATGTTAGACCTTTCGGTTTGTTCCACATGTCCCTGGCTCTGTTCATTTTTTTTAAATCCTTTTTTTCTCTCTGTTCCAATTGTGTAATTTCTATTGTTCTACCTTTAAGTTTACTGACTCTTTTCCTGTCACCTCCATTCCACTACTAAGATCATCCAGTAAATTTTTAAATTGCAGTTACTGTATTTTTCAGTTTTATTTTCTATTTGGTCCTTCATTATATCTTCCATTTCTTTGCTGAAATGTCTATCTTTCCGTTTGTTTCAATAGCATTTGCCCTTACTTTTTAGGGCATTTTTAATAGTAGCTGTTTTACAGTCTTTGTCAGATAAGTCTGACATCTGTGTCATGTCAGTCTGGCCATCTATTGATCGTCCCTTCTCAGACAAACTGAGACGTTCTCGGCTCTTGGTATGCTGAGTAATACATGTTCACTGCTACAAGTTCATTTGATTGTATCCTGGACATTTTGAGTATTCTGTCACAGGGCTCTGGGTTCTATTTAAATCCTATGAGAGCGCTGATGTTTTTGTTTGAATAGGAATTGGCTTAGTTGGCTTCAGGCTGCAAGTTTCAACCAATCTTCGGTGGGTTGTGGTTTCAGTGTCAGCTCAGTTTTCAAGGTCTTTACAGTGCTGTTCAGGTCTGTCCCCCAGATACGCCGTCCAGTGGCTGCCGCGGCACCTGGCTGGTGTCCGCTTCATAGTTTACCGTGTTCTGCTTGGAGGCAGATCCACACGGGTTGTAAATACCTTTGCGAACTTCTGGTTCTTTCCAGTTCCTTGCAGTTCCTTTCTGTGGTTCTATGGCCAGAAAAGTGTGACTATATTTTCCCCATTTGGCCACATACTCCCTATAAGTCCCTGGACCCATGTCGGGAGACATAAAATGAGGACAGAGAGGGAGGGAAAAAGCTCCCCCTTCCTGGGAATCACAGCCCCTCTGATCGGAGACAAAGGTTCTCCTCTCTGGGAATTTAAGGCTCCGGAAGGCCTCCATCACCACTGCTACTGCTGCCGCACTATCACCAACACAAAATTGCCTAGGGAAAGAGGCAAGGAAGGCAGAGAGAGGAGAAACAGGAAAACGGGGTCTTCCCATATCTGCTCTGAATGTTACGAGGCTCCTTTCCCGCTCCCGTAGCCGGAACTAGCGGGCTTCTTCTGAAGCTCAGGCTGAGAGGCACGTTTCAGGCTATACTGAGTCTAAACTGGGGGCCACTTGAGGGAAAATGAGTGATGCACCACTGTTTAGTAGTACTTGGAATTAGGACCTTCTTCCCCAGTATGCCCATTATCATTTACTTCTCAGAGTCTCCGGCTGGACCCGCGTGTATCTGTCCAGGCTTTATACCTGCACTGATGGGAGAGACAGGGTGGGGTTTGTCCAGCCCATCTGACCTGGCACGCTTCATTCTGCTGGCTGTCCCTACTTAGTTCCTTTGGTCGGCCCTCACGGAGGCGTCCACGAAGTCTCCTGGCTGAATCAGCCCACGGCCGAGAGCTTCTCTGTTCCCATTACACCGTCTACACATATTAGTTGGCTTTGCGCTGTAATGAAGAGCCTTCCCTTCTCCTTAGTCAATCTGGATTTGTGGATTCCTATGTTATTCAATGGGTTGTGGTCTGTTACCATTTTTATTTTGGTGCCCCAATTGCCCCGGATTCCATCAGCAGGAGCCCCTTGCAGCTGGCTCCTATATCCTTTTGACACGTCACTGTTTTTTTTTGAACAATTTGTTACTTTCCAGTTGCCCTAGCCTGGAATCAGCCATTTCCTCAAAGATTGCTAATTTCTTTTGGTGTTTAGAAGCCAAGATCTGGGGGGCCTGGTGAGCTTGTTGCTAATGGAATGACAATGCTTCTAGGCCCTCTGGGTGGACAGAGCTAGGGAGAAAATACACCTGCGAGCATGTGCACATATGTAGTTCACTCCGACGGCTCGAATCCCTCAGGGTTCCTTTAGCCTTCCCCCTCTTCATATTCGTAATTCTTTTCTCCAAAAGTGAGAAAACCTGGCTCCCTCATCCTCAATATATTTGCTCGATCCCCTTGTATGTCACTGATTTTCCGACCACACCAGCTGTGTCCTTGGCTCCCAGCCATGTTGCCGTCTCCAAAGGAAGGGAAGGGAGAGCAAGGGAGGAGACGGGAGAGAAGGAGGGTCTCGGGCCCCTGGGAAGCCGGTGTCTGTGCTCCCTGCCCCCACTCCCCCGCCTCAGCGGGCCCCGACCGCTGCTTGTCCGGCCTCTCTGGGGCACACAGCCCTCAGCGGCGCCTGCCTCAGCCTATTCACTCCTTCTGGCTTCCAGGAGGGTTTCTTTCTTTTCCTTCTGTTTTATGATTTTTTAAATTACAAAAATAGTTCATGCTCATTTTTACAAATTCAAATAATGCAAAGCACGGAATGCAAGTCATGAAAGTCCGCAGCTATGCCACTTCCAAGAGGGAACCAGACTAAGATAGTTGTATGAATTTCCTTGCATTTTTCTCTAAGTTTGAGCATAAAAAATCTATCACAATCTTTTAAACAGACACATCAGAATGCATTAGAAGAATGTACCGTACTTTACCCTTTTACCTACAGTTGTTTTTAAGGGTAACTTTCATTTGCGCCAGATGCCCTCCACAGCCACTGTCCCCCTGGGGACCCTGTTCCGAGGCTTGTGACTGTGCTTGGCAAGGGGAGGTTGGCAGGGTTTGGAGGGGTAAGAAGAGTGAGTTCCAGGTGTTTATTCCCTTCCTCCTTCCCTGCAGGGCTGCACCTGGCTGGACACAACCCTCACAGCTCCTGCAGCGGGGCGCTCTGCACACAGCTGCTCTCATCCCTCCAGGTCTTATTGCCCCGCTCTCTCGGGCTCCAGCCCTGCCCTGTGCCTTGTGATTTCCCTACACCTTTCCACGCTTCAGTAAATAGTGCCTTTAGGAAGCTCAGATGATCTTATTTGTATGCGCCATCTGTTTGCACAGGGTGCAAGCATAGTACGGTCTCGTGGACAGCTTGGAAGGACTCACACCCCATCCCAAGTGATTCTACCCGCCGGGTCCCTAAAATGTGAATGCAATTCCACCCCGCCTCCACACTGTGAGACAATCGATGGCTTGTCATGGCTGAAGAACAGACAACAAGCCCTCAAACACAGTACCAGAGGCCGCTGGCTGGCCAGGTCCACACACTCCACATCCTCTACTCCAGCCACACCAGGGGCAGCAGGCCCCATACTCTCCCACCTTTGCTGACTCTGTATTTACTTTCTAAGTGACCAGCTCTTGAGAGGTAAGATTTCAGTAAAGCATGTGTAAGACTAATTGCCAGCACAGAGAGAATTCTATTTTCCAGCAGATTTCTTCTATTTTGACTCAGTCACATGGGTAGCCCTGGAGCTCTCTCTCCCTCTTACACACACACACACACACACATGCACGCATGCACGCATGCATGCACCACTGCTGTACTGAGGTTTCCAGGTGAGGGCAGAGGAGGGGAAGCTCAGTTCTGACCAGAAGGCCTGGGCCGGGCGGCGCCCTGGCCGTGACGCTGAGCTGGCTGCTTCCCTGCTGCCCTGAGCCCGCCTCTTCCTCTGCCCAGTGATCAGGAAGACCTTCCGGGCTGCGGTTCTAACTGACTGAGCCGCAGGCAGCCACGCACACCCAGAGCCTGCTACGTGGTGGACCCTAAGCGCTAACTCCCTCCCCAGCTCTTGGGTTCACCCAGGTTCCCTGTGTCTCTGGCCCAGGGGTCACCCCTCAGCTGATCAGGGTCTAACCACCATTGTACCTTGGCCACTGGTCTGCTGACCACTACTGACCACACCGCACACACAGCCACCTTAGAGCCAGCCCCCGGCCCTACTGCCTGGGACCGGAAGCCTGCCCTGCCAGCCTTCACCTGCCCTCCACACCCTACCGGGGTTACCCAGACTCTGGCCTGAGCCTTTTTTACTTTTTATCAAGTTGTAATTACATGCAGTGAACTGTATTGACTTTACATGTCTGGCCTAATGAGTTTGGGCAAAAGTATTCATCAATGTCACCAAGACCCACATCCATTATCCCAGAACATCCCTGGTGCCCTTTACTAGCCGATCCCAGAGGCGACCAGCTCTTCTGGCCTGTATGACCACAGATTAGTATTTCCAGATCCTGAGCATCCTTCTTGCAGATGGAGTCCCCCAGCGTACGCCCCATGCCTCTCTGCTGTCTCGCCTGGTGCCCCTGCAGTGACCAGAGCCCCATACAGGCTGGAAGGAGGGAGGTCCAGGAGCTGCCAGGGGACCCAAGCCACAGGTGCCCAGGCCGCGCTGAGATGGGGCAGCAAGGGACGTAGTGCCTGAACCACAAGAGGACAGGTGGGCAAGCTCTTCCTCCCTGAGCTGGTGCAGGCTTGACTCTCTCCACTCAGAATGCTGTCCGTTCTTGCCAGTGTGAGGCCGCCTGACCCTTTGGTGCATGATTAAGGGTTTCTCCCTCGGTCCCATCCCTTGTTCTGCCTGGATGTGTGAGTTTGTGTGCCTGCCTCAGGTCTCCTCTACAGGCTCAGTGCGCACAGACGTTTGTTAAATGTGTGGATAGGAGAGGCGTCTCCTGGAACTCGTCCACCTGGGACTCCGCACTGACCCCCACCCCCAGCTCTAGGCTCCCTGGCTTCCCCTCAGGGATGCTGCCACTCTGTGCCCTGAGGCCCCTTGGCCCTCTGGCATCCCTCCTGTTCTCCAACAGCAGCCAGAGGGGGCTCTGGAATGGATCAGTCTGGCCAATCTCTGGCCCAGACTCATCCAGCAACTGCTAGGGGCACTCAGAATGTCACGGGCCACCGGGCATCATCCTCTGGCCAGGGCCTCCCTCCCAGCCACCTGGCCGTCGTCCCCAGTCCTGAGAATCCCCAACCTCCAGGTCTCCCGGGGCCTGCCTCCCTCAGATGGGAAGGTGTCACTGAACAGTGAGGCTTCCCGGCCTCTGTCCACCTGCTCGGCTCTCTCAGGCTTCTGGCTCCTCCTGGAGAAGCGGCCTTCATCTGCCAGCTCTCCACCCCGAAGTCTGGACCAGCAGGCTCTGCAAACATTTGTGAAGAAATGAGTCATTCTGGTGCCTTGAAATAACGTTAAGGGCTTCTTTTTAGTTCTTCTGATTTTAAAAGTGAAACATTCTTTTCAAAACTTGGAAAACGCAAAATACAGAAACAGTAATACAAAACCAAAATAGAAATCCCACAACCCAGAGGTAATTACGATTTCAACTGTAGTGTGACACCTCCTAGACTTCCCTATGGGAGAGTAGAATACATACATTTCTTTGTGTATCTGTGCATTTTTGTATAATTGGACATGTGTTCATACACTTTGTTATTTTGCTTTTGTCATTCAGCATCATTTATCTTAAGTTTTCCTCGTAAGTTTTATATTTTTCTAATTATTTAAATTTCCTTTTGCTTTTTTTCTATTTAAACCTCTTAAAATTATTTAGGAAGAGCATTTTCAAATGCTGAGCAAGATTCTACGCCATGAATGCCTCCAGCTGCCGGAGATCTAGGTTGTGCTCCCTTTTTGGCTAGGGCTGCCCTGCCGGTAACTACATCATTCATTGCCCATTCCTCTCGGTACGCGCAGGGACCAGATAGATGTCCTGGTGTTTGCCTATTGTTCCAGCTCAATCATTAACCAAGTCCTCCCTCACTCTCAAAGGTGTTGCTTTAGGGCAATAGATTACATGGACCTCCTTAAGAGAGCACGGAGTCCCCTGGAGACGGTGAGGGGCGGGCAGGGTGGGGGAGGTGGGTGGAGGCAGCCCTGGGCTCTGTTGTGGGGACCTGGGTGGCTGACATGACATGACCCTTCATCCCTGATCGTCTCAAGCGGAGTTTGCGGGAAGGAGAGTGAGTTTTGGACAGCTGGGTCAGAAGCATCCGGGGACGTGATCCAGGAGGCAGCTGGGACTCAATCCTCGCCCACGAGAGGCGTGGGGGGCAGGCTGGCAGTCCCTGCTCTTGCTCTCCGTGGGTGTCTCAGCAGCTCGGGGGGAGTATGCAGCAACCCCAAGCATGTCACCGAGGCCTGTGATAGGACACCGCTGAGCTGGGGAGGAGGGGGAGAGTCACCTCTGAAAACTCATCACGATCTTGCCCCTAAACTTTCCCCCCACACAAGCCTCCGATGGTCAACGTGACATTCGGCATCATTGTAAACTGCACCTCGGTCCAGAACAACATGGGGCACATGTCGACCACCTTGGCCGGGGCACTAGCTTGCTGGGATTTGCTTTGCAACCGCAAACCTGTCTGGGCACCTCTGTGGCCTATCAGTGAGCCAGTGATGGGCCCACGACCCTTCAGAGGAAAGACCTGGCACTCAGACACAGGAGAGATGCTTTGAGGTCAGGTCTGCAGGATGCACCAAAAACTCTGGAGGTGGGCGAAAATAACCCCACCAATTTCACATTTAATTCAGTCCTCCCCACGGCCCCAGGTGGGGGCTACCATCATTCCCATTTGCATGTGAGAAAAGACTCAGAGAGATGACAGTCCCTTGCCAAAAGTCACAGAGGTTGGCAGAGGCCAAGATTGAACCAGGTCCGTGCTTTCTGCCCCTCTGCCTGGCACACAACCTGCTTCCAGAGGGAAGCTCCCTTACCTGTCTGCCGTCATCGTTGGTACAGATCAGCCCGGTGAATTACCTGCATACAGTAGAGGAGACAGACACACCCCAATACCAAATCAGGGGCAGGCCCTGGGCTGAGGTGCGGAGACGAAAAGAATGCGGCCCCTGACCTGGAGGGTTATGATCTAATGGCAGAACTACAAAGCAGCCTGTCTCTATTGCTCAGATGAGATAAACGAGGCCCAGGAGGGGAGTGACCTACCCAAGCCTATGATGTCATTTAGGGGTAAGAACAGAATGAGGTCCAGATCTGTCCACTGTTCCTTAAAAAGAAAAAAGTAAACCAGTGGTCAATATACATGTATGTTGCTCACCCTCTCAGGTAACCAAGAAAATGCCAACAAACCAAGGAGATGCCACTTCACACTCACTACACTGACACAATTTTAAAGTCTGATGGAACCAAGTGTTGGTGAGGATGTGGCACAGCAGATGCTCCACGCACTGCCATCACACAGCACAATCCCTCCATGTGGCCCTTGGGTGGGTGGACTCGGTGGCAGGGCCGCCTCCTGGCCGTGCACCTGTGCGGTCACCTGGGCCCACACCTGGCTTAATGCTCTGCCCTCATGAAGTTCCAAATAATTTATCTAGGGGCCCAAGTTTTGATTTGCATAGGATCCTGCAAATTCTGTAGCCAGGCCTGCCCAGTGGTTTTGGTTTCACTCCTTGGCACAGGCCCCAGGGTGAGCAATGCCTGTGGGTACCAGGAGCCCATCAAGAATGTTCATAGCAGTTGTTTCTGCAAAAAGCCAGATACCCACATGGCATGGATGAATCTGAGAAACCGAATGCTGAATGATGAAAACATGAAGAAGAATCCATACAGCAAAGTCCCATTTTCATAAAAAGACAAGCAAAACAAAATAGTGGTGTCTAGAGAAATACACCAGTGTGGTGAATCTATGAAGAAATCGTCCATAAAGGAGATGCGGACTGGTGGGGGGCTCCCAAAGGCGCATGCAGACAGCCCTGATGACACTGGCAAGACTCTGTTTTGAGGCCGGTTGGTGGGTCTGTAGTTCTTACACTTTAGATCTGATGTGCGGCATCGATTCTCAGTGGGTTTATGTCAAATATTTTGTATTACAAAATGAAAGAACCTGCCCAGGCCTGCTGCCCTGTCAGGGGTCAGGCACGGGGAGATGATGGCATGTGGCAGCCTGTGTTTGTCACCCTGACTGAGGCCTGAGGCTGAGGAGAGGCTGCCCTCAAAGGGGGACGTTCCCTGGCTAGGACCCAGCCTCCTGGATGCCAGCAGCAGCTCCTGAGAACCAGCTTCGTGAAGCGGGGCCTCAGTTCGGGGAGCACACGATGATGCAGATGTTAAATGTACCAAATCACATTTCTGTTTCCGCCAGTGAAATATGTACATGTGGTTCTGCCTCTAAAATCTACAGCTCTTACATTTGACCTGTTTCACCTTTAGCACCTTTGTATTTGGTCTTTCTGGGCAAAAAGGAGGCTTTCCAGAGGTTTTATTCTTTAAGCTGCATTCTAAACACCTTATTTTGTTTCACATCCAAAATCAAATCGTTTTTCCTCTTCTCTATTTCCCAAGTTTTGTCATGTTGTCATATTTACTTTTATAATTTAAAGACAGGAGGGGGAGAAAATGGGAGAGGAAAGTGGTCTCCCTTGCAACAGCGATGGCCGGTGGAGACCACGGTCTGAGGGCCCCCGCGGCCCCGTGGCGCGTCTGGAGCCGGCACCTGCCTGGGCCCCTCTGCCTGGGTAAAAGCCATCCCCAGGGCTGCTGAGGAGGCCGCGCCCACTCCTTGGCCCTGGTGTCCAGGTGCTGGGGACTCCGCCCGAGTCCACAGAAGCAAACCCAAAGAGGTGTGGTCTGTGCATCAGCTTAGCTGAGGCCCTGTCCTTGACCTTCAGAACCTCTCTCTGCCCCAGACCAGCCTGATGAGGGTGGGAGGGTCATGCAGGACCAGAAGGGGGCAGCTAGGAGTCCCAGGACCCTCTGTGGGGAACTCTGGGGGCAGGATAGTCATTGGCCCTCCCAGGCTGAAGCCCCCACGTGGTGAGTGTGAGACCCAGTCCCCACCACCCTGCTCCCATCCCGCCCCCAGGCAGCTCCTGTGCCCTCGGACACCCATGTCAGACTCGGCCTCTGGGTGCAGGTTTGCCCCCCTGCTGGCAGACAGCCTGACTCACGTCCCCAGCCCCCACCCCCACCTTGGCCTGGTCTAGCAGGTGAATGACTCTCAGCTACCCGAGGCCGCGCAGGCCACCCCCTCCCCCAGCTGCCCCAGAGAGGGAGTTCTCCGTGACAGAGGGGGGTGGGGGACGTGTGTGGAGTCGCCATCTGGCTGCAGAGAGATCCAGACACAGAGGCAATTCATTAGTGAACAATCGACAGCGTATACTTAAGTCGAGGTTCTGCTAGGCAGATTCTGTGGGAGCTTCAGAGGCGGCCAGGGGATGGGGAAGGGGGAAGACAGATGGGTGAGTGGGTGGGGCTGAGGGTGCCCACGGCCTGGTTGGGAGCCCAAGCCCCCCTTGCCGGTACAACGAAGTAGATAAAGCTGCTTCCCATGCAGTGTGGCAGAGGGGGCACTGAACGCTCACATGGGTGATTTGGGAAGGATGGGCAATTGGGACAGTAAAGCACCAATGTGGGCAAAGGGTGCCCCCAGGCGAAGACAGCAGGCAACGTCTCAGCGTCCAGGGTGGGATGGGACGGGGAGGGATGCAGGGCCCCAGCCAGCCTGAAAGCCCAAGCCCCGTCCCCTGTTCTGGGGAGTTCGGGCAGCGTTTGTGGCTGTGGCTCAGCTGTCTGCAAGGAGGCATCTGTGACGTTTTCCATTTTCCCTTGAAGTCTGATTGTGCCAGGAGCGCCAGACCTCCCTCTCCCGTCTGAGTGCTGTGCTGGGGCACTTCAGGCCCCTGTGAGCTTCCTAGTGTCAGGGGGCCCACCAGCCCCTGCACAGCTCACAGGGAGCACCCCTCCTGCTGCTGTTGTGGGCGGGCCCACCCCCAGGGGCGAGAACCAGGCAGGGCTGGCTGGCCACGAGGGGCCAGGGGCGGGCAGGGCTCCGTCCAGAATTCTTCTCCTTGCTTTGTAGATAGGTAGATGGTCCCCCAGCACCACAGCAGCTCCCAGACATACCCTGGACACCCAGTGGGATGGGGCTCAGAGGTGAGAGAGGCAGGACTCAGGGACAAGGTTTCAGGACTCGAGGTTTATTGACACTTGAGCACAGCAGCCCCTGGGAGACCGCCTTTCTGGCCCCCTCACCCTGGGACTGGCCCTCTGGACAGGGGCAACAGCCATCCAGTCTTGGATCGAGGCCTCCCCCCGAATAGAACAGCACTCCCAGGAGCCCCATTGAGGTGTGTACAGATAAACCCTTGGCAAGGCTGGCATGGCACGGGAATGGCAAAGCTTGGCAGATCTGGCAAAGCTGTGAAGCTTCAGTGACAAGCACAGCCTCCCGGGGCTGCTTATTTTGGGCGGTGGGCAGAATCAAACCAAAAACAGCTTTTTTGCATGGGCCTGCCTGGTTTCTACTTCGCCTGTGTGGGGCCAGGCCTGGGAATACTGCTGAGCAGTGAGAGGCCCACTCAGAACTCGCACCGCAGGGAAGGGGCCGGGCCTCCACCGTGAGCTGGCCAGGATGGCAGGGGAGGACGGGCTGTGGCCAAAGGCAGGGTTCGCCCAAGCTGACCCAGGACACCAAGAGTGCCGTGCTTCTCCCGTGGGAAGCTGCACCCTACTGCTCTCCCCTCTAAAACAATTTCCTGGTCCTGCTGAGGAAGGGCTGGGTCAGGGAGGCAAGTGCCCCTGGACTTCAGCAGGGTGGGCGCTTGACTAGGATGCCCTGGAGAGCCAGCTGAGCCCTGCCCCTCCCGGGTCTCCCGCCTGCCACCTGCAGAGGGAGCCCGGATGTGCCCGTTCCCGCCCCTGCTGGCTCAGGATCAGCCCTACCTGTACAAGCAGAGCTTGACTGCACCGGCTTTTGTATTCCATATAAGGAGCTGGCATCTGTAGCACGATTCTTTTCCAACCCACTTAATTTTAAGAATAGACATTAATAATACTTAATCACCCCTTCCCGCTAGCAGAGGGGGAGGGTTCCCTCAGAGCTGGAAGCATCTCACCAGGGTGCACCAGCTCGCCTTGTGCGGCTGCTGCACAGACTCAGCAGTAACCCTGTGTCCTATGAAGGGGAGACTGAGGCCCACGGAAGCACCATGACTTGCTCAGCTCACACAGCGAGACTCGGGACTGTGGCCCGACAGGGAAATGGGCCTGGACTCACAGAGGCTGAAGATGCCCAGTGGCATCTGAGCAGCTGGGTTCTTGGAGGCAGAGGCGTTGGGCCAAGCCCAGAGAGCTCTCCTGGTAGAGCCCCAGGCCGGAGCTCGAATCAGACCACCAAGGGGAGTGACCCAGCACTCCCCGGGGTGAAGCTCCATGCTCAGCAGCAACCATGGAATAAGATTAGCAAAGAAAAGCAAAGCAGACGCCTATACATCTCCACCTCCCTCCCCCACTAAGGCCATGCCAGCGGCAGCAGGGCTAGTGGTGAAGGGTGGGGCCGCACGCGCCTCTTGCCCAGCCCGGCGCTGAGAGGGGCTGAAGAGGGGGCTTCTGGTTAGGCCGGGTAATACAAGGTCATTCTTGGCTTCCACCAATGTTCTCTGAATTGCTGTGACCATGCTTAAAATGCTTTTTATCCTGAGCCTTTGAGCAAGGCATAGATTGCATCATCTTGGCTTCTTCATCTCAGTCGTGGGAGGGGGGTAACGCTGAGTGTGCAGGTGGTGTCCCCCCTCCCTGCTGGACAGCCCACACTCACTTCAGGGGGGCCAGCTCGCTCTCACCATCTGCCCTTCCCTGGGCTGAGGACAGAGGTGCCCACTGCCCGCCTCCTCTCCAGCAGGGCTGCCCTTAGTACAGCTGGGATCAGGGGGCTCCATGCTGCGGGTGGCCTCTGAACCCCTCCACAGGCCCTCCTGGTCTTGGGGACCTGGTGCTAGGCTTCCTCCCACGGTCCAACACCTGGCGACATTGTCCCTAAGCTCCAGCTAAACAAGCCATTGCCCTTCTCAGTGCTGCCCACCACTGCGGGCCTGGGTCCTCCCACCTGACCCCTGACCTCCAGACCCTTCACCCAGCCTTGCCACTTTCAACTCTGCACACATGTCCCATCTGTCCCACTAATGTGAGCAACTGAGTCCCTGAAGTCTCCTGACTTTTGAGCTTTGCCTCCCAGGTGTGCTAGAGAAAGTGGAGCTCTCAGAGGGGGCTGGGCTGTGGGCACAGCATGGCAGCAGAGGTCACCAGCCATGGTAGGAGAAACGAGGGACTTCAGGGGCTGCTGGGCAGACTCCCCAAGGCATCTCCACTGCCTCCAGTAGAGCCAGAGACCCACAGGCTGCCTCCAGACCTTCCAGAGCCTCTTAAGCAAGCTGCCCAATGAAACTGATTCGACGACCAACACACGAGACACCTGGAACATTCTAGTCAAACAGCAAGGGCCTGCTTGGTCCCTCAGCCTGCAGTCCAGCCGGAGATGCGGGTGGCAGGGCCAAGGTGTGCAGGGAGGCGAGCGGGGCCACAGCCGCCCCGCACACCCAGGTCACGCTGTTAAGGGGCTGCTCTGCTGTCAGCGGCGCATCACAAAAGGCAGAAGGGGCTCCCCCAGGAAGAATCTGAGCCGAAATCATGTCGCCGTAACAAAATCAACCCTCCTTCTATAAAAGCTTCTACATACCTACGAGACCCCCTTGCAGGCCTGCCGGCGCGGGCCTTCCCTAGAGCTGTTTAAGGCACTTGAATGGTTTGTCAACACCACCTGGAAAAGTTTTTTCTTTCCATCCTAATTTAGGAAAAAAATTCAGTAATACTGCAAAAGAAGTTTCCCCTAAAAAAAAAATCAATACTTAAGTTTTCTAAGGAATAAAATAAATGCTAAGCTCTGCTTAAGTTATATGACACAACATGTCACCTTGGCACTGACAAAACAAAGACAAAACCTGAAATACTGCTTCGGAGTTAGACTTTTCCCTGGAAAAAAATAGACCAAAAAGAGGACACATGCGCCATCTGAGCTTTCTCTCCCCTGGATGGTCAAGGGGCGAGAAGGGGCCGGGAGGCTGGGGGCCGCGTGTCGCCCGCAGGCAGGTGACCCCTGCAGACCTTCCCTGGCACGCCCTCTCCTGCCAGTGAGACCACTCTCCCGACTTTAGGCAGTAGGCTTGGCCAGCCAGGACCACCAGGCCCATGTGCAGGCCTGAAGCCTCCCAGCTGCGGCAGCCAGAGGGCGGGTGAGAAACTAGTCTTGGACGCCCGGACATCCCTGAAAATGTCCGTGGCTCCTGGGTCTGCCAAGGGTCCCACATGCAGTGTCCTGCTGCCCCGCATGTGCACCTGGTGTCTGGTCCGGCTGCAGCCAGTACCCGTGGCCTCCAGTCCCACCTCTGCCCATGGGACTGGGAGCAAGAGCCAGTCCACTTCCCAGTTGTCTTCTCTTTGGTGAGGTCTCTTCCCTAGGTTTCTTTCGGAGCCCGGCTGCCCGCCGGCCTGCCACAAGCAGGGCAGGACGCCTACTGCCCAGTGCAGGTCCATGACTACCAGCATGGGCCAATGCAAGCCACAAGAGGGACTCGGGGACCTGGGAAAGCACTGTGTGGGTCACCCCCACCTGCCGGCTGCCACCTGTCAGGTCCTAAGGCATCTGGAGGGCGTCACAGGGTGGGGGTAGGGGGCCTAGGCCTCTTAGCTTCTCTCTGGCGTGTTGGTCTCCAGCTCTGAGAGGCCAGAGGGCAGGTCCCCTGCCCCCTGGGCCCCGCCCTCCAG
Organism: Manis javanica; assembly: GCF_040802235.1. NCBI lineage: Eukaryota > Metazoa > Chordata > Mammalia > Pholidota > Manidae > Manis > Manis javanica. The sequence continues at coordinate 85,362,518 of NC_133170.1, read as the reverse complement.
CAGGTCTCGGGGGTCCCTGAGGAAGACCACCACGACTGTGATATTGTCGCGGGAGCCCCGCTCCCGGGCTGCAGCCACCAGCTCCTCAGCAACATGGAGCCCACTGCCCTGCCTGACCAGACAGCTCCAGACAAGGCCGGCCACTTCCTGGTGGGGGACAACATCGAAGAAGCCATCACAAGCGAGCAGCAGGTAATCCTCGGAGCCCGTCAGCTCCCGGGAGGCCGAGTCCGCCTCCCCAGACACATAGGGCTTCTGGAAGACGTCCCCTGGGCACAAAAGAGAAGTGCCTCCGGTCAGCAGGCTGCCCGGCCCACTGCTCCGTCCCTCCTGCCAGGCCTGGGCCTCCCTGCAGCCTCCCCTCCCCTGATGCCCACGCTCACAGGGAAGGGCACATGGTGGGTAGACTGCTTCACGGATGCCAGGTGCTGTGAAGACAGCAAGAGAGGGCGGAGGGACAGGTTTATTTTGGCGTCCCTGGCGGCAGGACTGGAACCCACGGGCCAGGCTGCAGTTCCGCACGCGGCTTCCTCCCTTCTGTGCAGCCGGGGTGGGGGTGACTGAGGTTCGGGGAATCAGACATGGGCCGGGCTTGCTCCTCCTCCTCACACCCGCTTCTCTAATCTCCCTGCTGGGGAGAATGGCGCCAGGCCCCTCGCTCCTTTTGCCCAAATCTGTGGGTTCCCTTCGATCCCCAGATCCAGGCTATTTAGCAAGTCCTGTCGGCTTTACCTTTGAAGGGCACCCCAGCCCCACTTCCCTCTCCTCGCCTTACCCAGATCCCAGGGGCCTCTGCGGGCCCCTCCCTCTGATCTTGGCTGGCCTTGGGCAGACACATCGCCCCCTTACAGGGAATCACCTGGCATGTCCCCCCCACCCCCGGAACTGAGCCGGCCCTCAGTCTCCACTCGGAGGCCCACCCGAGGCCTCCCCATCCCGGTGTGTCCAGAGACACAGCGGCAGAAGCAGCTTGGAGGGGGGCTGTAGAGAAGGTGCCACATTTGGCAAGAAGGACAGAATGTTTCAGGAGGCCGGAGGGACAGATGTCCCATGGTCAGCAGGAAGGGACTGATATGAGTACTTGGACAGGATGCCAAGGAGACGGGATGGGGGTGGGGTGCTGTTTTTCTTATATTTAGAAGAGAAAATAACCATCAGCATGAGCTGGGGGGATGAGTCTCAGCAACAGAACATTTAAAATGTATCTCAGCACGTGCAGTAGCAGCCAAGGGTTTCCTAGTAGATTTTTCCAAGGGACTGTTTTAACTAAGAGATAATGACATGTAACTTACAGAGCAGTTAATTGTGCAAGATGGAAATTTCCAAGGCGTCTGCACCTGCACTCCCCGCACTCCCCGGAGCCCCTTTTCACGATCTGATTACACAACCCCACAGACCAGGCACTTTGTCAGTGCGTAGCACCACCATCTTGCACAGCGGAGTGAGCCCGTGGACCTGTCAGGAGGACTGGGACCTGGGCACCTTCCCCCACCGCACCTCACCTCCTTACCAATGGCTCTGGAGACGGCCAGGGTCCCATTGACCCTCCAGCAGTCCATGTGGGACACGAAGCCACCCAGCGCCTCGATGCGCTCTTTCTCGTCCTGTGGGAGACACAGAGCGGGGCCTGGGTGAAGCCAACAGGTGGGTACCCAGCAAGGCTGCCACACATCACGCCGCCCAAATGAAGTACTAGTAAGACAGTGAGAAATATGAGCAATCTACACATTCTGCAGCTGCAGGAATGGCTAAATAGGTCATGGTGCAAACCGAAGGGCCACTGTGGCCACTGACCCACAGCCGCACCCCTCAGCTGCCTCACCTGTCACAGGGGTTACAGTCCCTTCCCTTCAAGCTGCTGGGACAAGGCCAAGCGTGTGTTAGGTGTGGACGCTCGGTAGGGCTGAATCAGGCCTTGGACGAGCCCCGTGTCCTGGTCCCGATCCTCTCACCCCCACCCGGGGGGCTGTCCAGCTTCCCAAAGGAGCCCCAGGCCTCAGAGGACAGGGCAGAGGCCCACACCAGCCACGAGTCCTTAAAACCAGTTTGGTCCAGTAATTCTCCCAAAGGAGAGGTTCCTAGATGTGACCCAGCTGCCTGAGGGCAGCAACAATGTGTCCGTGGATGGAGTGAACCCCACGTGTCCCAGGGGGAGCACACCCTCGCGCCATGGAGAAGGGGGCCAACTCTCCCTAGTTACCCTATTTATCCTGTCAGGCCCATAGGACTAGCGGGGAGCCAGGTTTAAGCCTCCTGACCCCACAGGACACAGGCATGGTTCTGTCCTTCCTCGCAGCCCCTCTTGACCCCTGGGCACCAGGGCTTGGCCCCTGCTTTGGGGGGGTCTCCCCACTGGCCACTTCCTCATGGCCTCGCTCCTCTGTGCACTGCCAGGCCAGCTTCTCCAGGCTGGGCTGGCACCGAGGTCAGCACCGTGCCCAGGACAGCTCCCTTTCTGCCTTCCCCGCCGGGCTGCACCCCCCAACTTCTGATGGGCCTTGCTCCGTCTCCTGTCACAGCCTCCCTTCCCTGCATGCCCTTGGCTCTGTGAGCACGTAGCCCCCAGGGCTGTGTCCCCAGCCCTGCCCATCTTCAGAGGGCACCTACCAGCCCTGCGGACCCTGCTCTCATGGGGAACACCCCACTTCGCCCTCCCCCACCCCGGTAACCTGGCTAGTGGCATCGCCTTCCTCTTGGATGCCCATGGCCCTCTTGCATCCCCAAAGCCTGGACTCTTCCTTTTCTGTCCTTGATGCTGTAGGCGGGGCATCCCTACAGCAGGCCTGGTGACTGCAGTGGCCTCTTTAGTGACCCAGCCCTCAGCCTTCTCTCTGGTCTGATCATTCCCCAAGCTTCCAGTGACTCTTACAAAGTTCCCCAGCAGGTGTCCCTTTCCCAGTGGCTGGTCCTGGCTCAATGTGCCCTTTCCTCCCAGACTGCACCTCGGCCCGCTGGGGTCACACCTGCCTTTGGGATTCCACTGAGCCCCTCAGATTCAGCTCCCTCCTTAGCACATCCTGGCACCTTGCCCACGTCCTGCAGCTCTCACCTGCCAGCAGCCCAAGAGAAGCTGCCAGGCTCACTACCATAGCAAAGCATCCCATGTGGAGTAGGTGCCAACTGTTTGTTGGCTTGAATCCAGCAGCACAAGTGACACGGGGTCCCCACGTGTTTCCTGGAGCCGGTACTGGCAGCTGCCAGACCCCCACTGCCCTCACCAATTATAACCAGCGTCCTGCTCTCATGACCAATGTGGTGATGCCTGTTTTTGTGGGGAACCTTTGACCCAGTCTTTGATCACTTATGTGTGTGGGTAACAGGCTGAGGTCAGGTTCACAGGGCTCCTCCAGCTGGAAGCGGCTGGCAAGGGTTGGGGGGAGCTGGGATGTGGTCTCTGAAGCCATGTGGGGTACAGATAAACAACTGATGAGAAAACAGACACTCTGGCATGCTTCTCCGTGCAGCAGTCTCCCACACCCATGTGCACCAGGCCATGAAATCCTTACCTCCTGGGAACCCCGCTTCACAGACATGGACCCCAGGCTTGGAAGTAGTAGAGCCAGGACTGAGTATGGCTGGCTGGCTGTGCCCCCTGCCACGGTGTCATGCTGCGGGGCTCAGGCAGGGTTTGGAAAGCGCTGCCTGGGAAAGGGCCCTGCTGGGCTTCATAGGAGCACTAAACACTGAGCCTGTGTGCAGGTGGGCAGAAGCAGGCCTGGCACCCCAAGCAGAGGTTTGCATCTAGTCTCAACTGGGGCTGCACTTCACCTGACTGCACGTCTGGGGGACAAGGACCCACCAGGGAGCAGGCACCAAGTGTCCCCGTACCACGGTGGCAGTGGAGTGACAGAGGGTGCCTGCCATTTCCTGGCTGTGTGTGCTGGGCAAGTTCCCTAACCTCTCTGAGCCTCAGTTCTCCCATCTATACTATGGAGAGAGCAGATGTAGGAGATTAGCACAGTCTGGAAGCTGCAGAGAGCCCTGAGACTGCTGTCATTTCCGGCTGGTGTACTGACCATGGCCTGATACTCCCTGCAGTACTTTGCTAGTCCAGGAGTCACAAGAGAAAAGAAAGCTCCTTTCAGTTACATACACACTAACCAGGGATAAGACAAAAGCCAAAAAACAAAGACAAAGGGGGGTCGCTATTTGCAAATTAGCTGTGCAGACAAGGAGCTGACCTCCCTCATGTATAAAAGATGCTAGCAAATCAGTAAGAAATCCAGAAACAGCTTAGGAGAAAAATGGGCCAAGAACAGGAATGGCGCGTTCTCAGGAAAGGTACCGCCAGTGATCCGCAGCGTTTGTGATGATAGTCCTCTGTGAGACACACTGAGCCGCTGCCTCCTTGCCCCACAGGCTGGCATTCGCGGTTTGGTGGACCGTGGGGAAGGGCCCCTGCGGATGCGCAGCCCGAGCACAGCCTGGCCCTGCCTGACGGGGCAGTTCGGCCAGTCTGCCAAGACAGTGACCTTGCATTGCCCAGCAGCTATCCTGCCCCAGCCATCGGCTCCAGAGGTACACTTAACTCTAAACAATTCAGTGCTGACAAAGGTACTTATCCCCGTGTGGATATGAGTACCGGAAGACCGGAAAATCCTCATGTCCATTGACAAGAGATCAGGAACCACAGAAATGCATGCAGCCCTATGCTGGGGAAGGACTTTATGCGCTGACGTACCGGAAAATCCTCATGTCCATTGACAAGAGATCGGGAACCACAGAAATGCATGCAGCCCTATGCTGGGGAAGGTCTTTATGCGCTGACGTGGACTGCCCATGAGGCAGGGCAGGCTGAGTATTGGGCATTCCCTGGTGTGCAAACTCGCTGGACCCCCAGGAGACAGACAGACCGGATGCTTTTGTGAACTGTAGTCCAGGTAGGAGTGTCAAACTCGTGTCCAGGCGAGGCTCCCTAGGCTCAGACAGGGGGGTGATCTCAAGGTCCCAGCACAGTCTCTACCCAATGAAGCCCCAAGCCAGGATCCTTCCCACCCCAGCTCAGCGTCACCTCCTCCCTGAAGCCCTCCTCCTCCACAGCCCAGGTAGCTGGCCGCACCTTGCCTTGCTGCACTTAACTGAGCTCACCCTGAGGCTCTGGGCTCTGTGTGGCTGCCACAGGAAGGGCTCACTTGGGCTCTTGGCTGCTTAGTGGGCCCCTGGTCACTCGAGTCAGGAGGGGAGCCTTTCCGCTGGAGGAGCGTTAAGAGTTTCTGGGAAGACAACCCGGGGCCCCTTTCACTTCCTCACCCACTTGCCAACTGCTTCCCTGCGTGGACCAGCATGAGGGGGGCTAGGGTGCCCCAGGCACGGGCAGACGGAGCCCCTTACCTGTCGCTCGGGTTTGTGCGGCTCCATCAGCTTCACCACCTGTCCCTGCTGCACCAGGATGACCTGGGAGTCCCCGAGCCAGGCAACGTGCAGGGTCTGTCCTGTGATGAGCGCACAGACACCCGTAGTGCCACTCTGCAGCCGCTGCAGGGAGAGAGGCCCGTGAGGGTGAGGGAGGGCTAGGCGCCCACACGTCAGGAACACACCTGGGCAGCCGGAAGACTCTAGGAATGGTGCTCGGCCAGATACGAGGCCTGGACAGCTGAAGTGTGCCAGGGCACCACGAGGCTTCAAGGAGCACACTGCCTGAGAGGAGGGCGTCTCCTGTGTGCCCCCGATTACAGCCCTCAATCATCTGGACTATCAAGAAGCAGGCGAGCAGCTGTGGGGGGCAGGTAGGCAGGTGGGAGGGCCAACAAAGGACAGGAAGGAACTTCTGGGGGTGATGAATATGTTTTGTGGTAGTGGCCACACAGGTGTGGACCAATGTCCAAACTTATCAACCTGTACACTTTAAATACGTGCCACTTATTATGTGTCATCTATAGTTCAATAGAGCTATTTTAGAATAAAGATGAACTGTATTAAGCACCTGCTTCAGAGAATCCTCCTGTGCGCTGAGAAGCAGCCTGGAGCTTTGGGCCTTCCTCACCTCCTAGGGGTGACTGGCCAGGAGGCCGGGGTGTGTGGCTCCATCTCCCAGTTTCAGATGCTGTATAGTTTGTCGTTAAGATGCTAAGTCCAGCTCTGCTGATTTCCACTGAGGTCTGTGCTCAGAGTGTCTGATGACAGACACTCCCTCCCAGATCTTATGAGCCGAGTCAACCAGGGCAGGCCTTTTAAGCTCCCTAGGCCACAGTTTCCCAATGTCTAAAGTGGCCACAATCTTAGTAGCAACCCCACAAGGCAGCTGGGAGGACCTGCTGCAGGTCTGCAGGTGAGCTCCCGGTGGGGTAAGTTCACAGAGGAGGTGCTGGATACCCTTTTTCTTCTTCCCTATGCGGCAAGACCCCCAAGGAAAGAACATCCCCAGCGGATGCCGGCAGCCTGCCGAGACCCTGTCCGGGGAGCAAGGGGAGATGGGGCTGTGTACACACTGTGTGTTGTGCTTTCTGTGTTTATTATCTTTGATAAACTGGAGATATGGGCCTCATGGAGAGAACGCCACGCCCAGGGCTGGCTGATTCCCACAGGCAGCAGACGTGCCCCTGGGAGCGCACCTTCCGTGCACTGGCTCGTGTGCAGCCTGTGTCCTTGACCACCTCCTTCATCTCTCTCGCCAGGCTGTTTCCCCTGGCCTGGATGCCTGGCGCCCACCTCGAGCCCAGAGCCGGCTGAGGGTCTTCAGACCGTCCAGCCTACACTTGCTGTGGCTCCGCAGTGCTGCCTCGCCTGTTCTTCCTGAGGAGGCCATGGCAAAGGCGCAGGACTGTGCTGCCCTTCCTCCCCCTGCCTCCCGACGGACCTGGTGCTTCCCCGTGTGAGCTGCGCGGCGTGACATCTCCTCTTGGGAATTTTATGTGATAAACTCCTCTCTCAAGGCAGATGTCCCTGTGTTGGTCCCCCTACCATATCTCATCAAAATGAAATCCTGGGCACATCATAAAGCGGCTGCCCTTCCTGGTGAGGCTCGTCCACCCTCTGTGGTGGGGCAGGGCCAGGCATTCAGGAGCAGGGGCAAGCTCTTGGATGCTTCTGCTCAAATGAACCACAAGCCCCACTTTCCTGCAAGCAGAAGACGCATGGCTGCCAGCAGAGTTTCGTGAGGACTTTGTAACTCCACTGACCACTTTTATTTCCTTCCCTCTGCAGGGCATGGGCCTCTCTGAGGGTAATGGCTACCGGCTGCATGAGGCCCATCTGCCGGTTCTCACCTCTCGCTTGGCTTTCCAGAGGAACATCTCGTCGGCACGCCGGAAGGCTTCTCTGAGGGCTCTGGCGGGGTCTGTGAGCAGCTCTGGCTGGCGGGCGGCATTGACGTGCACATGCACAGCAGCATACCTGGCGGCATCTACCCCTCCGTGACCGTCAAAAACAGCAAAGTAGGCGCGGTCCACGGGGTCCTTGGGGGGTGCAGTGGGAATTACAGCCCTGCTGGCCTTGCGCCCGACCGGGGCTGTGGCCTGGCCAGAGGCTCTTGCCTCAGGGTTGCCCTGGTGCTGACTAGGACAGGGTCTGGAAGAATCAGCATGGCCAACACCGTCAGGCAGGTCACCCTGGCCTAAGCACTTATGAGCTAGGAGATCCTCCTAGGCTGTCCTGACTGGGGACACCGGCTTCACAAGCTACCCCGGGGCGGGGAGGTGGAGCACTGGGAGGGGAGCACTCACAGACAGGCCGAAGAGCTGATTGAAGGTGGGAAGGCACACGTGCCGATCCTCCATCTTGCGGCGCATGTTCCGGATGGCGTGGATGGAGACCAGCCATTGCCGCTGCAGAACCTGGGCGGCTGAGGGCACGTGCTCCCGCCACTGGCTGCACACTTCCCAGAGCTGGTGGAAGAAGCTGCAGGCCAGGCTGCTGGCATCCAGCACTGATGGGCACAACAAGGATTGTTAAGGACACACCAACACAGGCCAGCTGTGGTTCCGCTCACTCTCCCTGCCCCACTTCCTGTGGCCCCTGCTGCTCTCCAGACACCCCACACCACAGGCCTGCACAGACCCCACAGCCTGTCACCCGGGGCATTCCGAGCACAGCAGCCTCACAAATCCCCTGTGACAGCCTGTGTCATCACCACTGAGAAACATCCGCTGTGGCCATACGCACCGGAAGCCTGTCCAATGGTAGAGCGAGTCTGCTCAAATGGCCAGAAATGCAAAGATAATTTCAGGACAAAGCAGAGTTATGTATAATCGTGCATTCATTAGAAACAATCTAGATCCAATGACAGAGTAAATTCTGGTCTGTTCTCTTAATGAATTAAGCAGCTATTAAAAATGATTTTTGCAACTAACCTGCAACTGCCGAGGGCCTAGGCAGTTGCAAGCCTGGGCACCTATCCCAGAGAAGTTGAGACCATGTTCACATATAAACCTATGCCCAAATGTTCACAGCAGATTTATCTGTAATAGCTGAAAACTAGAATCAACTCAGATGCCCCTCAACACACAAATTAAACAAACTTTGGTACATCATGCCAAGCAGTACTAGTCAGCAGAAGGAAGGTGCTACTGATATACAAAGAAACTGGCTGAATTCTCTAGAGAGAGAACTACACTTGAGTGAAAAAGCCATTCCCCCAAATCAGAGACTATGATTCCATTTATATGCACTTAAAAAAAAAGCTGAAATACAGTTGTGTTTCAACATGTAACTTCCAGGTGTACAGCACAGTGACTTGATGACATCACTACATGGCCACCATGGTCAGGGCAGCTGCCCTCCATCAACATACAAAGACGTTACAGTAATACTGACTCTATTCCCTGTGTCTGCTTTCATCCCTGTGACCAATTTATTTTCTGATTGGGTGTCTGTACCTCTTTATCTCTGTCACTTATTTCACCCACCCCTCCTCCCCCATGTGTATGCATTCTTGAAGTAACAAAATTGTAGGAACAGAGATTAGCGGTTGCCAGGGATTAGGGATGTGTTACAGTGGCCACAGAGGTTAACAGGAGGGACCCTCGCAGATGAAACTGTTCTGTGTCTTGACTATGTCAACATCCCAGTTGTACTAATTTATTATAGGTTTGCAAGATGTCAGCATTGGGGGAAACTGGGCAAAGGATGCATGGGTCCCTCTGTTAGTTTTTACAACTGCATGTGAGGTTATGGTTATCTGAAAACAACGTTTAGTTAAAAAACTAAAGGGTAGACCTGAAACGAATATAATATTGTCTATCAACTATATGTCACTAAAAAAATAAATAAAAGTAAAGTGCAATTAAGAAGCAGAGCAACAGGGTCCAATGGAAGTGGACGGCACATGGAAGAGAGGAGTGGGTAGTGGGGAAAAGGGCTATTATATCGTAGCTAAATGTTAGTCAAGGAAGACAGAGAGGCTTAGAAGGGGCTACCAGCAGCCCTGGGCTTCTGGGATGGGCCGTCCAGGCCTGTGTCTAGCCAATCGTCCTGAGCAGTGGAGCACAGTGCTTCTAAATGTCCCTCCATCTTCCCCAACACAGTAACCTGAAATCCCCCACACGAATACTTTCTAGAAGGGAAAAGTATCTTCCATAGAGAAATAATTGCTATGGAAAAGGATTCCTTTTAAGACTATTTGGGATTTTTGAAGGCAACTTTGCTTTATATCAAATGAAGAGAATATGAAAAAAATTAAAAGAGTAAAGCAAAAATGGACTTTTATGAAGTTTGCAAGCATGTACAATGTTTCTGTCATGATATTAAGGAAAAACATGGCTTCCACCTTGAATGCTCTCTCCCCCTCTCTCCCTGTCTGTCTCCCTGAGGGAAGCCAGCTGTCATGACGAGAAGACAGCCGGTGCAGAGTCCCTGTGGTGAGGAACTGAGGCCTCCTGCCAGCAGCAGTGAGCACCCTCGCAGTGGAACCTCCACCCACTGGCCTCTGTCTGAACACAATCTCAGGACGGACACTGTGGGAGAAGCACCTGCTCAGCTGCTCCCAAGTCCCAGACCCACGGAAGTTCTGAGATCATGAGGGTGTATTGTTTTTAAGCCGTTTAATCTGGTGGCAACTTGTTACATACAGCAACAGGTGATAACCCCCACAACATGAATTTTAAAAGAAAAACCCAAATCCTGCTCAAACTTGGCTTCTAAAGGGAAGATTAGCAATTAACAGGTCCAAAGGAAACCTCAGGTGCCTGCCTCACAGACTCACGTCTGTTTAGATGCACAGACCCCTCCTGGGACCCCTGCTGGCCCAGGTGCAAGTGGCAGATACAGATGAATCAGGGCCAGGCATGTGGGAGGGACTCAAGGGAAGGCGGCTGAAAACGGGACAGACTCCAGGCATGTTGCCTGCTACACACAGTCGTGGGTCGGTGAAGAGCTCCTGCTCGGGCTGCAGAAGGGCTGAGGCCAGGGAAGGCTTGGAGGTCTGTGAGCGCAGGAGGCCAGGGAAGGCATGTGGAGGACCCCACACATGAAGTTGGGGCGTCTTAAATTGGCCGCGCTACCATACCAAGGACGTGGGGACTATTCGCATCTGGCAAGGGGCGCGGGGTCGGCCTGAGTGGCTGCGGGTGAGGAAGGGCTCACTTTAGGGAAGGCAGGTCCCCCCTGTGCCTGACCCTGTGGATCTCCTGCCAGCAGGAAGCGCCACCCCCCCACCCCCCGCCAGCCAGTCCACATGGCCCTGCCTCGCCCACCCTCCTCCAACGCTCCGCAGACGCTGTGCGCAGGTGACCGCCCTGCTGCTCGGCCCTTCCCTCCCTCTGGAAACCCCGGGCTGTGTTTTCATGGGCCTGAAACACCCAGGCAGGCGCAGGGTGCTGTTTGCTCTCTCGCCTTAGATTGTGCTACGATTTTCCTCCACGTGTTCACACTTGAATCTTGGCCCAAGCCAAGGGCAGTTACCAAAGAGAACGATAAGCAGCGGGAGTACGCCCGGCCTAGACTGCTCACGCAGGGGGGCACTGGCGCCCCGCAAGGCGCTGCTAACCGGCGCGGGGCCGCGCTCCGGCCACAGGGTCTTAACCGCACCTCTGTCCGCGGGAGGCGATTCCTTATCAGCCGCCTGACACCAATTTTCTAAGACTGGCTTGGAGACGGCCGACTACGTTCTGCTCCCGTGACGGGGGCGGTCTGAGCAAGGCCGCGAGCCAGGCCGGCTGGGAGGGCAGGGGCAGAACGGGGCTTCTCTCGGCGTGGGCCGCTCCCTCCCTCTCCCGCCTGGGAGCCCCCGGGCTCTGCGGGCGCGGCCGCCGCGCTCTCCCTTCCCGCCAGCAGGGGGCGCTGGCTCCCCGCGCGCCCTTGGGGGCGGGGCCGGAGCTGCCTCCTTGCAGCGGCTGGGTGGGGCCTGCCGGTCACCGCCAGGATGGAACGCGAGCGGGGAGCCGGGAAAAGGCAGGGGACGCAGAGGGGAAGGGCCCGCACCGACTGCCCCGACAGGCTGCCTGTGTTTTTATTTTTATCTTTCCCTACCTGTTCCTTGCTTTCCCCTTCACGCTCACACTAAGGCTTTGTTTAGACGTAGATAATAATTCTGTGCTGTGATGGAGGAGGCCAATGTGCAATATATAAACGGACCAGCTCAACACATGCCAGGACCCCCGACCCTTATCTGCGATTTCAGTTACCTGAGTTCAACCTCCATCCCAAAGCAGAGGGTCCTCCTTCTGGCAGATTGTCAGGAGGTCAATGGTAGCTTGAGGCCGCGTCGGAGTGCCTACCCATTGCCCTCCTCACCTCCTAAGTAGGCCATTTTCCCAGCTCACACTCTCACAAGAGGGAAAAGGGTGGGTGCGAGGCGAGATAAGGTGTTTTGAGAGAGACCACATGCAGGGGACCTGTAGTACAGCATACTGTTATAACTGTTCTGTTTTATTATTAGTTACTGTTAATCCCTTAGTGTGCCTAATTCCTAAATTAAACTGTCATAGGTGTGTATGTACAGGAGACAACAGCATGTATTGTATTCAGTCCTATCCACTGTTTCACTGGGCTTTGGGGCGTGTGCCCTGCGGGTAAGGGGACTGCAGTAGCAGGAAAGTGAACGGAAGACATGCAAAACAAGAGCCCTGCCTTTCTATGAGGAGGCTCACTCCCCATTTCTGGGTTTCTGGCCCTGTGGTGCAGCTTTCGGCCACCCCCTGACCACTGTGCCAGGAGCAGGCAGGCGGGTAGACCGACCTCCATCTGGCTTCCCCACGTTCTCACAGACACCACTGGATCTGCGCCTGACGGGGTCCCAACTTGGGCTCAGGCAACGACTGAGCTCTGGCGTTTTCTACCAGTGGGACCCCGAGGTCACCCCCCAGGAAACCTGCTTGCACATCACCCTCCAGACGTCCTTGTCACCGTGGTGCAATGTCAGCTGAGACAGACAAGCAGACGGGGCAACTGTGAATTAGCACCTGGGTTTCCTCCTGTGTGAAACGGGACCAGCCTCATTCTTCTCCTCGGCTGTCACTACCCCCTCCCATGGCTCCATGCTGCTGTGAATGCATTCTCTGCCTCTTGATTCTGCCACCCTGTTGTGAGCATGTGTGCCTGGCGCTGCCCCTTCAAGGCCCTCAGCCATGTGGTGCCCACAACTGGCCTTCCAGCAGGGAAACAGGAAAGGAAGTGGGGCCCATGTGAGCCCTGATGTCTCCCAAACTTGGCTCGCCTGTGGCCTGTCCCCTAACGGGCTGGCAAGTCTGCTGCCTGCTTAGCCCAGGCAGAGAACTCACAGATCACAGGGGCCTTCTCTTCTGTATCGTTGTCGTCCTCTTCCTCCTGCCTGGGCAACTTCCTGAATTCACAAAGGTCTGTCCGGAGCAGCTGGGAAACCGCCTCATGCACCAGACATGAGGCAAGTGGTAGTGGAGCATTCCTGGGGAGAGGAACAAGAAGTGAGGTGCGGCCGGCTCCTTGGCAGAAGCCAGGACCCCCGTGCCTGCCCAAATGCTCCAGATGGAGCCCTCGGGCTGCTTTCTGCTTAGGCAGGCCCTTCTGGAGGCAGAGCTGACTGCCTGCACCCCAATATATGCCTACAGTAAGCAGGTCAGCCGCTGGTCCTCAGGCAGCTGGACAGGACATTCACTCAACGCCATTTACTTGGGCCTGTGCTACACCAAGCGTGACCTGGGGCTGGTGGGGAGGGGGTGCACAGATGTGTTGAGTTGTGTCCACTGGCCCTGCAGCCAGTTTAAACTGCTCAATGTCCAGCCAGGTAACAGCTCCTGGTCACCAACACCATCTGGGGACCCTTGGGGGCTGGGGAGTGTTATGGGTTGAATTGTGTCCACCCAAATTCATATATTGAAGTTCTGACCTCCAGAGCCTCCAAATGTGACCTTATTTGGAAACAGGGTTGCTGCAAATGCAATTAGTTATAATGAGGTCATACTGGATAAGGTGGGCCCCCAATCCAGTAACACTGGCACCCTTATCCAAAGGGGAAATTCAGACACAGACATACAGGGAGAATGCCAGGGGACACTGTTATCAAGAAAGACACAGGCCCAACATGGGTCACTTCTGCCAGGCCAAGTCGCCAAACCAGGGCTTCATACCTAAGCTAACTGAACTGCAGTTTCAACCTCTCCCAGAAGTGTAATCAGTCAGGTATTTTCTGGTCAGCATAGGTAAGATAACATCCTTGCCTCCTCACACACATAGATGGCATCACAATGTCTGCAACATGATTTTTTGGGACACTAACTAAATGTATCCATGCCACACTGCTTTAAATATTGATAAACGTAGCCTCCTTTCTGCACATACCTCCTGCTGTAGAGAAAGTATCTGAGGTGCCTCCAAAGGAAGGGGCTTTCGTGCAGTTTATTGATCACACCGACAGGCACTCTCAGGCCCTGGGCCTAACAAAGACTAGGAATAAACTATCTTTCTTAAATACAACAGTTGTGTTGACTTCAGTCAGACAAGACAAAGGCAGAGACTGGAGTGCTGAGCCTATAAGCCACAGACTGCCAGCAAACGCCAGAAGCAGGTGCTGGGCAGGACACCCAGTGGGTTCTGCGTCTGCAGGGAGTCAGGTTCTGCTGAGGTCAAGGCCTAGGATCGGTGGGCAGTGGGGGATGCAACCTGGAGGAGTGTGCCCAGGAGGAGGGTGGTGGGACAGAGAGCAGCCAGAGAAGTGGGGTGATTCCCAAAGCAGATTCTGGGATGCAGGATGTGGCTGTCTGCTTTGAAGGTCAGACAGGTTGCCCAGAGAGAGCAGAGGGCTGGCAGGGCAGGGGTGGGAAGCAAGTAGAGGGGGGCAAATGGAAACTGGAGCCCAGAGGGCTGAGTGGCAGCTCCTGGGATGTCCTGGGTATGAGAGACTGAAGCTGGGGGAAGGAAAGACTATTGGAAATTCTCTGACATGCACATCTGTCCGTGGACACCAGGGCCTGTCCAGGCCCCTGCTGAGGGACCGGCTCCCATGCCGCATCATGGAAAGCCCTCCCTGGCTACCCTAAGCATAAGGGGTTGATTCTCCTGGTGACCCTACAGCCTTTAGGACAAGCCCTGACCCTGGAATCTGCTTCCCTGCCAGCTGGAGCCCCTCACAGGCTAGAGGACTTGTGTTTACTCCCAGGTGCCTATCCCTGAGGCCTGGGGCCAGTGCCCAGGGCAATCAATGATTCTGTGCTGGGCAGACATGCCAACTTTTCTGAAGGCAAGGATCTCTCAACAGCCAGGGGCGTGGGTTCCGTCCCTCCAGGGACTGGGTACCTATGGTGTCTACAGATGGCCTGAGGAATCTAATGGGAGGAATTTGTGATTTTTTTTTAAATGAAAGGGTGACTCAGGGGAGAAGCCTCTGGAACTGCCTTTGAAAAACAACCAGCTAAGACATGAGAAATGAGTTCCTCTGCCGTTTGGGGATTTCCTGCCAACCGCCGGCTTTCCTTTTCTACGGCAGGGAGAGGGGCGCCTGCCCTCCTTGCTCCATGAGGTCGTGCTGTGGCTTCCTGCAGGCCCTCTGACGCTGCAGGGGCCAAGGAGGCAGCTTCCGGCCTGGGGACCCAGACAATGCCTGGCCTTGGGCCACAGGTCCCACTTCCTGGACACCTTCTGCCTCATCCAGGAGCCACCCGATGTGCCCTCGAGGCACTCAGGCCCTGCACGGGTCCCGCAGTGAACAAGAAGGGTGTGCAAGGCCCGGGTATTTAGAAACACTAGCCCTGCCCACTGCCCACCTCGCAGTTTCTAAGGAGTTCACATTCTAGCAGCAGAGATGAAAATGCATAAACAAGTGTGTGCTGCTCAGGGACTGAGATGTAACGCAGAGCCACTGATGACAAGGGGGAAGACAGGGTGTGAACTGCCTCGCCTTTGAACTCAGTTGGACCTGACTTTTGGGCAGTCTCATTCAAGATACCATTTCCAATATGAAAAACCTCCACGGACCAGTCTGCTCGGCCAGGTACACCCACGGGCCCAGGTGAAGGCCGCAGGGATGGCAACTCGCCTGGAGCCTGCCCAGAGTGAGCGTGTGGGGTGCTCATGACGCTCAGAGGCAGTTCAGACAACATGTGACCATGTGTGTGAATGTCCACATCTATGCAGGAAAGAAACACTAGAAAAGGACAAGAATAACGGAAAATACATCCATTAAGACTGGGAAAATATAAGACTTGAAAACATTACGCTTTAAGGTGCTTTAAAGGTGGATTCACAGGGGCCGAAGGGCCATGGGAGCTCTGCAGAGGCCCGCACCACCTGCTCCAGCTTTGGGCTGAGGGGCCGCGGCCCCTGGTCTCTGCCCCACCGCTAGTGCTCTCAGGCCTGCTGTCATCTGATACACTGACGGGCGCCCACTCAACACCTGTGCGCAGGGCCTGCTGCCACCTTCCCGCCCATGGCTGGGCCCCCACTTCAACCACAGACAAGTCCTGGTTTTCCCCACATGTAGCTTGAGACACCTTACTCCGTCATGATTAGATCTCTCACCCGCAAGGCCCTGCATGGGGCAGACCCCTCCAACTGACCTCTGACCTCTCCAGCTCAGGGCCCTCCCTGGGGAGGAGGGTGGTCACCTCCCCTACGGCTGCCAGCCTGTCTTCTTCCTCACCCTCCCATTCCACTGCTGTAGAGCAAAACCAGCCCCACTGGCCCGGTGCCCTCCCCTCTGGGCATCTCCTTCGCCTGCTCCACCGCCTCCCCCCACCCAGGGGACTGACTGCTCAGGCTGGTGCCCACCAAGGCCCGGCCCCCCAACTTCCCTTCTCCCCTCTGAGTGTAGCCACTGCCGCTGACCAGCTCCCTCTCCTCCCCTCGTGCTCCCAGACCTGAGGAAGGAGGCAGGGCTCTGGGGAACCTCCCCTCCCCTCCCCACCTGCACCCCACCAGCACCCGGGCCCCCTCTGCTCCACTGATCCGCTTTATATCACCTGCGTGAAGTACTTCCTCAGACCAAAACAAAACAAGCCAGCAACGCCCTCTGTACACACCACCAGCCCCTGGGGACACCGGCATGGGCACTGCCTTCTGCGCTCCCTGGGGCTGTGGGGAACGCTGGGTGGACGTGGTCCCGGAGCTGGCCCAGGACCTGTGGCCTTGCTGCGCTGTGACACGGCTCCCTCGCTGCACGGGGTGAGTGAGAGTCATTGACTTTGCTGGGGCCTCGTGGTTCTAGCAAGAAAGCCCTCAGAGGTGTGGGGAGCCACAGAGGGGGCATACCCGGGACACTAAAATGCCAGGGTGCTGAGGCCGGGGTGGTCCCAACTTTAGGGGTGATGCTGTGACTTGGGCCCGTTGGCGGGGACCCTGGGGAGGGAAGAGGTTCACCTGGATGCCAAGTGGCCTGCTGGCCCAACAGCCACGAGCCGCCCATATGGCTGCTGGCAGGCATGATACTATTTCCCTCAAAATCTGCTCAGTTGATTGTGTCCCCTCTCTGTGTGTGAGCTTCTTCACCTGTGAAATGCAGATGGCACCACCACCTCTTGGGTCATGCTGGCAAGGGGCGGTGTGGCCTGTGTGCTGGGCACATGGCCCGGCCCTGTACCCCCCTGAGCACGAGGCCTTGGGCCATGATGTTTTACCCCACCTGGCCTGTCTCCCTGTCTGTGAGGTGGGACAGAAACAGGACCTACCACTTAGCACCTGTCATGGGTTGAATCATGTCCCACAATGAGATACGTGGAAGTCCTAACCCACAGTGGCTCAGAATGTGCCCCTCATGGAAGGAGGGTCTTCGCAGGCGTAAGGCGAGTTTGTACAGGAGCAGGGTGGGCCCCTAATCCAACAGGACTGGCATCCTTCCAAGGAGCGGAGACACAGACAGGGAGAAATGCCCCACGATGACACAGACATATGGTGGGGGGAGGGGGGTGCCACGTGACGATCCAGGCCAGACTGGAGTGATGTGCTTACAGGCCAAGTGGATTCTAAGAGGAAGGCCTGGGCCAGTTCTTCTCGACAGCCTTTGTTTGCGAGCACGGCCCTGCCAACACCTTGATCTCCGGCTTCTGGCCTCCAGAACATGAGACGGTGCGTTTCTGTTCTAAGCCGCCTAGTCTACGGTACTGTGACGGCCATCCCGGGAAGTGAATGCAGTGCTGTCCCCGGGATTCCCACACAGCGCAGGATGTGTGGGGTGAACAGCAGCTGCGGTCAAGGCTGGCACGTGCCCATCCCAGGTGCCCTGTTCCCATCCCGTGCAGCCCCGCCCGTGGGTGCAAGGCCTACCTGCTGCCCAGGAAGCCCATCGCCAGCTCGACCAGCTCGCCCTCCACCTCCTCCGGGCTCAGCGCTGCCCCGGGGACCTTCCACGGCAGAGGGCTCTCCGGGTGTGGGGGTGCTGGGAAGTCGTGGAGGAAAGCATTCAGGAAGCCCAGGGTCTCCTCTGCCATCTGGCTGCTCTGCTGTGGGGCTCCACAGGCCATGCCCAGAGCATCCCGGGGGCCCAGGTAGTCTTCACTCTGGGGAGAGGTGTGGGAGTCAGCAACTCACAGGACGATGGGCGCCCTGCTCTCGGTGTAGCTGCGCCCCGCGAGTGCACAGTGCCTCACTTTCTCTTCCTCATTGAAGCAGCACATGGCAGGTGCCACACCAAGCCCAGCGCCTCAAGGCAGAAGGGCAGGGCCACCCGGCCTCACACATAGTTTAGGGGCCCTACTAAATGGGAATACGATCCTGGCCAGTGTCCTGACACAGGTGTGAGAGGGGACACTGGGGAGCCTGAGGAGTGGCTTCAGGAGACAGTTGGGAGCAGGGGCTGCATGGGTGTGTGGAAGGAGAAGTGAGAAGGAAGGAAGGGGTTTTTGGTGCAAGGTGGTTGGTCTGGCAAAAGGTGGTCAGGAGAGGGACACCAGGGTCAGGCCCCTGAGGCAGATAAACATGGCAGGTGAGGGACTCGACCTGACCCTGGGACCTGGGCAGCCAGGAGGAGAGGCAGTGATCCCATCAGGCCTGTGAGCCTAGTAGTGGTGACGAGGGGGAAGAGGGACGCCTGCCAGGGAAGGAAAGAAGGGCCTGGGTGGTGGCAGGGCCAGTGTGCAGGGGAGGGCCAGCCCTGGGCTGTTTCAAGATGGACCAGTCGGGGAGCTTGGAGGCCCAAAGGCTGTGGAGCACCCCAGAGCGTGGGCAGGATAGAAGCAGAGGGTTAACCCAGGACAGACGGGGCATCTGGGACACGTCCGCTCCAGTCGGAGCAGTCCTGGGCCTGCTGAGCCCCGGCTGGAGGAAAGGCCGTAGAGCCCACCAGCCTGGGCACTCTACCCCATCTCCCGGGCTCTTCCTCCCCGCATCCTTAGGAAGGCTGGGCCTCACCAGCTGCCAGGCCCTGTGCACTGCCCAGGAATTCACACGCATGTCCCCTGGGAGCCAGGACAAGCCCCCAGTTCACAGATGGGAATACTGAGGCTGAGAGAGAAGCAGCCCTTTGCCCGAGAATCCATGATGGGGTCCAGGAGGAATTCTGTCACAAGCTTGTCACTACCCCACCTCCTCCTCCACACGAGGGCCTCATCCACCTCTGGCCCCACCCTCCTGCAAGGTGGACCCCCAGTTCACTTACCCCAGCTCAGAACCCAGGTGCACTGGCAGCCCGCCCACTCCCCTCCCCTGCCCCATTTCTCTGCCTCCTGGGTTCACATGCTAGCAAAGGGCTGTCTGCCAGGCTCCCAGAAGGCTGCCTGGACTCCTGCCTCCCACTCTCACTCCCCCAGACCCAAATGGACTGCGTGTCATCCTTCCAGGTCCCTCACTGCTCCACCCTTCCCCACTTGCTATCCAGGCCCCACTGTCCACCGCACACACCCAGGGTGTCGCCTCCCTGCCGCCGCCCTCAGCACAGGCAGGCCCTTCCTCTCCGGATGGGACCTGCTCCCTCTCAGGGTTTCTCAGGGCTTCTGGGCCAGGACAGTCTTCAGAACAAATCCCCCAAGTTTATCCCCCAGGGAAATATACAACACCCTCTGACAGGATTCCTTAAGGGTCTAAGCAGCACCCCAAGTTCTAGGAGGGGAATTTAGGGATCAATTTCCTAGCCCTTCCCAGAGGGCAGGACCACAGGAGAGAATCTTTTGGAAGCTCTATGCCTGCAAACCTTGCCAAAGGGCAGCTGTGGACAGGGGTTTGGAGTTGGAGGATGGAGGGCGTTGCAAATGAGAAGAGGTGCAAGAGCTCACTGCCTGCCGAAGGGCGCAGCCGGGTGCAGGGCCGGCCCTGTTGAGAGACACTAACTTAGTACATATTTCTGGAAGAATAAGGCAAAACACAGGAAGAGCATGGCAGTGAAGTGGAGAGGGCATGCTACTCTGATCAGCAGACGATTTGGAGGGAAAACGGGGGGACATTTTAGAAAACACAAAACCTTTCTCTTTCAGAGGCAGGAATCGAAAGTTAATTTTTTTTTAAGTAGACAGAAATAATATAGAAATAGGGGCATTTCTGATGGAAGGTTATGGGGACAGCCTTAAACTGTTATCCTTTATATTTGCTCATAAGTAGAAGTAAATATATTGCAGCCTGGGGTTACAGAAGGCAAACAGGTAAAAAGATGAAGAATGTAAACTAACTATGGAAAAGTCAGGATGAGAGCAGGACAGAAAACTACATTATAACCTCAAGGATAAGACTGTGAAGTGGGGGAATCAGAAAAGCCCATGGGGGTGGTGAGGGTCAACCAGGGGGAAGGCTGGCAGGCCTGGGCAGCCACGGTGGCCAAGCTGCAGAGCACGAGAATCAAGCCAGGGAAAAACAACAAGATGGGTGAATTGCCCAGCAGGCTCGGGCACCCCGGGCAGAGAAACAGGCCCACCCGCCTCCTCCGCGCAGGAACAGCTCTGGCCTGATGATGCTCGGGGGAGAGAAATGCAAGTTATGCAGAGCTGCCCCCGGACAACAGCTAGCGCCCACAGGCCGAAAAATGCTGCCGGCTCAGTAAGATTATTAGTCCAGAAACAAATAGTCTATAGGCACTGAAATGGGAGGCTCAGAGTAGCTCATGTAAATGCCTGATTAGGATCAAACTGATAGAGCGGTCATCTCACTGACCCCCCCAGAACGCTCGGGAGGGCCCCAGTTTGAGAAATCCTGGCCCACAGTGTAAAGCAAAGAATCCAAGACACTTAACCTTTGCCCTCACTTGCTGGTGGCATCTGCTGACATTCTGGAATGCAGTGCCCTGTCTCTACTTCCAGCCTTGGGGTGCTGCTCCTTGGCCCTGAAGGCCCCCCTTGTCTGCCCGTTTCCCTGGGCCTTGCCCTGGCCCACCCCCGAGCCCAGGGTCCAGCATGGGCCTGGACAGCAGCCTATGACATGAGGGCTGAGTGGGGCCTGGGAGCGCAGGGGGGTGGGCAGCACAGGTGGCAGTGCTTGTGTGCACGCCTGGCCTGCATCTGCCAGGGAGCCGGCTGGCACACTCTCAGGGTCTGAGCCAGCTGCCCTCTGAGCCACCCTGCCTGCGGAGAACTGACCGGGCTTGTTTCCGAATCACCGAGTGGAAGCGGGTGAGGGGGCACCAGGAGGCAGCTTTCCTTCCCCGGGGCCCATCTGGGGAAGAGGACAGGGCGATCGCTGTCCTTGCCTTCCTTTTCCAACAAACTGATCACACAAGCTGTGACGGATGCCACACAAATATGAGCAAACAGTCCCAGCCCTGGGAGCCCAGGGCCTAGAGATAAAGGCACAAAGACCATTGGAGGAGAGATTCCTACCTCAAATGGGGCCTCGGAGGCAGCCCCCCGGAGTACTGGGAAGGCCTGGGGACGGTGCTGGGGCCCTGACCCCTTGTGAGACCAACAGAAGGGGACAGTCTCAGGAATGACGCAGTGGTCAGCTGGCCGGCAGTAAGACAAGGCAATCCAGCGTGAGGCAGAGCCAGGCCTGATGCAGGTTGCCAAGCTGGGTACCCTGGTGAGGGTTCCTGTGGGGCAGGGCTCGCATATGAGGCTGTGTGAGTCGCCGAGGATCCAGGGCGGGGGAGTGGGGGGGGCGCATGGGAGGAATGCAGAGCCACCAGCCCCCACTGCAGCCTGCCTCGGCTAGTCTGGCCAAATGCGGCCCTGCGGCTGGATGCTCCCAGCTCTGGGACCGTGCCGGACAACGTCTGCCAGGGCCCACGGCTGTCGCCGCTCTGAGGGAACCTACTGTACCCTCTTCTCACCTCCCAACACCTGTTACTTCCTCCTCTTTCCAGGTGACGGCTGCCGCAGAAGGGCCACGTAACCTCCCAACAGTTCCTCGGCAGGGTTCACACTAGCGAGTCCCACTGTGGGGCCCGGCTCCCGGCCACGGCAGAAACCCCTCACCGGTCGCCAGCCTCGGGTTCAGCCTCTCCCATGGCCCTGTCTCCCGTTTCTGCGCCCCCTGCCCTGGTGCAGCCCCTCAGCTCCGGTTCCCAGCCTTGCCTCAAGGCGCTCCCCTTTGCCCTCGGACCTCCCTGATCCAAGCTCTGCTTGGACTGTCACACCTTTGGGGTCCAGCTGGCTTCCGTGGTGCTACAGCTTCTGCTTGCACCTGACTTTTAAAAAGTCCATTTTTCTCTTTCCATTTAAAATATTTACATTCCTCTAATTTACCAGTTTTGACTCAATGAAGTTCAATTACTGTACATTTGTACAACTCATGACTTTGGTGGTACTGACAAAATACTTGTTGAGTCCTGCTTAGCTTCAGAACCCGAGTGAAGGAAAAAACAGCAACCCTCAGAACAGGAAACTGCATTCACTGCAACAAAAGTATTGTATTCATCATTAAACATTTTACTCCAAATGGAGAATCTTCTTTATTCATAAATAATCCCTGGGAAGAGGTTGATGTAAACCCTTCCAGATGTTTTCCAATATATATTTCTTTCCTTTTAAATAATGTATGGTAAAATATACATTAAGTTTAACTTATCATTTTACCCACTTTTAAGTGTACAGTTCTGTGACATTAAGCATGTTCACATGGTTGTGCAACCACCACTTTTTATAGGCTCAACTTTTTCACTAGATTATGAGCTCCCTGAGGCCAGGGAGCCCACCCCTGTCTGTCCTCTTGGACACAGCAGGGCCCTTGGTGCCTGGCAGCTGGAAAGTGTGACGGCAAGAGGGAGCGTGCTGGCTTCCTTCCACCGCCACCAGTGGGTGGTGTGGGCTGAGATATGCAGCCTGAGAGCTGACACACTGTGCGGAGCACAGTGGGCAACAGAGAAAATATTTTACAGGCAGGCTTGGCTTCAGGCGGTATCTCAAAAGAATTCTACAAATGAACTTGTGCGGAGGTTTTCAGCCTTCAAAGTGGTATTTGTTCTGTTTACCTCTCACAACTATGCTGAGAAGCACATGGTATTAGGTCACATTGCAGATGAAGAAAAAGCTCAGAGAGGGTGAACAACCCGCCTAAGGCCACACAAGTAGGAAATGGCAAAGTTGGACTCAAACCGGGTCCTCCGATGCCTTTGTCACTTTCACCTGGGTTGCAGGAGGAAGAGTGAAATTTAGACATAGGCAAGATATGGGCATAAAGGCCAGAAGTGAGCTGGAGACCTCAGAGTGCCAGCCTCACATTCTATCTCCCATGGTGGGGGTACCGTTCAGCCCTCAGAACTTGCCCCAGGGTACGCCATGAGGACATGTGTCACTCAGGATATGTGTCACTTCCAGCTCGGTGGAAGGCTGTGGGGGAGAGGTCAATCACTATCCAACCAGACCCACTACATGTTAGGCCCTGTGTGGAAATCCTTACAGTCAGGGGCACAGAGAGGTTAAGTGGCCTGCCTGAGGCTACACAGCTGTGCGGGTGCAGCCCATCCCCGTCTCCCCGCTTCAGCTAAAACACCTTAAGTACGCTTGGGAGAGGGCCATGGGGTGGGGGCCCAAAGATGCAGGGGCTGACGGGGTAGGGTCAGGGCCCCTAGGAGGTGGGGGTGGTCAGGGGCTGGAGCCCAAGCAAATGGGGGTGCGTCACCCCTCAGCACCTTATTTTGCTTTACGGCCCTCAGCCCCCACCTGGCCTTGGCTCAGTCACCCCTGCCGGCCCGACTGCCCCCTAGTTCTGCACCCTTAGCTCCCCAGCCCCCGGGCTCCCCGCCTCGGGTTCTTCAGGTCCCCGGCTGCTCCCCCCACTCGTCAGCCCCCCACACGCCCCCCGAACCCTGGGTCTCCTCACCTCGGCCTCCCTAGGCCCCCTGTGGTTCCTCAGGGCCCCGTTTCACCCCTGTACACCTCGGGCCCCCACCTGAGCCTCACCCCGGCGTCGTCAGCCCTCCGGGCCCGCGCCCCGAGCCTGCCCGCCCCAGGTCCCCGCGGCCTCACCTGCCGCTCCGCCACTCCGCGCCCCGCGAGCCGCTCCGGGCCGGCCCCGCCCACTTCCCGTCCGCGGCTCCGCGGGTGCTGCGCAGGCGCAGTCAGCCCCGGGCGGGCGGGGCCGGACCCCTGCTGCCCCCTGGCGGTGGCCTCCCGGCTCTTTCATTTTAGGTGGCGAAGAGCTGCGCTCCCCGCCGCGGGTCGAGGCCCGCCCATCCTGAGGTCTGGGTCCGCGCCGCTCACTGTGTGAAGTGGCTTCACTTCTCCAGGCTTGGGCTTGGCGCACATGCCGGAAAGCAATCTCTCTACCTCACAGCGCCCGGAAATTAAACAACGTGTGCTGTCATCTGGTTCAGGTGCAAAGCAGGATGCAGCCCAGGGCCCACCGTGCATCAGGCAAGAGGCACAGTGCCCACCATGCTTTTAGCAGCTGTGTAAGTTACCTATTGTTGCTAGGACATTACCACAAACTTACACAGTTTATTAGTCACAGTTTGGAGGTCAGAGAAGTCTGCAAGGTCCCGTGGGCTAAGTTCAAGGTATCAGCAGGATGCATTCTTCCTGGGAACTCTCGGTGGAAATGCACGGGACCTTCAGGTCCGCACACGAGCCCGAGGGAGTTAAGATCTCTGATGCCTCACTGCCAGCAGGGGTTTAGCGAAGCCGGGAACCTAACTAGCAGTTGGCTGATGTGAAAGGAAACCACCTGGGGAGGGGGTGGGTCTAGAAGGCAGGGGGTGTGCGGGCAGAGAGGCAGGGTGAGAGGGATGTGCCGGCTCACCCCATTCTCCTACACACGCTCCTAGATCCCACAACCCCTTGCTAGCGTGGTGTCCCTGAGCAAGGCTTGAGATCACATCTTATAACCTGTGACTTTGGACATGTTCCTTAGCTCACCTGAGCTCAGTTTCTTTACCATAAATATGGGACAATAGCAATCAACCTATCTCATAGGGTTGCTGGGATTTTGCATGGTTTCTCAAAGTGTCCCCAGGACCACTTGCATCAGAATGACTGTGGGGTGAAGTTTGAGAACCACAGTGCTGGTGTAGTGGTGCATGGGACAGGACGTCCCTCACTGTAAAGTGGAGTGCCCATGAAAGCTGATATACCTGAGAGCTTCCTCAGCTGGGGCCCACATTAGACTCTTTGGAACAGATTCTACTAGAGGCTGGTGGCTTAGAGAAGATGGCAAGGAGAGGCATTGCCACTTGGCATGGAGCTTGCCCATCGCCAGTGCAGGGCCAGCGACGTGCCTGTGAGATTACCTGTGCCCTATGGCCTGTCACCCCCCGTTACCCCAATCTACATCCCATCATGCCTCAGCTCCTGGCTCTTGGCTTTCACCTCTGTGAAAAGGTTCTCAACATCACCCATCCCACCCAGCCAATGAATTTTGAGTTTCTCTGCTTCTGACAAGGCTGCATCCTGGGCCAGGTGAGCAGAGCCCGGGGCTCCCGAGGTGCCCAGCTCGGGTTTTCCTCCTGCCTCCGCCCTCTGCCTGAACTCTCTCCTGGACCCTTATTTTGGAACCCAGCCCTGAGGCCTCTGTGACTCCCAAGGACCTCATGTGTCTGCAGGTAGTTGCAGCACCCCCACCCCCCCACCCCCCCGCCTCCGTGATTCCACTGCTCTTGGCAAAGAAATGTGAACCCTCATCCCGGACTTACCAGGGCACTTTCAACGGGATGCCCACCTGGCCTCCTGTCCACAACAGGGCTGCCTTCTAATAGGGGGCCCTTGTACCCTTTGGCAGCTGCTGTCTTCAGGTCTTCAAGGGCCTGGAGGGGAGCAGGTTCCTATCTGCAGTGTGTGGAGGCTTCTCCTGTCTAGTAGCCCTGGAAGGGGTGCTACACTCAATTGAGCAAACACACTAGGCTACCTCAGTGCACCAAGGTCTCAAGGTGACAGGGGTGGGTGTTGTCAAGGGCAATAGTCTGTGTCCAGCCAATTCAACTGGCCAGCCATCCAGTCCTTGATGCTGTGAGCCATGTGCAAAGGCCTGGCTGGCAGGGGCTCTGCCCTGTGTCCCCTCAGAGCAGACCAGCCAACAGCCACTGCTCTCCCCAGCCTCGAGGGCAGAGGCACAGACCCTGTGCAGGGGGCTCAGAAGGCAGTCCTGGCCTAAAGCGGCCTCGTCTCTTCCTTGCCTCCTCGCTCCTGCAGCCATGCTGGAAGTAACAGCAGTGCTGGATGCCACTGGATAGTATGAACGAAGGGACCCAGAATGTGGACTCCAGCTTTGAAAGCTCAGACCTCGAAGGAGGTTCACACAGGGGACAACTGCAGTCACAGAAAGGAGCCCTTCATAATGAGCCCTACTTGAGGCTGAGGCCTCGGGGGAGAGCTCTCCCCGCGAAGGAATGGGTGGTCCGTGCCCCTCAGAGCCCTCCGTTAGGGCTGCCTCCCCGCAGGGGTCCTGGAGCAGAAGGGGGTCTGGTCACCTTCCTGTGGAGAGAAGGCCGTCTCTCCTTCTCTGACGGGGGCAGAGCGGTCACAGCCCGGGGCTGGGACTCTGCCCACCAGCACACGCGCCTGGTCAGTGCCCCAGACCGACGGGAGCAGGAGGGACGTGGGAGGAGCCCGGCCTTCCGAGCGTCATCCTGTGACGCCACCCTGGCAGCTGCGGGGGCAGCCTCCCCAAGGCGACACCTCCCTGCCTCCCTGCGCGTTCTCTTGGAGCTTCTAGCAGTTTCCCAGACAGGGTTCAGGGAAGAGCAGGGTGGGGGCCTCCAGGAGAGGGAGCCTGGCAGGTGCGGCGCCTGGGTGGAATGCTAGGCGAAGCCACAGGTTCACCTCTTCTCAGGGCCTTGTGTTCCAGTGTGAATCTACTGCCGAAGTAGGGAGCCTGCAGGCCAAACACTTCTGCTCCGATCCTCACACAGGTACGCCATGATACGGCTCAGACAGCCATTCCACTGAGCTCCCACAGCGAGCATGGGCAGGATGGCATCTCCAACACAGGGTGGACGTGCCACTGTCTAATGTGAGTGCTCCCCGTCGGGGGCTTGCCGTGGTTCTCCTGCCTGGCTCTCTCTGGTCAGTTACTGGCCTGCCTCTGTCTGAGGTGACGAGGGCTGTTTGACAACAGGAATCAGAACAGGCCCTGGGAGGCTGCTGGGGTCACACAGAGCTGTGCAGAGCTGCTGAGCGGGGAGTGTGGGGTCTGCCCTGGGCAGTGGGCTAGATGAAGGGCAGGGCCCAGTGAGGACCTCCCCCACCAGGGCTCCCCCCAGTGACACCTGTCTGGGTGAGGGGCTGCTGGGGCCTTTCTTCTGCACTCCAGGGCAGCCTCTCGCCTGAGCATATAGCTCCGGAGCTGCCATATGGCATGAGCTCCCATTCCCACTCTTGGTGGCCTCCCTCTGGTACCACGGGCATGTGGGCAGAGCAGGGTCACTGGGGTATGGACAGAATAAAGGGAGAGGCAGGCAGGGGCCGGGGAGGAGCAATGAGATGGGCAGGGAGGACACTTCAACCCTCTGAATCCAGCAAAAGGTCCCGAGCTGTTTGTTCTAGAGAAGACAAAATGGGTTTAATCATTTCTGTGGTCCAAAGGACAACTGTTTGGAGCCCTGTCATACAAAGTAGGCAGCCAGGGCTGACATCTTGTCCTTCGGCCGCCTGGCACCAGGTTTTCCTGCAGGCCGCCGGCCCCGGCCCCGCCCTCGGCCCTGCCTCCCCCCTGGCCCACAGCGGTGCATGGGGTGGCAGGAGGCCGCATGCTTCAGCTCTACCAGCTCCTGGAAGACAGGGTCGCAGAAGACGCAGCCTGTATACTGTGTCTGGTCGCCCGGGAGTGGGGACTTGGTCTTGTTGAAGTCCACGCCGAGCAGGGCGGCCTCGCAGGCACTGCATGTGTCCGCAGACACCCGCACGCGGTGAGCGTTCTCAAAGCAGTGAGCCACCACGTTGCACTTGTTGCAGGCCACCTTCCACTTGGGGCCGGAGGTGGGGTCCAGCACCAGCACCCCGTTCTCGCACTCCACGCATTGGCCAATGCCCAGCATGCCTAGCGAGTGCTGGCAGGTGGGGTGTGTGCACTCATTGCAGCCCATGCCTGGCGGGGAGAGGGCAGCCCGTGATGCACACCTGCTCCCAGCCCGCCCCGGGCCTCACTGAGTGCCTCACACCCCAGGGCCCCTCATCCCAGCCGAAGAGCTCCTCTCAGCCTTCTTTGCTGCTGGTCCTATGCTCTGCTTATCTAAAACTTCCAGCTTGGAGGCCCCCTTCCTCCAGGCTGACATCATTTCCGGAAGGCCCTCCTGGTGGCCTCCAGCTGTCCATGCTCCCTTCGCAACTCATTACCACTTGGCACATGGGGCCACTGGCTGCTCTGGAAGTGGCTGGAAGGCAGGGCTGGGCCTCAGCAACCCTGGCAGCCCAGACTCAGACATGCCAGTCCCACAGGGAAGACCTGAGTCAGGAGGGGTGGGCTGAGACCTCCTGAGGGCTCCCCAGACCTCCTGGTGAACATGGGTGGGTGCCTCATGCTTGCTGTCCCTCCTTCCTGTATGTATTTTGGGGTGATGACACCCCAGGGGCTGTGTGGCTTGCTGAGGAGGCAGCCCACTGGGCCCCGATCCCCCCTCAGACTCCGAGTCTGGTGTTCTCATCCCCGCCTGGGCACGCTCGCCTCTCTCCAGTGACAACTAGGAGGACAAAGGGCAGTGGTGGAGGCTGGCTAGGGGGGCTCCCCTGCATCCTCTCACTTCCCCTGGACCTGGAGGGGGCACTGCACCCCACTGCCCAGATCCCAAGTGAGCTGCCCACAGCTGCCCACCGAACTATGACCTGGACAGAGGGTGGCCGGCTGGCAGGTGAGCAGTGCCTAGTCGCGCCTGCGTGTCCCATCCCAGCACCAGCGAGCACAGAAGAGCCAGGGAGGGACCCTGGAGGCCAGCATGTTGTGAGGGGGGGCTGGCAGGGATGGCAGCCTGTCTCGGGAGGGAGCCCGGGCACGTGGCACTCACCTTTCTTCATGTCTCGGAAGGGCGGGTGGTTGGAGCAATAGGGGCACAGCGGGTAACTCTTGCCCCGAGAGCCTGAGGACCACAGGACCAGCTCGAAGTCATCCAACGGGCACCGGAGCTCCTTGTAGAGCTTGATGGTGCCGTTCTGGGGGAGGGTGTAGGTCTCATCACAGTGGGAGCAGTGCAGGCGGCTCGGCTTGGCCTGGAGCAGCACCGGAGAGGAGGCGTGGGGCTGCCAGAGCCGGCCGCTGCTGGCCCCCAGCCTCATTCTCAGCAGGGGAAGCAGCGTGGGATACGTGGTAGCGATACGTGATAGGCCACGTGTAATGCACGACGTGTGTTATATGATACATATGTACAAATACACACAATACATCATGTATAATAATGTATAATATGCAAAAGTACTGTGGAATACATGACATATAACATGTAATGTGTAATAAAATGCATAAACTAATATGTATGCAATATGTAACTGTATGCATAGGAGCACACATAATATAGCAGTTTCCCCATCCACAGGGCATATGTTCCAAGACCCCCAGGGATGAAACCGCAGTAGTGCTGAACCCCCCAGTTTTCTCCTGGGCATGCACGCCTACGTTAGAGCTTAGCTTATAAACTAGGCATGGTAAGACATGAACAGTAACTAAAAAACAGAACAGTTATAATGAACTGTAATAAAAGTCCCATGCACGTGGTCTTTCTCTCAAGATACCTTATCACACTGCACTTGCCCTCTTCCTTCCTGTGAGAGTGTGAGATGACAGAAGACAACGTGAGGGGAGTGACACAGGCGCTCTGACATGGCGTCAGGCTACCACTGACCTTCTGACCATGTGTCAGAAGGAGGAGCATCTGCTCTGGGACTGAGGTTGTCTGTGGGTAACTGACACGAGAAGCGAAGCCGTGGATAAGGGGGCACTACTGTACATACATATATAAGTAATGCATAGTAGGTGATGCGTGACACAGTCTATGTAACATGTGACCAGTAATACGTAACACGCAATGCACTGCCAGGCAAGGACCTCTCAGGCAAAGATCCCTCACCATGAGTCCCATGCTCCAGGCATGAAGGGCAGTTCTAAAATTCCTGCATGTATATTAACAACCATGATGGCAGGTAATGTGTTGTCAGGAAAAAGTGGACAACACGTTTAAGTGGCCTACAGTTTTCATGTTCCTGGGGCCACGGGGAAACTGGGTGTTTGCTGGCAAGACTGCGTCAGGCTTCTTGTTCACTCTTTTGTGTGGCAACCAGGACAAAGAGTATTATTCCCATGTGACTGAAGATAAAGCAGAGGCCAAGAGAGGCGACAGGACTTGCCTGAGTCTGTGTTCAAGGGCAATGCTGGCCCGAAGGGGCAGTCACAGCCCTCCAGTCCCTGCCTACCTGGATATACTTCATGAACCGGTGGCACTTCCCGCAGCGGGAGAGGGGCTTGCCTGTGGCTGCCAGGGGTGAAAAGGACACCTCCATCAGCTCATCCATGCCTGAAAGCAAGCAGTGCAGGAGTCAGTCCTCCTGGCCCAGCAGCCCAGTGCTCTCACGGATGGGTGGGCTGAAGCGGGTGGCCATCCAAGTGGGCAAGGTGAGGGAGTATGTCTCTGTCCCCAAGGGAGGTGGGGTTTCTATGTCACTAGTGGGAATGGCATGGCTGCAGCCTCATTGGCAGATGCGCCGAGGGGCCCATGTGTGGTGTCACCACACCTGCTCTTTAATCTGAACAGAGGCCCTGCAACGAGCCATCACTGGCCTATTCCCCCCACAGAGCGGAGAGACCAGATGCGGGGGCTGGACTCCCATGGGGACCCTCGGCTCCCCAAGCGGTGGCAACCCTAACCCAGGGCCCTCCAGTGGAGAGACAGGGTGAGGTGGACCTCACCAGCGATGGAGTCGACGAAGTAGTGGAACTTCCTCTTGAAGATGTCCAGGGTGTGGCCCAGCACCTGCCTATAGTCGGCCTTGCCCTGGGCGATCAGGTTTAGCTGCTTCTCCACTGCACTGCGGATGGTGGGGAGCACCAGCTCTGCATCTGAGGGGAGCGGGGGACGCTGGGCTGAGTGTGCTCCTGAGGGACCATGGCTGCCACCAATGGCTCAGGCTGGGGGCACACGGCAGCAGGGGCTCCTACACCCCCAGACCTTTGCTGATCCCCCAGGGGATCCTGTGTGGAGTGGCCAGGGCCATCCTGCCTCTAGGGCTGCGTCACTCCCCTGCTCCTGGCCGTCCTGAGGCCGGGTCTGTGCTCTGCCAACCCCCACATGCCCCTCGGGGCCTCTCGGGGCCAGAGCAGACAGCACCACAGCAAGGCCCAGGCCTAGCCTGGCGCTGAGCTGCTGAGAAGAGCCCCCTGCCTCCCTTCTGGGTCCTGCCCATGCCTGCCGGGGCAGGGCACGCAGGTGGCTGGTGCAGTGCCCTCGCAGTGGGAACTGGGGACTTCCTGCAGGGCCACGGCCCTTTGGGGAAGGCTCTGAGCTGACAGGCAGGGCCCCCGCCCCTCACCGATCCTGTAGTAGCCGTGCACCAGGACAATGCCGAGGTTGGTGGGCCTGAGCCGGCGGCCGCTCTCCACGACAACGTAGTTGCGCTGGCAGATGTTATTGATATGCACAGGGATGCTGGCGTCCGTCCCTGAAACGCACAGCACGGCTACGTGTTCCTCCAGCTCCTGACACTGCCCTGAGGACTGTGGTGCCGCTGGGATGCCCACTCGTCACGGGGCCGTGGTTCCAGCCCCCCTCCCTGCTCCCGGCCAGTGCAGTACAGGGCATCGCACCACGTGTGCGCCCACCCTCTGGCCTTCCCAGCACTGGGTGCTTACGGCTCCACAGACAAGGACAGAGGCTCCGAGAAGTGAAGAAACTCTGCCAGCATCACAGAGCTCATTCTACCTGCCCCTCCTGTCTGGTAAATGTGGCCGCCTGGGCCTCTCCTGCCTTGATCCTGAGGCACCCACCTATTCCAGAACCAGGGTCCAAAACCCCTAACAAGGAAGAGTCACATGCTCACTGTCTGGTCGTCCCCTCCCAAGCCTGCCTGGTCTTGCCCCCGTGCTGGCTCCCAATCCTGGGAGGCTCCTCTTCTGGGGGTGTCAGGATCACCTAGCACCGCCAGACTCTGTCTGTGTTGCTCCCCCTGCTGAGGAGCCTCCTCAGCTGGTGCTCAGAGGCTAAGGACTTGGCCAAGGTCCCACCTGCACAGGGAAAGGACAGGTCGGGATCTGAACCCTGTGCGGACGGCCCTGAGCTCCCAGCTGCACCTGCTGTGTTCTCGCCCCCTGTGGTGGCCTCGCCAGGGCCTCTTACACAGCCCTGGGACCCCTGGTCAACAAGGCTGCCCTTGGCCACTGTCTTGTTCAGAAGGTCATGAGGACCCTCATCACGGTCATGGACTTGTTCTGGTCATGAAGTCTGGGCTGCTGTCTAGTGTGTGGCCACCAGAAGCCGTGGGCGTCCCATCAGTGGGAAGGGACAGAGGACGCTGGGGGAGCAGGGCCCACACCTCACTGTGCCCGCATCTGAGGGCTGCCAGGGCAGGACCCACCGCAAGGACCCAGGCCCCTGGCCAAAGCAGGCTCAGCACTGTCACCAGGACCTGACTCAGGTGGGATGCTCCCTGACAGTCATCGGCCTGGGCCCTGCAGAGCCTGTCAGCAGGGCCAGCACACTGGGGAATGGGCAGTGCTCACCAGAGTGAGGGGACTGCCTGGGGAGAAGGCCCCGCAGGGAGGTAGGCCCCAGGAGGGTAAGGGCACAGGTCACAGACGAGGCCTGGGACGCAGGCCGGACCCTCAGCCAGCGAGGAGCGTACATCAGTGGCTGTACTCCCAAGCCAGCATGGTGCCCGGGGCTGCCTATTCTCACTGGGTAAGCTCGTTCCTGTGCGGGAGTTTCCTGGCCACGGGGCGGGCATCTCCATCCCCTCACTGGGAAACAGTACCCGCAAGAATGTGGTTTCCTTGTCACCCAATTCTGGGACAGGCCTGGGCTGGCTGTGTGGATCAGGACTTTGATCTGACTTTTGGGTTTTCCTGTAAGTGGATCGTCGGCATCCGGGGCCAACGCTCAGGCCTGTGGGGGTTAGTGCACAGGGCCCGCAGCCGCGCCTACCGATGCCGTGCTTCTCCATGAGCGTGATGAGCTCGGCCTCTGTCAGGTAGTCGGGCGGGCTCGTCTGCTTCTCCAGCATCTTCATCTCACCCACGGCAAAGGAGTCGCCTCGCTGGCAGGTGGGCAGGCTCTCCTCCAGGGGCACGCTCTGCCAGGGCATGATCTCTGTGAAGCCTGGAGACACAGGGTGCAGCTGCTCAGGGCCTGGTCTCCACTCCGCCTGTCCGTGGCCGTGAGGGAGGGGTGAGGTGGCAGCTGCGGCGTCACCTGGGGAGATGACGCTTTTCCCCGTGCAGGTGAAGTGCTCGGGCCCGATGCTGAAGGAAATGGTGCTCTGGAGGTACCTGCAGTCGTGGCTGACCGTGGCGATGAAGTGTCTGGTGATGTACTCGTAGAGCCGCCACGCCTCGCTCCCTGCAACAGGGGCTCCGGCTCTAAGGATGCCCTTGCCCCACACTCGCCCACACAGCAGGGCCCTGGCCCTTGGCAAGGACGCTGCGCCGCCTGCTCCGAGGAGGGAGGGGCAATGCAGAGGAGTGGGAGGCAAGGGGCCCTCGGGCCTGGGCGCTTCCTTCATGGCAGGGCCCCACCTCCCACCCGGGCTTCCAGGGGGAACTGCTCTTGAAGCACCTGGCTTGGCCTGTCCCCATCTAGTGACATGCCGCCATCCCTTCAAATGAGGGTTGTGCACAGTGGTCCCGCCTCACCCGCACGGTCCTCCCTCCCTCTGGCTCTCCTGGCACACTGGCTGCCAGCACCACCTCGGTCAGATGGGAGGCAGGAGGTGGCCCGTGCCTGGGCCCCGCTGCTCGGTCACAGCCCCACCCTGTTCCATCCTTGCCCACCTGTCTCACCCTCCTGCCCCTCCCTGGCCTCCTCTGCTCTCCTCCCAGGAGCCACCTGCACCCTGCACGGGGCACACCATCACCATCACATCCATGCCTGTGCCACCACGTCACTCCTGTCCTGTCCTATGACGATGGATCACTACGTTCAGGTCACTGCCTCTGCCGCAGCCAGGGGCAGGTGGGGCAGTAGGGAGCCCCCACATTGCCAACAGGGCCTGACACGACTCAAACGTGCCATGTGGCTGTTGCTTCTTAACCCTTCCCCCCCCAGTATGTGTTTGTGAGAGGGAGACAGGGAGACAGAGGGAAGGGGGGGAACACAAAAATACTGGGGAAGCACCCAATACCTAATTCGGCCTCTGTGGCAGACCTCATGGGGGTGATGGGGGGATGGTCGCCAGCATCATGGCCTTTGCGTGGACGGTTGATACCTTCCGATAACAACTGCTTCACCTAAGGAAGAGAAGACAAAGCAGTGTGTGAGTCTGGGCACAGCTGCCCTCCTGTCAAGAGGAAGCAGCCGCCAGCCCTTAGTTTGGCCACAGTCCTGGGCTGGGTCCTGACGCCTCAGAGACGTTGGTGGGGGGCAGGGCCCAGCTCTGCTCACCGTGTCGGCCCAGTAGGGGTGGTTGGCCTGCTGCCGCAGGGGACCCTTGAGGTCAAAGTTCTCAGGGTAGTGGGTGGTCTCAGTCCTTGGGTAGCTGATGTAGCCCTGCGTGTAGAGCCGCTCAGCGGTCTGCATGGCGTGCTGCGGCCCCATGCCTGCAAGAGACAGGTGGCTCAGCCGGCCCTGAACACCAGGGATGGCCTGGTGCCTGCCCATGGGCCTGAGCACCCAGGCTCCCCCGAAGGTGGCCAGGGCCGCCTGAAGGGTAGGGGCGGCTCTGAGCAGGCATGGCCTGGAGCAGGGAGCTGCTGCCTGGGGCCTGTGCCCATCAGTCTTACCCAAGGCTGCGGTCCCGAGCCTACGAGGGGGCACCCAGGACAAGCACACCCCACAGCACCCTCCTCACTGTTCTGGGGGCCGTGTTGACTGAAAGCAGCCTGCAGAGTGCCTGCCTCTCCCTGGGCCTCAGGGCCTGCTGCTGCCCCTCTGCGACAGCAGACTGGGCACATGCCCTCCATGCTGAGCCCCCCAGGCTTTTCTGTCCTCACAGCACTCCAGGGCCACTGAGGGGGGGCTTGTCCTGCTTCTCCCAGACCAGCAGAGGCTGGCGCTCAGCTGGCAGGTCCTCAGAGGCACTGCTGCCCTCTGAGGGTCTGGGGCAGTGCTGCTCTGAGAAGACACCGCCGAAGTTTGCTGAGGCTGCAGACAGGCCACCAACGCCACCAGGCTGACAGCCGTCGAGAGACCACCAACTTTCCAGCCCAGCCCTTCTTGCTACTGTGGAAACGAGGTTCAGACAGGCCACATCACACTGGTCACACCTGCCCCAGCAGGATTGGGGCCTTGAGCGCCAAGCCCAAATGCGGCCCCTCTCCTTGCCAGGGAAGCTGCTCTGGGACGCTGGCGTCAGGCTGTGGCCTGTGGGGTAGTGGTGATCACTACCAGTGCTGCTGTCAGGCTGAGCTGTCTCAACCCTTAATCCTTACGACAACCCAGAGAGATGGCTGTGACAGGTGCCCTATTCTGTCATGAGGACACAGAGGCTCCAGAACAAGGAAGGAAGTGGCCAAGATGGGGTGCAGACCACACTGTGGGTCTGGAGTGGGAACTCCACAGTGTAGTGCCTCTGAGGGGACCACTAAGCCAGAGACACGTGAGCCGAGCCTGGCAGCAGCTGCTCGGACATTTAGTAACATGAAATGGTCTGCAGTCTCCACCCAGAAATTCAAAGGAGCTATTGAGTATCAACTAACAACCCTATGAAATGGAATCCAAGAGAAATGAAATCTGTAGGAGGGTCAGATTCCTCCAAGCCTCAGGTGACACTGCACAGAGGCAGGTGCTGGCCCAGGTGAGCATGGAGTGGGTGGTGCAATGCCAGGTGAGCAGCACAGAGGGAGAGTGCTGCACCCCTGGGCGCTGCACCCCTGGGCGCTGCACCGGGCTGAATGGGACTGGTGCACGCCCACCCCAGAGAGTCTTCTGGGGAATTTAGAGAAATGCCCCTACATACCCAGAGAAGAGCTGGCCACACGCAGCATCTCCACAGTGTTTAGGGCCAGGGGCCTCTGCTTGGCCTTCTCTTTCTTGCTGGTAGCCTCTACCTAGAAGGCAGAACACTCTGTGATTTTGGTGGAGGTGGAGATGCCACAACAGAATCACAATTGTAAGCAAAGGCCTGTTTCATTCATTTGGTTTCCCTGCTTCTCAAATTCTCTCTTTGCAGCAGTTGCAAGACTTGAATGAATATTTACTCAGGCCCAGGAAGGGAAAAAGGATGAAAATTCTTTTCTAGAGAGTTTTCTAAAGAAAGCCTGGAGGAATGGGGAAGAGTCAGGAGAAGGGGCTGCAAATTAAAAACCCTACGGGAGCCAGTGTCAGCCAGGCCATGGGACGGCAGCGGGTTTGAGGCAGGTCACAGAGTACATGCTCACGTCGGGGCCTGCCTGTACGGCCCATCTTCCAATTTGCCAAGAGAAGCTGGGAATCAGGATTTTTTCTTTTAGGTGAAATCTCTGAATTTTTCAATGTCAGCAACTATATTAAAAGTTTTATAAATGCCATGTACTTTAAATGAAAACTAGTGAGCTACCACTTTCAACCCCAGGGCTGAACAATTGTCAGAAGAGAGGACTGTTTTACCTGGGCAAAACCAATCCAAACAACTCAGCTATGCAGTCCTGCCCCTGCCCCAGGCAGCCTGCCCCGTGTCAGGTGGCATCACCCTCTTCTTCAGGGCCAAGCAGCGTAACCCCCACAGGCAAAAACCCCGAGTAAGAAATACAGCACCATAAAGGTCATGAAAGCTGCCCGAGGTTGGGACCCCAGGCCTGCCCCGTGCCAGCTGTGCGACCTTGGACAGGTTCACTGATGTGCACGTAGGTCCCTCTAGAGTCGTCAGCTTTAGGTATCACAGAAAAAGGACATTTATGTGAAATGCAGTCCTGCCAAAGGAGACAATGACCACAGGGTCTCATGGAAGGGGCCGGGCAGGTCACAGGTGTGGACAGCGCCCAGGACGGAGAAGTTCTGCAGCACACAGAAATATCTTAGTAGGAGTACATGCGTGAGTAAGCAGTCTTTTCTTCAAAAGACGCCCGTGATTCAGAAACACAGAGAAAGATGTGTCCCTAGGACATGAGCTATCCCTCCAGCCAGAGGCTTCTAAAGCCTATCCCTCCCAGCCAACGTGAGGGATGGGCGGCAGCAGGCCCACCTGGGCTTCCTTCTCCGTCTTTGTCATGTTTAAAAACATCTGTGCGATCTCCCGGTCAAACACGCGCACTCGGTCCCAGTCCAAAAGGAGAGATCGGTCTTTATCGGCATTAACCTGCAGGAGGAAGGATAAAAGGAGAACCCAGGAGAGAGGATGTACAAGTGAGCTCACTGCCAGGGCACGGAGGCGGGGCAGGGGAGGCTGGTTCTCCTCTGGGAGCAGAAGAGCCCCAGCGCGGAGGTCTCACGGCCATGCCTGCTCAGGCATGTGGGTGCGCACAGGCACCGGCTGAGACCCAGCCCCTCCCCACGCCAAGGCTCTGAGCCCTGGCCTCCTGAGATGCTCTCCTGAGGAGCGCCCGAGGCTGAGGCCGACGTGTCCTTAAGGAGGTCCTTAAGGAACCTCTCACACGGCCCTTCCCAGCCCCTAACATCTAGCAAGCACTAGGCATGGCCCACCTAGGGCCATGAACAGCTGTTTTGTCTTAAATCTTACAAGACGGAGGTGGGATTCTAGGGATAGGAACGGTGTGAAAGGAGTCTCTCGGCCCACTCCTCAGACCTGACCATGGCAGCTAACAGCCCCGGGGGGCCTCACTCCCACTGCCAAAGCCGGGCTCCTTCCCACTCACCCAGATCCACCGCATCCAGGCCTGGCCTTGTCCAACCTCCCTGTGAGGGCCGGGGTCCTTTCCCTGGGTACCCCACAGACCACTCTCTGGCCTCCCCCTCTGGCACAGCTGCCTCCAAGTGTGCACTTGGCCTTGAGGGCCCACAGGACAGTGATAACGGGAGGCCCTCAGAATCCACACCGCAAACCTGAGAGGACCCATGAACAGGGAAGGGACAGCAAACCTTGGCCTGCAGAACCCAGTAGGTCTCTGGTTTGAAGGACTGGATTTTGTCATGTCTCTCCACACAGAATCCCAGTGTAGGGGTTTGACAGGGCCCAAAGGAGATGAGGGAGCTGTCTAGATTGCCGTATTTCCCCTGGAAGTATTTGGTCTGAAACCTACAAGGAGCCGTGTGGGGGGATGGATGAGAGAAAGATATTTTGGTCACACATTCACTCCACACCATCATTAACCGCCTGCATGCACCCAGAATGGGGCTAGCTGGTAGGTGCAGGGAGTTAGCCTAGGGCAGCTAGGTATCACAGGGTAAGGAGACATGCTTGGCTTGCGGGGCCAGGGAGAGGGCATGTGGGTGGAGAGGAGGAATCCTGTGCACATGAGAATGCCAGAGAGGAGGGCACAGATTCCAACATCCTGGGGCCAGGAAGCCCCTTTATCCCATTCCATTCCCTCCCACGCTTCTCCACAGAGTGGATAAACACCCTGCTTATCAAGTGGTGGCCGCTGTGGTCTAATTCAGCTAAATAGACCTAACTCTTCAGCGCTTTTAAAAGCCAACAATCACCTTGCCCATTAGGCCCAGGGGCCACAGATGGGGAACAGCAAGGACAGGGGCTCTGGCCAGAGGGAGAGCCACACCTGGTGAAGGCACAGCCGATGCGCAGGTCCAGCTCCTGCCGGGCATCCACGGAGAGCGCCTCGTTGTGGTCGGGCTCACCCAGGCGGGCCATGGCGGCACAGATGTCCGTGTCCGTGATGGAGCTGAACCTGGCCCGGAACACTGTCTTCTCATTGCCATGGGCTGGGTTCATGAAGGGCAGCACGGCATCCAGGACCTGGGGGAGGTGGCCGGCTTGTGTACCCACCTGAGGCCCCTGCCTCCTGCCCCACACGCCCCCTGTGAGGCCTGGTTCCCCTCCAGGACAGCCTCACTCCACCCCTGCCAGACCCCTTCCATCTCCCTCCCCTCCAGAAGTCTCAGTCTTCCTATAATACTCCCACTGTGTGCGGCTTCTTTTCCTTCCATCGACAAACTTGTTCAAACATGCTCTTCGTACCACCACCCTGCAAGCTGTGCCCTCTCTCTCATCGTGTGTGTTCGTCCCCCCAAACCAGGAAGCCATGGGAACTCAGTCACAAAATCCACACCATTCGACCTAGTTCCCTGCCTTTGAGAAGAGGGAATGCTGGGAGGGGCAGGTGGAACTACTACGAGCTGGAAAAGACGGAGATGGGGAAAGGACAAGGAGGAAAGGGCAGCGGGCAGGTGCGGGGAGGCCAGGGGCGAGGCCACTGCGCGAGGCTGGGGGGTCCTATAGCCAGACTCACTAAGGAGGCCGTGCAGCGGGAGGGGGGTCACGCTGGAGCCTGGCCATGCAGCTTCTTTACAGGGAAGGTAGCTTCGTTTCTGAAGGGAGAAAGCCCCGTGAGCTGCCAGCATTCTCCACCCCCAGAGGCAAAGGTCCCTGAGGAAGATTTCCTGAGCCCTGAGGGTCACCTGCCCCAGGCCGGTGAGAGATGGGGATGCAGAGGCAGGAGGGCCACCTGTACCGGGCACCAGGGGACACATGCAGTCATGACCCGCACCAGGGTGCCGTCAGCTGCTTCCCCACGTAGAGGGCAGAGGCAAGATGGGGGAGACGTCTTGGGCAGGAGGGGAGGCGTGAAGGCAGGAGGTGAAAAGAATAAGGTGTGGAGGGAGGAGGAAGGGAGTGGGAGGGGTCCACCGGCCTCACTCAGAGGCCCTGAAATGTGCCAGCTGGCCTGGATGCTGAAAACCACCCCTCTCAAGACAGCCAATTTGGACACTCAAAAATTCCACCCTTTCTACGTTTGCTCACATAAGGTGCCCGCCACAGGTGGAGTACCACTCCACCACCCTCAGCAGAGTCCATGCATTTTAACGCGTCTACAGAAGTTCCAAAATAAAAGAGGAAAAAGGGCAATTTTAAGCCAGTGTGGAGATTCCCCACTTAAGCCACAGTAATGTAGTGGCCACGAGCAGCAGGTGGGACATGTGGCAGGAAGGCTCTCAGGTTCCCCCCTCACCTCGAAACAGATGTTCTCCCCTTCCTTGTCACAGTCCAGCCACAGCACGATGTAGTCACAGCCTTTGCCCTCCACCTGCCACACAGCACGTGGTGACTCGCACCTGCCCTGGCCCCACGGGGCCCACCCACGGTGCTCCCACCCAGCGTGGGGGGTAGATGGGAGCCCAGAGCAGGGCCAGGCTGAGCAGACATGCCAGCTGCAGTAAGGCTGGCTTAGCCAGTCGGAAAAGAATGTAGTTTAGAACTGCTGTTGTTTGGACAAAAAAAAAGCTGTAAATGCAATAATAAGCTTAATCCCCAAAACGCAGAGAAAAGGGGCTGAAATGCAATTACCCTAAATGTAACAATGGTTGTCATGGGTGGTATGATTATAAATAACTTTTTATAAATACTTTATATTTTTCATAATGTTTATGCATTTGTTTTAAAATTAGAAAAGGGACAACCACCACCAAAGTTTTAAAAGCAGAATTCCTGCTCGCCAGAGCTCAGTGACAGGTGCCCAGCAGGCCTGAAAGTGAGATGTGGGCCAGCAGGGGGCGCTCACAGAGACGGCTGCAAAGTGGGCGGGGCTCTGGCCAAAGGCCTCCCTGTCCAAGAGTGCGGGACTCCGCGGCCGGCCGCCTACAGCACGGGGAGCCAGGGGGAGGCCTCCGTGCGGCCGCGCCCCAGCCCGGCCCGCGTACCTGCAGGAACTTCACCATGTTCAGCTTGGGGTTAGCTTCCTTCTTCTCTGTCGGGGCCTGGCTGAACAGCTCCGCCGGGTCCACCTTGTCCCACTTGTTGTACTTGCCTACAAACCATGGGTGCAGGGACATGTGAATCACACTTCACGGCCCACGGGGCCTCGGCTTCTGTGATTACCCCAGGATGCTGGCGGTCATGTGTCACCAACAGGGAGAGGGAGGCTTAGGGACCAAGTGCCCGGGGCAACCCCAGCAGTGGAGGCAGAGCAGGCCTTCCTTCCCTGGGGCTGCGGAGCTGACGCCACAGCTTGGCCGCCCACGGGAGCTACCACCAGGCAGGCTGCTGCTCGGGCCCACTTCCAGGGCATCCCCTGCCGCTGGAAGCACACTCCTGGGCTGACTCACTTTGCCAGAGCACCAAACCACACCACTCATTCTCATTCTTCGTCCTCTCACGCAGCTGGACCTCTGTAACCCTCGCCCCCACCTAACACCTGACCCGGCACGACATGCACTCAGTTGACCCTGCGGAGAATCAGTCTCTGAAGGCCTCGAGTCTGGTGCATCCACCTGCTTTCCTACTCAGGGCTCGGCTCACACGCTCAGCCCTCTAGCTTCCTCTCAGGCTCCATTCTGTGCAGCTGCGAGAGGGGGTCAGTGGGGCCTAGTTCAATGCCAGCTCCCCACCTGCTGGCTGGTAGTACAGCTCAGGGTCTGAATGCTCAGCCACACACCAAATCGATGTCACTGTTGTCACTGAGCAGTGAGTAGTACTGAGACTGCTCTGCGCCCAGCCCTAAGCCACACGCAGTACCCGCACCATCTCACCGAGTCCTCAGACAATCCTGGGAGGTAGACGGCACATTGTACGACCCATTTCACATATGAGGAGTAGAAACTCGGAGTTTCTATTACCCAAGTCCCGGCCCATCGACCAGAGCAGCATGGGTCAGAGGCCAGGTCACCTCTCGTCAACCACATGGCCCCGCACCTAGCCCCAGTGGGTCACTAATGCCACTCCTTCCACGGTGACAGATAACAATACTGACACCCGGACATTCACAACGGCTGCCACGTGACCTGGACAACAGTCACACACAGCAGGAGCGGCAGCCCCCATGGAACACGTACATGGGTGGGCACCACGGCTCCAGTCTGCACAGGAAGGTGCACAGGCGTGCAGCATCAAGGGGTGCCTCTGGGATGGGGACCCCCGGGCACTGAGCTCCAGAGCCTGGTTCTAGGCACCTCACCCATGGACCCTGGGTCACCTCCCCATGATATGCTAGCCTCAGGACGCATGGCTTCTGTGTGAATGTCTCTGCCTGGCGCCCTCCCCTGGCTCTGACTAGGTAGCATCATATGGGCCTTCCTTGGTGGGGTAAAGAGTGGGCAGCAGGGCAGGGGGCTCACCCAGGAAATCCAGGGTCATAACATGACCACAGACGGACGTCATCTTGAAGCGGACCGGCTGGCCGGCGAAGGTCCCAGAGTACTCGTGCACCGAGCACGTTCCGTTCAGCCCTTTATGTGAGGACATGCTCCCTGCAGAGAAGGGTAGTTAGGGCTGTTCCAGGGAGCGGCAGCTGCCATGCAGGCCCCAGGTCCTAGGCCCTGCTGCTGCCTCCCGGAGGGGCCCCCTAACATGCTTGTGGGCAGGCGCTCTGTGGCTCTTTCTCTGCATTTCTGTTCCACTTCCTTCAAACGTTCCTCCAAGTCCCCAGGGACCTCCTCAGCATCAAATCCCCACTTCCCACTGATAGCTCCTCAGCCAAACTCTCCCAGCCTCTGAGGACTGGCCGCCGGCTGGGTCTCCCTGCCCTCTAGAGAGACTGTACCCCACCACACTTTGGTCTCCTCCCCCCTCAGCCACCACACCACGTGAAGGTGAAGGGGGACGTTTGCCATTCCTGGGTGCTCAGCATAGAAACACCTTCCTATTTGGAGGGGATTCAGAGGTGGAGGGGAAACAGGAACCCTCAGCCCAGTGGCCAGAGCTGGGGTCAGGGGCACACATCCCCTTTCCCAGTGTCCTAATGCCTTGGAGGGCTCTGGCCAAGGCTTGGCCTAATGGCTACTCTCGAGTGACAGGGGGCATGTGGCTGGGGCTGCAGCGGTCAGGGGTTGAAGGCAGTAGCGAGGGTCCTGTGGCGACGATGCCCACAGCATGGCATTGTCAGACTCAGAGTGGAGTGGGGTTCTGGCTGCATATTCTTCCTTCCAGAGAATTGTTCTGTGTAAGTCCCTGGGCCGGTTTCGGCTGTTTGTGGCCGACAATGCTGTCAGGCACGGTGCTCTCACCTGTCGGTGCCTGCCCACTGCTAGGCTGTGAACCATGCCTGTACACGAGCCCTGGCTCATGTGCACCCACAGTGACCAACACCCAGCCCGCTGTCCTGAACCCAATCAACTCCAGAGGGCTGAAGTCACACTTAGGAAAGAGAAATAAACAATGTGTAAAGTGGAATGAACCGCACCTACAGACCAAGGCCACAGAGAACGCTGGGGTTCGTCTTCCCTACCTCGAGAGAGGATTTTGGCAATGGACTGGGCCAAAGATGGCTTTTCTGCAACCATGAGCACGGTCTTCATCTTGTCTTAAGGCCGTCAGGCCGCTGGCCCTTCACGCTCCAGTCTCAGGGAAACGGCAGTGAAGGAGTTCAGGGACCGTCCTTCTGCGGCCCACCACTGCCGTCCGCGCTGACCCCTACGGAGAAGATGACCCACAGAAAATAGCATTGCCGCCAAAGGAACCTATACCACCAGCAGGGAAACTCTCTCAAAAACAAGAAAACAAACCCAAGGGAAGCAAAAAGTTAGGGTGAGGCATCTGACAAACGACAGCCCGTGGCAATGGAACCCGGGCTCAGAGATGGCCTTGGGAACTTGGCTTCACTTGAGAAGCTGAGGTGGCCCTATGACCACTGGTCACTTTTGTCCCCAAATCCATGCTATAAAGACTTTGGGGCCTTTGCACCTGGACTGACAGGCCCTCCCCCCGTGCAGCAGTTCACTTCCTCCCTAGGGCCCAGAGTGGCACGGCCACCTTGGCTGAGCACCAGGAATCCCCAGGTCATTTTACAAAATGAAGACACCCAGGTTCTTCTGACCCACAGCCAGGGCTGGAACTCTTTGGCCCGGGGGCCCAGTCCCCAGCAGAGCTCTAGAAGCCCTTCCCAATGGGCTCCAATCTACTTCCTGCCTGCCCCATCCTGTCTCTAACTTTGCAGTCAGCCTCTAGTCAATTAAACTGGTGTCTAAAGAAAAGACATGTTCTCAAGCTCTTTGCTTGGAATGTTCCGCCAGGACTAGAGAACACAGCTCAACCATCTAAAGGCCCAGCTCGAGGGCTAACTCTTCCTTAAAGAGCTCTTCCAACACGCACTGGCCTGGTCCATTATAACGGACTGCACATCACACCACTTGGTTACTGCCTCATCTCCCCGGCAGCAGGTGAGTGGCTGGATGTTGGAGCACAGCTGGTTCCATGCCTGACACAGGACATTTAATACCTGCTTGCTGAGTAAGAGAAACACATGAACCCTTTCTATCTTTCTGATCATTATAAATATGGCACTGACGATGATAAATTACACTGTATTAAAAAAAGACTTGTATGAGACAACTAGGCAATTTTCTGGAAAGAAAAATAAATTACTCATAGAACTAGAAGTTCCTAGATTCAACAGATTTAAAAAAAAGATGAAACCAGAAAAATACTATAAGAAAACATGAACTTCAGTAAGAGAAAAATGCTGAAATGCCTCAAAGTTCAGAAGTGCTTTAAACCTCTCCATGTTTAAAAGCATTTGGTTTCCTTTTCTGTGAACCATCTATTCATATTTTTTACACCTTTTACCCCAACTGGACTGCTGTTTTCTTATTTTTAGGAATTGTTCATATAATGAGGAAGTTAGCCTTTTGCGATATGATTCGTCCAACATTCATCAAAGCAAATTAGAGGTAAAATGAGCTTGTGCTTACCTTACCTGCAAAGACCGCATCTGAGCACCCATGGGTGAGGTGCTCGCCACAGGCAAACCCAGATGCAGGTGGTGGGAGCTCAGGGGGAACAACCTCTAGGTGGAGAACCTCTAGGTGGAGCAATTTGACATCTCTCAAAACTACGGGCACATATCTCCAGCAAGCCCACCCCCAGAATGAACTGAGTTACCCCACAGGTACTCAGTGAGCAGCTACTACACACTTGGTAAGTGTTGCCATGGGACATGGGGCAAAGCAGAGCAGAGCAGGGGTGGACTAGCAGGAGTGAGCTATGCGGTGTCAGGGGGAAGAGTCCAGGCAGAAGCGCCAGGGCAGGGTCAGGGGACAGCCAGGAGGAGGTGGGGGGAGAGGTTGTAGAACACAGCCTCGGGCATGGAGTGTGGGTTTGCTCTGAGGGGGCTGGGAGGCGGTGCAG
The DNA here is from genome assembly GCF_040802235.1 of Manis javanica. Taxonomy (NCBI): domain Eukaryota; kingdom Metazoa; phylum Chordata; class Mammalia; order Pholidota; family Manidae; genus Manis; species Manis javanica. The sequence goes on along the minus strand of NC_133170.1, from coordinate 85,317,591 downwards.
TTGTGGGATGACATGACTGCCTTTAAGTGTTAAAGGGGCTCCTCTGGCTGCCCTCCAGAAGGGACAAGGCTGGAGGCTGGGCAGGTTCTGAAGGCATGGCTGGAAGGACTGAGAGAGCAGAAAGCGACGCAAGTTAGGGTGACTCCAGGGCTTTGGGCTCAGGAGCTAACACATGGGGTTCCTGTCTGTTGAGATGGCAGAAGCAGTTCAGGGTGGGGGCACAGGAGCCACATTCCATGTGTATGAAATGTGACCTGCCCATTAGCAAGCCAGGTGGGCCGTGGAGGTGGCCCCACGTGGGAGCCTGTGGGGTGGAAAAGGAGCCCAGGCTGGGGCCGGGAAGATGACGTGAGTCAGGAGAGGTGGGGTCCTGAAAGCCAAGGGCAAAGGCGCTTCAGGGGGATGCCAGCAGGCCAGCAAGGGAACAGCTGAGACCTGACCACAGGGCCCAGAAATCTGATGGTCCCCTGTGACCTTGATGGGAGCTGTTTGATGCAGTGAGTGATGAGGGTAAAAGCCCCAGTGCGTGAGCTCAAAAGAGCCTGGGAAAAGAGAAGGTGGGCCTTCGTATTTTTTTTTAAGGTGGAAGATCCACCAGCATGTGTCTAAGTGGATAGGACTGATCCAGTGGAGAGGGCAGAGGGAGGCTGCCGGAGACAGGGGAGGGAATTGCTGATGATGGCTCCGGTGGGTGAGGGGGGCGAGAGGTAATGGTGGGCCAAGGGCGGCTCTCGGATGTATGTGCACAGAGGAGGAGGGAGGGATACTCTTCTCTCAGTGAGGATCTCAGCAGGTGCTGCTGAGGGCAGGTCTACAGCAGGCAGGGGACGGGGCTGGATTCAGGGATGGGATCTGTCAGGGGCATGTAGCAGGGAGGAGAGGGGCCAGGGTCAAGATGGGACAAGAGGCGAAGCTTAGGTGTGGGTCCACGGAGGGCATGCTCAGGTGAGGTCTAAGAACCGCAGGCACTAGAGTGGGGAGCAGGGGTCAGAGAGCAAAGGTCAGAGGGCAAGATGCTTTGCTTGACAGGCTCAAGCAGCAGTGTGGGGCCTGAGAGGGGGTGGAGGGTGAGGTCACGGGGGGAGAGGAGGCCACTGAAGTGAGCGTGGGCACTGCCAAGATTGTCCCTGTGGACACCAAGGCCCAGAGAGACAGGACAGTGATGAGACACACTCCACTGGGGAATTCTCTGCACTATCATTTGTGATCAGAGAACAGAAACAATCTAATGTCTATTAATAGGGAACTGGTTAAACAGACAGTGCATCTGTACAACGACCACCATGTGGCAGTTAGACAGGAAAGCATCTGCCTAGTAAATACTAATATGGGTCAGATTTCAGAAAGAAATAATGTGAAGAAAGTTGGGTGTCCAATGGCGTACACAGAGCACAGCCAAGTGTGGACTTGTGCATGCGCACAAGCTCGTCTAAGAAGAGCTCAAAGTGGTCACCTGGGGGCGGAGGTGGGGTGAGGACCTGGTAGGAGCTGGGGAGTCCTGTGCACACATTTACTTTTGCAACTTCTACATTTAGGGCTGTGGACAAAAAGTGACAGGTCAAAAAGAACTAAGATAAAGGATTTTAAAACAAAGGTAAAATAAAATAAAGCCAGAAAAATAAAGAAGGGCTGGAAAGGGCATCATTCAGAAAGGATGCCAACAAAACCACCTTCCCTGGAGTGGCTTCTGTTAATTTTCCACTGTGTCCAGAGAAAGTGGCCTGAAGTGTGCGTGGGGCTGTCAGCCCTGCCCCTTGTTGCAAGACCTGTGCGGCCACATGCAGTCAGTGATCCTTATGAGCACAGCTGCCCTGAACAAAACAATTTGTAGTTTCCCTCAAAGTAAGTAATTGGATGTTCCTGTTAAATGCACAGCCATCCCAGAGAAAGAGCCTAGACCGCCTGGAGCTGCAGCACAGAGCAGAGGAGCTCACCTGCAGCCCAGCCCTGCTGGGCGCCCCCACACCGTCCCCCAAAGGCCACCCCCTCCCTCCCTGCATGTCCCTGTTGTCCTGCTTGCCCTGATCCCCTTCTCCCCCTGAAAACCACGCCTGCATCATGGCCGTGGTTGGTGACTAGTTCACTGTCTATCTGTGGCACCCAGGGCTCACTCACTAAATGTTTGCTGAATGAATGAATGAGCAACATGGCTGTTCTTATCCAGCCTCTGCTCTCCATTCTGGGGAAAGTCAGAGGCCCGAAACAGAGGCTTCAGGGAGACCCATGGACTCCTCCTCTCCCATCCAGAGAAGCCAGAGGCCAGAAGGGGAACCTGGCAGTAAAGGGAGCCCGTTCTGCAAGGGCTTTCACGTCTCCATCCCTTTCAAGCGTGGAAAAGGGTTTTATCCTGAAACATGTCCTCGGGTTTACTCACTTGTGTCACAGGAGTGGCCTGCAATTACAGTGTAGTGATGACATACCAGTGACCGCGGGTGGGGACACAGCCACTGCGCTGCCCTGCAGGGGAACTGCAGGGTCAGGGAGACGCGAGCTCCAGCAGCAGGACTTGAACCAAGCCTGTCTCTGGACTCTGCCTTTGGCCTGTACGGCCCTGTGCACACGCTGCCGGCAGGAGCCGCCCTGCTTGCCTTCCCCACAGCACTCACTGCTGTACCTGAGAGTCGGCCTGCTGGTCTGGCCTTCTGTCCTGCAGTTCCTAGACCGCAAGTAAGCTCCAGGAGAACAGGGGTTTTGTTCTGTGTACTCTAATGGTCAGTAGTAGACAATGCGCCAATACTGGTCAAATGAATGACCAGACATATGAAAGAGTAATTTTACCTGCAAAGTGAACAACAGAAACACTCTTTGAGATTTCTAAGGTTTAAAAACTGACTTTAAATCTGTAAGAGAACTGTAAACACTCCTTCTCAATGTCCTTTTTTTCTATGGCGTTGAAGTCCCTAGAAGTTTTTACCTCCACTACTCTCCTTCCTAGCCAAGGATCCTAAACACTTTTTCAGTAAATAATGAGCAGATTCTTCTCTAACAATCCCTTTCGAGAGAAATGTTTTGCCTGAGCATCTCACCTCACTTACCCAGGAACAGGGACATGACCGGACAGCATGTGCAAAGGCATGCCCGTGTCGGCCAATTTTGGATCACCTGTCCACCTGGCAGACATGCAGCCACTTTTCTATATTTGGAAGAGGTCTTTAGTAACTCTGGCTTTAAGGAAATGCACGTTCCAGTTCAACAGTTTCTACTGGAGTTCTGCACGAGTCCTGTAATGCTCTCAGTATCACTGTTTTATTAGGAAAAAAATATCATTTCCTTTAAGGATATGAAATCACAGAATCCTGGTAAAGGGATGTTGGTGATGACCTGATACAAACACCTCAAGGAAGAACAAACTAAGGCACAGAGGAAAGGCTTTTCCAGCAGTAACCCAAGAAGTCTGAGTGGGGACTGAAACTCATGCTTCCTTACTTCTGGCCAGGTACATTTTTTTTTTTACCACACCAGGTTCCACCTCCTAAAAGAATTCTGAAGTCTTAACTGTGATTATTTTCTGTGATAATCCTGGGGCTGCCCTAGTTTGCCATGAAGGCACATCTCCAATTTCAGGATGGAAGTCAATGAGAACAAAAGCTAAAAGCAACAGTTTGCGAACTGCATTTATATACCAGCTTAACATTTTTGCCTTACCAACATTATTCTTCACTGCAGTTTTTACTTCCTTAAAAAGCTTTAATATATAGAAAAGGGAAATATTATCACTCTGGCAACTGAAAGCCTGTAATCAATGGCTAGAAGTAGGTTCTCTGCGATAATACACTTGGTATATCCAGTTCCATCTGTTGCTACTGAAACTCTGGGCCTTAAATTTGTCTTCATTTTTCACAAGGGTGGATTAGCAAGCGCTAAGGGGGTGCTGGCAGCAAACACCCCACACTGAGGCTGTGATCAGCAGGGCTGAAAGTGAAAGGCCCTGGCAGGTTAGCCTGTTGTTACCTTGCTAACTCTCACCAGCAATACCATCTGTGGTATGTGTCCTTCAGGGGGCACTATTTGTAGATACAATCCTTTCATGTCCGTGTCTTGGGAGCAAGTGCATTTTTCAGCTTGGGAGTGGAGGCCGAGCAGCGGTCTGAAGAGCAGTCAGAGCCCGAGGATGTCCCACCTTAGAACTCTACCAAATATCTACGGAGGCAGGAAAGGAGCAGCCATTCTTCAGCAACTCTTCTGTAGGCACGCAACAGTTTACAAACGCTGCTCTACATAATCTTGCCAACAACTAGTTGTTCAAGGTCAGCAACGTACTTTTTAAAAACTCTTGAGTAACTGAGGTTTAGAACAATTCAGATTAGTGTCAGCTGACCTCTGCTAGTGCTCTAGGGACCCAAGGGCTCACTGGCCATCAGGCCAACTCGGGTTGACTTCTCACGTCCAGGTCCCAAAAGCTGGGCGGTAAGAGGCAAGGCAGGGCCACCAACTGCCTCCCCACCTCTGGGAGAAACTACTGCACACGGATTCCAGCTACTTTGTTCGCAAACGCAGCCTCCTTCATCTGCACCAAAACTCACGAGAACCACAGCAGGACCCGCTCGACACTGGGCCCGGACCCCAGGGGCTGCAGGTGGTACTGGCCCTGACCCCGGGCCGGACGCTCGCCCCGACCCGTTTCCCCACCTGAGACTCCCTGCGACCCAGGCGCGGAAAGCAGCCCCCAGCTCAAGGCACTGCGGGCGACCGCAGTTACGGGCCAGACGCCGGCCCACCGCCACCGCCCCAGGCCCGGGGAAGGGGTCCGCCCCCAGCAGGAGGGAGGCGGCGAGAGCGCCGAGAGCCGGACTTCTTCGGGCTGCGGCGGCCCCCGGTGCCCGGCCAGCATTCGGGAAACGCGCGCGAGAAAGGCCGGCTCCCCCCACCCCTGGGCCGCCCGGCTCGGCGCCCGCGGCTCACCCGCTGCCCCGCGGCGGCCCCGCTCCAGCTCCCGCTCCACCGGCATCCCCTACTTCCGGGTCCGGCCGCTGCTGGCGTCCCCGCGTCCGCCGGTTCCGTGGCTCGCGCGTTCCGGGAGCCAGGCTCCAGCCGGTCCTTGCAAGCAGCCATCTACAGGGGTGCCCAAACCTCCACTCTATCTTTTCCCGCCGCGGGGAGGCGATAATGACAATTGTTACAATGATTATGAAAACTAGATGATAAGCATGAAAACATAGATGCTGTTAATTAAAAAATCTAAAAACTACAGATGTGTATACAGCAGATTTCTTTCAATGATAAAAACGTTGTTGAATGAATGAATGAACTGTGTAAAACATATCTGGAAGATGAATTGGAAAACAATTTTATTTTAGAGATTAGGATTAAGGGTATCTTAACCTATGTCATTTGACTTTCTTCTCGTATAAAACCTTGCTCTCAACAAGTCTGACAATCTGATTTTCTTTCCCTTGTGATTTGTTTTTTTGTCTGGATGCCTAGTGTATATCTCTGTTTCTTATAAGTTTATTAACTTTACTCCTACATATTGGTCTTGGTCATTGTGATCAGTTTTCTTGGGTTCACAATTTGACTCGGAATATATAGTTTTAAAACACTAAAAAAAAAATTTTTTTTTCTAATTTCAGGACATTTTTCTTGAATTTGTACCTGACTCTGTACTATTCTCTTGCTTTAGTTTTCCTTTTCAGGACCTCCTATTATATATGTATTGGGTTTTTTTCCCTATTTTCTACACTTGTAACTTTTTTCCTCAAATTTGTTTTGTCTGGTTATTTTATATACTGGAAAGACAAGAACAAAGTTGGAAGACTTACATGACTGATCTCAACCCTTCCTATAAGATCAAGCAGCATGGTGCTGGCAGAAGAGAGAAAGAGATCAATGGAACTAATAGAGATTCCAGCCAAGGACAGACATGTAGAGTGTCAATTGACTTTTGACAAAGGCACCAGGGCAATTCAATAGGAGTACAGTCTTTTTAACAAATCGTACTTGAAACAAATCAACATCTCCTACCTCACACTTTTCTGGCTTCTGCTGCTAGCCATCAGTTTTGCTTATACCCTCAGAAACTAGGAAACTAAGAGTTCATAATTAGGTTGCAGGCTCCTTAATGAAACTCAGACTTCATTTCTGTACAACCAAGAAGTTATCATTCTTTTTCTAGTTTCTTAGCAGATTTTTTTCCCCTTTAAATCAGGAATCTGATGCAACAATGATTTGATGGGTAAGGAGCTCCCAGGTGGTCATAAAACGGAACCAGAAATGCAAGTTTTTTCTTTGTTTCTCATGTGCAACCCCATGGACTAAAAAAAGATAATGTAAAACTTATTAACAGTAAAGTTCAGTCATCATAAATGTACACTTGATTCCATTCATCTGCAAAAATCTATGTTACCACCACCCAGATCAAGACAAGGACTATTTTCAACATCCCTGTGGGAAAAATTGTAGTATTTCCAGAATATCTCGCCTGGCTTTAGTACATCTGCATATCAGTAAGCGTTCAGGGAAAGAAGTATGGCTTTAGTGCATTTGCATCATTCCTCAGGGGTGGAGAGAAGTGCATCTTTATTTCAACGGGTAATTACCTTGACAACGGAGGGCTTATCTGTACCTGTAAATTGAGGCGGAGGGCTGGTTTTTGCTTCTGCTGGAGCCGGAGAGAGAAATGGCCTCGGACTGCAGTTTGTAAACAATAAACGATTTCAAGCTTTATTTTTCCCTTTAAAGATTTCGATTTTTAGAGGTGTTTTGCCCCGGGACTTCTTCTCCCCGGATTTACAATCCCAGAGGGCCCTCTCGTTGCCCTCCCAACGCTCTTCTGTCAAGGGCTGCGTTTGCCCTGCGTCCTGTGGACGATGCAGGCTCAGTTAAGGGTCACTTCAGAGCGCAGCGCCTGTAATTCCAGCTCAGAAGCAGCAGGGGGCGCCACGGGCATGTCCCTGCGAGATAACGAAGGGTGTGGCAACACAGACACCGGCTCCCAGCTCCCTGGGTGCTTAGTGCCGCCAGAGGCCCACGGCCGTTTTCCACCCCTTTCCAGGTTTCATTTCTCGGGACCATCTCCCAGGCAGGGTGCAGGGAGGGTGGGCACAGCGCTGGAGGGGAGCTGATCTGAGCAAAGAGAGCCTCCCCTCTTCACTGTTAATCTCTAGCTGTGGGGTCTCGGGACGGTTAGTACTATTAGGTCTTGAAATGTTTAGAAATATTCACCAGGGAAGCCATCTGGACACGGGGTTTTCTTTGCAGGAGAATTTGAGATTCTATTTCTTTGGCAGATATAGGACATTTTAGATCGCCTATGTATTCTGTTACCATTTTTCAAGGAATTTGTCTATTTCATCTAAGTCATCAATTTTTAATAAAATGTCAGACTTAAGATATAACTTACATACAATAAAGTACAATTGGATGAATTTTGACAAATTCATACAGTCTTGGAATGATCACCAGAGTCCAGAAAAAATATTTTCATCACCCCAAAGGCTCCATCAGACCACTTTGCTGCCAGTTTCCTTCCCCAGCCCCAGGCACAAAAAAGGTGATGAATAGTTACCTACGGGATACAGTAAGTTCTAAGGTCTGATAACTAGAACTCAGTCCAGGTACTACAACAAAGAAACCAGTTACTTCATTCAACAAACACAAAATACACTGGAACAAGGATTATAATAAAGTAATTCTCAGTAAGTAGCAGTCTAGTTTGTGACCTTGTAGCACAATTACTAGGAACGTTTTAAGAGTCTTTGTTTCACAGCTGCTGGGTCTTTTCACTTTCTGGGCTGAATCCCACATCCATGGAATTTAAGCCACTGCCATCCTTTAGGGAAATAAAGTCCCCCCCAAAAGGCCATACTACAGAAATTATTTTTGCACAAATATACTCCTTGGGCCCTATCACAGATCTCCTAAAATTTTCAGGGTTCTTGTAAAAAGCTTCCTAGGCTCAAAAAACACTTCCCTATAACAATGCTAGTTTTATAAAGTTAACATAACTTTGGGTACATTAAGCTTCTGAAAAAAGTGTTCGTTTTTGCTAACAAAAATGACAGAATAGTGAATATGGAGGACTTATTCTACTCTCCCTAGTTCATTTCTTGAGCTTCAGTTACAATAATACCAAAATAAGTTTGGTGAATAGATCCCCAAAACCATCTTGTCACTTACTGTATTTGAAACACTTTTAATTGTTATATCTAATGTATTTATAGCAGACTGCTCAGGACTGAAAAAATAAGCATGTGTACGTGAAAGGATAGCTTGAACTGTGAATTCTGTAAGACACTTTTTAATAGTCATGGTCCAAATGAAGGCACAGTCCTGTGATGTTTGAAATTCAAGTATCTTTTACTTAAATAGAAAAATACTCCTAAAACTGCATTTAGAGTGAAAACCCTTTTGTTATAAAAATCGTAAGGAGTATTTCTAGGTAAGGCAGAAGTTTTTCTAGGTTAACAGATTTGACTTTGGACTTTATCCTTTCAGCAAATTCAGGGAATGGTAAAAAAAAAAAAAAAAAAGGTTACTTACAGAAAATAGTATCTATACAGAGGTACAAATTTGGCAAAGGAAGGGACTTAAGTACCTCCTGGCATCTAAGCAATTCTCAAAGAGCTCAGTTTTATTTCCTTGGATTTTAAAAATGACTAAGATCCTTCTTAATCCTCAATCTGGGGAGCAAAATAGTACTTTCAATGTCCCACATCAGCAATTTTATACTCTGCAGCAAGGGGTGCCTCTGCAGACATCCTGAGTGTTACGGCAGTAGAGGGTGGAGGGCCTTTTGGAAAGTTGAGGCATCAGCTGAACTGGCTCATTCATCTCTATGGTAACAGCTTCCCCCTCTTTATTAGCATTACTTGTTTGTAATGACTTAATATTTCCATTTCCAAGTTCTCCACTTCCAGAAAATTTTATCCCATCGTGTGCTCAGGAAATCATAACAGCATCTCCAATATGACTGAGATTTTGGCATATGTGAGCAAATCCACCGGAAGGCATCGCTACTACACATTAAAGTAAAACTTTAAGCCTTTTACTTGAAAATATAAGTGAATATATTCCTAATTAAGGTAGGGTATGATTTAAGACACAAAACGTGATAACTATAAAATAATGATACATTTGATTATATTACAATTAAGAATTTTTGTTCATCAAAAGACAGCTTTAAGAAGGTGAAGAGGTAAAACTGGAAGAGGGTATTAGCAACACATAAAGCTGACAAACGATTATTAAAACATCCAGAAAGTACTGTAACAACCAGCAAAAGATAACTCAGTGGAGAAACGATGCTCACTAGCAACCTTCAACTGGTAAGAACGAAGAGCTGCCAGAAGCCTATGAGAAGGATAACCCATCACTAGCAAGTGAGTTTATCCCACAGACGGAGAAATAGTCCAATATGAGGAATTTATAGTTAGTGCGCCACAGTACTAGCTCAAAGGAGAAAGCTTGTAAGCGCATCACCAAGGAGAAATACATTTTAAAGACTAGAAGTGGCAGCAAAGATGAACCTGGATTAGCTATGGTTTATTCAATCTGTGAACAGTTGAAGTAAGTGCTGTCCAATAGAAATAGAATATGAGCCACAAACGCAGGCCACATTTGAATTTTTAGTTTCCCAGGAGCCACATTAAAAGAGCTGTAAAGAAACAGGTAAAAGGCAGTGTGGAGGTCCTGCCATGCAACAGCCAGACTGGGGTGGAGTCTGAAAAAAAAAAAAAGAAACAGGTAAAAGTAATCTTTATATTTGATTCAACCCAGTATATCCAGAATATTGTCATTTCAATATGTAGTCATTGTAAAAATATTAACTTTTATTTGTATTTATAAATATTTATAAATCTCTATATATTTATAAATATAAATAATTATTTATTTTAAATAAAATGTGAAGTATTAATTAGATATTTAACACTTTCTTTCACACCAACTCTTTTGAAATCCAGAGTATGTGTCACACGCGCAGCACATCTTAGTCTGGATCAGCCACGTTTCCAGGGCTTGGCAGCCACACGTGACTGGCAGCTGCCAGATTCAACAGCACGGGTTGAAATGAACAGAACTGGAGGAATTCTTAAAGAAAGTGGGGTATTTGATAAAATGGAATATTATGCAGACCTCAAAATGACTTTCTAAAATTGGAATAAAGTGGCATTTGTGGTAGAATATTTGAAAATAGAATTAAAAACTGCATTGAGGAGCAGTACGTTGATGGGCTGTGAGCTGAGACTCTCCTTCTCCCTGGTCTGGGCAGGGGGCCTTTGTCACATTGTCACAGTGCCACCACCAGCAGTGGGTGGGTGGCACTTAGAGTCACAGAAGCTCAGATGATTCTCAGGGTGTCTGGAGAAAGAACTCTGGGGCCTTCTCCCATGATCTGCACAGAGCACACCAGCACATTGCTTTCTGCACGAAACAGCCGGAGAACCACCAGGATGTGCAGGCATATTCAGTGACCACCAGCAAAAACCCATGTCAATCAATGGGGCAAAAGTGAATTCTCAGCACAAGAGAAGTTACTTGCCTGCCTCCCCGAAAATATCTTAGGATATCTTAGTGATAAATGAGGGGTCAAAATAAATAGTATTTTTTTAAATCTAGTGAAATAAGAAGAAAAACAAGCCATATCACTGTAGGGAATGATGAGTGGTGTACATTCAAATTCTTCATGATTTTTTCTTATTTTGAGAGACAATACTTTCAGTAGTAATTTTGGAACACAACTGAATAACTGGGCTTTCATAAGAAGAATAAACAAACAAGAATGTAAGGGAATATGCATGGAGATTGGATAGACTAACACGTGACCAGCTAATATGAAGCCACAGAAGCCCAAGACAGGAGCATGAGATCAGCAGACACGACAGGAGGGACACCTCGAGAGTTCGCCTAAGTAACTCTCCGATGTGGAGAGATGCCAGCCAACATCTACCCGTTCACATCTTCTTGCTTATTTGAGCCCCTGCTCATTGCTAGGCCCTGTGGACACGGCAGTAAATCAAATAGACAAAAATGTCTGCCTTCCGGTGCCTTACTTTCTGGTGACCTGCAGTGCCTGCCTCAGAAAATGTATGTAAAACACACAGTAACGTGAATGACAGCGAGGAAACACTCACTCCACGCTGGCCACCACGGCCGCAGTAACCACGGTGATTTCATGTTTCCAACAATCAAGAGTCAGGGCTTCGGTGAAAGATCATCTCCGAGTCCATTATTCAAGCAGCTTTGCCAAATGGTACTCTCATTCCCAAAGAGTGTGAGCCACACTCTTGTGAAGTAAGAAGAGATATATATATATATAGGTCTCTGCCCCTGGCTCCTGCTAATATTTGGTGTCAACTGATTTTCAGCAGAAACAATGCAGGCTCAAAGGGGAAGAAGAGGGTGTAGAAAGAGGCTGAACCTACCTCTTACCTCCTACACAATAAATCTACACCGACACACAGAGCAGTTCATCTTGAGGAAGAACTGAGGCCTGAGCAAATACCTTCTATACAATGAGGGATAGAAATATCGCACAGAAAATGTCAGGAGAGATGAAGACATGGTATGGTGGGACCCTGATCCTGCAGCGGGAAGGGATATGGGTGAGGAACGTGGGTGCAGAATCCCTGCCCTGGGGCACACACAAAACAGCCACGGTTTAAAGGGTATCTGAACTGTAAGTGAAAAACATGAGTTTCAGAACTCAAGCACCCGCTGTTTACTATCCTGCTTCACCTGAAGGTTGCAAATTTTTATCCCCAGTCAGTGCTCTTTGCTCTCACATGGTTGGAATTAACTTGCTTGCTTAGTACGCTCTTATAGAAATGTTCCCGTGTGGCTGTCTCTAATGGTAACTCTGGGAACCCCAACACATGGACTCGGGGCAGAGTATGTATGCAGCAGTCAACCTTCCCCCGATTATTGCCCACGGAAGTGACTTGTCTCACTGCTGAACTTGCCACCCACATCCCCGCATTAAACAAGCGGCTAAAGCCTCCCTCAAGGAAACCACACTCTTAACCTCCCCAGATGGTGCCCAGGAGCCAACCCTGGGGTCCCTACCACCCAGCTGAACCATGCCTGCACCTTCTTCCTCTAGCTGATGAGACCTCCGGGATGCAAGTTCAATTTTCAAACCGTACTTCTAAAGACAACGCTACATGTGCACCCAGGGTCATGACTCCTGAAAAAGAGAGAGGACCTCGATCTATCTTCGGGCTGTTGGCTCCCGTGCCCCTTGTACACGGAAAAAAAAACCCACCGGTGACTCAACACTAAGACATGTGGAAATTATACTCTCCTGGGGCAAAACACCTGCGAACTATGGAACGGCCTGGGTAACGCCAGACACTTCTGGAGATTAACTTCTATCCTCCCACAAGCAAGAAAAACTTCCACTTACACAGTAAGAGAAGCACCTGCAGGGGAATGGGGGGTGGTCGTCCCCTAGCTGTGACGGGCTCACCCCCACGGAGGAAGCAGACCTTACAGATCCATTTCAGGACCACACACCCCAGGAAACCTTGTGCTCCCCCAGGCTGTGTATTCCGATGCGGGCCTTTGATGACCAGCTGCCAGACCGCGATGGTCCACACGGGGGATGCCCTGACCCCGGCGTGGCCAGAGCTTTCCCTCGTCAGAACTACACAGCATTGGCAGAGAAGGTACCATTGGCAGTTTGCTCCCAAGAGGAGTAACTGTTCCTCAAACATCTGTTAGGTCCAAGACAGCCCCTGGCATGACCTTGGCCAGTGTGTGGACAGCTATAGGCTTGTGTAGGGAAAATAGAAAGTTTATGGCCAGGATGCTTGCCTGATTCTACTATCGCCCACTGTCTACATATACATCTGCTTATAGGGCTCTAGACAATCCAGCCAGGGATTATGCCAAGCAGGGGGAGGTCAGGGCTGTGACCAGCACACCTCGAGGCACCTGGGAAATACTTCAGGGGAAAGAGAAGCTCCTGTTAGACAGACCACGTGCAGGCCTCTTGGCTGCACACTTTTAATCAGCAAAGCTTTGCCTCTGACTCCACTTGGCAGGCAGTGAAACTAGTGATGCCGAGCCTCACCTGGGTCTTGCCATTAATAGGACCACTGGCATTGTTGCTCTTTCTGTTACTGTTCAGACCTTGCCTCTTTAATTCACTTGTGAAAAATTCCTCTCTACCCAATGAGAACAACTGAAGCTGCAGATGACGGTCGTGCAGCAACACAGGCGCTTGCAGAACCCCCAGCGGACCCCAAGGCCTATCTCAGCTTAGCAGCCCGAGAGGTTTACTCCTCTAAGCGTCAGGAAGCAACGGACCCCAGTCAGGAGAAGAAGCTACAGAGGAATGACCTCTCTCATTCGTCCCCCAAGAATGAGAAGTGGACTATCTGAGGGGGGGGTTTTAGGACCAGGCAGCTAGGCAGAAAAGGGTTAAGGGGGATATTGCAGGGAGAGTGAAAGCTGTGTGTTGTTCCGCAGAGCAAGGTGTATTGGGAGGGGCACAGCCTCAGACAGGGAGCATTACCAGTCGCTCCCTGCAAGGGTTCCGGGACTGCCGCCTGAGGCACCGCCCTGTTGCAGGGCACTGAGAGCGCCTGCCAATCACTCCTTCCCCAACCAGAGTTGCCCTGAGTTCTCACCTCATTGGCCGGGTGCCCCTGAGGACTGCCTGCCTCGCCTTGTGGTTGTTGCCCAGGACAGGACCAGCCCTGGGCCTTCTCCACGGAGACCTGCCTTGGGAAGTGCCCCCAGGGTTCTCCTTGTCACTGCCAGGCATAAACACCGCTGCCCTTCAGGCTGACTTGGCTGGGTCTTACTGGCAGACACCAAGGGACAAACCCCTTGCCCTACGGGACAGGGTGGCCATTAAAAAAACGGAAATAAGAAGTGCTGGTGAGGATGTGGAGAAACTGGACAACTCAAACATTGGTGGTGGGGATGGAAAATGGTGCAGCTGCTGGGAAAATGGGTGGTTCCTCCAGAACTTAGTGTCGAATGACTGCATGAGCCAGCAACTCCTCTGCTGGGTACATGACCCAATAACCGAAAGTAGGGACTGAAAGAGCGGTTTGTATGCCCCTGTTCACCACAGCACTATGCACAAGAGCCATAAGGTAGAAAACCCAGTGCCTGTCAGTGAGCGACTGGGCAGAAGAACAGTGCGCACACACATGAACAGGAGTGGCGTTCTGCCCCTCACTGCAACAGGAATGCCCCTCGAACATACGCGGAGTGAAGATGGCAGTCACAGAGGGTCCCTGTGTTAGTGCTCTGGGGCCGCCATCAGAGAGCACAGCGGACTTGGGGCTCAGAGACACAGCCATGTAGCCCCCAGTCCCAGCACCTGCGCGTCTCCAGTCAAGGTGCCGGCAGAGCCACGCTCTCCCTGAGGGCACCGGCAAAGCATCCGTCCCAGGCCTCTCCGAGCTCCACGCAGCCTCAGGCATTCGTGGCTTCTAAAGGTCTAAGTTCACATCATCGTTCCCGGGTGATTATCCATCTCACAATTTCCTCTTTTAAAAGGATACCAGTCAGACTGAATTAGGGCCTACACGAAGGTCGTCCCTTTAACGTGGTTACCTCTGCAAAGCCCCCACTTCCAAATAAGGTTACGTTCTGCCCTAGAGGGGCTTTGGATTCAACAACGCAACCCACAGTCACATCCTGCATTTAGAATGATGCTTCCCTTGTGTTTCATTATGTAAATATGTGAAATAGGCAAATTCATAGAGACAGAAGGTAGAGAGTAGATTAGAGGGTAGCAAGGGCTGAGAGCAGGGGTGACTGGGAAATCAGCACCTAAAGCACAGACCCTTCTGCCGCTCAGCCCCACCCAGGGGCGCCTAAGGGGTCTCACTGGAAACAAGGATGCTCCTAGTGCTCTTACCACGTAGGAATTTACAAAGGTTTTAGGAGCCTTGTGTCAGGAATGGGGTCACAGACCACATGTTAGAACAAGAGACGCACCTAGTGCCATCAACTAGGACGTTTCCAGGGTGTCGGGGCACTGTGCTAGAAGCCAGGGACAGAGGCCACTATGCATGTCCATCGATCTCACAGCCACCCACCAGCCAAGGCCAGCAACGCCCGCCATCACGGTGGCATCCCGTTCTCCTCATGGCCCTCCTCTGACATCAGCTAGCCAGCCCGCTTCTTGTTCGGTGGACCCCATCCACTGTCAAAGCCCAGTTCCTTGCCAACAGAAACCTTGGGAGTCCGCCTCTGTGCTCCCCAGGGAGAGCAGCCCCTGGGCAGAGGAAGCCAGCCAGCATCTGCCCTGTAAGTGAACGGAAGCCCCATGCTGAGCATCGCACACGTCTTGATTCCCTTAACATTTCTATTCACCCAGTTTATACACAAGGACACTCCCCCAACTACTTGCAGTTCCAAGTGGGAACACCGAATCAAGGCGAGGGGGACACTGGATAAACAGACCAGAAGGACAAGTGCTAGGTGGGGGCGACTCTTTTTATCCCCAGCAACAGAACCACACTTGCCAAGTGCCCACTTCCGACCAGTGCTTGTCGACTTCATCACGAAGCCCCAGCTCTATCTAGAGATGGTGCTCACTGCTAGGGTGTTTGCGCTAGTGTGTCCTGTCCTGATCATTTCCTTCCCAGCCACACCACCCCCTCAGGAAACTGCCGATGTTTCCAGACCCGCTGCCGCCCCTTCCCCGTCGGGCCACCTGTGCATTCTCACCAGTCAGTCACACTGCAGAACCTAGATTTAGTCACCTCCAGGTCAGCCCGCTGCAGCCCTGGCAGCACTTCCCGCACCTCGGCGTGCCCTGGGCAAGTTGCATTCTGCTGAGATTGCCCCGCCTGCATTCATCCAAGCACACAACACATTCAGCAGGGACCGGGTGCTGCACACGCCTCAGCCTCCTGAGCTCTGCTAGGGAGGAAGCATGCTCGTGCTGCCTGACGGGGACACGCACAACACCAGGGAGCAGAGGCCGGGAGGAGGGCTCGGGGCTGAGCTTCCTTCAGCCAGCAGCTTCTCAAGTTCAGGTGCAGCAGGGTGCCTGACACGTCACTCGGCAGGACCTTTAGGGGTCCAGGAACCGTTTGGGACAAGTTATTGCCACACAGGACCAACTCCTTCAGGCAGGTGGCATGAATGCTCTGGGACAAGTAGGCGATGTCACTCTCAGTAAGCCTACATCCAGGGATCACCAGAGGGTCCAGTGGGACTGCAGGCCACCGTGGGGAGAGACACAGTTACTTCTCGGGTGGAGCCCTAGACAGATGTGGGAAAGGGGCAGAAATCCTGCTTGAGGAATGGGCACCACCCCTACCTCAGACTAGATGCCAATGGCAGGAGCCAGGCTTGCGTACTCGGCTGGACGCCTGTCCTCGCCATGCTCCTCTGTCACCGCACAGGTAGGGACAGGCCTCAGGGACACAGGGCAGCCCTCTAGCCTGCAACAGCCCGTGTGCCTCAGACCCTGATCCACGTTCCCCCGTCCCTGCCCGGAAGCCCTCAGCGTGTGTTTGCAGGCTCCCTCGCCCAGCCTGTGGTGACCCACCGCCCTCTGCACCCCGGGAACCACGGCCACACTCTGCACTCCGAGCGATGGCACCAACACTGGAGGCAACAACACAATCTGGTGCCCGCAGAACCCAGTGCCCACTCCTGGGAATTCTTTCATGATGTGAGGTAGGGTGAGTGGAGGCTGAGGGGTAATAAGGGGAGATGGAGGGTTCTGCGGGAAAATTCAACAAGAAGCTTTGTGATTTAGTGACTGCCAATTTCCATGATGTGAATACCCAGCTGTGGCTGAGATCCAGCTCCCCACGTCACGTCACTGAGCAAACAGCCGCAGAGATGAGCACAATCCGCTCTGGAGGACGGAGTGACCGGGCTGGAGCACACTGCCACCCACACCCCAGGAGACGCCGACGCCTCGGGCTCCTGTCTTTATCAGGACCCCACTGGGCCTTGTTGACGGGAGCAATTGGGCAAAGGAGCCCCACCTGCCCCAGTGAGTCCCCTGGGCTCCCAGGTCCTCACTACTGCCCCTGTGTAAGGAAACTAACTTTCCCTTTACACTTCCATGTTCTATGCTCACAGCTGATCCCCATGTGGGGTGTGGGTCAAATGTCTGACTGATTGATTCCTTCACTCAAGAAGAAAATAATTGTTTTTAAAGAACGACTACATGTTTTCCTGGTTGGTCCCATCACATGCCAGAATAGCCATGTCACAAAGCAAATAGTCACCCTGAGCCGAGTCACCCAGATTCCTGTACCCATCGGGAGGAAGATGCGAGTAAATACAGCCCTACATTAAAAAAAAAATTAACCACCAGAAATTAACTAAAATTTATTTTGTTCAACTACAGTGTAAACATACAAAAATATACAACTATGGGATAATGATGGTTTAATTTCAAAGTGGAACAATAAAGTTTAAAAGGGAGGCGTTTACCTATATTTTTACTTGGATAGCTCAATGCTCGTTGGATTTGAAATAAGAAATGATTTCATTTCGTTTTCTTTCATGACAAAAAACTGCTTACAAATGTAGATGCACCCAAACATCTGTACGTTTTTTGTGAAATGCTTCTCACGGTGTTGCCTCTCGTCCTGATCTTCGTACAGCACACAGCACTAAGTGAACATTCCTTAGAACATTCCCCTTCCACACCCCAACCTCACAAAGGGGGACCCCTTTGCCCTTACCTCACTTTGTCCACCCTGCAACTCTTGGGGATCGGCTTTGGGTCATGCCTGTTCTTAAGCACATGTTTGACGTTTGATCAGTGGCACAGGTCTGTGGGCAGAAGGTTAATTTTTAGTAGTCCTAGTTAATACAGTTTAGGTGGCCCCTCTCAGTGCATGGGAGCCTCCAGGTGGACGATGGGCATTAGCTGAGGCTCGGGAACCCTACTGGCTCGTGTAGGATCAGCCAGCTGGTCACTCAGAGTGTGAGGCTGAAGTGGGTGAGTAGGCACAGCTGACAGCTGTCATTTTCTGCACTGCACTCATGTGCCCATGTGGGTGTGGGGTGAGCACATCACCTCCACCAGAGAAGCACCATCCATTCATTCATTCATCCATGCTGTTACACAAAAGTGACTGGGGAGTGGCACTGTATTAGGTAAGGTTTGCTGAAAAGGCCCCAAACGGAGTCACCTGGGCTATGCCTCTACCAGCAAACAGAGACTTTATACCTCACGTCTAACTGCAGTTACTGAGTCTCGCAGGAATGTCATGTTAACCAGGCAGCCTGGTTCTTTGCCACAGTAACTTCCTTACTCCACCTCCTTCTGTCTGCAAAAGCCTCCCACTTTGTAGAGCCAATCAGGGGACTTTCTCTCTGTGAGCTGGGATGCGTCCTGATGCATGAATTGTTGAATAAACCCAAGTAGATTCAAATGTACGCAGCTGAATTTTGTTTCTTCACCAGGGTGAACATTAAGCCATGAAGCAAACAGCAACAGCCCCTGTCTTCACAGAGATGGTGGTCAGGCAAATGCTGCGTCGTAAGCGGCGGCAAATGCTGTGACAAAATAAGTGTGATGTGTAAAAGGAAGCCTGAGGCCCGCCTACTTACCTGGGGCAGCAGGGAGGGCTGCTGAGGTGGCGACGCTGAAAGGAGCATGGCTGGCAGGAGGGCGGCTGCGAGGAGCAGGGGGATCGGGCCGGGGGGTGCGTGGGCGGCCGGGGCCCTGCGGTGACCAGGCGCTGAGGGCCAGAAGGCGCGGCCCCGCGGAGGGCGCACTGGGGGGCGGGAGGCGAGTCAGGTGCGGTCCCGGATCAGGGGAAGGCGGGTCCGCTCCCCGCGGGGCAGACCCGCCCCCTGGGTGACCCACGCCCCTAGGTCCACCCCCGACCCGTCCTTTTTTTCTCCTCTCCACGTGGGGAAAATGAAATTTTCCGACCAGGATTCCCACCTGGCCTTAATAGCGCCGATTGTGCATATAATAAGAGCATATTTGCACATTTATACGATCTTAACTGGTGACGGAGCCTCCGGTCAGTCGCGGGGGACACTCGTTCACCCCCTGCCCGTGCTCCCGGTGGGAAGGTGGTGAGGCGTCTGTCAGGCACCGCGGATGTCCCACAGGGGTGCTCGCTGGGGGCGGGGGAAGGGTGGGGGCACCAGGGAGAGCGCAGACACAGCCCGGGGTCCCGGGGCTCCTGGGGGAGGAGGCCCGAGCACGGAGCGGGGGGCTTGGAGGGCGGGCAGCGCACTCCCACCGACCGGGGTTCCGCGGTGCCGGTGACCGCCGTGAGGATAAACGTGGTGACCCCCGTCACCCCAGCTCTCTGACTTTGCCTTATTGGGACGCCCTGGATTCGTAGACAACTTGTCCTGGGCAGGGACCCCTCTTCCGGGGCTGCACTCCACCTGGAGAGGGGCGTCCCCATCAATCCCCCGGAACTGACGGCCCACTTCACCCCCTGCTCTTCCCTCGGTGGACACGCTTTGCTGAGAAACTTGTAGAATGTGGTGAGGAGGGAAGATGTAGTGTGAGGGTCACTTCTGTATGCCAACCTGACCGGGCCAGGAGGAGCCCAGACTGGGGGACGCACCTGGGAGGCGTTTCAGGATGAGATTCGCTCTGGGGCAGGTGGACGCGGAAAAGCAGGGGGCCCTCCACCTGGTCAGTGGCGGTCAGCACCGCGCGTTCACTCTGGATTCGCTGAGACGGCAAAATGACAAGGGAACGCCCGTGGGCTGAGCGGGTTTACATCCAACTCTATTCCCAGGGTGGCAGGTCAGGCGCGGGAACCCCGTCCCCTCTGGGCGAGTCCCCAGGCCGCCATCCGGGCTCTGCCCCCGGGCCTCCCCGCCCCCGCAGCCCTCTCAGTGTCTGTCCCCGACGCTGCCACCGCTCCGGCCTCTGCTTCCCGCAGCCGTGCCGCCCAGAGCGCTGGGTGCGGCTCTTTCTACAGAGTCAGTAATGACGGGTCGCCCACTCGTGCGCAGTGCGCAAGCCGCCCAGGGGCCGCGGAGAATCCTGGCTGCAGGACCTGGCATTTCTTCGGCACCCCTCCCGGCCCTGGAGCTGGGTGGCCACCGTCCCGTCCATCGCGGCCTGAATGGAGCAGAAAGGGCCCCGGGGGAGCAGATGGCCCCGTCTCGCCTCCTGCCTGCGGGCCGAGCGCGGACATGGCTCTTCTCGGGCCCCTGGACTGGGGTTTGCTGGCTGCTGGTTCTCCAGCCTGGAGACCCGCACTGAGCGACACCGCCGGCTCTGCTCGGCCTGCGGGGCGGTCGGAAGACCCTGGGGCGCCCCAGGCTCCGTGGGGGTGTGAGCCAGCTGCTCGCGACAAGTCCCCTCCTGCATGTGTACCCCGCGGGCTCTGTTCCCCTGGAGAACGCTGACTAACCCACGGGCCCTCATCCGAGCACCCAGACGGCCTCCAGGGACACACCCGGCTTGGCTCTGGGGGCGGCTGAGCTGAGCGGGCCTCGGGCCTCCTGCAGGCGCCCGGTGACGGCAGGAAACCAGGAAGGGCGGGGGCGGGACAAACTGCGGGTCCGCAGGTGCAGCGTCGGGCCAGGAGCAGGCGGGACCCGGGCGCCCAGACGCCGCCGCACCCGCTCCCTGGGGAGACACTTTGCACAGTAGCGTCGGGAGGGCGGGGCGGGGGCTGCGCAGGAGAGGGCAAGCGTAGACGGCATGCACGGGGACAGAGCGTCCCACTCACCCCTCGCCCCGACATTTTCCTGCCGCACAAAGCAGCTGCTTTCACGACCCCAAGGATGTGTCCTCTCTTCCCGGTTCACCACGCATATCAATTTGGACAAAAGCCTTTTTTGTATGGGGCTCGGCTTCCTCAGCGGCTGTTGAGGTCAGTCCCCCTCGGGGACACGAGTTAGCGGACTGGGCTCCTGGGCACCAGCCCACAAGCTTCCAGCAGGTGCTTCTTGCCCACATGCTTCTATGGGACTAAGGCAAGAGCCGCAGAGACGGCCACAGGACCATTCTCCCAGCCGGCGCTGCAAGCCCGAGGCAGGTGGGGATGGTGCTGCTGGGAACCATGCGTGCAGTGGCCCCTCCCCTGGGAGGGCGGGGCAGGATGCTGGCTCAGACCAGAGAGGGCACCAGGCGCTGAGCGCCCGCGGAGGGTAGCACATTGGTACCATGGCCTGGGTTCCCGCACTGCTGCTGCTGCTCCTCGCCAACCGCACAGGTGAGAACCCCCCGAGCTCGCAGGTCCCGGCCCCTTCGCTGGCCCTGCCCTACCCCCAGTGCCCACGTGCCTCTGTGTCCCCAGGTTGCGGCCCCCAGCCGGTGCTGATTCAGCCGCAGTTTGTGTCCTCGTCTCTGGGAAGCACGGTCCACCTGGCCTGCACCTTCAGAAGTGGCTTTGATGTCGCCATTTATGACATCCACTGGTACCAGCAGAGACCCGGCCACCCTCCCACATTCTTGCTAAGCTATTTCTCCGACTTAGACAACAGCCATGGCTCCAAGATCCCTGCTCGCTTCTCTGGATCCAAAGACTTGGCCAAGAACACGGGGTATTTGACCATCTCTGAGCTGCGGCCTGAGGACGAAGCTGTGTATTATTGTGCTGCGTGGTCCAAGGGCTTGGAGCCGCAGAAGGAGAGGGCGAGGAGAGACGAGAAGGAGGGTGCCTGAGGGTGCCAGGCACCCCGGACACACTTACCTGCCTGTAAGACTGGGGAGGCTGGGTGGGTGAGGAGGGCAGTGCCGGCGGCTCTGCAGAGCGGGGTGAGCCCCCACCTCGTCTTGTCCCGCAGCACTGCTGTGGGCCCTGTGGGGGGTCGGCCTGGCAGATTAAAGCTGCTGCAGTCTCGGGAAGTGTGTCTGCTGAGTTTGGTGTGACCGGGGTGTGAACTTGCACCAAGGAGGCCCCACATGTTTGTGGAAGGTCAGATGGATGGGACGCACCCGAGAGCCGGCCAGGGGCTCAGGGCCCAGGAGACTGGCTGCTTCCGGTCCGCTTGGCTGGGGCCCTGGCTCTGGTGGATCTCAGGAGCAGATGGCCGAGTGACTACCTCAGAGGGGTGCCCCTACTGAACGCAGGGCTCCCTAATATTCACAGGAGTTACAGGGTAAACACTTAGAAAATGCCTTCCCTGTGCCTGGGGTGATCCAGGAGAGCAGGTGCCCAGCGATACAGCGGGTCCCCCCCCCGTTGGCATTACACATGGGAAGTCCTGGAGGCAGCAGGGCCGCAGCCTCGCCCACGGGCTTCCTGGCTGAGGAGGGAACAGGCAGGTCTGGTGGCCCAGGCCAGGGGTGTGGCCGCCTGAGCCCGGGTAGCGAGACAGGATGTGCTGTGCAGGGGGAAGCCTGGCACCAGGGATCACAGTGGGGGTGCACAGGCCACACACTTAGAGGGGGACCAAGCAAACCATCACCCTGTGTTCCCAGACGTGGCTGAGAATGTCCATTCCTCGTGCTAAGGAGTCCTGAGGGGGAGCGTGCCGGGACCAGCCTTTCCAGGTGTGGCCAGTGGCTCTTTGGTAAGACGGGTTTCAGCCATGCACGTTCTAGGTACCCTGTGAGCTTCCACTAGTAAATGACCGTCTGAATGAGTGAATTCTGGGCTCCCAGGACCCTGCCGTCCCGAGGTCTCAGCGGATGGATTCTCTCCCCTCCCTCGCTGTCTCACACACACACACACACACACACACCCCTACCTTCACGGGCATGGGGCATGAAGCTGATGGGTATGGCCAGCAACCACGAGTGGTAGAGAAGGATAAGGTTGAAGTAGGCAGGCCAGGGAAGGGGAAGGAACATTTCGGGAAGGCCCTGAATCGGTCCTGGAGGGGAGACATGTCAGAGAGGGTGAGGTTCCAGACGGTTGGGATCTGCTGCCTGGTACTGCAAAGAGCTCCACACCGCCACCCACCACGGGCCCCAGGAGTCCACAGGGCTCCTGACTCTGATACAGACTCAGCGCATGGGGTACTCAGAGCTGGGGTCTGTGCACAGAAACGCTTGACGCAACTCCCAGAGAGCCACACAGCCTGACCGCATTCAGAGGGGGAGACCCTCGGGGGAGGGGTCTGCGGACGACCCAGAGGCCTTGTGGTTGGAGCCCACCGAGCAGTGGTGAGGATGCAAGTGCCCTGTGCTTACGAAAGGCCAGTGAGCCTGAGACATGGGCACGATGACCTAGGGGAGGTGGCCTCACATAAAGGCAGGGGCGGAGTTAGCATACGAAGGCCCTTTAGGACACGGGGAGCGCTGCATCTCAGCCTAGCCTGCAGTTCTGCAATGTCTGGACCACACCTAACTCCACTCGCTCATTACTGAGGTGCAAAACGGGGATATTTTAATCTAGCAATCCTTCACATGTGAGGGAGAGACGTGTATGAAGACACCTGCCCTCACCAAATCTTTAGTCACAGGGAGGACTATTCTTACAGTAAGGGCAGGATAAATGTTTAGTCTCTCTCCCTTTTATTGACTAACACTAAAAACAACAAGTCAGTGTGCCAGCACCATCCAAGTGCAGATTGTTAGTATCGTAAGTTCACAGATATAAGCATATTCGAGGTGTTTAAATTCATTGCAGTTACCATGAGGTCTTCTATCTGTGGGCAGTACAAGCCCATTCCAGTTGGTCTCTAGCCAGAAATGTGCTGATATGCCCAAACAGCACATTTAGTTTTATTGCCTGTATTTAACAGATTTGGGCAAAGTCACCTTCGGTCCCGCTAATTCTCAAAAGGATAACGGTTTATACCCCAGTACATGGAGAAAGAGCACCACAATGAGAAAATGATTGTTTTGCAACCTTCAATGCATTAATAATTATTATTAAGGCAAGGATCACAAAAGGTGCTAAAACCATTGGTTAATTGGTTACTGGGACAACAGGGCATGTGAAAGGTGCCCAAGTGACACTCCACACACCCTTGTCACGGAGGGAACGTGGGCATTTCCTTGGGAGAAATCTGTCACCCTTCCATGGCCCTTACGCCTGGTGGCTCTCATGAGGGGTTGCCCGGCCTGGGGCCCCGCCGAGGGCAGAGCAGGAAGCCCTCCACCCCCAGGCGGCTCCTCGCGTGGCACCTCAGGAGACTCAAGCTCCCAGCCTTCCCTCCCAGTTCTCAGGAAACACGGGCGCCACAGGACAGCAATCACACAAACCCAGACTTTGGAACGCCAGAAAAGAAGACTAGCTGGGACTCTATGAAAAGTGAGTATCAAGAAAGAAACAGGTGTAGGGAGTCTTGTGTGAAAAGAAGCCAAAGGGATCGAATAAGTAACCAGAATGCATGAACTGAGATTCAATCTTGCTTGCAGACCAACCGAAGCAAAAAGCAGTAGCTATAAATAAAAGTCAATTTTGTGGACACTGTGGAAATTTAATGATAGGTATTAGCTCTTACAGAATTATATGAACTTTCTTAGGTATGGTCATGATATTGTGGCTTTTAGGAGAATGTGTTGAAACATCTATGGCTGAATTTTTCAAAACTTTTAATTTTGAAATAATTACAGATTTCAAAGTTGTAAAGTAATGTGTGCAACTTTGCGCAGCTTTCCCCAATGCTGGCGTCCTGCATTACTACAGTCCAGTGTCCACACCAGGATACTGCCATGGGGCAGGACGAAGCTTGTCCTGGTGCCTCTGATGACACCTGCACTCATCTGTGCATGTATGTGGGCAGCAACCTGACCACACCCCACCAATACACTGTGGCTCTTACCACAAGGCCCCTCCTGCTGCCCCTCTGGGGTCTCGCCCCCCCTCAATCCTCCCATCCCAGCTCCTATACCCACTCATCTGGCCTCCAACTGTATAATTTTGTCATTTCAAGAATGTCACAGAAATAGAATCATACAGCATGTTACCGTTAGAGAATGGCTTTCCGCACTCAACACAGTTCCCTTGAAGTTCACCCAATTGGGTGCGTGTCTCAGTGGCTTATTCCTTTTTACTGCTCTGTGATACCCCGTGGTGTGGGTCACCACCATCTGTCCAACCTGCCATTGGCAGCCTCCAGTTGGGGCTATTAGGAGTAAAGCTGCTAAGAACATTTCTGTGTAAGTTTCTTTGTGAACATTCATGTAATGTCTGTGGATGCTCACGAGTGCCACGGCTGGGGAGTATGGCAAGCCCTCTTCTGTTATATTTTATAACAAGCTGCAAGCAGAATGGGTGGACCACTGTACATTCCCGTCAGCAGCGTAAGACTGCTTCAGTTCCTCCCACCCTCACCAGCTCTCCGGTGTTACCACTACTTCCTACTTCAGCCGCCTGGTGAGTGAGCAGTGGCAGCTCACTGCGGTTCGATCTGCATTTCCCCAGAGGTGAACGCTGCTCAGCCCTTCCCGCATGCTTGTTGCGTGTGTAAGTCCTCTTTAGGCAAATGTCTGTTCTTGTCTTCTGCTCATTTTCACACTGGATATTTTTTCCTTTTTTTATTTGAAGTATCATTGATATTCAATCTTATATTGGTTTCAGGTATACAACACAGTGGTTCAATAGTCCCCCTTATTATTAAATACTCACTCCCACTAGTGGAGTTATTATCACCAACAGGGGAAGATGTCACCAAATCACTGCCTTTGGTCTCCGTGCTGTACTACCATCCTCGTGACCAACTTATATTATGGTTGAGAACTTTTATGCCCCTCTTTCCCTCTCACCCTTCTTACTCACCCACCTCAGCCCCTCAACCAGTCACTTCTCAGTGTCTATGAGTCTACTGCTCTTTTGTTCATTTTGTTTTCCTTTTTTTTATATTCCACAAAGAAGTGAATCATATGGTATTTCTTTTTCTTTACCTGCCTTATTTCACTGAGCATAAAACCCTCTAAATCCATCCATGTTGATGGAAATGGCAGGATTTCATTTTTATGGCTGAATGATATTCCATGGTGTGTATGTAACACATCTTCTTGATTCAATGGACACTTTGGTTGCTTCCATATCTTGGGTATTGTAAACAAAGTTCTGTATTTCCCCGATTATTAGCAACGTGCAGCATCTTTTCAAGTGCCTACTGGTCATCTGTATTTCTTCTTTGGAAAAATGTTTGCTCAGGTATTCTGCCCACTTTTAATCAGACAATTCCTTTATTTTTTGGTGTTGAGGTATGGGTTCTTTCTATATCTTGGATATTAACCCCTTATCGGATAAATCATTTGTGAATATAGTCTCCAGTACTGTCGGATGCCTTTTTGTTCTGCTGATAGTGTCCTTTGTTGTACAGAAGTTTTTCGTTCAAGGTAGTCCCACTTGTTCAGATTTTCATTATGTTTCCCCTGCCCAAGGAGTTGTGTCTAGAAAAAATTGCTTGTGCTTAGGTTCAGGAGATTTTTGCCTGTGTTTTGTTGTAAGAGTTTTATGGTTTCATGTCTTACATTCAGGTCTTGATACTTTTTGAGTTTACTTTTGTGTGCAGAGTTAGGCAGTGATCCACATTCATTCTCTTGCTTGTCCCTGTCCAGCTTTCCCAGCACCAGTTACTGGAGAGGCTGTCTTTACCCCAGTGTATATTCATGGCTCCTTTACCGTATATTAGTTGACCGTATATGTGTGGGTTTCTATCTGGGTTCTCTATTCTGGTCCATTGACCTGCGGATCTGTTCTTATGTCAGTACTGTGCTGTTTTGATTATTGTAGTTGTAGACTAGCTTGAAGGCAGGCAGGCTAATACCCCCAGCTCTGTTCTTCTTCCTCAGCATTGCTTTGGCCTCTCAGTCTTTTGTGGTTCCGTACGCATCTTAGGATTGTTATGGTTCATGGAAATGTGCCATTGGAATTTTGATAGGGATTGCATTGAGTCTGTATACTGCTTTGGGCAGGACAGTTGTTTTGACATGATTTTGTCCTATCCATGAGCATGGGATACATTTCTATTTATTTCTGCCTTCTTTAATTTCTCTCATGAGTGTCTTATATTTTTCAGAGTACAGGTCTTTTACCTCCTTGGTTAAGTTTATTCCTGAATATTTTATTCTTTTTGATGCAACTGTAAATGAAATTGTTTTCCTTATTTCTCTTTCTGCCAGTTCACTGTTAATATGTAAGGACACAACAGATTTCTGTGTATTAACTATATATCCCGGTACTTTGCTAAATCCAGTTATTAGTTCGAATCGTTTTTCGGTGGAGTCATTAGTGTTTTCTACGTATAGTATCATGTCATCTGCAGATAGTGACAGGTCAGTCTCTTCCTTAGCAATCTGGATGCCTTTTATGTCCAACGGCAGGGCTGGGGCCTCCAGTACTCTGCTGAGTGAAGGTGGGGAGAGTGGGCACCTTGTTCTGTATTGTTGCTGATCTTAGAGGAAAAGCTTCCAGTTTTCACCACTGAGTATGATGTTCGCTGTGGGTTTGTTCCATGTGGCCTTTGTTGTGTTGATGTGCGTACCCTATATACACATTTCGTTGAGTGTTTGTCATGATTGAATGTTGGCTTTTGTCAAACGCTTTTCCAGTATCTATTGAGACGATCGTGTGGTTTTCATCCTTCCTTTTGTTAATGTGGTGTATGACATTGATTGATTGACTGATGCATATTGTTTCATCCTGCATCCCTGCAATAAATCCCACTTTGTCATGATGTGATTTTTTTGAATATATCTTTTGCTATAGTTTTGAATTTGCTTGGTAATATTTTATTGAGGAGTTTGGCATCTGAGGAGTTATAAATAGTATTTCATTTCAATTTTGTTTTCTACTTCTTATAATAGAAGCACAGCTGATTTTGTTGAGGTTGCTGATTTTATATCCTGCAGCCTTACTAAGGATACTAGTCCTGGAAGTTTTTCGTAGATACCTTGGGAATCATGCACATGTTCAGAGAGAGAAAAAATTGTGGCAAAATGTTTTATGTCTCTAAGTGGAAGGACTATGAGTGTTCATTGTACTGTTTTCAACCAATTTAAATTTTTCCAAAATTAAAGGGAGGAATTTTTGTACTGCTTGCAACGAAAAACTTTTTCAGTTGTAACTGCGGCCTGCATGAAATTTTATTTTCCATCCCTGACACTGAGCTCCTCTCCCACGCCCCTGCTCCTGGGCCTAGTCCCCCTGGGGCTGTGACCTGCTTTCATTCTCCTCCTTCCCATCCTGCCTCCCCCTCTCCCCTCCCCCAGCTCGGAGGCTGGGGTCCTGCGGCCGCATGGATGATGCTTGGACACCCTCGTCCCCTCAGCCCTCTCCCTGCGGCTTGTCCGGTAAACCACAGGCTTCAGCTGAACCAAACTCTGCTGCGTCCCCTCCTGCGCCCGGGGCTTGGGTCTGGTGGGGAAATTCACGTGGCTGAGCAGGCAGGCCAGGGCCTCTAACAGGCAGGCTGCAGGTCCCCAGGGCCAACCTCCTCCTCTCCAGACGGCAGCGCGGAGGAACGATGGCGCTGGTCATGCTTCCGTCACCTTCAGTAGCACAGCTCGGGCCGGAGAACGCTCCCCAGGGGGACACAGGGCCTCTGGCTGATTCGGGGCTGACTCCCAGCCCCACCTTCCCATCCCAACGTGGGTTCCCTCGTGGGGAAGCCCCCACTCTCCCTAGAGGGGAGGGGCAGAGGACCCCAGTCTGCTACGACTCGGGACACAGGAAGGGGAGAGGAGGCTCCCTCTCAGGGCCTTCCATGCCCCCTCTCTGGGACGGGGTCAGCGTTCTCTCCCGGGCTCACATGTACGTGCTGCTCCTCTGCCTGCCACCTTCCCACTGCATGTCCACCCAGGGGCACGGAACTCGAGTGGGTCCCTGTCCTGAGAAAAACAGCTGGCTTTTTTCCTAGAGAAAAACAGAGAAACAATTCTTGATTTTCTGTCTTCTTAATCAAAACTAACTAACTGAAATTAAACACAGAGAACAGACTGGTGGTTACCATAGAAGAGGGGGCATAGGGGTGGGTGAAATGGGTGAAGGGAAAGAAAAATGAGAAAGAATGCTTGGTATCCTGATCTGGGCAGTGGTTACATGCCTGCAGACACGTGCTCATCAGTCTACACTAAGATTTCTGCATTTGATTGTATGTACTACAATATAAAGGATTGTTTTCTAAAAAATGCCACTAAAAGATAAGTAAAGCTTGAATCCTGTTCCTGTATGTCACTTACTATCCTGATTCACCTGAAGGCTGCTAATTTTCTATCTCCCAGTCAATGGCGTATGCTCTCACGTGGTTGGAATTAAATTGCTTGCTAACTACGCTCTTATAGAAATGTTTCCGTGTGGCTGTCTCTAATGGTAACTCTGGGAGCCCCAACACCTGGACTCCGGGCAGAAAATGCAGCAGTCACCGTTCCCCCGATTATCGCCCAGGGAAATGACTTGTCTCACTGCTTAACTTGCCACCCGCATCCCCGCATTAAACAAGCGGCTAAAGCCTCCCTCAAGGACACCACACTCTTAACCTCCCCATATGGCGCCCAGGAGCCAACCCTGGTGCCCTTACCACCCGGCTGAACCATGCCTGCACCTTCCTCCTGTACCTGATGAGACCTCCGGGACGCAAGTTCAATTTTCAAACCGTACTTCTAAAGACAACGCTACATGTGCACCCAGGGTCATGACTCCTGAAAAGGAGAGAGGACCTCGATCTATCTTCGGGCTGTTGGCTCCCGTGCCCCTTGTACACAGAAAGAAACCCACTGCTGTCTCAACACCATGATGTATGGAAATTTTACTCTCCTGGGGCCAAACACCTGCGAACTATGGACCGGCCTGGGTAACCACAGACGCTTCTGTAGGTTAACTTCTATCCTCCCGCGAGCAAGAAAAACTTCCACTTACACAGTAAGAGAAGCACCTGCAGGGGAATGGGGGGTGGTCGTCCCCTAGCTGTGACGGGCTCACCCCCACGGAGGATGTAGACCTTACAGATCCATTTCAGGACCACACACCCCAGGGAACCTTGTGCTCCCCCAGGCTGTGTATTCCGAAGCGGGCCTTTGATGACCAGCCGCCAGACCGCGATGGTCCACACGGGGGATGCCCTGACCCCGGCGTGGCCAGAGCTTTCCCTCATCAGAACTACACAGCATTGGCAAAGATGGTACCATTGGCAGTTTGCTCCCAAGAGGAGTAACTGTTCCTCAAACATCTCATAGGTCCAGGACAGCCCCTGGCATGACCTTGGCCAGTGTGTGGACAGCTATAGGCTTGTGTAGGGAAAATAGAACGTTTACGGCCAGGATGCTTGCCTGATTCTACTGTCGCCCACTGTCTACATATACATGTGGCCTCTAGGGCTCTAGACAATCCAGCCAGGGATTATGCCAAGCAGGGGGAGGTGAGGGCTGTGACCAGCACGCCACGAGGCACCTGGGAAATACTTCAGGGGAAAGAGAAGCTCCTGTTAGACAGACCACGTGCAGGCCTCTTGGCTGCACACATTTAATCAGCAAAGCAATGCCTCTGACTCCACTTGGCAGGCAGTGAAACTAGTGATGCCGAGCCTCACCTGGGTCTTGCCGTTAATAGGACCACTGGCATTGCTGCTCTTGCTGTTACTGTTCAGACCTTGCCTCTTTAATTCGCTTGTGAAAAATTCCTCTCTACCCACTGAGAAAACTAAAGCTGCAGATGACGGTCGTGCAGCAACACAGGCGCTTGCAGAACCCCCAGCGGATCCCAAGGCCTATCTCAGCTTAGCAGCCCAAGAGGTTTACTCCTCTAAGCGTCAGGAAGCAATGGACCCCAGTCAGGAGAAGAGGCCACAGAGGAATGACCTCTGTCATTCATCCCCCGAGAACGAGAAGTGGACTATCTGAGGGGGGGATTTTAGGACCAGGCAGCTAGGCAGAAAAGGGTTAAGGGGACATTGCAGGGAGAGTGAACGCTGTGTGTTGTTCCGCAGAGCAAGGTGTATTGGGAGGAGCAGAGCCTCAGACGGGGAGCATTACCAGTCGCACCCTGCAAGGGTTCCGGGACTGCCGCCTGAGGCACCGCCCTGTTGCATGGCACTGAGAGTGCCTGCCAATCACTCATTCCCCAACCAGAGTTGCCCTGAGTTCTCACCTCATTGGCCGGGTGCCCCTGAGGACTGCCTGCCTCACCTTGTGGTTGTTGCCCAGGACAGGACCAGCCCTGGGCCTTCTCCACGGAGACCTGCCTTGGGAAGTGCCCCCAGGGTTCTCCTTGTCACTGCCAGGCATAAACACTGCTGCCCTTCAGGCTGACTTGGCTGGGTCTTACTGGCAGACACCAAGGGACAAACCCCTTGCCCTACGGGACAGGGTGGCCATTAAAAAAACGGAAATAAGAAGTGCTGGTGAGGATGTGGAGAAACTGGACAACTCAAACATTGGTGGTGGGGATGGAAAATGGTGCAGCTGCTGGGAAAATGGGTGGTTCCTCCAGAACTTAGTGTCGAATGACTGCATGAGCCAGCAACTCCTCTGCTGGGTACATGACCCAATAACCGAAAGTAGGGACTGAAAGAGCGGTTTGTATGCCCCTGTTCACCACAGCACTATGCACAAGAGCCATAAGGTAGAAAACCCAGTGCCTGTCAGTGAGCAACTGGGCAGAATAACAGTGCGCACACACATGAACAGGAGTGGCGTTCTGCCCCTCACTACAACAGGAATGCCCCTCGAACATACGCGGAGTGAAGACGGCAGTCACAGAGGGTCCCTGTGTTAGTGCTCTGGGGCCGCCATCAGAGAGCACAGCGGACTGGGGGTTCAGAGACACAGCCATGTAGCCCCCAGTCCCAGCACCTGCGCGTCTCCAGTCAAGGTGCCGGCAGAGCCACGCTCTCCCTGAGGGCACCGGCAAAGCATCCGTCCCAGGCCTCTCCGAGCTCCACGCAGCCTCAGGCATTCGTGGCTTCTAAAGGTCTAAGTTCACATCATCGTTCCCGGGTGATTATCCATCTCACAATTTCCTCTTTTAAAAGGATACCAGTCAGACTGAATTAGGGCCTACACGAAGGTCGTCCCTTTAACGTGGTTACCTCTGCAAAGCCCCCACTTCCAAATAAGGTTACGTTCTGCCCTAGAGGGGCTTTGGATTCAACAACGCAACCCACAGTCACATCCTGCATTTAGAATGATGCTTCCCTTGTGTTTCATTATGTAAATATGTGAAATAGGCAAATTCATAGAGACAGAAGGTAGAGAGTAGATTAGAGGGTAGCAAGGGCTGAGAGCAGGGGTGACTG
Organism: Manis javanica; assembly: GCF_040802235.1. NCBI lineage: Eukaryota > Metazoa > Chordata > Mammalia > Pholidota > Manidae > Manis > Manis javanica. Next base: position 85,285,587 of record NC_133170.1, on the reverse strand, counting down.
GGAAATCAGCACCTAAAGCACAGACCCTTCTGCCGCTCAGCCCCACCCAGGGGCGCCTAAGGGGTCTCACTGGAAACAAGGATGCTCCTAGTGCTCTTACCACGTAGGAATTTACAAAGGTTTTAGGAGCCTTGTGTCAGGAATGGGGTCACAGACCACATGTTAGAACAAGAGACGCACCTAGTGCCATCAACTAGGACGTTTCCAGGGTGTCGGAGCACTGTGCTAGGAGCCAGGGCCAGAGGCCACTATGCACGTCCATCGATCTCACAGCCACCCACCAGCCAAGGCCAGTAACGCCCGCCATCACGGTGGCATCCCGTTCTCCTCATGGCCCTCCTCTGACATCAGCTAGCCAGCCCGCTTCTTGTTCAGTGGTCCCCATCCACTGTCAAAGCCCAGTTCCTTGCCAACAGAAACCTTGGGAGTCCGCCTCTGTGCTCCCCAGGGAGAGCAGCCCCTGGGCAGAGGAAGCCAGCCAGCATCTGCCCTGTAAGTGAACGGAAGCCCCATGCTGCGCATCGCACACGTCTTGATTCCCTTAACATTTCTATTCACCCAGTTTATACACAAGGACACTCCCCCAACTACTTGCAGTTCCAAGTGGGAACACCGAATCAAGGCGAGGGGGACACTGGATAAACAGACCAGAAGGACAAGTGCTAGGTGGGGGCGACTCTTTTTATCCCCAGCAGCAGAACCACACTTGCCAAGTGCCCACTTCCGACCAGTGCTTGTCGATTTCATCACGAAGCCCCAGCTCTATCTAGAGATGGTGCTCACTGCTAGGGTGTTTGCGCTAGTGTGTCCTGTCCTGATCATTTCCTTCCCAGCCACACCACCCCCTCAGGAAACTGCCGATGTTTCCAGACCCGCTGCCGCCCCTTCCCCGTCGGGCCACCTGTGCATTCTCACCAGTCAGTCACACTGCAGAACCTAGATTTAGTCACCTCCAGGTCAGCCCGCTGCAGCCCTGGCAGCACTTCCCGCACCTCGGCGTGCCCTGGGCAAGTTGCATTCTGCTGAGATTGCCCCACCTGCATTCATCCAAGCACACAACACAGTCAGCAGGGACCCGGTGCTGCACACGCCTCAGCCTCCTGAGCTCTGCTAGGGAGGAAGCATGCTCGTGCTGCCTGACGGGGACACGCACAACACCAGGGAGCAGAGGCCGGGAGGAGGGCTCGGGGCTGAGCTTCCTTCAGCCAGCAGCTTCTCAAGTTCAGGTGCGGCAGGGTGCCTGACACGTCACTCGGCAGGACCTTTAGGGGTCCAGGAACCGTTTGGGACAAGTTATTGCCACACAGGACCAACTCCTTCAGGCAGGTGTCATGAATGCTCTGGGACAAGTAGGCGATGTCACTCTCAGTAAGCCTACATCCAGGGCTCACCAGAGGGTCCAGTGGGACTGCAGGCCACCGTGGGGAGAGACACAGTTACTTCTCGGGTGGAGCCCTAGACAGATGTGGGAAAGGGGCAGAAATCCTGCTTGAGGAATGGGCACCACCCCTACCTCAGACTAGATGCCAATGGCAGGAGCCAGGCTTGCGTACTCGGCTGGACGCCTGTCCTCGCCATGCTCCTCTGTCACCGCACAGGTAGGGACAGGCCTCAGGGACACAGGGCAGCCCTCTAGCCTGCAACAGCCCGTGTGCCTCAGACCCTGATCCACGTTCCCCCGTCCCTGCCCGGAAGCCCTCAGCGTGTGTTTGCAGGCTCCCTCGCCCAGCCTGTGGTGACCCACCGCCCTCTGCACCCCGGGAACCACGGCCACACTCTGCACTCCGAGCGATGGCACCAACACTGGAGGCAACAACACAATCTGGTGCCCGCAGAACCCAGTGCCCACTCCTGGGAATTCTTTCATGATGTGAGGTAGGGTGAGTGGAGGCTGAGGGGTAATAAGGGGAGATGGAGGGTTCTGCGGGAAAATTCAACAAGAAGCTTTGTGATTTAGTGACTGCCAATTTCCATGATGTGAATACCCAGCTGTGGCTGAGATCCAGCTCCCCACGTCACGTCACTGAGCAAACAGCCGCAGAGATGAGCACAATCCGCTCTGGAGGACGGAGTGACCGGGCTGGAGCACACTGCCACCCACACCCCAGGAGACGCCGACGCCTCCGGCTCCTGTCTTTATCAGGACCCCACTGGGCCTTGTTGACGGGAGCAATTGGGCAAAGGAGCCCCACCTGCCTCAGTGAGTCCCCTGGGCTCCCAGGTCCTCACTACTGCACCTGTGTAAGGAAACTAACTTTCCCTTTACACTTCCACGTTCTATGCTCACAGCTGATCCCCATGTGGGGTGTGGGTCAAATGTCTGACTGATTGATTCCTTCACTCAAGAAGAAAATAATTGTTTTTAAAGAACGACTACATGTTTTCCTGGTTGGTCCCATCACATGCCAGAATAGCCATGTCACAAAGCTAATAGTCACCCTGAGCCGAGTCACCCAGATTCCTGTACCCATCGGGAGGAAGATGCGAGTAAATACAGCCCTACATTAAAAAAAAAATTAACCACCAGAAATTAACTAAAATTTATTTTGTTCAACTACAGTGTAAACATACAAAAATATACAACTATGGGATAATGATGGTTTAATTTCAAAGTGGAACAATAAAGTTTAGAAGGGAGGCATTTACCTATATTTTTACTTGGATAGCTCAATGCTCGTTGGATTTGAAATAAGAAATGATTTCATTTCGTTTTCTTTCATGACAAAAACTGCTTACAAATGTAGATGCACCCAAACATCTGTACGTTTTTTGTGAAATGCTTCTCACGGTGTTGCCTCTCGTCCTGATCTTCGTACAGCACACAGCACTAAGTGAACATTCCTTAGAACATTCCCCTTCCACACCCCAACCTCACAAAGGGGGACCCCTTTGCCCTTACCTCACTTTGTCCACCCTGCAACTCTTGGGGATCGGCTTTGGGTCATGCCTGTTCTTAAGCACATGTTTGACGTTTGATCAGTGGCACAGGTCTGTGGGCAGAAGGTTAATTTTTAGTAGTCCTAGTTAATACAGTTTAGGTGGCCCCTCTCAGTGCATGGGAGCCTCCAGGTGGACGATGGGCATTAGCTGAGGCTCGGGAACCCTACTGGCTCGTGTAGGATCAGCCAGCTGGTCACTCAGAGTGTGAGGCTGAAGTGGGTGAGTAGGCACAGCTGACAGCTGTCATTTTCTGCACTGCACTCATGTGCCCATGTGGGTGTGGGGTGAGCACATCACCTCCACCAGAGAAGCACCATCCATTCATTCATTCATTCATCCATGCTGTTACACAAAAGTGACTGGGGAGTGGCACTGTATTAGGTAAGGTTTGCTGAAAAGGCCCCAAACGGAGTCACCTGGGCTATGCCTCTACCAGCAAACAGAGACTTTATACCTCACGTCTAACTGCAGTTACTGAGTCTCGCAGGAATGTCATGTTAACCAGGCAGCCTGGTTCTTTGCCACAGTAACTTCCTTACTCCACCTCCTTCTGTCTGCAAAAGCCTCCCACTTTGTAGAGCCAATCAGGGGACTTTCTCTCTGTGAGCTGGGATGCGTCCTGATGCATGAATTGTTGAATAAACCCAAGTAGATTCAAATGTACCCAGCTGAATTTTGTTTCTTCACCAGGGTGAGCATTAAGCCATGAAGCAAACAGCAACAGCCCCTGTCTTCACAGAGATGGTGGTCAGGCAAATGCTACATCGTAAGCGGCGGCAAATGCTGTGACAAAATAAGTGTGATGTGTAAAAGGAAGCCTGAGGCCCGCCTACTTACCTGGGGCAGCAGGGAGGGCTGCTGAGGTGGCGACGCTGAAAGGAGCATGGCTGGCAGGAGGGCGGCTGCGAGGAGCAGGGGGATCGGGCCGGGGGGTGCGTGGGCGGCCGGGGCCCTGCGGTGACCAGGCGCTGAGGGCCAGAAGGCGCGGCCCCGTGGAGGGCGCACTGGGGGGCGGGAGGCGAGTCAGGTGCGGTCCCGGATCAGGGGAAGGCGGGTCCGCTCCCCGCGGGGCAGACCCGCCCCCTGGGTGACCCACGCCCCTAGGTCCACCCCCGACCCGTCCTTTTTTTCTCCTCTCCACGTGGGGAAAATGAAATTTTCCGACCAGGATTCCCACCTGGCCTTAATAGCGCCCATTGTGCATATAATAAGAGCATATTTGCACATTTATACGATCTTAACTGGTGACGGAGCCTCCGGTCAGTCGCGGGGGACACTCGTTCACCCCCTGCCCGTGCTCCCGGTGGGAAGGTGGTGAGGCGTCTGTCAGGCACCGCGGATGTCCCACAGGGGTGCTCGCTGGGGGCGGGGGAAGGGAGGGGGCCCCAGGGAGAGCGCAGACACAGCCCGGGGTCCCGGGGCTCCTGGGGGAGGAGGCCCGAGCACGGAGCGGGGGGCTTGGAGGGCGGGCAGCGCACTCCCACCGACCGGGGTTCCGCGGTGCCGGTGACCGCCGTGAGGATAAACGTGGTGACCCCCGTCACCCCAGCTCTCTGACTTTGCCTTATTGGGACGCCCTGGATTCGTAGACAACTTGTCCTGGGCAGGGACCCCTCTTCCGGGGCTGCACTCCACCTGGAGAGGGGCGTCCCCATCAATCCCCCGGAACTGACGGCCCACTTCACCCCCTGCTCTTCCCTCGGTGGACACGCTTTGCTGAGAAACTTGTAGAATGTGGTGAGGAGGGAAGATGTAGTGTGAGGGTCACTTCTGTATGCCAACCTGACCGGGCCAGGAGGAGCCCAGACTGGGGGACGCACATGGGAGGCGTTTCAGGATGAGATTCGCTCTGGGGCAGGTGGACGCGGAGAAGCAGGGGGCCCTCCACCTGGTCAGTGGCGGTCAGCACCGCGCGTTCACTCTGGATTCGCTGAGACGGCAAAATGACAAGGGAACGCCCGTGGGCTGAGCGGGTTTACATCCAACTCTATTCCCAGGGTGGCAGGTCAGGCGCGGGAACCCCGTCCCCTCTGGGCGAGTCCCCAGGCCGCCAGCCGGGCTCTGCCCCCGGGCCTCCCCGCCCCCGCAGCCCTCTCAGTGTCTGTCCCCGGCGCTGCCACCGCTCCGGCCTCTGCTTCCCGCAGCCGTGCCGCCCAGAGCGCTGGGTGCGGCTCTTTCTACAGAGTCAGTAATGACGGGTCGCCCACTCCTGCGCAGTGCGCAAGCCGCCCAGGGGCCGCGGAGAATCCTGGCTGCAGGACCTGGCATTTCTTCGGCACCCCTCCCGGCCCTGGAGCTGGGTGGCCACCGTCCCGTCCATCGCGGCCTGAATGGAGCAGAAAGGGGCCCCGGGGTGCAGGTGGACCCGTCTCGCCTCCTGCCTGCGGGCCGAGCGCGGACATGGCTCTTCTCGGGCCCCTGGACTGGGGTTTGCTGGCTGCTGGTTCTCCAGCCTGGAGACCCGCACTGAGCGACACCGCCGGCTCTGCTCGGCCTGCGGGGCGGGCGGAAGACCCTGGGGCGCCCCAGGCTCCGTGGGGGTGTGAGCCAGCTGCTCGCGACAAGTCCCCTCCTGCATGTGTACCCCGCGGGCTCTGTTCCCCTGGAGAACGCTGACTAACCCACGGGCCCTCATCCGAGCACCCAGACGGCCTCCAGGGACACACCCGGCTTGGCTCTGGGGGCGGCTGAGCTGAGCGGGCCGCGGGCCTCCTGCAGGCGCCCGGTGACGACAGGAAACCAGGAAGGGCGGGGGCGGGACAAACTGCGGGTCCGCAGGTGCAGCGTCGGGCCAGGAGCAGGCGGGACCCGGGCGCCCAGACGCCGCCGCACCCGCTCCCTGGGGAGACACTTTGCACAGTAGCGTCGGGAGGGCGGGGCGGGGGCTGCGCTGGAGAGGGCAAGCGCAGACGGCATGCACGGGGACAGAGCGTCCCACTCACCCCTCGCCCCGACATTTTCCTGCCGCACAAAGCAGCTGCTTTCACGACCGCAAGGATGTGTCCTCTCCTCCCGGTTCACCACGCATATCAATTTGGGCAAAAACCTTATTTCTATAGGGCTCGGCTTCTTCAGCGGCTGTTGAGGTCAGTCCCCCTCGGGGACACGAGTTAGCGGACTGGGCTCCTGGGCACCAGCCCACACGCTTCCAGCAGGTGCTTCCTACCCACATGCTTCTATGGGACTAAGGCAAGAGCCGCAGAGACGGCCACAGGACCATTCTCCCAGCCGGCGCTGCAAGCCCGAGGCAGGTGGGGATGGTGCTGCTGGGAACCATGCGTGCAGTGGCCCCTCCCCTGGGAGGGCGGGGCAGGATGCTAGCTCAGACCAGAGAGGGCACCAGGCGCTGAGCGCCCGCGGAGGGTAGCACATTGGTACCATGGCCTGGGTTCCCGCACTGCTGCTGCTGCTCCTCGTCCACCGCACAGGTGAGAACCCCCCGAGCTCGCAGGTCCCGGCCCCTTCGCTGGCCCTGCCCTACCCCCAGTGCCCACGTGCCTCTGTGTCCCCAGGTTGCGGCCCCCAGCCGGTGCTGATTCAGCCGCAGTTTGTGTCCTCGTCTCTGGGAAGCACGGTCCACCTGGCCTGCACCTTCAGAAGTGGCTTTGATGTCGCCATTTATGACATCCACTGGTACCAGCAGAGACCCGGCCACCCTCCCACATTCTTGCTAAGCTATTTCTCCGACTTAGACAACAGCCATGGCTCCAAGATCCCTGCTCGCTTCTCTGGATCCAAAGACTTGGCCAAGAACACGGGGTATTTGACCATCTCTGAGCTGCGGCCTGAGGACGAAGCTGTGTATTATTGTGCTGCGGGGTCCAAGGGCTTGGAGCCACAGAAGGAGAGGGCGAGGAGAGACGAGAAGGAGGGTGCCTGAGGGTGCCATGCACCCCGGACACACTTACCTGCCTGTAAGACTGGGGAGGCTGGGTGGGTGAGGAGGGCAGTGCCGGCGGCTGTGCAGAGCGGGGTGAGCCCCCACCTCGTCTTGTCCCGCAGCACTGCTGTGGGCCCTGTGGGGGGTCGGCCTGGCGGATTAAAGCTGCTGCAGTCTTGGGAAGTGTGTCTGCTGTGTTTGGTGTGACCGGGGTGTGAACTTGCACCAAGGAGGCCCCACATGTTTGTGGAAGGTCAGATGGATGGGACGCACCCGAGAGCCGGCCAGGGGCTCAGGGCCCAGGAGACTGGCTGCTTCCGGTCCGCTTGGCTGGGGCCCTGGCTCTGGTGGATCTCAGGAGTAGATGGCAGAGTGACTACCTCAGAGGGGTGCCCCTGCTGAACGCAGGGCTCCCTAATATTCACAGGAGTTACAGGGTAAACACTTAGAAAATGCCTTCCCTGTGCCTGGGGTGATCCAGGAGAGCAGGTGCCCAGCGATACAGCGGGTCCACCCCCCCCGTTGGCATTACACATGGGAAGTCCTGGAGGCAGCAGGGCCGCAGCCTCGCCCACGGGGTTCCTGGCTGAGGAGGGAACAGGCAGGTCTGGTGGCCCAGGCCAGGGGTGTGGCCGCCTGAGCCCGGGTGGCGAGACAGGATGTGCTGTGCAGGGGGAAGCCTGGCACCAGGGATCACAGTGGGGGTGCACATGCCACACACTTAGAGGGGGACCAAGCAAACCATCACCCTGTGTTCCCAGACCTGGCTGAGAATGTCCATTCCTCGTGGTAAGGAGTCCTGAGGGGGAGCGTGCCGGGACCAGCCTTTCCAGGTGTGGCCAGTGGCTCTTTGGTAAGACGGGTTTCAGCCATGCACGTTCTAGGTACCCTGTGAGCTTCCACTAGTAAATGACCGTCTGAATGAGTGAATTCTGGGCTCCCAGGACCCTGCCGTCCCGAGGTCTCAGCATCACACACACACACACACACACACACACACACACACACACACACACACCCCTACCTTCACGGGCATGGGGTATGAAGCTGATGGGTATGGCCAGCAACCACGAGTGGTAGAGAAGGATAAGGTTGAAGTAGGCAGGCCAGGGCAGGGGAAGGAACATTTGGGGAAGGTCCTGAATCGGTCCTGGAGGGAAGACATGTCAGAGAGGGTGAGGTTCCCAGGAGTCCACAGGGCTCCTGACTCTGATACAGACCCAGGGCATGGGGTACTCAGAGCTGGGGTCTGTGCACAGAAACGCTTGACGCAACTCCCAACTTGATACGGAAACGGAGAATCCACAGGACTTGGACATGTCACCAGTGGTTCTGAAGACCACAGAGCCACACAGCCTGACTGCATTCAGAGGGGGAGACCCTCGGGGGAGGGGTCTGTGGACGACCCATACGCCTTGTGGGTGGAGCCCATCGAGCAGTGGTGAGAATGCAAGTGCCCTGTGCTTACGGAAGGCCAGTGAGCCTGAGACATGGGCACGATGACCTAGGGGAGGTAGCATCACATAAAGGCAGGGGCGGAGTTAGCATACGAAGGCCCTTTAGGACATGGGGAGCGCTGCATCTCAGCCTAGCCTGCAGTTCTGCAATGTCTGGACCACACCTAACTCCACTCGCTCATTACTGAGGTGCAAAACGGGGATATTTTAATCTAGCAATCCTTCACATGTGAGGGAGAGACGTGTATGAAGACACCTGCCCTCACCAATTCTTTAGTCACAGGGAGGACTATTCTTACAGTAAGGGCAGGATAAATGTTTAGTCTCTCTCCCTTTTAATGACTAACACTAAAAACAACAAGTCAGTGTGCCAGCACCATCCAAGTGCAGATTGTTAGTATCGTAAGTTCACAGATATAAGCATATTCGAGGCGTTTAAATCCATTGCAATTACCATGAGACTCAAGCTCCCAGCCTTCCCTCCCAGTTCTCAGGAAACACGGGCGCCACAGGACAGCAATCACACAAACCCAGACTTTGGAACGCCAGAAAAGAAGACTAGCTGGGACTCTATGAAAAGTGAGTATCAAGAAAGAAACAGGTGTAGGGAGTCTTGTGTGAAAAGAACCAAAGGGATCGAATAAGTAACCAGAATGCATGAACTGAGATTCAATCTTGCTTGCAGACCAACCGAAGCAAAAAGCAATAGCTATAAATAAAAGTCAATTTTGTGGACACTGTGGAAATTTAATGATTGGTATTAGCTCTTACAGAATTATATGAACTTTCTTAGGTATGGTCATGATATTGTGGCTTTTAGGAGAATGTGTTGAAACATCTATGGCTGAATTTTTCAAAACTTTTAATTTTGAAATAATTACAAATTTCAAAGTTTTAAAGTAATGTATGCAACTTTGCCCAGCTTTCCCCAATGCTGGCGTCCTGCATTACTACAGTCCAGTGTCCACACCAGGATACTGCCATGGGGCAGGACGAAGCTTGTCCTGGTGCCTCTGATGACACCTGCACTCATCTGTGCATGTATGTGGGCAGCAACCTGACCACACCCCACCAATACACTGTGGCTCTTACCACAAGGCCCCTCCTGCTGCCCCTCTGGGGTCTCGCCCCTCCCCTCAATCCTCCCATCCCAGCTCCTACACCCACTCATCTGGCCTCCAACTGTATAATTTTGTCATTTCAAGAATGTCACAGAAATAGAATCATAGAGCATGTTTCCGTTAGAGAATGGCTCTCCGCACTCAACACAGTTCTCTTGAAGTTCACCCAATTGGGTGCGTGTCTCAGTGGCTTATTCCCTTTTACTGCTCTGTGATACCCCGTGGTGTGGGTCACCACCATCTGTCCAACCTGCCATTGGCAGCCTCCAGTTTGGGGCTATTAGGAGTAAAGCTGCTAAGAACATTTCTGTGTAAGTTTCTTTGTGAACATTCATGTAATGTCTGTGGATGCTCACGAGTGCCACGGCTGGGGAGTATGGCAAGCCCTCTTCTGTTATATTTTATAACAAGCTGCAAGCAGAATGGGTGGACCACTGTACATTCCCGTCAGCAGCGTAAGACTGCTTCAGTTCCTCCCACCCTCACCAGCTCTCCGGTGTTACCACTGCTTCCCACTTCAGCCGCCTGGTGAGTGAGCAGTGGCAGCTCACTGCGGTTCGATCTGCATTTCCCCAGAGGTGAACGCTGCTCAGCCCTTCCCGCATGCTTGTTGCGTGTGTAAGTCCTCTTTAGGCAAATGTCTGTTCTCGTCTTCTGCTCATTTTCACACTGGATATTTTTTCCTTTTTTTATTTGAAATATCATTGATATTCAATCTTATATTGGTTTCAGGTATACAACACAGTGGTTCAATAGTCCCCCTTATTATTAAATACTCACTCCCACTAGTGGAGTTATTATCACCAACAGGGGAAGATGTCACCAAATCACTGCCTTTGGTCTCCGTGCTGTACTACCATCCTCGTGACCAACTTATATTATGGTTGAGAACTTTTATGCCCCTCTTTCCCTCTCACCCTTCTTACTCACCCACCTCAGCCCCTCAACCAGTCACTTCTCAGTGTCTATGAGTCTACTGCTCTTTTGTTCATTTTGTTTTCCTTTTTTTTATATTCCACAAAGAAGTGAATCATATGGTATTTCTTTTTCTTTACCTGCCTTATTTCACTGAGCATAAAACCCTCTAAATCCATCCATGTTGATGGAAATGGCAGGATTTCATTTTTATGGCTGAATGATATTCCATGGTGTGTATGTAACACATCTTCTTGATTCAATGGACACTTTGGTTGCTTCCATATCTTGGGTATTGTAAACAAAGTTCTGTATTTCCCCGATTATTAGCAACGTGCAGCATCTTTTCAAGTGCCTACTGGTCATCTGTATTTCTTCTTTGGAAAAATGTTTGCTCAGGTATTCTGCCCACTTTTTAATCAGACAATTCCTTTATTTTTTGGTGTTGAGGTATGGGTTCTTTATAGATCTTGGATATTAACCCCTTATCGGATAAATCATTTGTGAATATAGTCTCCAGTACTGTCGGATGCCTTTTTGTTCTGCTGATAGTGTCCTTTGTTGTACAGAAGTTTTCCGTTCAATATCGTCCCACTTGTTCAGTTTTTCATTATGTTTCCCCTGCCCAAGGAGTTGTGTCTAGAAAAAATTGCTTGTGCTTAGGTTCAGGAGATTTTTGCCTGTGTTTTGTTGTAAGAGTTTTATGGTTTCATGTCTTACATTCAGGTCTTGATACTTTTTGAGTTTACTTTTGTGTGCAGAGTTAGGCAGTGATCCACATTCATTCTCTTGCTTGTCCCTGTCCAGCTTTCCCAGCACCAGTTACTGGAGAGGCTGTCTTTACCCCAGTGTATATTCATGGCTCCTTTACCGTATATTAGTTGACCGTATATGTGTGGGTTTCTATCTGGGTTCTCTATTCTGGTCCATTGACCTGCGGATCTGTTCTTATGTCAGTACTGTGCTGTTTTGATTATTGTAGTTGTAGACTAGCTTGAAGGCAGGCAGGCTAATACCCCCAGCTCTGTTCTTCTTCCTCAGCATTGCTTTGGCCTCTCAGTCTTTTGTGGTTCCGTACGCATCTTAGGATTGTTATGGTTCATGGAAATGTGCCATTGGAATTTTGATAGGGATTGCATTGAGTCTGTATACTGCTTTGGGCAGGACAGTTGTTTTGACATGATTTTGTCCTATCCATGAGCATGGGATACATTTCTATTTATTTCTGCCTTCTTTAATTTCTCTCATGAGTGTCTTATATTTTTCAGAGTACAGGTCTTTTACCTCCTTGGTTAGGTTTATTCCTGAATATTTTATTCTTTTTGATGCAACTGTAAATGAAATTGTTTTCCTTATTTCTCTTTCTGCCAGTTCACTGTTAATATGTAAGGACACAACAGATTTCTGTGTATTAACTATATATCCCGGTACTTTGCTAAATCCAGTTATTAGTTCGAATCGTTTTTCGGTGGAGTCATTAGTGTTTTCTACGTATAGTATCATGTCATCTGCAGATAGTGACAGGTCAGTCTCTTCCTTAGCAATCTGGATGCCTTTTATGTCCGACGGCGGGGCTGGGGCCTCCAGTACTCTGCTGAGTGAAGGTGGGGAGAGTGGGCACCTTGTTCTGTATTGTTGCTGGTCTTAGAGGAAAAGCTTCCAGTTTTCACCACTGAGTATCATGTTCGCTGTGGGTTTGTTCCATGTGGCCTTTGTTGTGTTGATGTGCGTAACCTCTATACACATTTTGTTGAGTGTTTGTCATGAATGAATGTTGGCTTTTGTCAAATGCTTTTCCAGTATCTATTGAGACGATCGTGTGGTTTTCATCCTTCCTTTTGTTAATGTGGTGTATGACATTGATTGATTGACTGATGCATATTGTTTCATCCTGCATCCCTGCAATAAATCCCACTTTGTCATGATGTGATTTTTTTGAATATATCTTTTGCTATAGTTTTGAATTTGCTTGGTAATATTTTGTTGAGGAGTTTGGCATCTGAGGAGTTATAAATAGTATTTCATTTCAATTTTGTTTTCTACTTCTTATAATAGAAGCACAGCTGATTTTGTGGAGGTTGCTGATTTTATATCCTGCAGCCTTACTAAGGATACTAGTCCTGGAAGTTTTTCGTAGATACCTTGGGAACCATACACACGTACAGAGAGAGAAAAAATTGTGGCAACATGTTTTATGTCTCTAAGTGGAAGGAGTATGAGTGTTCATTGTACTGTTTTCAACCAATTTAAATTTTCCCAAAATTAAAGGGAGGAATTTTTGTACTGCTTGCAACGAAAAACCTTTTCAGTTGTAACTGCGGCCTGCATGAAATTTTATTTTCCATCCCCCACACTGAGCTCCTCTCCCACACCCCTGCTCCTGGGCCTAGTCCCCCTGGGGCTGTGACCTGCTTTCATTCTCCCCCTTCCCATCCTGCCTCCCCCTCTCCCCTCCCCCAGCTCGGAGGCTGGGGTCCTGTGGCCGCATGGATGATGCTTGGACACCCTCGTCCCCTCAGCCCTCTCCCTGCGGCTTGTCCGGTAAACCACAGGCTTCAGCTGAACCAAACTCTGCTGCGTCCCCTCCTGCGCCCGGGGCTTGGGTCTGGTGGGGAAATTCACGTGGCTGAGCAGGCAGGCCAGGGCCTCTAACAGGCAGGCTGCAGGTCCCCAGGGCCAACCTCCTCCTCTCCAGACGGCAGCGCGGAGGAACGATGGCGCTGGTCATGCTTCCGTCACCTTCAGTAGCACAGCTCGGGCCGGAGAACGCTCCCCAGGGGGACACAGGGCCTCTGGCTGATTCGGGGCTGACTCCCAGCCCCACCTTCCCATCCCAACGTGGGTTCCCTCGTGGGGAAGCCCCCACTCTCCCTAGAGGGGAGGGGCAGAGGACCCCAGTCTGCTACGACTCGGGACACAGGAAGGGGAGAGGAGGCTCCCTCTCAGGGCCTTCCATGCCCCCTCTCTGGGACGGGGTCAGCGTTCTCTCCCGGGCTCACATGTACGTGCTGCTCCTCTGCCTGCCACCTTCCCACTGCATGTCCACCCAGGGGCACGGAACTCGAGTGGGTCCCTGTCCTGAGAAAAACAGCTGGCTTTTTACCTGGAGAAAAACAGAGAAACAATTCTTGATTTTCTGTCTCCTAGTTTTTTCTGTTTCTAAAGAAAACAGAAGTTGGTTACTTTTGCAAAAAAATGATTAATGTAAATCATTGCAATCATGTTAGATATAATAGAGTAACATATAAATATGGTTTGCTTCTTAAGAGAATTGTTATAATTCATAATATAAATCCAATAAAAATACCTTGTTTTAATATTCATGTTATTGTATTTTATAATTAAAGTTAAATGTTTAAGTTTATCACCTACTTACATAATTATTTATTGGTGCATGTTCACACACGTATACAGAGTTATATTAAAGTAGATTTTTTGAAAATCTATTAATAATAAAAGGTAAAATTAGAGTATATTATGTATTAATCAGGGTTTCGTAGATAAACCAGTAGGATGTATATATATAATACATATATATATACACATAGAAAAATCACATATCATATATATAATTTATTTGTATTTATTTATGTAAATATACATATATTATATACATTTATTTTAAGATGGCTCGTGTGATCATGAATGCTGACAAGTTCCCAGACAGGCGGCTGACAAGCTGGCCATCTGCGGTTGGAGAGCTGGCAGCGCACTTTGGCCCTAAGGCTGGCAGGGTTGAGATCCACATACAGCCAATGTTTCAGTATGAATCCAAAGACAGGAGAAAAACAGCTTAAAGGCAAACAATGGACAAGATCATTGCTTTTGTAAATCAGGCAGGAGCTCCCTCTTACTCAGCCTTTTTGTCTATTTAGGCCTTAAACCCATCAGGTGAGGACGCCCCCCGTCCGGGAGAGCCATCTGCTTTAGTAGTCTACCTATCGCAGATGCTAATATCACCCGGAAACACCCTCAAAGACACACCCAGAATAACGTTTGACCAAATATCTGGGTACACTTTGGGCCGTGTGGCTGGGTACAAATGCAGTGATGGTCTCAAATGGCAGCAGCTGGCTCCCTTGTTCAATGACACTCCCCACAGTAGGTCTGCAGGGCACACACTCATGCCCACAAAAAGAGTTTTAACAGATGTTTCAATTTCCACTTCTGATGCAGAAAGCTGGAAAGAGCATTATTTTCATCCTTTCCATAATAAGGAAGAGCTCCTTGGGGTGGGGAGAGGTTGATTTGTTCATTATCTTCACGGTGTTGCTGAATTCATAGATGTAGATAACATGTGTCAAAATCCATTAAATTGCACATTTCAAATATGTGGAACTCTTTGGCAATCTGCCTCAATAAAACTAAAAAAGCATACTTAAAGAGCATATCGAATGTACAAGATACCAGAACATTCTTTGCAACAACAAAAGTGTGATAGACCTGTTTTCCAAATTCTTTAAGAGAATACAAGAATTCAAAAGCAATACTCTCGATCACTGTTTTTTGGAAGACCAATGCTGTTCTGTGCTTCACCAAGGCCAGATGCTCCATCCTAAAAGCCAGCAGCCCCCCTTCCTAACCTGCCTAGCTCCCCGTCAAGTACAGGTGGGGCGCTAATCCCTCTGGCCTCTCAGAACCGTCTTCTCTCCTGGGCTTTCTGAGCAGTGTCGTCCTTCCCTCTGAGCCTGAATGGGGAGAAGGGGCTTTCCGTGACCTCTCCCTGCAGGTCCAGAGCATTTTGTGGGATATATCCTTGCACTGTTCTCGGCCATCACTCATTTAAAATGCAGTGCTGGGCTCTTCGTGAGTTTAAGTTTTATTTTGCCCTCAGAACATCTCTAGTCAATAGTACTGACAAGTTTCTCATTCCTTTTGACTAAAGCACAGTCTACAGCATGGTGTGGTTCAAAGTTGAAAGTGACGCAAAGAGAACAAAATTAATTTAAGAAATAGAAACTGGGAAGAGCCTCTTGACCCTCAATTCAGGTCAGTTACAGCCAGTGTTAACTATTATTAAACGGTAGTCACTGTTTGTCAAGCGTTCTGCTCAGTGGAAGGCACACATTCTCTGCAATATCACCAACAGCCTTATGAGATGGAACCTCTTCTTATTGCCAGTTTAAAGATGAGGAAATGTAAACTTGAAGGGATTAAGTCACCTGACCACAGACGCACAGTGGTGGGACCTCTGATGCCACAACCCTGTGCACAGACACTAAACCGCAAGAGTAAAACAGCCACAGTTGTTCTGACTTCTCAACCTGGAATGAAGGAAGCCATACGTGTAACAGTGAGAAAGAAAAAAAAAGAAAAGCAGCCCCCTACATCCGGAGCCTGGCCCAGCTTGAAGCCAGCTCTCCTGGTGGACACAAACCATCTCAGGGAACACCCACCTCAGACAAGGTCCCTCTGAGACCAGGATAGAGTGAGACAAAATAAGGCAACTTCATAACCTTGACTGAGTACAGACGGAAAGCAATGTTACATGCTTCCCCCAAAATACCAAACATCCTTTCTCTTGGCCCAATGACTGACTGCTATTTATTTATCAATTACAACTGTATTTTTGCTGTAATCTCTTTTCCCTATAGATGGTATTTATTGACACACCCAATCATAGGATTGCTCCTTTTGATAGCCCTTATTTCCTTAGACCCTTTCCCACATCACTAACCGAAGCCCACATCCCACAGCAGGTTCTTCCTAACACCTTATGGGGACACCCTCTCAGTTCCCCCATGCGGGTTCTCAGGAGCAATGAGCCCAATCACTGAACTACAGTGTGTTTTTGGTGGTGTTTGGCTGGAGCACATTGACGAGAGGAAGTGCACGGGTTGAGGAAAATTAAGGCCTTTCTGTAGCACCTCTGTGATAAGGATATGTGAACAGAGATGTAAATTGGAGAAAGGACTATGTGGGGATTTCTGGGGCTGAGCACCCATGAAAAAACAAACAAGCAAGTGAAGTACAATGCAAATTTCATGAACAATATTCACTCACCTACTGAAGGGCCACTGGAGGACCAGGTCTGCTCTGGGCACCCATTGGGTCAGAGGACAGCACACAAGCATGTCCGCCGTCCTGGAGTTTTCATTTCTCTGGCAGCAAATAAGTAAGTAAATTTCAATTCGCCAGCAAATAACTAAGTAAGTAAGAAAAAAAATTTCTGATTAGGAATTGAACTGTAGATTAAAAGGGGATAAGTACACAGGAGAAAAGATGCAAACGCTTAGGGAGGGTGGACCAGGACGGGCGTGCGAACGATCTGTTAGTCATTCCCAGACGGGCAGCCATACCTTTGTCTGCTCTTCGGAAGGGACAAAGAGCATGCTTCCCCCGCTCAGGTGTCAGCCAGGACCAGTCACCTTCTCCCGCGCAGACGCGCCTCACCTGCGTCTGACTAACGGCGCTTAGGGGCCTCGGGCCCCGTGTCCCTCGGGTCCGGGTCCCTCCCAAGCCCCTGTACTGCCGGCCGCCGGCAACTCAGGCCCTGTCCTACAGCGCCCACGTCGGCCCCGCCCAAGCCTAGAGCTGATTGGGCTGAGAGAGCCACCTGGTCATCTCAACCAATCGGAGTCCTCGGCTGGCATTTTAGGGCGGGGCCGCCGCCCGGGTGGCTTCTTTTTGGCGCAGCTGTGCGGCGGTGCGCGGCGCCCAGGCCCCAGGGTCCGCATCTGGGTGGGCCGACGACGCGCCAGCGCGCTCCCGCAGGAGGCGCCGCCGTGGGTTCTGCTTCTCCCATTAAGGCAGGGTGCTTTGCTTCATTCATTTTGTTATTTTAAATAGTT
This sequence comes from Manis javanica, assembly GCF_040802235.1. Taxonomy (NCBI): domain Eukaryota; kingdom Metazoa; phylum Chordata; class Mammalia; order Pholidota; family Manidae; genus Manis; species Manis javanica. The sequence goes on along the minus strand of NC_133170.1, from coordinate 85,268,483 downwards.
GGTAAGGTGAATATATCCTCATTATTCTTACATTATTCTTACAGCACATTCTAAACTGTAGTTAGTTTTCATTCTTCTAAAATTGGAATTTTTAGTTTGATTAATAGCAACAACAACAAAAAACCCTATTTAATGAGTTACATGTACGTGTATATTTATTCCCCTCTTGTCATCCAACAGCAGGGCATGTCTTTCATTTGAAGGGTGAAAGCTTTATTCTTCTGTCTCTACTCGTTTATCATTAAGTTTATGATTAGCAATACCACCCGGCTTGTGATGAAATAGACCGGTGTCTATTGTACACATTACTTTCCTATCATTATTTAGTAATAGGTTATTGCTGGTATATACGGACAATGCCTCTCTCCTTGAAAAAGACCCTACGTCGCTCTTCTGAGCGCTCTTCTTGACGAGACTTCAAACTTGTTCTATGAAGACTTGAAAAGACACTACTACAGTTTCTAATAGCTCAAGTCCTAGAATGACTCTAGGGCCCCTTCCCCCCAAAAAAATGCCTGCCTGAGAAAACTAAAAGCTGCCTAAACAACTGACTGTCCCAGCCGACCCCCCGCATCAGGCCCCGGGCCCCCAGACCCATGTGAAGGGAAGGGCCCAGCTTCCGTAAGTGCCACTCAGCAAACCCAGGTGAGTTTCCCCGAGCCAGCCTGCCCTTCCTGATTTGTGTTAAGTTTTCACTGCCCTCGCTCTACTGATCCCCCACTCAACCTCATGCTCAGGTGTCCCTTTATCATGGCCTGTCACCTCTGTACAAATGCAAGTTGCACTGCGCCCCCACGGGATGTGTTTCCTAGCGCCGTGGCATATTACTGGTAACGGTCTGTCCTTACCACGTTAGCTAGTGTCTAGCTTTGCTTATCTTTGACAATACCAACCACCCCAAGCAACCACATCACTAGTCACATTGATTAACTCATTGTAATTAGTTTCATTGTTTTTTAGGGTGTCTAGGTACACACTTAAATCTCTTCTAATGGTTTTTAATATGTGCTTCTTTATGATATTTCTTTCATGTCATTGGTCAGAATTCTCAACAATGTAACATGTAATGGTGCTGGTTGTCTAGCAAATGAGTAGATTTTTTGCCAAAGAAAAATATGAGTAACAAGAAAGATTTAATCAGGCACTAAAGAAATGAGACAGATCCAGTCAAATTGAGAAGAGGGTTCTTGAACAGTGGGAATAGGCATCTTTATCTGCTTGATTCCCTGGCTTCTATAACTAAATTCTGTAACTAAAGCCCTTAATGATTTTCTCTGATGTGAATTGCCTGCTCATACCCTTTGCCCATTTAAAAAAATCTTTTGGGACATTTTTCTTACATATTTGCATTCTTTTAAATTTATTTTTGTTATGTCTATCAGTTCTATGCATCAAAAGCATCATTCCCTAGCCAGTTGCTTCTATATATCCTGTTTTTCATGCCTTTTGTTGACAAGAAGTTTTCATTTTTTGTATAGACTTAATTTTTTTATGAAGGTATTATTGATATACAATCTTATGAAGGTTTCACATGAGCAACATTATGGTTTCAACATTCACCCACATTATCAAGCCCCCATACACACCCCATTGCAGTCACTGTCCATCAGCATAATAAGATGCGATAGAGTCATTACTTGTCTTCTCTGTGCAAGAATGCTTTCCCCATGAATCCCCCTACATTACGTGTGCTAATCATAATGTGTATAGGCTTAATTTATCAGTCATTTCTTCAGAGTTTGTTTGTTTCTTGATCAAAATATCTTTGTCTACTTGAGCCATGAAGATATTCTTATCTTTTATTTAAACATTTCAAGTTTTGCTTTTCACAAACATATCTCTAATCCTCTTGGTATTTTTTTGTGTACATTTTGAGATAGAACATTTGTTATTAAGTTGTGAACTTCTTTATCACTATTGATGTTTTTGTCTCAAATTGCACTTTGCCAGATGTTAATATTGCTAAGCCAGCTTTCATTTGTTTGGTTAGCATTTGTTAATGTTTGGTCTGTGTTTCTGCACTGTTTATTATGAAGCGATTGGCCTAGGCCAGTGGTCCTCAAAGTGTGGTCCCCAGACCAATGGGATCAGCATCACATGAGAACTTGTTAGGAATGCAAGATCTCTGGTTGCAGGGAGGGGCCCAGCAAGCTGTGTTGTAACAAGCCCTCCAAGTGATTTTGATGTTGCTCAATTTTGAGAACACTGTCCTAAGTGATCCCAGCTTTCCCTGGAGCGGGAAATCAAGGCTCCAAACTTTATGACCATGATGTGGTAGGGAGTGTGGAATGGACAAGGAGAAAAGAATCGCTTTCCACCACAGAAAACTAGGATAGAAAATGGAAGAATAAGTTTAGCAGACTTGACTCACCATGTGTTTCAGTCTGTATATGTCTTTGGGTTTGAAGTGAGTTTCTTGTAGGCAGCATGCCGATGGGTCTTCTTTTTTTATCCACTCAGTGACTTTATGTCTTTTGATTGATGCATTCAGACCATTTACATTTAGGGGGATTATCAGTATGTATATACTTATTGCCATTGCAGGCTTTAGATTCGTGGTTACCGAAGGTTCAAGGTTAATTTCCTTACTATCTAACAGTCTAATTTAACTCACTTAGTATGCTATTACAAACACAATCTAAAGGTTCTTTTTTTCCCCTTCTTTTTCTTCCTCCTCCATTCTTTATATATTAGGCATCATATTCTGTACTCTTTGCCTATCCCTTGACTAACTTTGGGAGTAGTTCATTTAATTTTGCATCTGCTTAGTATTTGATTGTTCTGCTTTCTTTACTGTGGTTTTTTATTTCCCCTGGTGAAAGCTATTTAGCCTTAGGAACACTTCCATCTATAGCAGTCCCTCCAAAATACACTGTGGAGATGGTTTGTGGGAGGTAAATTCTCTCATCTTTTGCTTATCTGGAAATTGCTTAATCCCTCCTTCAAATTTAAATGATAACCTTGCTGAGTAGAATATTCTTGGTTCCAGGCCCTTCTGTTTCATTGGATTAAATATATATTCCCACTCCCTTCTGGCCTTTAAGGTTTCTGTTGAGAAGTCTGATGATAGCCTGATGGGTTTTCCTTTGTAGGTTATATTTTTTCTCTCTCTAGCTGCTTTTAAAAGTCTGTCCTTATCTTTGATCTTTGCCATTTTAATTATTATATGTCTTGGTGTTGTCTTCCTTGGGTCCCTTGTGTTGGGAGATCTGTGCACCTCCATGGCCTGAGAGACTATCTCCTTCTCCAGGTTGGGGAAGTTTTAAGGAATTACCTCCTCAAAGACACTTTCTATCCCTTTTTCTCTCTCTTCTTCTGGTACCCCTATAATGCGAATATTGTTCCGTTTGGATTGGTCACGCAGTTCTCTCAATATTCTTTCATTCCTAGAGATCCTTTTTTCTCTCTGTGTGTCAGCTTCTTCATATTCCTGTTCTCTGATTTCTATTCCATTTACTATCTCCTCTACTACACCTAATCTTCTTTTAAATCCCTCCATTGTATATTTCATTTCAGATATTATATTCCTTAATGATTGAATCTCCATCCTGAATTTTCCCTGAATTCTTGAATATTTTTCTGTACCTCCCTGAGCATGTTCATGAATTTTATTTTGAAATCTCTTACAGGAAGATTGATGAGTTCAGTTTCACTTGGCCCTTTTTCTGTTGTTTTTGGGATTTTGGTTTGAACCAGATTCCTTTGATGTTTCATATTTGTATGTGTTGCCCTCTAGTGCCCAGAAGCTGTACTCTCTGGAGCTGCTCAGCCCCTCAGGCAATGTCGGGGGTTGCAGAGGAGCAGTGCTGGTGCCTGGGGGGAAGAAAGAGCTGTTTCCTGCTTCCCGGCTGCTGTGCCTGTCTCCACTGCCAGAACCAGTGGGCCGAACACACAGGTGTAAGCCTCTGTGCTTTGCATTTGTAGCTGCTGTAGGCGGGGCCTCCCTCTGGTTGGCCTGATGCCAGGGCAGGGGCTGCCAGTTTGTAAGCTGGTACCTGCCTGGAGAAAGACACAACAGGCTGCATATCAAGGTGAGGGGCCTCAGAGTGGTGTAGCCAGCCAGGGGTATGGAGCGCCTGAAGCTCCTGAAAGTTCTCAACCTGCTGGGCAGGGTGCACCGGGACAATTTTGTCCACCCATCCTTTCTCCTGAGAACAATTTCTGTGCAATCCTTGCCCCTTTAGCAGCCATCTCGCTGTTAGGAGGTCTCTCAGCCTGTCCACCTTTCTTTTGTCCCAGAGCAGCCGGATGTGGATCCCTGTTTTCCACAAGCAGCTGAAATCTCAGTCTCTCCCAGTATTCTGCCTGTCTTAGCTTTCCAACCCCACTAATCTCCAGAGCACCATGCAATGTAGGTTTGTGCTCCCAGAGCAGACCTCCAGGGCTGGGTGTTCAGCAGTCCCAGGCCTCCACCCCCTTCCTGCTCCATTTCTCTTCCTCCTGCCAGTGAGCTGGAGTGGGGGAAGGGCTTTGGTCCTGCTGGATCATGGCTTTGGTATGTTACCCTGTTCTATAAGGTCTGTTCTTTTCTCTAGGGGTATGCAGTCTGGCGCAGCCCTCTTTCCTGTTGCTCTTTTAGAATTAGTTGTATTAACTATATTTTCATATTATATGTGGTTTTGGGAGGAGGCCTCTGTCTCACCTCTCATGCCCCCCTCAGACAGGGGAGACAATCAAAGAGAAGATTCTTTCACCTACTGGGGATCCATCAGGGCCCGTATCAGAGGCAGGTGAGTTGATGTCCTGGGGTTCCTTTTCCCTCAAAGCAGGAGACCCGATGACCAAGGACCAGGCAGGACCTGCCCTGAAGATAAGCATAGCCCCATCTAGCCCAGGGCGCTCTGAGAGGCTGTGAAATTCCCAGGACCATTGGCATAGAGGGAAGGGGAAGGCTTAAGAGGGATGTAATTCCGGCTTAGTCTTTCATACGCCCTCTTGAAGCCCTATTGAGCACCTGCTATATGCCTAGCTTGGTACTGGGAATGCAACAGTAAATAGGAGACACACCCTCCACTCTCCAAGTTCTAAGTCTAATACAAGTGTTCTTCACCACGGGGGCCCAGGATTTGTTATCAACATTGTACATGGGTAGGAGAAGGAATTTTTTTCTGGGGAGAAACTCTGTGGCTTTGCTGGGTTCTCCAGGATATCCTCTGACTATAAAATGCTTCCCGTTCTGACCTAGAGATTTCTACATCTTCCCAACTCTGTGACCTTGGCAAGTTGCTGCATCTAAATAAGCCCTTAAATTTCAGTGCGTTCACCTGTGAAATGGGGATCATAATGACCATTCTATGTTGTTATTGAAAGACAACATAGCTATCTGTGTGCATCAAGGTTCTCCCAAGAAACAGAACCAACAGCCTGTGTATGCACATGTAAACAGAGAGAGAGAGAGAGAGGGAGATGTATTTTAAGGCTCATGTGATTGTGGAGGTGTAAGTCCCAGATCTGTAGGTGTAAGTCCCAGATCTGCTGGAGCCCTGGGAAGGAATGGCAGTTCAAGTCCATCTGCTGGCAGAATTCTGCTAACTCAGGGGATCAGTCTTTTTTCTACTTCAACTGATTCGATGCGGCCCACCCCATTAGGGAGGGCAATCTGCTTTACTCAAATCATCAATTTAATGTTAATTCACCAATTCAAATGTTAATTTCACACAAAAATGTTAATTAATCCAAAATTTAATCCAAAATAATGTTTCACCAGATATCTGAACACTGCAGTCCAAAAGTTGACACATACAATTAAATATCACACATAAAAAATTAAACATCACACTGGACTTAAGTAAACAATGCCATCACCCTCTTGTCAAAGGAAACCTCCAGACCACAGGGCTTTGGGGAATGTTTGAACCTTCAAAATAGTAGAGTCCCCCCCAAAAGGGGCTCAGGAGCTATATAGCAAATCCAGTGATCCCAAGAAACCTGTGAGTTTCTAGAGCATTCACACTTGGGACCTAGGGAAGATGGACCCATGTGCCTGCTCTGGAGATGCCCCAGGATGAGGAGTCCACGGTGACTGCAGGCAGGATCTTTGGGGCCTGTGGGACGAGAGTGGGCAGAGGACTGGCCAGCAGGAGGCAGAGGTGAGGGCACCCCGCTGACATGGAGCCAGGCAGAAGCGACTGGATGGGAACATACCCCTCTGCTCCAGGAGAGGATGGAGGCAGGGCCCAGGGGAGCCAGGGACCCTGAGCAGGGGCTCCACCAAGCGGGACAGCTGGACCCAGAAGCTGGCCTGCTGGATGCCCGCCCCCGGCACAGCTCAGTCTGGGGGGCGGGGGTGGGGCAGGCAGGTGTGGGAGGGCCAGAGCTGCAGCTGCATCCACAGGGAAAGCCCATTCCAGCCCCCAAAGGCCCCCAGGTCTCAGCCAGACCCAGATTCTGACTGCGGCCACCACAGAAGGGTGTGGTCTGTGGCGGCATCTGCCCACAGGCTGTGGCAGGCACAAGGGTCAGGGAGAGAGGACAGCTGGGGTCACTGAGTATAGGGACAGCCCCTTCTTCTCCCTGAGACCTGGGGCTGCCCCTAGGGGAACCACAGCTTCTGGGCCCTGGGCACACCCACATGGGGGTACTGGGAGGGAGTAGCTTTAGCCTGGACCCCCAGGGTGGGCTCTGCCCAGCACCCAAAGAACCCAAGGTCAGAGGCAGGAGTGGGTCAAGCAGCACAATGGGGAGAAGCTGGACTGGATCAGGCCCCTTCTCCTGTACCCTGTATGATATCTGTTAGGGTGCATGCACCCTTTAACTGTTCAGTGCCTTACCCATCTCCTCATGGACTGTGAGCTCTCCAGGATTCAGCACCTGGTCCTCAGGGATGCCTAGTCACTATGTGGGACACATGGATCCAAGCACAGTTGTGTCAGTCCACGGAGTCTGACTCATGTGGCTCTCAAGAACCCCATGTAATACTGAGAAGTCAGTCTGCTTGTTACAGCATCCCATGACCATGGCTGGACAGAAGCCAAGGGACTGTCTGGGATGACCTGACTCCACTAGGGCATATGGCATCCATGAAGTCCACTCTGGAGGACCCTGGGGAGAGACTCAGTGATACATGAGCCATTGGGACTGCATTGCCCTGGGACCCAAAGGACCTAAAGCAAGGGGTGGTTTCAAGCAAGAACTCTTGGTCAGCCATCTGCTAAGTGCAAAGGTGGTTTTGGTGAGCCTTGTATGCACAGCTGGACCAGCATGTCCTAGGACAGAGTTTTCCAAAACTTTTTCCATCAGAACTCCCAATAAGAAATATATTTCCTGTCATTATCCAAAGTGTATCTACATATATAGATAACTGAAGCAAAGTCCTAAAAACCCCACCACTGCTCCCCTAGGATGGGACATCCTCCATTCTCCAGTCTGCTCTACGATACTTCAATTTTGCAAAACACCAGTTGCAACCAACTGAACTGACTTCACAACACTTTATGAGTTCACAATGCAAAATTTGAAAAGTGGCAGTTGAAGTATCATCAGGGGATCATTTATTTTTTGCTGGATAATAATTATTCCTAAGCCATAGCAGATGTGTTATATTAACAACAACAACAAGAAATGTAGCAAGAACAGTCATCCTCCACGCCTGTGGCCCTTCTCAGTTTGGAAAGGATGCTGTGTGCTTCTACCTAAATGAGGTGTCAAGAGTCGTCAAGTTCATGTAAACAGAAAGTGGAGTGGTGGGTGCCAGGGGCTGGGGGAGGGAATGGGGTGTTACTGCTGAATGGGGACAGAGTGTCAGTTTTGCAAGATGCAGAGTTCTGGAGATGGATGGTGGGGATGGCTGTACAACAATAAGACGTGCTTGATGCCATGAACTGTACGCTTGCAAATGGTTAAGATGGTGAGTTTCATTTTATGTGTATTTCACCACAATTTAAAAGAGAAACTAGGGAGAAAAAATGCACTTTCACATCCAATACCTCCCAGCATCGACCACCTCCATCCTGAAGGTGAGCAGAGTGGCAGGGCTTCCTGCCTCAGGGGAGGAAGGCAACCCCAGCCACCAGGAGGTGACCAGAGGTGTGGCTCCTGGCAGCACCTGCAGAGTCAGGCCCTAACAACCTGTGTGGGCTTGGTTCCTCCTTGTTGCCCGCTGCCCACCCACCACCAGAGCACAGGGTTCCTGGGTAGAGGATGCATGGGGACAGGGTTGGGCAGGCTCCCATGGAAGCATGCCTGTGAACCAGGTGCCATGCTCATGATGGTGACCTCTGGCTCAAATCTGTGAGGGCGATTAAAGATGGCAGCATGAGAAGTGAGACAGAAGCTTCCTCCTAAAACCGTATATAATATGAAAATATAATCAATACAACTAATCCTGAAAGAGCAACAGGAAAGAGGACTGTGCCAAACTGCATACACCTTGAGAAAAGAATAAACTTCATGGAACAGGATAATATGCCAAAGCCGTGGCCTGGCTGGACCCAAGCCCTTCCCCCACCCCAGCTCACTGGTGGGAGGAAGAGAAATGGAGCAGGGAGGGAGTGGAGGCCTGGGACTGCTGAACACCTAACTCCTGAGATCTGTTCTGGGAGCACAAACCTACATTTCATGGTGCTTGCGTGGTACTCTTGTGATTAGGGGGTTGGAAAGCTAAGACAGGCAGAATTCCTGGAGAGAATAAGATTCCAGCTGCTTGTGGAAAACAGTTGCTCTGGGACAAAAGAAAGGCAGGTAGTCTGAGAGACTTCCTAACAGCAAGAGGGCTAGGATTGCATGGAGCTTATTGCTCAGGAGAAAGGACAGGTTGATAAAATTGTCCAGGAGCACTCTGCCCAGCAGGTTGGGAGCTTTCACAATCCCAGCTCCCTGGATGACTACACAGCTCCAAGGACCCCCTCTATGATGCACAGCCTACTGCACCTTTCTCCCAGCCAGCCCCACCTGGCTCGCAAACCAGCAAACCCTACCCTGGCATTAGGCCAGCCAGAGGGAAGATCTGTCTATAGCAACTACAAATGCAAAGCATAGAGGCTTATACCTGTGTGCTTGGCCCACTGGTTCTGGTAGTGGAGGCAGGCATAGCAGCCAGGAAGTAGGAAATAGCGCTTCCCCACCTCCAGGCACCAGTACCACTCCCCTGCAACCCCTGATATTGCTTGAGGGGGTGAGCAGCTCCAGAGAGTAGAGCTTCTGGGCCCTAGAGGGCTCCATATACAAATATGAAACACCAAGGAACCTGGTTCAGAGTAAAATTATTAATACAACTCCTGAGAAAGATTTAAATGACATTGACCACATGAATCTTCCCAAAAGGGAGTTCAAAATAAAAATCATTCACATGCTCATGGAGGTACAGAAAAATATTCAAGAACTCAGGAATGAAATCTGGTCGGAGATCCAATCATTGAAGAGCACAATGGAGGGTATTAAAAGTAGATTAGATATGGTGGAGGAGACGATAAATGAAGAAACTAGGAAAGGGGAATACAAAGAAGCTGAGGCACAGAGAGAAGAAAGGATCTCCAAGAATGAAAGAATATTGAGAGAACTGTGTGACCAATCCAAACGGAACAATATTCACATTATAGGGATACCAGAAGAAGAGAGAGTAAGGGATAGAAAGTGTCTTTGAGGAGGTAATTGCTGTAAACTTCCCCAACCTGGAGAAGGAGATAGTCTCTCAGGCTATGGAGATATACAGATCTCCCAACACAAGGGACCCAAGAAAGACACCAAGACATGTAATTATTAAAATGGCAAAGATCAAGGATAAGGACAGACTACTAAAAGCAGCCAGAGAGAGAAAAAATATCACCTACAAAGGAAAGCCCATCAAGCTACCATCAGACTTCTTAGAAGAAACCTTACCGGCCAGAAGGGAGTGACATGATGTATTTAATGCGATGAAGCAGAAGGGCCTTGAACCAGGAATACTTTATCTCACAAGATTGTCATTTAAATTTGAAGGAGGGATTAAACAATTTCCAGATTAATAAAAGATGACAGAATTTACCTCCCACAAACTATCTCTACAGTGTATTTTGGAGGGACTGCTATAGATGGAAGTGTTCCTGAGGTTTAGTAGGCGTCACCAGAGGTAATAAAACCACAGTAAGGAAAGTAGAACAGCTAAGTACTAAGAAAATGCAAAATTAAATTAAGTATCCCCAAAGTCAATCAAGGGATAGACAAAAAGTACAGAATATGATACCTAATATATAGAGAATGGAGGAGAAAGAAAAAGGAGGAGAAATAAAAGAACCTTTAGATTGTATTTGTAATAGCATATTAAGTGAGTTAAGTTAGACTCTTAGATACTAAGGAAGTTAACCTTGAACCTTTGGTAATAATGAATCTAAAGCAATGGCAATAAGTACATACCTATAGATAATCACCTTAAATGTAAATGGTCTGAATGCACCAATCAAAAGATGTAGAGTCACTGAATCGATAAAAAAACAAGACCCATCTATATGCTGCCTGCAAGAGACTCACTTTAAACACAAAGACATACACAGACTAAAAGTAAAGGGATGGAAAGAGATATTTCATGCAACTAATTGGGAGAAAAAAGCAGGAGTTGCAGTACTTGTATCAGACAAAATAGTCTTTAAAACAAAGAAATTCACAAGAGACAAAGAAGGACATTACATAATGATAAAGGGGTTAATCCAACAAGAAACAATGCCCATTATAAATATCTATGCACCCAACACAGGAGCACCTACATATGTGAAACAAATACTAACAGAATTAAAAGGGGAAATAGAATGCAATGCATTCATTCTAGAAGACTTTAACACTCCACTCACTCTGAAGGACAGATCAACCAGACGGGAGATAAGTAAGGAGACAGAGGCACTGAACAACACATTAGAACAGATGGACCTAACAGACATCTACAGAACTCTACACCCAAAAGCATCACGATACACATTCTTCTCAAGTGCACATGGAACATTTTCAAGAACACATCATATACCAGGCCACAAAAAGAGCCTTGTTAAAGTCAAAAAGATTGAAATTGTACCAACCACTTTCTCAGACCACAAAGATATGAAACTAGAAATAAATTATGCAAAGAAAATGAAAAATTCCACAAACACATGAAGGCTTTACAACATGCTCCTAAATAACCAATGGATCAATGATCAAATAAAAACAAAGATCAAGCAATATATGGAGACAAATGATAACAATAACAACACCACAAAATCTGTGGGATGCAGTGAAGGAAGTTCTAAGAGGAAAATATATTGCAATACAGGCCTACCTCAGGAAAGAAGAACAATCCCATATGAACAGTCTAAACTTACAATTAGAAGAACTAAAAAAGAAGAACAAATGAGGCCCAAGGTCAGTAGAACGAGGGACATAATAAAGATAAGAGCATAAATAAATAAAATCGAGAAGAATAAAACAGTAGAAAGAATCAATGAAAGCATGAGCTGGTTCTTTGAGAAAATAAACAAAATAGATAAACCCCTAGCCAGACTTATCAAGAAAAGTAGACATTCTATTCATATAAACAGAATCAGAAATGAGAAAGGAAAAATCACTATGGACACCAAAGAATTATGAGAGAATACTATGAAAAATCATATGCTAACAAACTGGATAACCTAGAAGAAATGGACAACTTTCTAGAAAAATAAAACCTTCCAAGGCTGACCCAGGAAGAAACAGAAAATCTAAACAGATGAATTACCAGCAATGAAATTGAACTGGTAATCAAAAACCCACCTAAGAACAAAATACCTGGACCAGATGGCTTCACTGCTGAATTTTATCAAACATTTAGTGAAGACCTAATACGCATCCTCCTTAAAGTTTTCCAAAGAGTAGAAGAGGAGGGAATACTCCCAAACTCATTCTATGAGGCCAGCATCACTCTAATACCAAAACCAGGCAAAGACACCACAAAAAAAGAAAATTACAGAGCAATATCCCTGATGAACATAGATGCAAAAATACTCAACAAAATATTAGCAAACTGAATTCAAAAATACAGCAAAAAGATCATCCATCATGATCAAGGAGGATTTATTCCTGGGATGCAAGGATGGTACAACATTCAAAAATCCATCAACATCATCCACCACATCAGCAAAAAGAAGGACAAAAACCACATGATCATCCTCATAGATGCTGAAAAAGCATTTGACAAAATTCAACATCCATTCATGATAAAAACTCTCAACAAAATGGGTATAGAGGGCAAGTAACTCAACATAATAAAAGCCATAAATGACAAACCTACAGCCAATATTATACTTAACAACGAGAAGCTGAAAGCTTTTCCTTTAAGATTGGGAACAAGACAAGGATGCCCACTCTCCCCACTTCTATTCAACATAGTTCCGGAGGTCCTAGCCACAGCAGTCAGACAACACAAAGAAATAAAAGCCACCCAGATTGGCAAGGAAGAAGTTGAACTGTCCCAGTTTGCAGATTACATGATATTGTAAATAAAAACCCTAAAGAATCCACTCCAAAACTACTAGATCTAATGTCTGGATTCAGCAAAGTTGCAGGATACAAAATTAATGTGCAGAAATCTGTTGCATTCCTATACACTAACAGTGAATTAGCAGAAAGAGAAATCAGGAAAACAATTCCATTCACAGTTGCATCAAAAATAATAAAATACCTAGGAATAAACCTAACCAAGGAAGTGAAAGACCTATACTCTGAAAACAAGACACTCATGAGAGAAATTAAAGAAGATACCAATAAATGGAAACATAGCCTGTGCTCTTGGCTAGGAAGAATTAATATTGTCAAGATGGCAATCCTGCCTAAAGCAATATTCAGTGCAATTCCTATCAAAATACCAATAGCATTCTTCAACAAACTAGAGAAAATTGTTCTAAAATTCCAACGGAACCACAAAAGACCCTAAATAGCCAAAGTAATCCTGAGAAGGAAGACTAAAGCAGGGGAGATTATTCTCCCCAACTTCAAGCTCTACTACGAAGCCACAGTGATCAAGACAATTTGGTACTGGCACAAGAACAGACCCATAGACCAATGGAACAGACTAGAGAGCCCTGATAGAAACCCAAGTATATATGGTCAATTAATATATGATAAAGGAGCCATGGACATACAGTGTGGAAATGACACCGGAAATGACACCCTCTTCAACAGCTGGTGTTGGCAAAACTGGACAGCTACATGTAAGAAAATGAAACTGGATTATTGTTTAACCCCATACACAAAAGTAAACTCGAAATGGATCAAAGACCTGATTGTAAGTCATGAAACCATAAAACTCTTAGAAGACAACATAGGCAAAAATCTCTTGAATATAAGCATGAGCAACTTTTTCCTGAACGTATCTCCTTGAAGAAGGGAAACAAAAGCAAAAATGAACACATGCGACTACATCAAACTAAAAAGTTTCTGTATGGCAAAGAACACCATCAATAGAAGAAAAAGGCATCCTACAGTATAGGAGAATATATTTGTAAATGACAGATCCAAAAGGGGTTAACATCCAAAATATATAAAGAACTCACACACCTCAACACCCAAAAAGCAAATAACCCAATCAAAAAATGGGCAGAGGATATGAAAAGACAGTTCTCCAAAGAAGAAATTCAGATGGCCAACAGACACATTAAAGATGCTCCACATCGCTAATCATCAGAGAAATGCAAATTAAAACCACAATGAGGTATCACCTCACACCAGTAAGGATGGCCAGCATCCAAAAGACTAAGAACAACAAATGCTGGTGAGGATGTGGAGAAAGGGGAACCTTCCTAAACTGCTGGTGGGAATGTAAGCTAGTTCCACCATTGTGGAAAGCAGTATGGAGGTTCCTCAAAAAACTAAAAATAGAAATACCATTTGACCCGGGAATTCCACTCCTTGGAATTTACCCAAAGAATGCAGCAGCCCAGTTTGAAAAAGACAGATGCACCCCTATGTTTATTGCAGCACTATTTACAATAGCCAAGATATGGAAGCAACCTAAGTGTCTGTCAGTAGATGAATGAATAGAGAGGAGGTGGTACATATACACAATGGAATACTATTCAGCCATAAGAAAGAAACAAATCCTACCATTTGCAACAACATGGATGGAGCCGGAGGGTATTATGCTCAGTGAAATAAGCCAGGCGGAGAAAGACAAGTACCAAATGATTTCCCTCATTTGTGGAGTGTAACAACAAAGCAAAACTGAAGGAACAAAACAGCAGCAGACTCAGAGACTCCAAGAAGGGACTAGCAGTTACCAAGGGGGAGGGGTGGGGAATGGCAGGCAGGGAGGGAGGGAGAAGGGGACTGGGAGGTATTATGTTTAGTACACATGCTGTGGGGGGGGTCACGGGGAGAACAGTGTAGCACAGAGAAGGCAAACAGTGACTCTGTGGCATCTTACTACACTGATGGGCAGCGACTGCAATGGGGTGTTGGTGGGGACTTGATAATATGGGTAAATGTAGTAACCACATTGTTTTTTCATGTGAAACCTTCATAAGAGTGTATATCAATAATACCTTCATAAAAATTTTTTTTAATCTGCGAGGATGTGAGTGCGTGGAGGGGGCAGGGCAGGGGTGCGATGAGGCCGGCGAGCTGCTGACCAAGGTGCATTAAACACTACTTCTATAATTATATCTTGGTTCCAGACCTGAACATTAGCTTCTTGCTAGCCTACACCTGTTTCCTCCCCTGTCCCCACCCCTGCCGCAGGGCGGGTGAGAAGAGAGGCCCCAGCCTCAGCCTCCTGACCTCGGTGGCCCTGTGCTGTGAGCTCTGCCCACCTCCAGGCCCTGGGGAGAGGCTCCACAGGCCCCGCGCCCTCAGGGAAAGGGGACAGGAGCAGGTGCATCCCACCCACCCAGGGCCCCAGGGGTGGGCCCAGCTGGCAGCTGCGGGGAGGCAGTTGAGCTCCAGGCCCCCACCACAGGGGGACAGTTGGCCGATGTCCCGCTGGGAGATGCCCAGGAGCAACAGCATGGGGCCTGGAGGGGCTGGGCACTGGGCACAGGGGCCAGAGGAGGCACAGGCAGAGGACGGGGCCACGCTGGCCAGGGCGCCCTACCGACATCCCCTGCTGGAAGCCCGCATAGCAGGTCCTCCGACCCTGAGGGCAATGAGGGTGGGGAGAGGCCGGGTGGGCCGTGAGGCCCCTGGGGCCCAGATCCCCAGCTCCACACGGAACTGGCCCCTGCTGTTGCTGGGCCTGGCCGTGGGCACCCATGGCTGGCTGCCCCCAACGACATCACCAAGGAGCCTGGGCCCTGGCGCCCCAACAGGAAGCAGCCCTCGGAGCCTGTGGGACAGGTACGGGGCTGAGTGAGCCATACGGGGGAGGAGAGGGTCCCTGAAGCCCAAACTGCGAGTTGGGGACGGAGTGGCGATGAGGGGGTGAGGAGTGAGAAGGAGAGCCCAGCCGGAGAGGGAGGGCCTGGGCAGACACCAGATTTATCTGAAGTGTTGACATTTTGTTCAGTGTGGATTTGTTTGCATTGATATTTTTAACTTGTATTAAAATATTATTTATCTTGATGACCTTGTGCTGTGGCACCCCTTACATTTTGCACCCAAGGCTCATGCCTCCCTCGCCGCACCCTGGTCCTCTGGGTAGGGCACGGCCGTGGAGGCGGGGTGAAGCGTTTGCCTGGGTGGTGGGTGCCGCCATCCCGGGACCCCTGGGCTGCCCCCTCTTAGCTGATGAGCCACCTCCTCGCCCATCCCCTCACTCTGGAGGGGCCCTTCCCTGGGGTCCTTCAGTCAGGGCCACCGCCTGCAACTGGCCCCCTAGGAACCCGAGCCCACCTGGAGGCAGCCTCACTTGTGGTGTGACCTTGGCACCCTCCTCTCTGTGGGGGGGAAGCCCGCAAAGTGCCAAGCACCTGGGTCTGCCATGAGAATGAGTGACCCAAAGGCATGTTCACCATGGGCACTAGGTTCTGGGGGCAGAACCTCCCTCTCAGCAGCCCCACAGGTCAGGTCCCATTATCTCATTTCACAGGTGGGGACAGAGGCCTGGAGAGGGGAGGCGGTGTGCCCACGTCACACAGCTGGTGCAGTCTTCAACGCCCAGTGTCAGTGGCTTCCAGGGTCCCCATATCCATCTCCTGAGCAGGTGGGGCTGAAAAGTCTGCCTCTCTGGGCCTCAGTTTCCAGCCCCCTGCAAAGTGAAGGGTCTTATTTGGGTAAGGGCCTTGCCGCCTGACACCCACCTCAGGGTTGCTGGGGTTGCCATGGCAAAGGGCTGGAACAAGAGGAGCAGCCCTGCCATGGAGGATGGGTCAGTTCCTTAGGGCGTCAGGCAGGACTGGCACCTCAGCACCCCGCAGGGGCTGGTAAGGAAGGGTGGGGCCAGGAGAGCAGGAGCAGAGGTGAGGCCCCCTTCGGGGTCTGGCTTGGGGCCGGCATTGAGATCCTAGGGGAACAAGATTCAGGGCCAAGTCAGGGCCCACTGGGAGGCGGCCGGGTGAAGTAGCGACCACACAGCGTGATGCCTGCGGGCCCGAGGCACTTGTAGGGCAGGACAGGAGGCCCCACTGGGGGTGGAGGACAGGTAGAGGGACCCACCTGGGCAATGCGTGCAGGTGCAGAACGTTCAGAGAGCCCCCAGTGGTCCGCGGGACCGGAGCTGACGGGTCCTGCGGTCAAGCTGGTCTGAGACAGGCAGCCAGCCCCTGACCTGAGGACCCACCCCTGGAGGACAGACTTCATGTGGACAGTCCTAGGGGACGTTTGCAAGGGAAGGACATGACCAGACTTGGGCGGGAGGGAGTGGGAATCCGGAACTAGAGGGGCCTCGGGGAGAGTGTGGTGCTGCCCCAGGCAGAGTGGACAAGTAGGCAGACAGATTCAGGAGAGGGAGGAGCCAGGACTCCTCCCCAGGTTTTTGCTGGGCCATTAAGAGAACCCTGTAACTGCATCAGCTTGCTCGGTTTTCACAAAACGGCCCAAGAGAAGAGGTGGTCTGCAAGCATTGGTCTCCAGCATGGGTGTCCCCTCACTGACTGGCCACTCAGGGCAGGGGGCAGGGGGCGGGGGGCCTGCACCAAGGGCATCATGTCCAGGTGTGGGGACAGAGCCATGGACCATTTCAGGGGGAGGAGGGTGGGAGGAGTGGGTGATGCCCAAGCTGGTCTTGTAGATGGAGGGGCACTGGCCAGTGACAGGGGGGCTCTAGGCAGAGGGAGCCATGGGGCCTAGAGGAGACTGAGGTACACAGGCACAGCAGTTTGTGTCCAGAGTGGGGTGCTGACCATGGGGGTCTTCTGTGCCTGACCTTTATCCTGGGGTCCTTGAGGAATTTAAGTAGGAGACTCTCAGAGTTGGGTTTTTGTCTTGGAAAAATGGCTTTGGGGGGACTATATCAAGCTGGAAAGCTTCTGTACAGCAAAGGACACCACCAATAGAACAAAAAGGCATCCTACAGTGTGGGAGAATATATTCATAAATGACAGATCCGATAAGGGGTTGACATCCAAAATATATAAAGAGCTCACACACCTCAACAAACAAAAAGTAAATAAGCCAATTAAAAAATGGGCACAGGATCTGAACAGACACTTCTCCAAAGAAGAAATTCAGATGCCAACAGGCACATGAAAAGATGCTCCACATCGCTAATCATCAGAGAAATGCAAGTTAAAACCACAATGAGATATCACCTCATACCAGTAAGGATGGCCACCATCCAAAAGACAAACAACAAATGTTGGTGAGGTTGTGGAGAAAGGGGAACCTTCCTGCACTGTAGTGGGAATGTAGTTCAACCATTGTGGAAAGCAGTATGGAGGTTCCTCAAAAAACTCAAAATAGAAATACCATTTGACCCAGGAATTCCACTTCTAGGAATTTACCCTAAGAATGCAGCAGCCCAGTTTGAAAAAGACAGATGCATCCCTATGTTTATCGCAGCACTATTTACAATAGCCAAGAAATGGAAGCAACCTAAGTGTCCATCAGTCGATGAATGGATAAAGAAGATGTGGTACATAAACACAATAGAATACTATTTAGCCATAAGAAAGAAACAAATCCTACCATTTGCAGCATGGATGGAGCTAGAGGGTATTATGCTCAGTGAAATAAGCCAGGCGGAGAAAGACAAGTACCAAGTGATTTCACTCCTATGTGGAGTATAAGAACAAAGCAAAAACTGAAGGAACAAAACAGCAGCAGAATCACAGAACCCAAGAATGGACTAACAGTTACCAAAGGGAAAGGGACTGGGGAGGATGGGTGGGAAGGGAGGGATAAGGATGGGGAAAAATAAAGGGGGCATTATGATTAGCACATATAATGTGGGGGACGCATGGGGAGGGCTGTGCAACACAGAGAAGACAAGTAGTGATCCTACAGCATCTTACTACGCTGATAGACAGTGACTGTAATGGGGTATGTTGGGGCGACTTGGTGATGGGGGGAGTCTATTAAATGTAATATTGCTCATGTAATTGTAGATTAATGATACCAAAATAAAAAAATGGCTTTGGGATTTTTAGGCTCAGATTAGAAAAGCAGAGAGGGCTTGTCCACACAGCAACCAGGCACCAAGATCTCCTATGAAACAGGCAATTGAATTTTAAAGTGATGGTACCAGAGGGTTGGCCAGGAAAGAATGGGCACCTCCCCATGGACTATCACTGGGAGACGAAGTTTCTGGAACAAATATGTATCAAGATTCATAAAAAATGTGCATTCCTTTTAATCAAGTAATTGCACTTTCAGAAATTTACCTTGAGGAACTAATCAGAACTTAAACTAAATATTATAAGTGTGTTCATGGGGAAAAAGTGGAAACAATCTCAGTGTCTAACAGTAAGGGAAGGTAAAATAAACTATGCTACATCCATCGTAGGGAATATTAAACAGTTAATAATGGGGTTTTTTTATGACTACAATGACATGAACATTTTTTAAAAGGCTGCAATATGTCCTATTGATTTTTGTCTATTTTAATTTACACAGAGTAAAATTCAGTCCTTTTGGTATAGTAGTTGTATACATTTTAATAAAATCCTAGAGCTGTGTAACCACCACCACAATCAAGAAACAGAACATGTCCACCACCTTCCAAATGTTCCACGCACCCTTTTTGCAGCCAATCCCTTTCTCCATCCTCACCGTGACAACCACTCATCTCTTTCTGACCCTACAGGTTTGCCTTTTCCAGAATATCCTATAATGAAATCATGCAGTATGTAATCTTTTCTTTAAACTTTTTATTTTTAGATAATTGTAGATTCACATGCTGTTGCGCATCCCAAAGATCCCTCCTGATGCCCTTGTATAGCCACGCCCACTTATCTCCCTCCAGAGCCCCCTGTCCCCCAGGACCTGGCAGCTACTAATTTGGTCTTTGTTTCTAATGTTGTCATTTCAATATTGTTCTATAAATAGATCATACAGTGTGTGATATTTTGGGACTTGTTTTTTTTCACCCAGCATAATGTTCTGAATCTTGATCCAGCCTCTTGGGTGTGTCATTGTCTGTTCCTCTTTTAATAGCTGAATAATAAGATTCCAAGAAAGGAACCCTTTGAGTCTGGCTTCTTTAGCCTTTGTGATTCATCCAAGTCATCTCATTTGCCAATAACTTGTTCCTCTCTATTGCTGAGTAGGATTCCATTTATGATGTATCACAGTTTAACTGTTCACCAACTAAGGAACATTTGGGTTGTTTCCAGTTTGGGGAAATGATGAATAAAGCCAGTATAAACATTTTTGTTTGAACATATGTTTTCATTCCACCTGGATAAATACCTAGAAATAGGATTTGATTGATCATATGGTAAACATATGTTTATAGGAAACTACCAAATAAGTTTCTAAAGTGGCTGTGCCTTTTTACATTTGCACAAGCAATGTGTAAGAGTTCTGGTTGCCCTGCATCCCTATCAACACTTGGTATTTTCAGTTTTTAGAAATTAAGATAAAATTCATTTAACATAAAACTCACCATTTTAAAGTGTACAGTTTAGTGGCATTTAGTGTATTCATAATGGTGTGCAACCATCCCCACTATCTAGTTTCAGAGTATATTAATCACCCCAAAAGGAAACCACAAACCAGTCATTCTCCATTTTCCATTCCCCAGTTTCTAGCAACCTCTGACCTGCTGTCTGTCTCAATGGGTTTTCCTGTTCTGTGTATATCATATAAATGGAATCATCATACAATCTATAGCCTACTGTGTCTGGATTATTTCATTTAACATGTTTTCAAGGCTCATGCATGTTGCAGTATGTATCAGTACTTCATTCTTTCCAAGGCCAAATAATATTCCATTGTACAGATATCCATTTATCCATTCATTAGTTGATGGCATCATGGTTATTTCCACTTTTTGGCTATTGTGAATAGTGCTGTTATGAACATTTATGTCAAGCTTTTATTTGAATACCTATTCTCAGTTCCTTTGAGTATATGCCTAACAGTGGAATTTCTGGGTCACATGGTAACTCAAGTTTTTGAGGACAGCCAAACTGTTTTCCACAGTGGCTGCACCATTTTACAATCCCACAAGCAAAGTACAAGGGTTATAATTCTGTACGTCCTCACCGACACATGTTATTTTCCTTTTCTGTTTCCTTATGATAGTCTGGCTATGAAGTGGCAACTCATTGTGGTTTTGATTTTATTTCCCTCTAATGAATAAGAGCGAATGTTTTCATGTGCTTCTGGTCATTTTTATGTCCTCTTTCGAGAAATGTCTGTTCAAGTCCTTCATCCATTTTTAAATTGGATTGTCTTTTTGCTGCTGTGTTACAATATTTCTTTATGCCATTTGCATATTTGACCCTTATCAGGTATGTGATTTGCAAATTATTTCTCCCATTCTGTGAGTTGTCTTTTCACTTCCCTTGATAGTGTATTTAGAATCACAAAAGTTCTAAATTTTTATGAAGTCCAATTTATCTATTTTTTTCTTTTATTGCTTGTAATTTTAGTGTCATATCAAAGAATCTGTTGCCTATTCAAGGGCATGAAGACCTACACCTATGTTTTCTTCTACGAATTTTAGTTTTAGCTCTTAAATTTCAGTCTTTGGTCCATTTTGAGCTAATTTTTGTTTACAGTTTGAGGTAGAAGTCCAACTTCATTCTTTCGCATGTGGATATCCAGTCATCCCAGCACCATTTGTTGAAGAGACTGTGATTGCCCAGGTTGAGTTGCCTTAGCCCCTTTGTCAGCAAATCAATTGATAATAGATGTAAGGCTTTCTTCTGGACTCAAGTCCATTGATCTGTAGGCCCATCCTTATGCCAGTACAGAACTGTTTTGATTACATTAGCTTTGTAGCAACTTTTGAAATTGGGAAGTGTGAATCCTTTAACTTTGCTCCTCTTTCTCAAAATTGTTTTGCCTGCTGGAGTCCCCTGCAATTTCACATGAATTTTAGGATCAGTTTTTTCATCTCTGTAACAATGGCTGATCATTGAGATGTTGATAGTGGTTGCATGGAATCTATAGTATTGCCATCTTAACAATATTAAGTCTTCCAAGCCATGAACCCAGGATGTCTTTGTATTTACTTAGGTCTTTAATTTCTTTCAACAACACTTTGCAATTTTCAGTGTACAAGTGCTGTTAAATTTTCTTTAAATGTTTGGTAGAATTTCCCCATGAAGCTGTTTTGCCCTGAGATTTTCTTTGTGGGGATATTTTTGGTTACATTTTAATCTCTTCTTACAGGTCTGTTCAGATTATCTATTTCTTCTTGAATCAGTTTCAGTAGTCTGAGTCTTTCTAGGAATTCGTTCATTTCATCTAGGTTATCTAATTCGTTGATTTACAGATACTCATTTCCTGTAATCCTTTTCACTTTCTTATAGTGTATAGTTATGTCCCACTTTCAGTTCTGATACTAGTTATTTGCAACTTCTCCATTTTTCATTTGTCTAGTAAAAGTTTGTCAAATTTAGCCATCTTTTCAAAGAACCAACTTTTGGTTTTGATGATTCTATTGTTTTCTATTCTATGTTTCATTTCTCTCTACTCTAAGCATTACTGTCTCCTTCCTTCCAGTAACTTTGGGATTAGCCTGCTCTTTTTTCTACTTTCTTAAGGTATAAAGTTAGGTTGTTGGTTTGAGATCTTTCTTCCTTCCTTTTTAATATCGCTATTGTTACAGCTATAAATTTTCCTCAGAGTACTGCTGTTATTAAACCCCATAAGTTTTAGTATGTTGGGTTTTAATTTCATTCATCTAATATATTTTCTAATTTCACCTTTTCTTCTTTGACACATTGATTAAGAGTATGTTGTTAATTTCTACATTCATTTCCCAGTTTTCTTTTGTTATTGACATGTAGTTTCATTCCATTATGGTCACAGAAGATCACTTGTATAATTCGAATCTTTTAAAATTTACTGAGCCTTGTTTTGTGACTTAACCTACAGCTAATCTTGAAGAATACTCCAGGGGCTCTTGAGAAGAATTTTTGTCCTGCTCTTGTTTGGTGGAGTGTTCTATATGTGACCTTTAGGTCCACTTGGTTTATAGTGCTTTTATAAACAAAATTAAAAAAATTTTTAATTAAGTCCTCTATTTCCTTATTGATCTTTAGTATAGTCTTTCTGCATATTATTGAAAGCAGGATTTTGAAGATCCGACTATTATTGTCTCCCTTCAACCCTTTTTTTTTTGGTATCATTAATGTACAATTACTTGAACAACATTATGGTTACTAGACTCCCCCTATTATCAAGTTCCCACCACATAGCCCATTACAGTCACTGTCCATCAGCATAGTAAGATGCTATAGAATCACTACTTGTCTTCTTGGTATATACTGCCTTCCCTGTGCCCACCCCCCTACATTATGTGTGCTAATTGTAATGCCCCGTTTTCCCCCCTATCCCTCCCTTCCCACCCATCCTCCCCAGTCCCTTTCCCTTTGGTAACTGTTAGTTCATTCTTGGGTTCTGTGAGTCTGCTGCCGTTTTGTTCCTTCAGTTTTTTCTTTGTTGTTGTACTCCACAGATGAGTGAAATCATTTGGTACTTGTCTTTTTCTGCCCTGGTTTATTTCAGTGAGCATAATACCCTCTAGCTCCATCCATGTTGTCACAAATGGTAGGATTTGTTTTCTTCTTATGGCTGAATAATATTCCATTGTGTATATGTACCACATCTTCTATATCCATTCATCTACTGATGGACACTTAGGTTGCTTCCAATTCTTGGCTATTGTAAATAGTGATGTGATAAACATAGGGGTGCATATGTCTTTTTGAATATGAGAAGTTGTATGCTTTGGGTGAATTCCTAGAAGTGGAATTCCTGGGTCAAATGGTATTTCTATTTTGAGTTTTTTGAGGAACCCCTATACAGCATTCTGCACCCTCGCCAACATTTGTTGTTGTTTGTCTTTTGGAAGTTGGCCATCCTAACTGGTATGAGGTGATATCTCATTGTGTTTTTAATTTTCATTTCTCTGATGACTAGAGATGTGGAGCATCTTTTCATGTACCTATTGGCCATCTGAATTTCTTCTTTGGACAAGTGTCTATTCAGATCCTCTGCCCATTTATTAATTGGCTTATTTACTTTTTGTTTGTTGAGGTGCATGAGCTCTTTATAGAATTTGGATGTCAGCCCCTTATCAGTTATGTCATTTATGAATATATTCGTCCATACTGTGGGATGTCTTTTTGTTTTATTGATGGTGTCCTTTGTTGTACAGAAGCTTCTTTGATATAGTCCCACTTGTTCATTTTTACTTTTGTTTCCCATGCCTGGGTAGATATGTTCATAAAGAAGTTGCTCATGTTTATGTCCAAGAGATTTTTGCCTATGTTTTTTTCAAAGAGTTTTATGGTTTCATGACTTACATTCAGTTCTTTGATTCATTTTGAGATTACTTTTGTGTATGGAGTTAGACAATAATCCAGTGTCATTCTCTTACATGTAGCTGTCCAGTTTTGCCAACACCAGCTGTTGAAGAGGCTGTCATTTCCCCACTGTATGTCCATGGCTCCTTTATCATGTATTAATTGACCATATATGCTTGGGTTTATATTTGGGCTCTCTATTCTCTTCCACTGGGCTATGGGTCTGTTCTTGTGCCAGTACCAAATTGTCTTGATTACTGTGTCTTTGTAATAGAACTTCAAGTTAGGGAGCGTAATTACCCCTGTTTTATTCTTCCTTCTCAGGATTGCTTTGGCTATTCAGGGTCTTTTGTCATTCCATATGAATTTTAGAACTATTTGCTCTAGTTCATTGAAGAATGCTGTAGGTATTTTGATAGGGATTGCACTGAATATGTAGATTACTTTAGGCTGGATGGCCATCTTGACAATATTAATTCTTCCTAGCCAAGAGCATGGGATGAATTTCCATTTGTTAGTGTCCTCTTTAATTTCTCTTAAGAGTGTCTTGTAGTTTTCAGGGTATAGGCCTTTCACTTCCTTGGTTAGGTTTATTCCTAGGTATTTTTTTCTTCTTGATGCAATTGTGAATGGAATTGTTTTCCTGATTTCTCTTTCTGCTAGTTCATTGTTAGTGTATAGGAATGCCACAGATTTCTGTGTATTAGTTTTGTATCCTGCAACTTTGCTGAATTCAGATATTAGACCTAGTAGTTTTGGAGTGTTTGTATCCAATAAGCCTCAACTCAATGCCACATTCTTTTATAAATTGGGAGTTAAAATTGGCGAAAGCAAAAGCTGTGGTTTCTTGTGGTTTTGGAGTCTCAAAGGGTGGTTCTATTGGTTTTCAATTATTTTGAGACTTGTTTTAACTTTAAAAAGGAATATTTAGATATGAAATCTAAGAACACAGGTTTCTGACCTGGGGTGGGGTGGGGTGGGTGGAGGTGAGGGCACTCATTGTCATGTGTGACAAGATAAAGACAGAAAAAGAGCGAGGTTAAGGGAAAGATGGTCAGTCTCAATTGGACATGATGAGTTTTAGATTCCTGTTAGGTATCCACCTGGAGATGGTCAGTAGACAATGAGGTGGAGCCGAGGAGAGGTTTTGAAGCTGGGATTGACTCAAGCTTCAGTATATGGCCAGTAGTAGGAATCCACAGTATAAAGTATATTAGCATAAAGGAATATGGCAAAGAAGGAGGACCCAGGGTAGTGGCCTTGGGTCACCAGCTGGTATACATGGCCTAGGAGAAAGGGAAGTCAGAAGGGAAGGGGAATCCCAGATGCCAAGGGGAAGAGAGTGACTGGAAAGAGGGGCCATCTCCCTATTGCACCCTGCAGAGATACAATAGCATAGGAACAAGGGAGGGACCTCAGGCTTGACTGTGAAGAGGACCTTGTTGGCTTTGACCTGAGAGGTTTCAGGGAAGGATGGAGATGAGAGTCAGGGGCACCCAGCCATGTCCCAGCACATGCTTGGGAGCCAGTGTCACGTGGATGGGTAGATGGGTAGATGGATGGATGGATAGATGATGAATGGATGGATGGATGGATGGACAGGAAGATAGACAGAAAGGCAGTGGTCTGAGAGATCAGAGAAAGATTCATGAAATAGGTGGAACTGAATCATGTCTCAGTGTGGAGACAAAGGTTGGGGGGTCTCCCCATAAGAGCATCACAAGTCAGGAATTACCTGGTGTCCATGGGCCCTGGGAGGAGGCTTCCTAGCTGGATTGTGGGAAATTGTGGGGGAAGAACCCCCAGAGACCCTAAAATGAGGCCAGGAGAGATTGAGCAGGTCTGAGCCAGCTCAGGACTGACCTCGCCACCCGGCCCAGCCACCTGAGGGGATACAGTAGTCAGCATCTCTGTCAGCACTGGGACTGGGGCGTGACCAGGACAGCCTCAGATGGGGAGGATGGGCACTGGTGAGTCCAAGGCCAGGGGCAGTGCTCCACTCGGACAGGGGGCCAGGCACATAGGCCCCTCTGGCCACAGGCCTACTGAGGGTGCCCTGCCTCTGGGACCATAGCTGCCTGCTCACCTGGCCCCAAGCCATAGCCCCACCCGCTACAGCCCCGTGCCGTCACACCCAGCAGGTTCCTGCTCCAGCCCGGGCCCCCGGGGGCAGGCCCCAGGTGCCGGGCCAGGGAGTTTGGGTCCGACCCCCAGTCACCGTGGTACGTCTTTGGTGAAGGGACCGAGCTCACCGTCCTAGGTAAGTGGCTCTCACCACCTTCCCCACCTGCCCACCCCTCTGCTTATCTCAGGAAAGTGACTTTTCTCTCTCTGGGGGCTGCTTATCCTCTGCTCTCCCAGCCTGAAAACCTGACTCTCTTCTTTCTCTGTGGAATCTGGTACAGATGGGTTGGTCTTGGAGTGACCAGTAGAAGAGATCCCAGTGGCAGGAGCACCACCTTCAGGGCCCAACAGTTGGGCACAGCCAGGTCCCAGGGGTCTGGCCTGGGGGCTTTGGCCCAGGAACAGGGGCTCCTTCGCCTCTTCTAGGGCAGACCCCGCAGGGGGCAAGAGGCTGGCTCTGATGAGGGGCAGTGGGTGGCCTTAGAGAGTTCTGGGTCCTCAGGGGCTGGGCTGAGAGCTCACGCCCATCCAGGCTGGGAGGGCCACACGGGAGGCTGGGGACAGGGCTGGGGTTGTGACCGCACAGCTCCTATGGCCCAGGTATCTCACCTGTCCAAGGGTCCGCCTCTTGCCATCCTCAAAGGACACGTTAGATTCAGGAGATGAGGAAGGGGGAGTGACCGGGGGTCTCAGAGCTACATGGCCACTCCAGGAAATCAGCACTTCCACTGGACGTATGGGGGAGGCCGTCATCCGTGAGCAGCCCCAGGAGACAACCGAGGGCAAGGGTCCTGCGGGCAGGGCAGGGGCCGGAGAGGCGGGCAGAGCCTGGGAGAGGCCCGGGAACTTTGGCTGGGGAACCGGTCCTTGCGGGGACAGTGGAGGCGAGGCAGGGGCAGAACCTGTGCCTAGTGGGAGAGGGGGCTCCAGGCCCCACTGTATGCCAGTCTCAGGACTGGGGCCCCCACACGCTATCAGGACTATCCTGGGGAGGAGACCCCAGTCAACAGGGGAAGCCCCCCAGGGGGCCAGAAGGGTGGAGTGACACAGGGCCTGAGGCTGCGCCGAGGGCTGGAGGGCAGGGCCAGACCCCAGACTCTGGCGCCAGAGACAGAGAGGAGGAGGACAGCCGGCCCTGGGCGCCCCGGGGAGACGGAGGCTTCAGAGGCCCGGCGGGAGCACTCACCAGGGAGAGGGCACTGCAGGGCCTCCAGGAGGGTGGGGGACTGTCTACGCCCAGGAGCCGGGGTGGAAGGGAAGGTGTCGGGTAAACAGGCACGGCCACCAGAGGGACAGTCAGAGAGGCCCCCCCAACACCCCTGACTCCAGGAAAACTCACACCCCCTTCTCTGTGCACACAGGTCAGCCCAAGGCCGCGCCCTCGGTCACCCTCTTCCCGCCCTCCTCCGAGGAGCTCAGTGCCAACAAGGCCACAGTGGTGTGTCTCATCAGTGACTTCTACCCCGGCGCCGTGACGGTGGCCTGGAAGGCAGACGGCGCCCCCGTCACCCAGGGCGTGGAGACCACCAAGCCCTCCAAACAGAGGAACAACAAGTACGCGGCCAGCAGCTACCTGAGGCTCTCCCCCAACGCGTGGAAGTCTCACAGCAGCGTCAGCTGCCAGGTCACGCACGAAGGGAGCACCGTGGAGAGGACGCTGGCCCCCAGGGAGTGCTCTTAGGCCGCGAGCCCCCGCCCCTGGGCGCCTGGACACACAGGCCTCCCGGGAGGGTCTCCCTCCCCACGCCCTCTCCCTGCTCCTCATCAACTCGCAATAAAGGGTCCTCCCTGCCCATCTCTGCTCATTGTTTTGTCTCATATTTAATTTGTAATCTCTCCAGGATGCTTGGGGTGGCTTGTACGGCGTCATGGCACCCAGTCGGGAAAGTGACCCGAGGGGAGAGGCTCCCGGCCCTCCTGAGGCATCTCCCAGGACACTGGCCGGGACACGGGAGGTCGGGTCGCCAGAACATCAGTCCCTCTGCCCCCGCCTTCCTCCAGCTCTTCCTCCAGCACAGGGCCAGGCCCCTCCCTGCACCTCCCCAGCCAGAGCTGGCCGTGGCCAGTGGCCTCCAAATAAGCCGTCCCTCCCTCTCCTGGTCAGGACCCCCTCCTCCCTCTCTGCCTGGCTTAGCATCTGCCCACCCAAACCGCCTCCCTGTCCCTCCCAAGGGCTGGACTACCCACAAGGTCCAGGACACTAACTACTGTCAGCTTCCCAGGCTCTCAAGTCCAAGGGCCACCTAGACTCCTCACCCATGGGCAGGTTCAGAGATGTTAAGTGGAATAGAAGAAAGCTAGGAAGGAGACTCACACAAAAGGCCTTCTAGGAGGCTCAGAATTTGCCAAAATAAGCTCTGAGCCCCCAGGAACCAATTCAAGGAGGGAAACACGTGCCTCTTAAATTCTCTGAGATGAAACAAGCCTTTGCTGGAAGGAAACTGGTATCTCAGTGCTGAGACCAGGCATCTTGTGTCACAGTTCAAAGTGGGGACATGGTTTACCTGAGCCTTCAGCATGGACAGGAACTGGACTGTGACACACAGGTGACCCCTCGGTAGCCTCAGGATGTGGTGATAGCCACAAGCTGGCGGCAGCTGCTCCTGCATGGGGAGCCCTCCGTGCAACTGTCTTCATTAACACCAGGTCACCACTGCTGAGGGGGATGCTACACAGAATGGTCCCCCGATTTGCCCATGGGGGGTCCAGATGGGCAAGCTCTTGCCGCTGGATCCAGTTGGGCCTGTGGCACAAAATCGCACCCCCCTGCCCCACTGCATGCCCAAGCCCACTCCTTTCCCTGCCTGGTGCCCCCTTGGCATCCCAGGACCCCCGGACAGCTCCCCCACCAACACCCCGGCTCTGCCACACAAAAGCCACAAAGGGGTGGGCTATTCAGGCGCATGGCACAGAAAGGCCCCTGCCATCTTCCCCAGGGGGCTTTATTTCTTGGGAACCAGTCGTGGGTGTCAGCCGGAAAAGCAGGTCCCATCCAGGGACTTTGTGGGTGGCTCTGTGAGGCTCCAGGGCTCCCTGGTGGGGAGGGGGCTAGGGAGAGAGCCCTGACCCCACCACCCCTCATGCTGGGGTCCCCCGCTGCACTGTGGGGGATTGTGGGGGGCAGCGGCAGAGGGTCAGGCACTATCTCCATGGGCCGGGGGCTGTGCTAAGGGTCCTGGTGGGGGCTGGCCCCCCGGCTCCTGCCCCTGTGCTGGGGCCACTGCACCATGTCAGCACCGACGCAGCAGCGGGAACAACAGTTCATTCACCTACAGGTCGGGAGGGCAGAGGTCTGACACAGGCCTGCAGGCCATAATCAAGGCTCCATGAGAATCTGTTTGCTTGCCGTGTCTGGCTTCCAGAGGCCGCGGGCATTCCCTGGCTCCGGCCCCTCCCACCAACACCGAAGCCCAGCACTGGAGGCAGAGGCCAAAGGCCTCAGCTCTCTCTGACCTCTGCCTCCACTGCCACATCTCCTCTCTGACCCTCCCGCCTCCTCTCTCCCTTGTAAAGGCCCAGTCTGCACTCCCAGCCCTTTGTTACATTCCTGAAAAATCCTTAAAAGGGGGAACCCCCAACCTTTCAGGGCATTCCTCTCTCTGAGGTCGCCTGCACTTTTCAAGTGTGTAACCTTATAATCTTAAACTCTCTTTCTCCAACCTTTCAGGGTGCCTCTCCTTGCTGAGGTTGCTTACTGCACTTTTTCTCTCTTTAAGTATCTTTAAATAAAACTTTACTCTGCTTTACTACTGTGTCTCTGCCCTTCAATTCTTTGTTGCAGTGGGAGAAGGACTGAGGAAAATACACAATGCTCCCCTGACAATGACACTGATTTAGTGACATGTGACACAGAATAATGACAATCCACATCTCAGAGCAGGCCTCCTTCACCCTCCCTCACCGTGAGGGGCTGCAGAGGGGCTGCAGATGGATGTGACAGAGGCCAGTGCGTCGGGGCAGGGCCTGTCTTTGGCTCAGCCTTTCTGAAAAGCCAGTTGGTTACCTGGGGCGACAACAAGGAACCTCATCCAGTTTGGCCAGTGTGGGTAAAACTGCAGTATTTCCAGATTCTCTCTCCTGGCCTTAGGGCATCTCCCTGTCAATATGTGTTTCAAGGGGAGAGAAGTAGCCCATCTCCATATCAACAGACAATTACAAGGGGAAGCAAGGGCGTATCTGGCCCAGAGAGGTTGGTGGGTCCCTTGTCTGCAGCCAGGTCACGAGAGACACAGGAGAGCAGACGTGGATGGCTGCTTGTAAGAAATAAACGTTTTCTCCCACTTTATTTCTCCCTTTGACTGATTTCAGTTTCAAAGGTATTTTGTCCTGGGATTTTCCCCCGGAGTTACAGCCAGGAATCCCCCAGTGATGGCCTGCCCCAGAATGTCTGGGCCCAGGACAGGCTTTGGGGGTGACTGTATCCTCGACTTCCCAGACATTCCCACTTCATGCCTGTGTCCCAGAGCAACTATTCCATGCCTGGAAACATCTCAGTTTGGGCAATAAGCTTTGATTGTCTGAGCTTAGAGTAACTGTTTGTTGAATGACTGAATGAGTCATAATGGTGGGGGGTTGGGGCCCAAGGCCAGCCACCAGGCCCTGCTGTCAGCCATGTCAGACACTGACTGCTCTGTGGGCCCAGCCTTGACAAGGCACCAGATGGGCCAGAAGCCACCGGGAAGGCCTCACCAGGGGTCACACCCAGGCAGTCACTATGGGGTCCCTGGCCTCCACAGAAGCAGCTTCTTCCTGGAGCCACTGGGTGTGAGCTCACAGCAGCCAAGCCTGTGAGAGGCCCACGTGTGACCCTAACATCATCTCCCACCCAGTGACAGCACAGGACCAGTAAGGGATGGGTCCCTGGAAGCCCTTGTCCCCAGGAAACCATCAGGAATTAGGGAGAATGTCTTGGGGCAACAGGAGAGACGGCAGAGAGGGGCTGGGTGACTTCCATGGCCAGAGTCCCAGACCCGGGGTCATCAGACACTCCATGACCACCCTGGGGACAGAGTAGCCAATGGTCCGGATGACCACCAGGACACCCCTTCGGGGTGACACCCTCTTCCTGAGGCCATGTCAACGCGCCTGACTTGGCCCCAGGTCCCTCCTGCCCCTCGCTGCACAGCCTCACGACATCTCATGTCAGGGCTGAGGTCCACCGAGTGTCCATGGTGCCTGGCACTGTGCTGGCACTGAAGCCAGGGCTACCAACAGGTCCTCACTAGGATGGGCGGCCCCTGACCACTCAGGGCCTGGCCTGCGTGGGGAGGTGTCAGGGTCTCCTGACTGCCCTGGGGGGAGAGAGGAAGCTGTGACCGGACCAGGCCTCATTCCCAGCAGAGGACAGGAAGGCGGCGGGGGGCCGGGGGGCCAAAAGTGGCTCTGAGGGAAGGGGAGCTGGGCCCAGGGCTGCAGGGCAGAGCAGCGCGGGGAAGGTGGGACCCAGACCCAGGCAAGGCCTGGTCTCAGGTGTCCCGGGTCAGACGAGGCTCAGCTGAGTCCTAGTGTGGACCAAGGCTGAGGGAGGATGAGGCCCCCGTGTAGACACCACTCAGAGCAGTCATCCGGTCAGCGTCTCTTCCCTGAGCACCTACTGTGTGCAGGGCCCCCCAGCCCTGCTCAGAGTGCCCACCTTGGGAGAGGGAATAAGCCTAACAGCTGAGTGGACGGTGCCGTGCAGGAGCCAGGACGGCCCTGGAGAAAATAAAGGGGGGCTGAGGGGCAGGGGGCTTTGGCCAGGGCCTCACGTCTGAGCAGTGGGAGGCGGCAGGGGCCGGGAGGAGCCCTGACTTGGAGCCAGGTCCTGCGGCTGGGGTTGGCGGCTCAGGGCCTCAGTTTCCCTCTGTGCAGCCTCGATGGTAACAGTGGAACCTCACTCCCTGGAGGGACGGGAGGGATGGTCAGGTGGAAAAGGACGTTTTGCTGTCTCTGGTTGACTGGGTTGCTGTTATTGTTGGGCTGTTTGGGCCCCAGCCAGCCTCAGGCCAGCAGCCCTGCCCTCAGCTGGGGGCCCCTGAGGGCCTGGCACCCTCACCCCAGTGCAGCTGGCCTGGCGAAACCAAGAGTCCCTGATGCCCGAAATAGCCAGGGAAACGCCAACCAGCCACAGTCCCAGCAGCAAGTGCCTCCACATCCCCAGGGGCCAGGGAGGATAGGGGAAGGGGTGGGGTGTTCTGGAAGCTTGCCCCGGCCCAGCTGGAGAAGGGACCTGCATCCCAGCACCGAGGCACAGGGTGCAGAACCATAGCACCCCTGAGCTGGTGCACCCAGGCTCTCCATGGAAGCACCCTGACCCCCCGCCTCAGAGACCCCAGACTCCTGCCTCCCGCACTACCTGGCCCACCACCCCACCCACCACCCAGAAAGCCCTTGCGTTCTGTGCACGTGGCCAGGCCCTGGGGAGGAAGAGCAGGACACAGAGACTGAGGTGCAGAGGAGAAGGGACGTGCAGAGGGGGCTGGGAGACAGGCCCCAGGCAGAGGGGCGCCCAGTTCTGGGGCTGGGCGGGGGTCAGTGCTGTGGGCAGGGACAAGGCGAGGCAAGGGTGGGAAGGCAGACGCTGAGCCCTGCCAGGGGGCCAGCACGTCCCGGGCTCAGGAGCCCAGCAGGGGCACAGGGATGGGACTCACAGGGGGCAGGGCTGGGGGCAGAGGCCCTGAGGGCCTCAGGACTGACCGGGTCGGCAATTCCAGAAGGTACCTGTGCCCCGAGACACTATGAGTAGCCTATCATCCCCGTAGCATGTGTAAGACAGAGGGACACATGTTATTCACATGAGAACACGTCACAGATTCTGCGAGGCCAACAGTCAGGATCGCTGCCCCATTTCACAGGCACAAAAACTGAGATTCAAAACGATTAACATCCCAGAGAGCAAGACAAACCCGGCTCCTGGCCTGGGGCCCCCGTCTGATGGGTGGGGAGACTGAGGCCAGCAGGGGACGGACCTGCCTGAGCACGGGGTGCAACCACCCTCTGCCAGGCACCAGACCTGCCCACACGGGGTGGCCTCCCACCATCATTCCCAGTCCCAACCCCTTTCCAGGGGTGTAGAAGGGGGCCTGGGTGTGGATGTGGGGGCCACCCCTCCATTCCACCACTGAGATGAGGGGGGCCGGCCGGCAAATGGCCTGGGGACTCACAGTTCGCCTCAAGCCTTGATTTGTCTCCCCTCTGACATGCGGGGTGATGCTGGGCAGGCTGCTTCCACTCCGGGCCCAGCCCCCTCCAGCCCCCCACTCTGCCCAGGAGGAGTCCCCAGTACCAGCCTGCTGGTAGACAGAGTCCCAACGAGGGGGGTGGGCACAGAGGCCCTGGGCCTGCAGTGGCATTCGGGCAGAAGGGGGATGGAGCAAGTCACCTCCCCCAACTCTGATGGCTCTGGGGGCCGCCTCCCACCCCGCAACACCCAGACTAAAGTTACTCTTAACACCTAAATCAGAACTCAGGGTGACAAAAGAGGAGAAGAAAGGGGAAGAGAAACTGAGCCCATGCTCAGTGGAGCATGCGACAGGCAACAGACAGGGCCGGATGCAGCCCAGAAAGGGGACAGTTTCAGGGCTACAGCAGCTGTTGTGCAGCTTGCAGCTCGCGGGAGCAGGTAGTAGAGCCCTCACCCACCCAGTCCCTCCCAACACTGTCCTGGGCCTGATGCTGCCCCTGGCTGCCTCCTCAAGCGCCCTCCGCAAACTGGAATGTGGGAGGGCCCAACTTCAAGGAATCTCACCTGCCTTTTCCAGGACTTCAGTTGACAAATGAAAATTTGCTTCCCCCAAGGGATGCAGCCCCTTCCTGGGTCTGCAGACTCTTTTTCTCATCCCTATCCCCAGACCAATGCCTGATGACTTCAACCTTGCAGTAAACAGTTTGAATCAGGGAAGGAAAGAAGAGATAGGTATGTGGATGGATGTGTGCATGGCGAATGATGGATGGATGGGAAGTGAGTGGGTGAATGGATGAGTGTATGGACTGGTTGGTAGTTGGGTGGGTGGGTGAATATGTGGGGAGATGAATGATTGCTGGATATGTGGATGGATGGATGAAGGATTGATGTGTGGATGGATGGGTGGAGGGAGGGATGGATGGATGATCCATGGATGAGTACATAAGTGGGTGGATTGGTGGGTTCATGGGTAGTAGTTGGATGAATGAATGGATTGACAGACAGTTGGGTGGGTGGGTGGATCCTAACCATGAGAAACACAGAACTTTGGTGCCTGGTAACTCTGTGCAAGGGGAGTAAACTCTTTCAGTGGAAGTTGGGTCCCCATCCCAGCTCTGATGCTGACTTGAGTGTGACCTTGAGCCCCTTCCTTAATGTCTCTAAGCCTCGTTCCCTCACAGGCAAAGAGGATGTTGGTCCCTGCCCTGCCTGCCTCACACAGTGCTGGGAAGGACACTGAAAGGCCACACATGCTTCAGAAACCCTAAGAGCTTCTCAGAGGCACTCTTGGTGGGACAGAAGGATCTTGCAGGTCATCAAACTGACTCTCCACAGGGTTGGATCACAGCTTGCGGTAAGAGCCTGAGCTTGGAGCCCAGGACCTGGGTTCTAGTCTTGGCTCTACCACTTTCTAAGGGTGTGATCTTATGCAGGTGGTTGACCACATACTAATATCAGACACAATAATTTAAGGTAGAAAAAAAAACAAAGAAAGACATTATATATTGATAAAAAAGTTAATCCTCAAGAATATATAACAAAATATATGCATCAAACTGCAGAGCCCCAAAATATGTGCAGCAAGAAGAAAGAAGAAATAGTTTTACAATAGGACTTGGAGAATTCAATACTCCACTATTAATAATGGAAAGAACATCTAGATAGAGGATTAATAAGGAAACAGAGGAACTAAATAACACTATAATATACACCTAATAATACATATCTAATAACTACAGACCTAACAAAAATCTATAGAAACACTCCACCCAACAACAGATTACACATTTTTCTCAAGTGCACATGAAACAGTCTCCAGAATACACAATATGTCAAACTATAAAATTAATTTAAAAGCATTGGAATAATACAAAGTATCTTCTCTGGCTACAGTGGAATAAAACTAGAAATCAATAATATAAGGAAACTTTGTGAACTTACAGATATGTAGAAACTAAACACACTTCTAAGTAATCAATGGGTCAAAGAAAAAATTACAAGTGATATTAGAAAATACTTGGAGATAAAGAAAAATAAAAACATGACATCCCAAAATTTATGGGATGCTGTGAAAGCCGTGCTCAGAGGGAAATGTTAAGAGGGAAATGTTATATAAATGCCTACATTTAAAAAAAGAAGATTCCCAAAAACTACAGTAAGCAAAACAGTGTGGTATTGGCATAAGGACAGACATATGGATGAGTAGAATAGAACAGACAGCCCAGAAATAAACCATCACATGTATGGCCAAATAATCTTCCCCAGGGGTGCCAAGATCACTCAATGGGAAAAAAATTTATTTAACAAATGGCAGCAGGAAAACTGGATATCCACATGCAAAAGAATTAAGCTGTATACTTATGCAAAAATTAACTAAAAATGGATCAAAGACCAAACTGCCAAAAGAAAACAGAGGAAAGTCTTCATGACAGTGGATTTGGCAATGACTTCTTGGGTATGCCACTAAATGCACAGGCCACAAAAGCAAAAATAGACAAATAGGACTACATCAAATTTATTAACTGTGCATCAAAGGACACAATCAATAGAGTGAAATGACAACCTTTGGAATGGGAGAAGATACTTGCAAATCATATATCTGATAAGGGGTAATAAATATGTAGAATATATAAAGGGCTCCTACAATGCAACAACAAATATGATTTTAAAATTTACATAGGACTTAAATACACACTTTTTCCCAAAGAAGATATACAAATGGCCATGAAAAACACATGACAAGATGTTACATATCACTTGTCATTTCAGAAATGCAAATCAAAACCCAACAAGACACCAGTTCACATGAATTAGAATGACTATAAATTTTAAAAATGGAAAATAAAAAATTTTGGCGAAGATGTAGAGAAATCGAAACCCTTGTGCATTACTGCTAGAAATGTAAAATGGTGCAGCTGCAGCAGCAGACAGTAAAGGAGTTCCTCAAGAAATTAAGCATAGGAATACCATATAATCCAGCAATTCCACTTCCGTATATATACCCAAAAGAACAGAAAGTAGGGACTCACACAGCTATTTGCACATCCGTGCTCAGAGCAGCGCTGTCACATTAACCCAGAGGTGGAAACAACCCAACTGGCCATCAATGGATGAATAAAGAAAATGTAGTGTATATGTATAATGGAATATTATTCAGCCTTTAAAAACAAGGAAATTCCGCAATATGCTGCAACACAGATGAACCTTGAAGACATTATGCTAAATGAAGTGAACCGCTCACAAAAGCCAAATATTGTACAATTCCACTTCATGAGGTGTCTAAAGTAGTCCAGTTCATAGAGACAGAAAGTAGAATGGAGGTTGCCAGGGACTGGGGATAGAAGGAGAACGGGGAGTTGTTATTTAATGGAGTCTCAGTTTTGTGAGATGAAAAGTTTCTGGAGATCTGTTATTGAACAATGTGAATATACTGAATACTGCTGAGCTGTACACTTAAAAATGGTTTACATATGACAGATGGTAGCTCTACTACCAGCATTTGATAATGCATATAATTGTCCTATCACTATGTTGTGCTTCTGAAACAAATATTTTATATCAACTATATTGCAATAAAACTAATTGTAATGGTTAAGGTGGTAAATTTTATGTGTTTTCTTACCACAGTTTTTTTAAAAAGAAGAAAGATCTCCAATGTGTAGCTCAGTTTTACAGAAATAGAGAAAAAAGCGCTCAACTCAAAGTAAGCAGAAGGAAGGAAATAAGACTGGTGCAGAGGTAGAGAACAGAAAACAACAGAAAAAAACAAGAAAACCAAAAGTTGGTTATTTGAAAAGATCAACAACTTGACAAATCTTTAATACAGTGATTAAGAAAAAAAGAAAGAGAAGACCCAAATGACTAAAAATGGAAATGAAGGCTGGACATTATTATGCCCCATGCAGCAATAAAGATTATAGGAGAATGCTACGTGACTCTATAGCATCTCACCTCGCTGATGGACAGTGACTGCAATAGGATATGTGGTGGGGACTTGATAATGGGGGAAATCTAGTAACCACAATGTTTCTCCTGTGATTGTATATTAATGACACCAAAATAAATATATAAATAAATAAATTTCACTTGGGCTGCTCAGTCTTGAAATGAAAAAAAGAGAGAGAGAGAGAGAGAGAGAGAGAGAATACTACAAACAATTGCATGAATCACCTACATGAAATGGACAGATTCCCAAAACTGACTCAAGAGGAAATACAATATCTGCATAGGCTTATAACAAAAGAGATTGAATTGGTCATCAAAAACCTTCCAACAAAGAAAAACTCAGGACAGGATGGCTTCATGGGGAATTCCACCCAACATTTAAAGAAGGATTAACACCAATCCTTCTCCAACTGTTCCAGAAACAAAAGCATGACTACCTCCTAGCTCATCATATGAGTACAGCATCACCATGATACTAAAGCCAGACAAAGCCATCTTAAGACAGTGATAGGTCAATGTTCCTTATAAGACTACAGACACTAAATGTTCAACAAAATACTAACAAACTAAATCCAGCAGCATATTAAGAGGATTATACAGAATTATACATTATGACAAAGTGTGATTTTTAGCAGAAATGCAAGGACAGTTCGTCATATGCAATCAGTCAGTGTAATACACCGTGTGAATAGAATGAAGGGGAAAAAACACACATGATAATCTCAGTTGATGCAGAACAGGCATTTGACAAAATCTAACCATTTTCATGATAAAGACATTCAACAGAGTAGAAATAGAAGAGAACTTCCTCGACATGATAGAGAGTAATTTTGAACTATTCACAGTTATTATTATACTCAATGGAGAAAGACTAAAAACTAAGATCAGGAACAAGACAAGGATGCCTCTTTTCGCCACTTTATTAAATATTGTACTGAATGGAGAAATGAGGGAAGATAAAGAAATAAAGATAAATAAAAAGCACCCAGATTGGAATGGAAGAAGTAAAATGATCTTTATTCTCAGATGACCTTATCTTGTATATAGAAAATCCTAAAGAATCGACAAAAAAACGATTAAAGCTAAAACACAAATTTGTCAAAGTTGCAGCATAGAAGATCAACAAAGAAAAATCATTTGTATTTACACTAGCAACAAACGATCTGAAGAAAGAAATTAAGAAAACAATTACATTTATAATGTCAAAAAGAATGAAATACTTAGGAATAAATTTAACCAAGGAAGTGTAAGACCTGTTCACTGAAAACTAAAAAACATCGCTGAAAGAAATTAAAGACCTAAATAAATAGAAAGACATTTCCATCTGTTCATGGATTGGAAGACTTACTATATTGTTAAGGTGACAATGCCTCCCAAAGTGATCTACAGATTTAACACAGCCCCTATCAAAATCCCAAAGGCCTTTTCTGTTATAGAAATAATATCTTGAAAAAGAAGAACAAAGTTGAAGGACTCACATTCCCCAATTTTAAAACTTACTAAAAGCTGTAGTAACCAAGTGGTGTAGTACTGGCATAGGGACAGACATATGGATCAATACAATGGAGATGAGAATGCAGAACTTAAACCATACATCTATGGCCAATTGATTTCTTTTAAACATTTAATTTTTTAGGGCAGTTTAAGGTTCACAGCAAAATTGAGAGGAAGGTACAGAGATTTCCTATACACCCCCTGCCCCAACACATGCACAGCCTCCCCTATTATGAACCAGCCCCACCAGAATGGTGCATGCACTGCAGTTCATGAGCCCCCACGGACGCGCCATTATCACCCAGAGCCCACAGGGTGCGTTAGGGCCCATTCTTGGTTCTGTGCATGCACCGATTGGGAGTCGGCCAGAGGGCCTGGAGGGACTAACCCAAGAAGGAAAGATCCAGGCCTGGGAGGGATTTCTCTGCTGTCTCTGGGCCATCCTGGCAGAAAGGTTTGGGGTGCTTCTGGGGCCCCCAAACTCCAGGCCCAAGTGGAGGCGACAGGGTGCAGATGAACAACTCAGACACGGTGTCCGCTCAGCATAAAGGAGAATCACCTCGTTTTCTGAGCTCCTCTTTAGATTCAGTTTACTCATCTCAGTCTTGAGTTTAAAAATAACAGCTCACTCCAAATAACGTGGAAAGTACACAAATCAAACAGAAAATAATTCACCCCTCATACTTTGCCCAGAAGGGCCACTGCTAATATTTGATACACTTCTTCTATTTTAGTTTGAACTGTAACAGCCATAAACTGTATATATATAAATATATCTGTGAGGTTTACACAGTAATAATAAAATTAGCGTCAAGGCCTCTGGCCTCAGCCCTGTGCATGGGTCCCACCACTGACCTTGGGTTGACACTCCCCACAGGGATCAAAGGTCATGCCTGTCTAAAGGTTTGGAAGCATGCTCCAGACCCAGCTCCAGAAAGGCAGCATGCACTACCCCCTACCCCTCAGAGCCTGTTAGGACCCTTGGGCCCTAACAGAGGGACAGAGGTGCCCCCTACCTGTCCTACCCCTAACCAGCTTTTCCCTGGGGCAGGGGGCAGAGAGGGCTCCAAAGCCTCTTCCCACCTCCTGGGAACTTGTAGCCCCAGGTGGCCTGTGCCAGGCAGGAAGGCCCCACCCCCAGGGAGGTCTCAGACCCAGCACCCCCACCCCTCACACTCTGTGTGTCTCTGTGCAGCACC
The DNA here is from genome assembly GCF_040802235.1 of Manis javanica. Classification (NCBI taxonomy): domain Eukaryota; kingdom Metazoa; phylum Chordata; class Mammalia; order Pholidota; family Manidae; genus Manis; species Manis javanica. Next base: position 85,228,791 of record NC_133170.1, on the reverse strand, counting down.
AAGCCCCCTGCTGGGAGAGGAAGGCTCTGGACTGTGAGCTCAGCCTCTGGCTACCGAAGGTGGGGGGCATTGGGAGGGTGGGAGCACTGGGAGTAGGGGGCCGGGGATGCAGCCTGAGATCATAGGGCTGGGCACTGGAGACTCTGGGGTGCACATATGGGGCTGTGGGTTGGCATTCCCCACAGTCAGGGCCCAGGGAGGGAATTCGTCCTCTGCCCCAGATAATTGCTGGCCCATCCGTTTCTGAGACAGAGAGCCCAGTCTGGCCTTCCCAGGCAGCTGCCCTTGGTGGGGCAGGGGGTTGCGGGTGGGGGTTGAGGGAGACCTCCAGCCCCAGCACCTCCAGCAGCAGGGCCTGGTGCCCCCACCGTGGGGGTCTCAGAGCCTGGGCTGTCAGGCCCAGCAGGCATCAGGGCTGCCCAGTCCGGCTGCCCCAGACACTGGGGGGCAGTGGGAACCTGGAAGGGGCCTTAGAGATGGGGCCCAGCCGCTCAGCTTTCACAGGAGAAACCGAGGCCCACAGGGAGTGTAGGACTTGCCCCAGGCCACACCGTGAGCCCAGCCACAGCCTCGAGGCCCAGTGCTCGCCCCCACACAGCGCTCACATGCCCTTGGCCCTGAGGGGCGCCCACTCGGCCAGGCTCCAGCCTCAAGGTCTGTACCCCGAGACTCAGCATCGGTCACTCTGAGCTGAGAAGCCCCGAGAGCCAGCACTCCCCACCCGGCCTCCCCTCGGGCTCCTCTCTGGTGTCGGGGCCCCAGCCTGGCTTGTCTCCTGCAGCCCCGGCTCCTGCCTGCCTTCCTCGGGGCCCGCGGAGCTGAAGCACATTCAGGACCCAGCGTCACGGCCCCGTTTCTCAGCTTCCCACCCGACCCCCAGCCGAGATCCAGGCTCAGGGGCAGCGCCCACAGGGGCAGGGAGCGCCCTGTGACCTTCCCGTAGGTGGGTCTCAGTCCCCCGAACGGAAAGCTCGCGAGGGGGCCAGGGAATGGCGACTGGGGCTGATGTGCAGTGAGCAGGAAGGATGCGGGTGCCTGAGAGGAGAAGTCCTCCCCTCCTGCCTCCCCTTTCCGGGCCTGGGAGCAGGGTGACCCCCCTGCCTGCACCTCACGCCCCAGGTCCCTTCCGATGGGCCCGCTCCCCCTCCCCAGGCTCTCCCGGAGCCCGCGGGCCTCAGGCGCCTGTGGAGAGGAGCTTAGGCTGTCAGGAACCCACTGGGGAGCAGGGGCTGACGGTGGGGACCCAGCCAGGCGGTCACCCGCACACTGCACAGGTGTCATCACACAAGGATGTCACGGCCCTCACCTGACTGTCCTCCGTGGACCCCAGGGAGGTGTCCCAGCTGCATTCCCGGTCAACATACCCCAAGTGTCCCCATACAGTGGCCCTCACACTCACACACACCACACATGCTCCCACACACACATGCTTACACACACTGACGCCCACGCCAAGTGCACACACAAAAGCTCGAGCTGGCAGTGCCCTCTAGTGGCCGCTGCTGTCACTCTTCTAAAAGGTGATAGTCACACCCTAACAACCCCAGGCCTGCTAAGCAGAAATCCCAGATGCTCAGGTCTGGGAAAATCATTCTCTCCTTTCACAGAGGGGGATGTGACCTGGCCAAGGTCACACAGCAGGTAAGCGGTGGAGCCCTGGCCCCCAACTCCCACCCCAGTGCTCTCACCCCCTCCCACGTGGCCTGGCACTCAGATTCCAGCTCCTTCCATCTTCCAAGGCCCCGCCAAAGCCCAGAGGCTGGGCCCTCTGCTGAGGCAGGGGTTGGGGCAGAGGAACTGGGGGTCTTGCCCCCCTCCCCCCACATGGTTGTGCACTGCCCCCCATGAGGGAAGAAGTCACCTTGGGCGAGAGGAATTCCCAGACCAGAGCACCTAAGACAGGTCTCCTCTGTCGGAGGGGAGGCAGCTGGGCTTTACGGAAACTCAGAAACGCCCAGAACACTGACACAGGCGATACGCCACCACACAGAAGCAGCACATGCTGCCCTGTGGCCAACTAGCTCAGATTGTTTACCAGGAACAGAAAACCAACTGGTCCTGCCAATTCCCCTTGCGTCCCCACCCCTCCCAGTCCCACGGGCTCCCACCTTTCCTGGAAGAAACCCAGAGCCATTCATTCCACACGTAGCCACTGATCAGCCCCCAAGCCTGGTGCTGCTTTAGGCCCTGAGGACGCAGCAGTGGCCTCAGAGCCTAAGTCCTGGAGCAAAGTTCCACTGGCTGAAGGAGGTCAGAACAAGCTGCATGTTATGCTATAATATGTGGTGTGATTAATTCTTTAGGAAAAGGAAGGGGTTGAGGGGGAGAGTGACAACTGTTGGTTTAGATGGATGGTTGGGAGAGGCCACGCCTGAAGGAAGCAAGGGGACCAGCCAGGGAGGGGCCTGGGAAGGAGGGCTCCCAGCAGCAGGAACAGCAAGTGCAAAGGCCCTGGGGTGGGATGTGCCTGACGAGTTGCAGGAACGGTGGCGAGGAGGCCAGTGTGGCTGGATCCAAGGAAGTGGGAGGCAGGATAGGGAACCAGCTGGTCCCTGGGGCCTCGCACGTCATGCCGAGCACCGTGCCTTTTGTTCCAAGTTTTCAAATGCACGTGAGCGACGTGGGTACACCGTGCTCCTTCTGCCCTCCTACCTATCCGAGTCGACGACTAGCATGTAACAGGTTCGCAGAGAGCTAGGCAGTTCAGTGTGTGAACAGACAGCATGGCACTGGCCGGCTGGCTGGAGGGACACCCGGGCAGTTCCTATGCCTCTCTCACAAACAGCGTCCCTGTGCACACCCCAGGGCTCTGGACGGCACACCCCCGACTTGGCACCGTGGGGACATGGGGAGTCTGGGTTCGGGTTACTGTGAGCTGCGGCCGGTTCTCCACAGCAGCTGGTCTAATTTACAGCCCAGAGCCAGGCCCGGGTCCCTCTGCCCCGTCCGCCCTTCCTCGGATTGTGGACGCCCTGATGTCCCAGTCCCTAGCGGTGCGCATCCCCTTGCGGCATTGAGAGCCCAGGTAACGCCCACCGGCCTCACCCGGCAGTCACCAGACCCCGCTGCCCTGGTCCCCACTCTGTCCCTGTCTGGTGTGACCTGGACACCTCAGGTTCCTGTGGCGTCACTCGGAGGTCCTAGCCCACCATCCTCCCATTCAAGTACTCTGCGCTTCCAGCAAGGGGACAGAAACCCCTGGCGGCCAGGGATGGTGAGACAGGTCCCGGAGCCGGGGTGCGACTGCCTGGGGTTAACTGGGGCCGGGGCGCGACGACCCCCGGAGACCACAGGGAGCCCCACTCCTACCCAGGGTTCCCGCCTCCGGAGCCCCTCTAGTGTGCTCCCCGGCAAAAGCTGGGTCTAGGGCGTGCCCTTAGGCGGACCCCTCCAGATCACTCCACAGTTGGGGGCTAGGGTGGCCCGGCTTCTGGGGTTGGGGCCAGGAGGGTCCTGGAGCCAAGGGCCCACCCCCACCCCAGGTCTCCGCAAGCTGCAGGTCATCGCTGGCCCCGCCGGTCCTCCGCCGGGTTCCCATCCCGTCCTCCTGTCCTGATTCCCTTCCTTGGCCTGAGGTGCTTCCATGAACAGTAGGGTTCCTCCACTGGCTCAAGTGGATGAATGAATGCAACAGAGTGAGGCTCAGAGAGGGGCGGGGGGTGGGGCCTAAGGAGGAGCTCATCTTGAGGATGTGTGCGTGTGTGTAGGTGTCTGTGAACACTTGTGAGCGAGTGTGAATGGAGATAGGTGATGTTCATTCTTCTCCTGCCGATTGACAAAAACGCAAACACATGTACCAAGTCAAAGACAAAACAAAGCTGGAACAGAAACCTGTTAAAATAAAGTGAAACCTCACTAAAATGAAGTCCAGAGGCCTGAAGGGAGCGCTCTAACTGCCCTACCACTCAGGTCAAGAATTATCCATCACAAACCCAACAGCCAACCATCAACAGAAAGGGGGGTGTCCATTCCAGCCTCCGACAGGAGAAGATGCCTACTGCATCGTCTCCTAGAAGAGACGGACTAGGCCAGCAGCTCACCGTCTTCACCCTGAACGCTTCCCTTTCTCCAATTGACTTTGGTTCAGAACAACCCCTCCCAACTTCCTTCTTCTCCATAAAATAATGGTCCTTTCCTTTCTTGGAGAAGCCTATGGTTTTTGCTATAGTTTGAACGTCCTGAATTGCAGTTCTGTGCTGTTGCGGAATAAACCCATTTTTGCTGGTAAAATAACATTTATTTTAAAGATCAACAAGTTAAAGTAGTAAAAACAGATCTTACTCAGGAACTATTGGAACAGGGAAAAAGTGACCTCATTTAGAACCAGGATCAATTCCAAATACAGCATGGGCAAGTGGGAGGTTGCTTGCCAAAGACTAGCACCGACTCTGTGACTCCACATGTTTGGCAGAAGCACGTAGAGAAAGAAGGCAGCCCCTAGTCACAATCCCCAGATTTCAAGGTCCCTCTCCCACAATCCCCACCCTCCTGCAGGACCTCTCAAGGAGGGTGATCCCAGTCTCATGGCAGGAAGCCCTTCTCAGAATTATAGGTCTGGACCCTTATAACCATTGTCCGTGGAATCCTAACGGATCACCTTTGAATCCTGGTTAAAGGGAGAAGTAACACCACAGCCTGGTTTTCCGGATTCTTGCCTCATGCTCCAATAACACAATCTGTACTTCAGCCCTTTAATAGCTGCCTGTACTTTCTTTAAAAGCTAGCACTTTTGCTCCATGGGTGCTTGGAAAGAATGTGTGCTATGCACTTGGAACACACTCTCCTCCATGGACGGCCAAGAGGTTGTTAACGACCTCATTCAAGACGCCATCAGATGCCTATGCAGGGTCCTGTTATTCCATTAATTGCTAGCAGAGATTTTTTGCTACATTTGACATTATTTTCTAAAAAGTAAAGCACAATGTCATTATCTGGCAGCACTCATGCATTAAGCCAGGATCCCTGGCTTCCTGGGACCCCATATCTGGAGCTGGGCTTCCCAGGCAAGTCTGGCTGCAGGCCTGCAGAATGCCTGAGGCCAGGGGGAGCAGGAGGTGACTGTGCTGCTGGAAAGAGGCCGGGGGAGGCAAGCCAGCAGGCACCAGGCAGGGGTGCGGAGTCCTGCTCCCAGCCTCTCTGCCCAGGTCAGACTCACTGCACCCTGGTGGCCTCCCATCCCACTCACACTTATGCCCTTTGGGGCAGGGCTGAGGTCTGACGGGGAGACCTGCTGTTTCCCCAGCCAGGTTCCCCCTTTTCTCTTTGGATTGTCGGGTCTCTTCCTCGCCCTGCCTTTCACTCCCCTTCCTGCTTCTACAGGGAAGCAGGCTCCTGCCAGAGCTCTCACTGTTGGTACCTGAGCCCAGGAAATGACAAAGGGCCCAGTCAGATGCTTGAAACCGGCTCCAAGGCCTTCCCACCTCACTCTGCTCTGAACCCACCTTCCCTCGAAACTCCTGCTGGGCCCAGGCTCCCATCACACGGGGAAGAAACAAAGCATGAGGCAAGCTTCAGCCCTTGTGAGCATCCGCCTGAGGCCTGGCAGGTCCCGGTCAGGAGCCAGGCTGCAGAGGATGAGGACTCGGGCCAAACCATAGTTGGGGTGCTTGTGAAGTACTTTTCAGGAAATAGATAAAATAAGCCAGGGTTAAATGATGTGACAGTGACCCAGTGACACATAAGACAAAAGTCACCCTATTTCGGATCCCTCTGTCTTCTCACTCACCACTAACCGGAGTGCTGTTCCTGACCCTGAACTTGGCCATCCTCTGTGGCTCAGTCGCTCCTGACGCCCAGAACACAGCACAAGACCAAAGGGGTTGGGGTGGCGCTAGCCTTCCTAGCATGGCTGACCCTGGAAGAGGCCTCCCCGGCTTCGGCCCATGCTCCTCTCGTGGGTGGGAGAGGAGTGTCCCCCAGAGGACACCCTTCCCACCAGAGGAAGTCATGCTTGGGAACCTGGGAGCTGGGTGAGGCTGCAGCATGGCCTGGGAAAGGAGGGCGTGTCAGATCGGGACAGGTCTGCAGGCTGGCCTTTACACTTGTTTACCTAGAAACCAAAAGGGGTGGTTGAGGGAGAGACCCCATCAGACTGCGGGGTGGAACAGTCACTCTGGGTGCTGGAGGGAAGCCAGGCCGGAGGTGGGAAGCCAGGGAGCCAGCTGGGCAGTGGGACGACAGCAGTCCCAGATGGGAGCCTGAGGATTATGCAGGGAGCCTGTTAGTGGTTGGCTGCGTGTGACCCCCTCTCCCACTTCAGGGGTATCAAGAGCTGGAAGACCTAAGAGAAGTCTGGAGGGGAGAAATAGAGGTGCTTCCGGTTATCTCTAGGAGGAATAAGAGCAGTCTGGCTAAGGGTTGGCGGCAAAGGGAAGCAGGGATTGAAAGCCAACAAGAAGACCCTTCTCAGTTTGGGGAGATCTCCTGAGAGCCATTCAGATGCTTGCAAGCTTCCACTGGAGGGTGACAGGGCTTGGGGGGGATCACGAAGAGAAGGCATCCATGAAGGGTACACCCTCTAAACCTCCTCCAAGGAGAAGGCAGCAGGGGCAGGCTGCTGACGCACTGACAGACAGGCAGCAAGGCGGCAGACGTTGGACAGTGTTCAGCACGTGCCTCCCACAAGCATTCCGATGACTGGGTGGATGTATGGCCTGTGGTGAAGGGGCAGTCCATCTCACTACACCTGAATTCCACAGTTGCCAGGCAACCTTCTATTTGGTTTCTTGGGCTATTAGATACTGAAGATGGGGTTCCCCCACAAGAAGAGGGTTTGTTTCCCCAACCCCAGTAACTTGATGCAGCAGCATTGGGACAAATGCAGCTATCCTGTGTGGTGTTGGTGAATGTCCATCTGTCTGCAAGAGCTGAGCAACTGTGAGCAGATCTGAGGGCATTTGGTTGTCACCTTGGTCTGTAGTGCCAAAACCACTTGCCATCTCTGAGAAGTCCTGGCAACAGCTGACTGGGGCTTCAGCATTACATCCCGAATTGTTCTTCCCCATGGCTGCTGCATAGATCTGACAATAAATTGCCACATCTTTGGTAAGCCATTGGCTTCAATGACACACCTGCTACAGGCGTGGCCAGAAGGGACCATCTTCAGCTTTCGCAGTGGTGGCGGTGCTCTTCCCTTCTCCCCAACACGGACGTGGAGGATGGGGGTGGGGAAGACTGAGGGGGCCAGCCTGGGACAGAAAGGTGGAGGGGATGGAGACATGAGCCCAGGGTTCCCAGCTCTTTCAAATAACTGTATGGGTTCCCTCAGGGAGGGTGGGACAGATCTGTGATATCTGATTCTTTGCTACATTTGACGTTACTTTCTAAAAAGTAAAGCACAATGTAATATTCTAAGTATGTTGAAAGAACTTTGGCAGTAAGAAGCACAGAAAATTAAAGAAATATTTCAAAATACTAATTGTATAATAATCTGCGCCCTCAGCTTACCATGTGGGTTTGCATTTCTTACTCCTCTGAGCCCTACAAGGCTCTGAGGTAGCATCAGTCCTCCACATTACAGCTGAAGACACTGATGCCAGAGTCTGTGGCTTTAATAGTGGGCTCAGGACAGCCTGACACTGACGAAGGCAGGGAAGAGTAGGTGCGCCCAGTGGCAGACCTCTAGTCGACTTAAAAAATCACACATAGTTAATAATTGATAGAGACGGAGGAGGGATGAACATGGCCTTTTTGGGTTAAATTAGTTAATACATAGCAAAATATTAAGATGAAAATAAAGTATGTCTTACTCTAAACAATGTTAATGATATAAGAACTTAGAAAGAAGTAAAGAATCAGAAAACAAAATCCAACAATTTGCTGTTTATGTTACAGATATACAGCAAAACATATACACAAATTTAAAAAATAAAATGCTGAGCTAAATGATCTCTCGTGCAAAGGCAAATTTTAAAAAAGCAAGAGTCTTCAGTTATGATATTTGGAAAAGAGAAGCCTTAGAAGAGACAAAGAGGGCACTAAAAGGCACAGTTTTTCAATATATCACTATTAAATATATATGCCCCAAATATGATGGTACTTACTTATTGGTCATTTGTATCCTGTGTATTTCTCAGAAAGGATTTAAGAGAACTGCACGTCTAACATAGCAACAACATACATAAAACAGAAACAGAAATTAGAGTGAACTAGAAATACATAAACAAAAAACACAAAATCAGGCTATAATTTGACCAGATAAATTAATGTTCTTAACTATTTGGGTCACAGAGCTTTTCCAAAATGTGGCGAATGATACAGACCCCCTTCCCAGAACAACTCATTCACGCACATATCCACAGTTTTGTTCAATCCCTATGGGTCTGCAACCTCTAAAACCCCTGCAGGCTCAGATTCCTAATCAGTCCACGGATCCTAGGTTAAGAACTCTGACATAAACAAATATGGATTTGAATAATTTAAAAACTGAGTTAACAAATAGAACTGATAGAGTAGAAACACATTTCTTGAAAGTACACAAATTCTTTATAAAAACTGACAGTATATTCAGGCCCAGAGAAGTTTTATGGAAACTTAAAAATGTTGACTCCACGGGGTAATAAGAAATATCAGCAATGACCTAAACATTCATTATTTGGCAAAAAAAGTAACACAGGCCAAAAGGAAATTCCTAATACAATAACAAAACATATCACATGTCAAATTTTTGGAGTGTAGAAAGAACTCTAACTATATGAAAAAATTATAGACCAAAGCACCTATATTTACTAGAAACACTAAAAATATGGTAAACCATATCAAAATAATCTTAGGAAGTAAGATATTAAGTTAAATAGAAAAGAGCAGAACACATATATTTTGACAACAAAATTCAGTTAGTAAACAAGAGTTGGAGATTTACAACACTCAACATCACTCAGTAAGAAGGAACAAAATGTAAGATAACAAAACAAACAAGTGACAACTAAATTCAAGGACAATTAAAATATTTACCAGGACGATCTCATGTTACACTGTTTGAGAACCTAAATAAATGAAAGGAATTAAAAATAAGTAACAAAATAGTGAAGGAAATTGAACAGAGGGTACTAGGTTCTGCTCACTTTCAAAAGGAAAAAGTACCTAGTCTTACCATGGTTATGTGAGACTCTGTCAACTCTTCAGAAAGAGGGTCTTAATCCCCATGTTCCATAAACTGTCAAAAAGGTAATAATGGAGATGGGGGGAGAGGAGGAGAAAGTGCATATTCCAAAATGTGAGAACTGCATAAAATGAATTGAGAGCAGCTGGGCATAGAGAGGGCATCTGGGCAGGGGTGGCATGAACTCTATGTGGCTTGTTTAGAGGGGGTAAACTAGATGGCTGAAATGGGGCTTTACCCTGAAGGTTGGTTTTAAGGAGAGTGGTGACATGTGCAAAGTGATGCTTTAAAAAATCAATTTGGTTGGGGTGTATGTAAGTATGCCAAGGGAGACAGCAAAGGTAGGAAACAGATGAATGCCTGATGACAGGCCCAGTCAAGTCTGAGGCTGAATGGGGGTACCAAGGAGGTAGACCTTGTGGGGGCTGCTGTCCCACCACACAGAGCAAGGGTTTCCACATTCCCTCTTCACTCCAAGAAAAAGACTTAAGATCCTTGGTGCAGACCACCTGCGGACAACACCCAGGCATCATCCCATCAGGCCAGCCTGCTGGTGCAATGGTTTCTAGGGGGCCCTAGGGTGCTGATAAATGTCTCAACTACACAGCAAAGAGAAGAGCTGGACAGAGAAGCAGCTGCATTTCCATCTGGACTCCCACTGTGAGCTCCCCAGCTCTGTCAGACCTATTCTACAATCTCTGGCCGACCAAACCCCTCTTACTAACTAGCAATTAGGGATTTCCCATTTTTATTCATTAAAAGTACACATAACTGCCAAGAGGAGCTTCTGATTAGCTGAAATAAGCAGTATTACTGCGATGAGTTGATGGGATTCCAGCCATTAACTTTCAGAAACCTTCAAAATACCTCAGACTGCCTCCCTACCACACCCGGAGCCCGGAGAAACCAGTACTCGACTGCTGTGGCCCCACGAAGGCCGGAGGGCCTGGGACATGCTTATCGACCTGTCAGACATACCTAATCCCAACCTGGGGGGTGGGGAGGCAGAGGACCAAGACAGAATGGCTGTCTTCAACTTCTGCTCGGTCAGGGTGAGCAGGCCTGACATTTGGGAGACCCTGTAGCTACATAGATGCCTGGCACAGGGCTCACAGCCTGACTAGGTGTTAGAACGTTATAATCTCCTGAGGAGCCTTAAAAACACACCAGTGTCTGAGCACCACCTCTGGTGATGCCACCTGAATTGGTCTGGACAGGTTTCAGGCAATGGTACTTTTTAAACAATCCCCAGTGGGGAGGAGAGAAGTACGGGGACACAGACCATACTGCCACCCCAGGGAGGCTCAGGGTGGTGTCTGGCAGCATCCACGTCACAAGGCATCTGCAGCCCAGGTTGCAAGCTTGAGGGAGGGAAGGAAAGCCCTGACTTAATGAGAGGGCCTGCTATAAGCCCTGCCATCTGGGAACCAGAAATGGTTCTCTGCTCTATGGGGAAAGCATCTCCAGGTGGGGCAGGAGTCACTCTGGGTCTCCATCCTTAATCGCCAGTTGCCAAAGCACTTTCACACAACTGTCTCATTCTGAATGGGAGCCTTGCACGAACCCTTAGAGGAAACGAAGCCTCAGGGCTTCCTCAAGGTCATGCAGTTTTGGGGGTGAGGGGCTGGAACTAGGACCTGAACCCAGATCTCTGACTGCAACACCCTGCTTTCTTCATGCCCTAGCACTGGAAGGCAGAGAACAGAAATGGGCCCTGCTGATGTCCCAGGCACGAAGTGGTCTTGGAAACCCTGGGTCTGGTGGGCAGGTTACTCCTAGAGGGCATAGTGGGTAGTGCCCAGGCTGAGTTGGAGCCAATGTCAAACGTCTCCTGGCCTACAGGACCAAAGCTCCTGTAGAAAGCTCCTGTACCTCCTGAGAAAGAGCCATCTGCCAAAGAGTGCCCTCACTGTAACCCAGAATGAGCGGTGAGACACCACGCCAAGGGCTTAATGCCCTCTTCCCCAGTCCCAGACCCCCCCTTTGTCCTGTAACTTGTTTTGCTGTCCCCACCAATGCCCAAGCCAGGCAGAAGATTCCTTTTGCTGCTGATGCATCTACTTGGGGATTCCTTTTTTTCCAGCTGATTTGGACTGGGGTCATGGTTTCTGTCTTCTAAAAGTGCCAGACTGCAGCCTGACATTAAAGAGTCCATCTGACACTTTTGAGGGTTTAACTCAGCTTCCTCCCTCTGATGTTTATTCTTCTGGATTCTGGCAAAAGCAAAGAGAGGGCAAAACTAAATCTCACAGGCTCAGGAGTCAAAATCAGAATGAGACAACCAGAGGCCAGCTCTCTTTGGGCAACCCTCCCTTTCAGTGGCCTTGCCATCACCCCACTTCCCCTTCCACCCAGCAAATCTAAGCATGGGGCACCTGGCTAGCAGCCACATAGGAATGGGGGGCTTGTTGCTACTGGGGGTGTTCAGGAATGCCTAGGTTGGCACCTTTACACTTGGCACTGTCATCAGGGAGGTGGGTGAGGTCTTACAGACAGTAACCATGGTGAGCTCTGCCTGGGAGAGGCTTTCAAACTTTGGTGTGAGCTCCTCTTCTAGAGCTTCTCCCCAGCATGAATTTTCTGATGTCGAATAAGGTGCGAGCTCCCCCTGAAGGACTTGCCACATTTGTTACACTCATAGGGTTTCTCTCTGGTGTGGGTTTTATAATGCTCAATGAGGGCAGACCTTTGCCGGAAGGCTTTGCCACACTCATTGCACGCATAGGGTTTCTTCCCAGTGTGTATTCTCTGGTGCTGAATCAGTGCAGAGCTGTGGCAGAAGGCCTTCCCACACTGGCCACACTCATAGGGCTTCTCCCCCGTGTGGATCCGCTGGTGCTCGATAAGGGAGGAGCTCTGGCTGAAGGCTTTCCCACACTTATGGCATTTGTAGGGTTTCTCACCAGTGTGAGTTTTACGATGTTCAATCAGGTTGGAGCTCTGGCTGAAGGCCTTCCCACACTCTTCACATTTGTATGGTTTCTTCCCTGTGTGTATCCTCTGGTGCCGGATGAGGTGGGACCTGTGACAGAAGGCTTTCCCGCAGAGGTCACATTCATGGGGTTTCTTTAGAGTGTGGATTTTCCGATGCTGGCTCAGGCCTGAACTCTGGTTGAAGGATTTCCCACATTCCTTACACTGATAAGGTTTCTCTCCAGTGTGAATTCTCTCATGTTTTCTGAGACTTGAGCTCCGACTGAAATCTTTTCCACATTCTCTACACTCATAGGGTCTCTTCCCAGTGTGGGTTTTCTGATGTTGCGTAAGGGCTGAGCTCTGGCGAAAGGCTTTCCCACATTCCCGGCATTCGTAGGGCTTCTCCCCGGTATGGATTATCTGGTGTCTGAGAAGGTGTGAGCTCTGGCTGAAAGCCTTCCCACACTCACAGCACTCATAGGGCTTCTCCCCCGTGTGGATTACCAGGTGCCTGAGAAGGTGTGAGCTCTGGCTGAAGGCCTTCCCACATTCCCGACATGCATAGGGCTTTGCTGGTTGCGCAGTCCTGTGAGATTCCTTAGGGACCAAGTCCTCCCTGCCCACTTTCCCACAATCATGTTTGCTGGGTTCTTCTCCACCGTGGATTATCTGACACATGCTAAGGTCTGATTTCTGGAGGAAGGCTGGGGCAAATATTTCATCATCCTGGGGTATGTTCACTGAGGGGCCACTCTGATGCTGAACAGGGCTTGAACACAGACTGAAATTCCCCTCATAATCATCATGCTCCTCGTCTTGTTCCCCAAGAGGAATCTCCTTGTAGATAACAGCCATTTGTTCTAAACCTCTTTCTTGAAGAAAAGGGTCCCCCAGGTCCTCCTCTGGGAAAAGTTCTTCCTGCATCTCTAACCTATCCTGAAATATAAAAGTCTCACCAAGCTTGGTTGCTGGGGGTACCTCCATTGTGAATCTAGTATCACCCCCAATAATTATATTTCTTGAAAGATGTTCTTTGGGAGACACTTACTATTTTCACAGTCTGAAAAGAAAACAGGGGATATTATCAAGTCAGAAAGTCAGTTACCTTGAATGTGCCCCCTTCCTGTGCCAGAGTCTATGGTGGATATAACAAAATAAGTATAAGAAACAATCTTGACCTTGAAATGATCCCCACTAACTTAGAGACAAGTTTGATTTATCAGAAACAACTGTAGGAAAGACAGACAGACTCAAACACCACACCATGGTGTCTAAACTCTAAAGGCTGAGGGTATTCAGAAAAGTGGGCTAGAGCAAGAAGTGGAGCCTTTGTGGAAAAGGGGCAAGACTCCAGCTACTGGCGGATGTTGGGGATGGGTTTTTGAAGGAAGAGAGCAAACACTTCCTTCCTACATTGGGTCAGCTGCACGCCCTCCAGTCAGGTGTCCAAGCCAGAACCCTGGGAGCAGCCTAGACCTTCTCCCTCTGTTACTCCATATGTCCTGTCTGTCCATTTCCTGAGGCCTTAAGGGGTCTCTGCCTCTCTGTCCTCATTGCCAGGCCTCCATGTGACTCCTTAAGATTGTTTCAGTACCCACCTCCCAACTGACCACTTAGTTCCAGCTTCTACTCCTCCCTCTGCACTGACACCAGCGTCAAACACCCACACCACATGCCTGGTCGTGTGGTTTCCTGTCCTAGAATCTGAGGCAGCTCAACTCCCTACCAGGGCCCTTCATGCCCCGCCCTTCCAGGCCAGCTCCTGCCTCTCTTCAGCACACCCTTAACCTTCTAGCTCACCACCTCACCGGTGCTGCTGTTTCCTTCCCCTAATGGGTCCCTCCCCTTTCTCAGACTGCCACTGGCTCATCCTCTAGACCCAGTCCGTCTTCTCTGCATCTTCAGCCTCTGCTGGTCTCAGGCATGCCGCCTCACTGACCCAGAAGCTCTGTACGCACTCCTGCTGTGGCGCTCAGCATCTGGGTGGCAAACACTGTTTGCGAGACTCTCCCCACCACTGCCTGCGAGCTCCCTAAGGGCAAGGACTGTGCTTCTTCACTTCGGAACCCCCAGCCCCCAGAACAACAGAACAATTTCTGCACACACAGATGTTGAATAAATACATGACTGGATGGAGGAAAAGCCATTTGTTTTTGTGCTAGAACTGATTGATTGCCACATTTTTATTTTTATTTTTTTTTGCCAAAGAACTCTTTACTCAAATAAATCAGTCATCTGGGAGCTACAAATAAAGCAGACAAAAGCAGAGGTGCTCCCGCTGAAAGGCGGTGTTTATGTAGGGACAAGGAAGGAACATAGAACACCCCAGTCAGCCCCCATCCCACTGCGGTGGCCCCTGAGGGAGCTCCTCAGGATCCTGTTCAGAAACTGTGGTTAAAGGGAAGCTCCTCAGGAACCATAATAATGAGAACAACAGCTGTGTCCACTGAGCACCTACTATGTGCTAGACTCTCCCAGACCTTCTATAAACACATTGTGTTTAATCATCTTAACTCTATGCTAAGGTATTATTAGCCTTAAGCTTAGAGAATAACTAGCTCAAAGAACACACTCTATTAATCAAAATAGTTGTAATGGAACTCATTCCTATTTGGAAATTTTTTTTAATGAATTTTCCAATTGTGAAAAGCACAGTACTGAAGTAGTCTCAAATATTCTTTGACAACTGCAGGGCTTCGTCCCCTCCTCTTCGGAGAATTCTTCCAGTTCTCTCGCTTGACTGCATCAAGCCCATTAACCCACTGCGGTGGTGGTTCTCCTCTTCCGGCCCAGCCCTGCCCTGTCTAGCTTAGGCCCTCTTCATCTGTCCAGAGTCTAACTGCAAATGTCACTTCAGCTCACTCTCTGGCCAGCTGCTTGAGCCTTACTTCCTCGCCGGGCTGCAGTCAGCCTCTCACTACCAGCCCTCTCTGTCAATCACTCCTAAGATCTTAAATATTGCCAAAGAAAAGCATGCGACCGTGTATGGCACCGAGACAGGTGTCAAGTTTCCGATTTCAGCTGGGACCTCAGCACTCAGCTCCCGCAGGCAGCGGCCTCCCTGTTGCCGGTCCCTCTCTGCGCAGTCCTCGCTCTCCCATCCCCCTGGCATTCCTCACCAGTACCTCGTTCTCATAACCCTTCATTCCGGAAGCTGCAGATTGACAGCCTGGGGATCCTGCCACAGACATATTTTGTTTGGCTCTCAAAGAGCTGGGCTTTGCCTTTTCATTTGAGTTAGCTGCCAAAATAAAAACTCAGTAGATTTCTGGCTTTCTTTTGAAAAATGGTCAGGTGTAACTCTGTGGGTCCACCCCTTCACTAACCCCACCTTGCCTACCTGGCAGCTTCAAAGCTTTGAGCTTGACGGCAAACTCACCCCCACTCCCAATGCCATGCTTTATTCCCTTGGCTTCTGGAAGTTATTCCCCCCGCCCCTCTGATCCCTCCTTCTTGGTATATGTGGGTTGCAACTCCTCCTCCACCCACCTGTTCAATCCTGGTGCTTCCACGGTTCACCCCTTAGGGGCTTTCCATTCTCGCTATGTACCACCTTCATACTTAAGTATCTACTCTGTTTAAAAAGCTGGCAGTTCTTTATCTGTCTCCAACAATGTTTTAAATGTTTTTGGACCGATAATCCGAAAGTCTGGAACCCCTTCTTCCCACCTCTCTCGGAGCCTTCCCCGGCTCCTCCTGCATCCGTCACCCCATCCTCGGGGCGGTGGGGGGGGCCGGGCCCGGGCACCCGGCAGGCCCTCTGTCCAGTCAGGGATTCCTGGTTGGGGGCTCGAGAGCTGCCGCGGACCCGCATACGCCGCCGGGGCGGCGACGCCAGCGCCCGTATATGCTTCCCACCGTTGGGGGAGACCTACAACCGGGGCCACCGGAGGGACAGCTGGGCACACTGGCTGACGCGGAGCCGCTTACCTGGGCCGGGGCGGGGCCGCTCACCTGGGCCGGGGCGGGGCCGCGGGCAAGTGGGGCGGGGCCGCACCTGAGATGCTCCAACGCGCCGCAGATCCGGCCTCGCTCCGCCGCGGCTGCTGACGCGGACCCCGCGGCTCCCCGAGCGCCCCCAGCCCCGCCCCCGCCTGCGGGCACTTCCGGGACCGCTCTAGGCCGCGCGGAGGTCCTCGCGTCTCGGTGGTCCGGCCGCACTGGCGTAGCCTCCCGGGTTCGGGCTCGGGCTCGGGCTCGGGCTCGAGCTCGGAGGTGGGGTGGAGGGAAGGGAGAAACAAGGACAGAGGCGCGCCCTCTCAGTGGCTCCAGGCTGTCCCCGAAGTGCGTCCGGGCTGTGTGGAAACTAGAGATGGGCGGGAGTTGGCGGGAGTGCAGAGGAGGAGGAAACAGGCCGGGAGGGGCGGCCGGGGAGCGCCGTAGGTGCGGGGCCGAGTTCCCGCTGCACTTGCCCTGAGGGTGGGGGCAAGCCGGAAGCCGCGAGGGCGTCTGGGGTCTTCTGGGGTCTTCTGGAGAGGGGAACGGGTTCCCGGACCTGCGGAGTCCGTCACCCCGCACAGGCGCAGGGTCCTGTTAGGATTCCCCCAGCCCCCTGGGTAGCCCTGGGCCCGCCTGCCCACCCAGTCCCCGCAGAAACTGAGATGGCAAGGGGCCCAGTGAGGCGATGGCGGAGAGTGTGGGTGGGACGCTTTCTGGACCCTGGGATCCCCAACTCCGTGCATCTGAGGAATGGCCTCCAGACATGGGGTGACCCTTGGAACCTGTAGGGAAGAGGGGGTGTGCTTTAAGCTCCACCCCACCCCCATTCCCAGAGGCTCAGCTCTGCTTCTGATGATGAGACTGTCCCTCCAGCCAGTGCTTGTCCCTCAGTCCAGGGCTGCCCACGCGCCTCCTGCTTCTGGGAAAGCCTCCTTCAGGGGGCCATAGCCCTGTTACGGGAGACCAATAGAACCCAAGTTCCCGAGAGGAGGATGCTGCCCACTCCACCCCTGCCATCTGCCAACTGCCGTCAGGGCCTCCGGCTGTGGCCCACAGGTGCCTCTGACACACACACACGTCTAGCTGCCCCTCCAGACACACACACACACACACCCCTAGCTGCCCCTCCCCAGACTAGCAGCCTGGCCTCCATGGGGACCCAGTCACCCCATGAGCATTGACCACAACCAGCCATGCAGAGCTGGGAACAGCAAGGGCTGGTTCCTTTTTCTCTCCCTCCAGCTCCTTGGGTCACAGGAAGACCAGGCCACCATTCTGAGCCTCTGGGGACTAGTGGGGAGGCTGTGCCCCACCCCAAGAATATCAGGTGCTTCCTCTTCTGCAACAATCCAAGAATCCCTACTTCCCACACTCACAGACTGACCACAATTTTCAGCAGAGATCTCATGGCTCTCAGAAAAGTTATTGTTGACATGGTGAATATTATTAGCCCATTTTACAGAGGAGGAAAATCAAGGCTCAGAGAAAGTTGGGGGCCCAACATCAGGGGCAGAATCGGAAGGCAGACAGGAGGTGTCAACCCACACTCCACGGCTAGGACAGGTAGCCCACAGAGCAGTAATAATCCGCGTCGTCCTCAGGCTGCACGGGGCTGATGGTCAGGATGCAGGCATTGTGGGCTATGTCTGTGGCTGCTGAGAAGCGGTCAGGGATGTCAGGGGACCGGTGGTAGTCCTCCTCTGAGCGGAAGTAAAGGAGGTAGCGGGGGGCACTGCCTGCCCGCTGCTGGTACCAAGACACACCATGCTCCCCGATGGTGGCATGGCGGGGGCTAAGTATGCAGGAGAGCTGGGCCACTTGGCCTGGGAAGATCAGCAGTGCATCAGGCTGGGCCAGGACTGGCTGGAAAACTGAAAGAGACAGACCCACTCAGGCCTGGTCTGGGTCCCCACTCTTCTCCCCCTGAAGGCCTGGTCAGACTCAGAGGAGACTCTGGCTCGAAACAGTTCATGGCCCAGTACCATGGGGTCAGCACTGGATGGGGCACAGAGTTGGTGAGCCCTAAGTCCCCACAGTGCCTCACCCCTAAGGATTCATGTTCAGATGAAGGCCTAGAGTTCAGAGGTGGGACTGGGGGCCTCCGGGTCCTTCTGCTGCTCTCCCCACCCCTTGCCCTGCAGACCCCCATTCCTTTGGTCTTACCGGCTCCTCCACACCCTGGCTACAGACTAAGCGCCCCCAGGAAGCCTCCTGGGCTGTACCACCCATCAGCTCAACCTCAGGAACTGGTCACTGGGAAACTTCCTGGGGTTCGGTCATGACTGAGGCCCTGTGGGGAAGGGACCACCCACACGAACTTCCCCTGTGGAAAACTAAGAAGGCAACCAGCTCCAGTCTCTTCTAAGACCCTAACAATCAGAGTCTGAAGGGACGCTACTGATTTGGTCATTCACAAATGGGGAGACTGAAGCCCACACAGAGATGTGACTTGCCACAGGTCTAGAGCAGAGCCATCTGTAACCAGTTCTCCCCTCCACCTCAATGCCCTTTACAGAGCCCTCTCAACTGCCCACATTGAGTTGCCTACTTATAGGAGCCTTCTGGAGCCAGGGTCATCCCCCATCCCACCCCCAGGTGAGCCAGGCCCAGGGAGGGCTCACCTGCCAGAAGGACCCCAGTAAGAAAGAGGGCCAGATGCCAGCAGGCCATGGCCAGACGCAGGGAGGCAGGCGGGAGTTGTTCTGTGTTCTGTTGGGCAGGCTCCAGGTGCTTCAGGGCACATGGGGCAGAAGAGGCTGCTGGACCACAACAGGGCATGCAAATAAGCCCATTGACGGGGGAGTTTTTTGGGGGTGTGGGTTGTAGTGCTGGGTCCCCACAGCCAGGCCTCATTTCCCCAAACATCAGGGTACTGGCCCCTGGGGATCCTTTTGAGAACAGGAGCCCAGAAATCCACACAGGCATTTACAGCAGGTGGCTGCTTTTTTACTGAGTTATAACTCACTTACAATAAGGTGTACAAATCTGAAGTGTATGGTTTGATGATTTTATGTGTATATATATACATCCCTGCAACCTCTAGCCAGATCAAGATTTAGAATATTTCCATCTCCCCAGAAGGCTCCCTCATGCCCCTCCCCCACTGGTAACAGCTCCTGCACCCACAAGGTGAGCATCATGCTGCCTTCCAGCACTCAGATTGGGTTTGCTTGTTCTAGAATGACAACTATAAATGGAATGATAGTGTGTTCTCTTCTGCTCAACTTCATGAGAGTCATCCGTGAGTGCAGCGATGTTTAATTCATCCTCATAGCTGTGTGTAACCTATTGTGGGGATAAATCACGCTTAGTTTATCCATTCTCCTGTTATTAGGCATTTGGGTGCTTTCCAGTCTTTGGCCATTATGAAGAAAGTTGCTGCAAACTTTCCTGTCAATGTCTTTGGTGCACATGTGTTCTCATTTCTGCCGGATAGACTCAGAAGGCCAGAACTGCTGGGTGGTAGGGAAGATGTATGTTGCACGTTAGTAAATACTGCCAGCGATCCCAGTGTGGCTGTGCCAATCTGCACTCCCACTAGCGGGTAAGAGAGTTCCAAGGACCTCCATGCCAGTACTTGACATGATCAGTTCCTTTGATTTGCCGGATGGAGGGGAACTGACTTTGGTTGGGATTCAACCCAAGCTGGGATTCAAGGTTAAATCCCAGATCCTCCTCTTAAGAAGATGATTTCAGCCAAGTTACTGTGCCTCAGTTGCCTCTTTGTGCCTCAGTTTCCTGCTCTGGAAAATAAAGATGAGCATAGTGCCAGCCCAGGAGTTATGCAGATACAAAGGGCTTGTCTGGTCAGTGCCAAGCACAGTGTATGTACTGCCCGTGCCTTTTATTTTCTGGACATTGCTGCTTTGGCTTCTGAGGCCTTGCTGACCTTGGAGGGAATGCTCTGCCAGGGTGGGCCAGTGCCTAGAGATAGTAATAACTCCCGTGAGCGTGCACACCAGTGGACCCAGAGCTCGGGCTCCCAACCACCTCCCTTAGCATGGTGCCCTCTCACTCTGGACTGCTGTCCACCTGCCCTAATCCCCCAGGGGGTACCAGACAGCCAGGGAGGTCCCTATGCCCCAGAGCCCTGAAGGCAGTCCAACTAGCCCATCCTGAGCCTGCTTCCCCTGCCCACGGGCTCCTCCCCTCAGAAACCACAATAAAGGCCCCTGTGCACAGCACGGCTCCCTCGGCCTGCCCCAGCCTGGTGCCTCTCTTGGTGGCCGCCTGTGGTGTGGCAGCCCCTCCTCTTAGGATCTGTGGAGAACAAACTATTGTTAAAAAGCAAAACTCAGGCACATAAATTTGAACATCTAATTGACTATTAAGCAATTTGTGAATGGGGCACATCCCGTCTAGCAAGTAAAGATACTCTGAGGGGCTGCAGAAAGGGAGAGGTTTTTTAAAGGCAGGACAAGGAAGGTATAAACAGAAAAAGGGATTATTTGCGGTGACGTCACCTTCATTTGGGGACAAAGGGGTCTTTTGAGGTGGTTTACCTCTTCTCCCTTTGGGGAACAGAGAGGGCACATGAGAAATTACCTCATCGATGCTGCCCAGACAAATGCCTGACTGACCACCTTTCTTGGGGAGGCCAAAACTGCAGTTACATCGGGCATTCAGTCTGGCCTGGTGATCTGACCTAGTAGTAGGGACCCCATGTTAGGCCTGTGATTTTCTTTTTAATACTATCTTCTCCGCAGTAACCATCTCCTGATCTGTTGGCCTTGCCACACCTAACTAATAATAAAACTAACTAAAACTGCTCTAGTCAACTAGCAGCCTCAAGAACTTCCTTGGGGGAGGTCATAAAGCCCCTCCACAGGTCCCTTTCCATCCTGACACCTCCTTAGGGCATCTTCATGACACTCCAGGCACAAGAGCCCTCCACCCCTTCTCACAAGTGCTGGAGACAAACCCCCCAGATGACAGAAAGCCGGCTGTCAGAGCAGAGGCGCTGTTCTGGCATCTGATTGCAGCCACTCCTGAGCTGATTCTGCAGGACACAGGTCCCCAGATACAGTGGTGTCCCAGGAATAAAGTGCCCTCTTTTAAATACGTTTGGGAAATGCTGCCAAATGCACGGTGCTGATTCTGACGCTCACTGCGCACTGAGCACCACGGTAGCACTTAAAAGTGTCAAACCACATTTAATCCTCACAAGAGCCCTGCAGAGAGGTTGGAGGCCTCACTGCTGGACAAACACAAACACCTAATCATCGGTGAGGGTTTGGGGGTGGAGGGAGGGGATTTCTAAAACCCTGGGGAAAAGGGAGCCAATGAAGGTTAGGGGCCTGCCCCAGATACCCACCCACTGGGTACCCTGGCTGGAGAGGTCTGGTCAGGGCTTGGCGGGGCCAGAGATAGAAACAGAGAGACAGAAACCAGCCAGTGTTGGGGGCCAGGGTGCAGATAAATATGAGACAGGGAAAGATGCCAGAGACAGAAGGGAGATGAGAGAAGGAGAGCCAGAGAGAGAGACGGCTAGGAAGCAAGTACACATGACCCACTAGGCATCCCAGAGGCCCAGCCACAGCCAGACAAAAAGAGGGACAACGCAAAACACTGCTTTCCTGTGTGGCACGCTGGAAAACATCGGCAGCTTCTTACAGAGTTAAGGATCCACTCACCGTATGACCCAGCAATCCTGTTCCTGGCATTTACCCTAGAGAAATGAAAACTTCTTTTCACAGAAAAACCTGTAAGTGAATGTTTATACCGGCTTTATTCATAATCAGCAAAAGCTGGAAATAACCCGAAACAAAGGAGGTGAATGATCAGCAAACTGTGGTACACCCAGACAATGGGATCCTCCTCAGTGATAAGAAAGAATGAGCCCTGATACCCGCGACAGCCCGAGTGAATCTCAGATGCATCGTGCTGAGTGCAAGAAGCCAGACTCTAAAGGCTCTGCATCGTGCAACTCCCTTTCCATGATATTCCGGAAAGGGCTGGGGCAGAAAGCGGAGCAGTGCTTGCAGGGGCTGGGGTCCACTACAAAGGGTCATGCAGGAATTCGGGGGGTGATGGGAGTGTTCTGCATCCTCCACTGTTGTGGTTCTATGAGATTGCTCCCGACACAAAAACACTAACAAGGGTGAATGTTACTGTATGTAAATCACACCTCAATAAACTAGACCTAAAGGAAAGAAACAAGGACAGAAGAAGAGAGGTTGGGAGCGAGCAGGAAGGCAGAGGGGGAGAGGAAGGGAAGAGGCCTTGAGTCGTTAGGAAGTCTGCAGAGATAGTCAAGATCCCCCGCCTCAGCCACGGCCACAGCCGCAGCCCCACCAACTCACCACGTGGGTTTTCCAAGGGCCAGCGCCGGCCCCCTGGAACCCGACCCCCTTTCAGCCTGGGGACTGCCTCTGCTGGTGGGGGATGTGGACCCCACAGCTCGGCTAGTTCCCCAACTATAGCCTTGCCTCAGGGAATGCTCATACTCCCGCCCCAGACCCTGTTTCTGGGAAACTGGTGGGGAAGGCATTTCCTGCCCAGACAACTTGGCAGCTCCCACTGCCATGGAGACCAGCCTGGAAGCTGGGAGGGGCTCAGTCGTCTCCTGCTGCTCTGACCCTGTGAGCAGAAGAGGAGGAGGCCGGGGGTCCTGGACTAGCTGCAGGGACCCCTCCAGCCCCAAGGGTGACCAGAAAGGGACCTATATAAGCCTGGGTGCCCCCACCCGTCCCCCCAAGTGTACATCTCCTGGCAGGACCCCACCCCAGAATAGATCTCAACCCCAGCTCCTTCCTTAATCAGGAAGTGGAGGGCTGGGGGATCAAAGCCCCACATCTGCCTCCTCTCCCCTGCAGCATGCTTATCACAGTGATGTTTGGAGGTAAGTGGGGTCGCCTGTCCCCACAGACTGGTGGGGGTCAGTGCACTCAGGGGCTGGCTTCCCTCTGCCTGGCCGAGGGGAGGGGGGCAGTACAGGGAAGGGGGGTGCATATGGGGCAGGGAATGGGGAATCTGGGGAAGTGGCTCTGTGCGGAGGTCCGTCCAGGGCCTGGAGTCCCTTTAGGAGAAAACTCCAGCGGGGTCTTGGGAAATTCACAGGAGTTCCTCTGGTGGCATTTTTTTAAACCGCACAGTCTCTTAGCCCTTCAGTCAGTGGTCCTCAAGCCTCGGGGCACACAGGCACCTGAGGCTCTAGACACAGGGGCGGGTTCCTCCGCGAGCAGGCGGGGCTGGAGCGGGATCAGGCCTGGTATGAGAGGCTCGAGTTGTGCATCCGCATCTCAGGAGACGGCCGGAGGCGGGGCACAATGCTAATCCTGTAGCCCAGCACTGCTCCCTGCTTTGGTTAGGGAAGACGAGTGGGGGGAAGCAAGGGTCCCAGATTAGGGGAAGTAAAGGATTTCACCCACTCGCCTCTTCCCACAGCGGGCTGCAGGGAGCTGCTGAACCCCTGGTGCAGCCTGGTGACCCTCACAGCCCACCTGAGGCAGAGGGGGCAGGTGCCCCAAGATGGTGAGGGGGAAGGGAGAGCTGCTGGGGAGGAGTGGCCCAGGGCCTCCAAACAGGGGTACCAACCCTGTCCTGCCTCCCTCCCTGGCCTCCCAGCAAGCATCGCCCTCCTGTCTGAGGATGGACACCTGGTGAGCCTGGAGGAGGGGGCTTCCCAGGCCCCCCCCATGGGCAGCACCCTGCTGCAGGAGCGTGGGACCTATGTCCTCGTGCAGATCATTAGTAAGTGGGGCCCAAGACCCCTGGGGTTATTTTGGGAGGTAAGAGGGGCTGTTACAGTATGTACACAGCCAGCTGGGCTGGGAGGAGGTTGGGAACTTTGGCCGGTTTACATCCGGTTAGATGCTTCTGAGCGTTCCCTGTACTGTTGTTCTCTTGGGATATGGGGAGCGAGGGTATGAACAGACCTGCTCACCTGGCTGGTTCCAACATGGAGTGGACCCTGACTTCACACCCCTTGGCGCCTAGACAGCTCCTAGGCCTGCCGTGCAAGGACCAAGGGAGGGTGTCACCCTATTTCCCAGAAATCCCCTCCCTCCTGAGAAAACCCCACCTACCTCATGAATACTCCACCCCCTGCTTAAACTCCCTCTTTAAGACCACCCAACCCACTCCCACAGGGCTATTCACCTTGTCTCTGCAGCTGCCCTGCTCCCCATCCTTGTGTGTACTTTGCTCAAAGCTGCTCTTTGCCTGCACCTGCTGCACCTGCCTGAGATGAGTCAGGAACCCTCCCCCTGGCTGAGGTTTCACCCAGAATGAGGGAGGTCTCCCCAGACTGGATTGCCCAACAACAGGGTAACAGCACCTAGGGACCACCCAGGACCCTGCCCAACACCCCCCACACCCACTTTGGCAGTGATCTAGTCCAGACCCTAGCCAAGGCCTGCTAATAGGTTGAGTAAGAAACCAGAATGGGGACCCCTGGGCCAGCCAGGAATCTGCCTTCTTCGTCCCTCCGCAGAGGGGGAGGGCGGGGCGCTTACCCGCTATGAGTCCCTGCTGGAGAACCTGGGTGACTGGTGTCCAGAGCTGGCAGGTGAGTGTCACTGAGGAGCCCCGTGGGGAGGGTGCCCCTTTTCCCAAACTCCCACAGGCAAGGTTTCCTGGGCCTTCCAGAGGAGCTACGCTGGCTGTCTGGCCTACCCCCGACGGGTGATGGCCGGAGGAGACGCACAGGCACACGGCGTGGCCACCAGGAGCAAGGTCCTCCTTCAAGGCCCCGAAAGGTGGGCTCCTTACCATCAAGGACCCACTAGCTGGGACCAGGAGCCAGGTAAGGAAGAGATGAGACATGGACACCTGGGGGGACACTGATACTGAGAAGTGGGACCTTTTCCCAGGGGAACAGCTTGTTTGTGCTTCGAGGTAGACCCCCAGTGCCAACCCTCTCCCCCACCCCCACATATACCCACAAGATGGCACACAGGCTGGAAACAAGACAGGACTCCACCATTTGGCTGGAGTGTAAGTGCTTAAGGGCAGGCACGTCCTCAGTGCCCGGGCATGTTGTAGGGCCTTGTATACAGTAGGTATTCAATGCAGAGCTGTCAGATGAACTCAGTGACTGGAAGCAGCACAGTGTGACAGCGAGGCTTGCACTGGTTCTGAAGGGCCTGCTTCTTGTGACCTGGCACACCACAGCCAAGTGTCTGGGCTGGACTCAGAGCCAAGGCAATTGGCCCTGACCTCTGTCTTGTGTGATCAGGCCTAGAGACCCTGCAGCATTCCTCTTGCAGAATCTGGGATTACTGAGAAATTGCGTTAGCAAAAGGAACAAGGTCACAGACAGGACCTGAGGCTGCCTTGGGGTGGGGGTGGGGGTGGGTGGGAGGGTGTCCCCTAAAAAGTGACTACAGAGAAAGGGATCCAGGGGCAGAAGGGTTGAGGGACCATCCCTGAGGGGGGTGACAACAGGCTCCCCCAGGGATTCCAGCTGAGTCAGATGCCCTTGAGATCACTTGCTAATGCCTCACCACCCCCACCTGGAGTGTCTGAGGCTGTCAGATTACAACAGGGCTCCTCCCTCCCCACCCAGTTTACTTAAGGTGCAGCATTCCACCGTGGGCAACATTCATCCATCTACCCTCCCCAGCCCACTTGCCATCTGTGGTGACCCCAGCAGACAAGCCAGCTTGAGAGGCACACGGCAGGCTTTGGTCTAAAATAAACTCTTTTAATTGCACATTTGCGTCTCGGGTATTCTGTGGGGTGAGAAACCCCCTCCTCACTGCCAATCCCAGCTACATGGGTACAATCTGACGTCGTGGTCGGCTGCCGGTGACAGGGTGGAGGTGGGTGCAGGGCCCGTTCAGGAATCTGCACCCATCCGCGCAGTCTCTTCACGGCAGGGAGCTCAGACCTGCAGAGGGAGGCACAGCGCAGGTTGGTGTCAGCCTGCAGGAGCAGAAAGATGGACTGCCGCCCCCGCGCCCTTGCCACAGCCAGGGCTGCCTGCTCACCATGGTTGTACTTGCACTGCTTCAGGGCCTCACTGAAGCCCTCGCACAGGGTCAGGTCACTCTGTGTGGTGGAGCAGTCCAGGAACTGCTTGATCTCGTAGGCACAGGGCCCCATTTGCAGGGCCTGGGGGGCAGCATGAGCAGGGGCCTGGGGCATGGCACAGCAAGGTCAGCTTGGGGTTGGCACCCCAGCAGTGGGCTCCAAAGCTGGGGGCCACCTGCCTCTCCACAGTCTCAGCCCAGGGGCTCCTGGCAGGCTGACTCACTCAGACAGACAGGGCCTGTCTAGCCTCTGCTGCTTCCTCTGTGAAACAAGGTGAGCCCAAAGCCCTCCCACAGCCACTCAACTGACGCTAGTGCTGGTGTAGATGGCATTCCCCAGCTGCCTCACAATGGGCACGCTGGGCAGGGGCATGGTGGGAGGCAGGAGAAGGCTTTACATAAAAGCCTGGGGCTTGGAGTATGAGGCCCAGCCCCACAAGTTCTAGCACCTTCGTAGCCACGCTGATCCTCATGACCCCTGACCGTGCCACTAAGTCTGCATTTGGCTCAGAACTGGTGGGGCACCTGGTTTGGACAGGCCAGCAGGGAACAGGCCCAGAGTCACTGGCTATCCTTCGCCCTTGGGTGCAAGGGTTATAGGGCAGACCCAGAGCTGGGAGAGCAGGGACACAGAACTCGAACATTCCTCCCCTCTGCTAAGGTTAGGTCACATGGGCCGGTCTCTGAACCTCTAAAGGCCTTGGCTTCCCCATTTTTAAAGGGCTGGTTGGTGTCTGTCCCTGAAACTGTAGGGACCCTGAGCTCAGAGTTGGGGCTGAGAGCCTGCCTGTGAGTGACAGGAGGCCAACAGCAGAGTGGGGACCAGGACCCCGCTTAGGCAAAGTCCTGGGCCCTCGGCACTCGTGGGACAGTCCCGCAGCTCCCTGCATGTGTCCTTCCGAGGGGTCTCTGTTTCTCCGGAGCTCCCTGCTCACCTGCTGAGCGGCAGGCTGGGCAGGCTCTGAGTTACCCCCGCTGAAGGCTCCGGTCAGGGCGCTGCCCATCACGTGTCCCACGGCCGAGCCCACGGCTACCCCTGCGGCCGTGGACGCCATCTGCGCCATCAGGCCCGGCTGGCCTGAAGGCGCTGGGGCCTGGGCCGCGGCCGAGGGCGGCGGGTGCGCGGGCGGATGGGCAGAAGGCGCGGCGGTGCGGCTGCGGGACGGGGGGAAGCCGGGTTAATCCTGGCCGGACCCCAGGGGGCCTGCGGCTCCTGGAAGCGCCCCCTCTTCCTCCGGGAGGATGGGCGACCGCCGTCTTAGACACGCGGCTGCGGTCCCCGCCGCCCCTCCCCCCAAAGATGGCGCAGCCGCCGCCAAGGTCGCGCTGTCACGCCCTTGGGGACGGGCCCCTCTTCCCTAGCCTTCTCCACTCCCGGCCCGAGTCCCGCTCGAACCTGGCTGACCGGGCAGCCGCGCTACGACTCCCACGGGGCATGGTGGCGGCGGTGCAGCCCGGCCGAGCTGAGACACAGACGGCGATCGCGGCAGCAGCTCTGCCTCGGGAACGACCGGCAGCTCCCTCCGTGGCCGGGGAAAGGGGCGGGGCCTGGGCGGGGCCTCGGGGACACACCCCCAGCGGTAGGCGAGGGGCGGCACCTACCCTCACGCTGGTGCCCGGGACCGCTGCTGCCAGCCGACCTCCCCCTCTAGTCTTGGCGCCGGTCCCTCCTGGAAATCTGACCCTGTCACCTGCCCGAGCTGTGAGGTCCCTGGGGACACAGGCTAATGCTGCAAAGTGCCGAGGGCTTATGCTGAAGCGATGGAACAGGCCCTACAAAGACCACCGCGGAGCGCAGAGAGTGGAGTTGGGTGCTCCCCGAGTTCCAAGGGAGTGAAAACAGGGACGTGACTGAGGCCATCAGGGAAGGGGCACGAGGTGCCAGGCCAGGCTCTACTCCTCTCCCTCCTATCAGACAGGGTTTCCTGACTATTGCGTAGCCCCTGGGTCGCGGCGATTCCAAAGCGGGACGAAGTACCCAGAAGTCGGCTGGGCGCGACCATTCCCCAGAGCTTCCGCCAGGGGGCGTCCGGAACCTCTCTTCTACTCCATCCCTGCCAAAATCCGCTGCAGACGCGGGCAGCCGTGGACAGCACCTTGGAATGCAGTGAGGCCCCCCAAGCAACCCTGCACCCCACCTGACCTCCCTGCCCCACGGATGCAGCGCAGGACACTGACAGCGCTTAGGCGACATTAAAGCAGCATGTCCATCCCAAAGGCTGTGACCTGAGTGTCTAGGGGCATTTACGCAGGTTTGAATCCTGCGGCCTCACGATTTTACTACCTTGGTTCCAGGCCAAGAGAAGGGGGGAGGCGCGGATTTAGGATGCTTTCCAGCCCTTGAGGAACTTTTTTTTTTTTTTGTATCATTAATCTACAATTACATGAAGAACATTATGTTTACTAGGCTCCACTCTTCACCAAGTCCCCCCCACAAACCCCATTACAGTCACTGTCCATCAGCGTAGTAAGATGCTGTAGAATCACTACTTGTCTTCTCTGTGTTGCACAGCTGAGGAACTTTTTAATGGTCTGTTTTGAGTGACTTCGCAGAGTTCATGTTAGTATCCTGGAGGGGAGAAGCCCTGAGTACTTTACCCTTCCCCATCAGAGTCCGGTGCCCCCGTGGGAAGTCTGTGGCACCGGGATTGTGGGGAGGATGAAATCACCCAGAGCGAAATCGAGTCACTTTTGAAGAAAAAGGTCGCTTACAGTCCGGGTAGTAAAAATCACCACTGTCTTCCATTTCCTCGACCTGTAGGGGTCCCTGCGGGGCCTTCTGGAGAAGCTGGGGAGGCTCCCTGGACTGATGGGGAGGGGGGTGAACCGGTCAGATCGCCCTCTCCTCGGTCCCAGCCTCTCTCCCTTCTTAAGCCCAGCATGGGTGCCTGCATCCTCTCCTTGCGGCCGCTCAGGAGCCTTTTCGCCAGGACAGACGCGGCTGCTGGATTTTGGCTCTGCAGGGTGCCCGTGTTGGAGCGGGCTCCCTGGTGAGGTGGCTGGTCACCTCGGGCAGGATGTGAGGGTGTCCTTCCAGCTTACGGAAACCACCTCCTCCTTTGATTCTCACCTCCTCTCCCTCCGGTCTCAGGAGGCTGGCCCAGAAGGGCCTGAGGAGCATGTTAGTCTCTGGCCAGTGGACAGTCTGGGCGGCCAGTGCCCCACTCAAACATGGCCCCCCACCCCCATGGCCTTCTGACTGTACCCCCCTTCCAACTGACCAGTTGGAAGGCCGGCTGACCCCCCCAGGAGCCTGCTGGTGTGCAAAGCCTGTCTGGTCCCTCTCTCTTGGGGCCTCAGCTTTCCCATCTGTAAATTCTCTATGGTTCTGCCCCAAGCTAGGGGGATGGCCAGCCGCCTCCATATGCCTCCGTTTCCCCTGGGACACTTCCCTTCTCTCACAGGGGCTCTTGTGCCAACTTCCAGATGGATCCGGAAGGCTGTGAAGGGGGAGGGGGGCCTTGCTCAGGGGCACAACCACCTGTCACAGGCTAGCAGGTCAGAGGTCAGGCCACCAGGGAGATCAGCCGGGGATGCGCCTTCCCTTGGTGGGGGTGGGGACGGCGAAAAGTGAAACCCGACTCCTCTCGGAGTCCCCACCGCACAGCGGGGAAACTGAGGCCCGTAGCAGCACCAGCTGGCCACAGGTCACCCAGCACCGGGTTTCTGAAAAAAGGCTCGGCCCGCGCCGAGGAAGGACCGGGTCTCCGGGCCCCCTGCTGCTGCCCGGCCACCTCGTCCACCTCCCCCACGCCGGCCGCCGCGGCCACGGGGAGCCTCCAGAACAAAAGGCGCGGGGGCGGGGCCGGGGCGGGGCGGAGGCTATAAGGGGCGGCGGCCCGGCGCGGCCCAGAGGCCCAGCAGCCCCGGGGCGGATGGCGCGGGCCGCCTGGCTCCGCGGCGCGGCCCCGTGCGCCCTCCTGCTCCCGCTGCTGGTGCTGGCGCTCCCGCCGCCGCTGGCCCCGCAGCCGCCGGTGAGTGCCAGCCGGGCGGCCGCTCCTCGCTAAGGGGGCGCCGGGCACGCGGGCTGGGCTCAGGGGCCCGACTGCACCCACGGGGGCGCCCGGGGTGGCCTGGCCCGGCCCATTTCCCGAAACGCTTTGTGGGTCCCGGTGGACGTGACAGACGGTGAGCTTCCCGTCCCTGGAAGTGTGCAAGTGGAGCCGCGCCGGAACGCTCCGGCTGATGGGGCGCGGGACTGGGCACTAGACGCTCGCCCCCTCCCAGCGTGGGGACCTGCCCCCCCGGGCCCCAGCCGTGTGCACCAGCGCAGGCAGCAGCGGGAGTGCCTACAGGGTCCCCTGTGCACCACAGGGACAAAGCGCAGCAGGTCTCAGGCTGGCGGCAGCCTCCAGGTGTGTGGCCTCGTTGCACACACCTCCAGGGGTGCCATGGGCCATGGGATTATAAAGGGCGGGGGTGGGGGCGTGGAGCGGGACTGAACCCGAGCCTGGAGGAGGTACTACCATATGGGCCCCTGCAAGTGACAATCTGGGGAGGTGTGGAGTTGGGACAGCATGAGTGACAGCTACAGTGCGGATGTGTGACTGAAAAAGAAGACGGCCAAGGGTGGGCAGTTGACACCCTCAGAGAGCAAAGCGAAGGGGAGAGACAGTGTGAGCAGAAGGGGAGAGAGCAGTGAGGGCGGAGCGAGGAGAGGGGGACAGCCACGGGGCGTGTGTAACAGCCTGCGTATGCCCAGAAGGCTGCGCCCTCCCTTTGAGCTGGGGCTGCAGGGGGCCACTCGTAGCTGCTGCCAGGCAGAGCCTGGGCAACTGCAGGCCCACAGCCCCCTGGATGGGGGGGTCTACTCCCACCACAGTTGAGGCATGTGGGCAGCTCAGGCAGGGATGTGAGCCTTAGGAGGTGTGGGGGTCAGGGGGCAGGGGCTGGTCTGGTGAGGAGGGAGTCCTGGTCCCTTTGTCCAGCCATGCCAGCTCTGCCCTAGCCCTGGCTGTGTGGGAGCCAAAGGGGGTGGGGATGGAGGGGAGAGGGGGCACCTCAGTGCAGAGCTCTGCCTCTTCCCAGCTGCTCCCAGGCCCCCTGAACTTGGATCAGAGTCGGGAATCACCTTGGGCAGCAGCTGACCCCGCTGGTTGGGGAATGGGAGCTCTGGGTTTGAACCCGGTGATTCTGAGTTAGTCTTCTTGTGCCTCATAACCTCACACCCTCAGTCTTGGAAGGGTGGGTGGGAGATGACAGTGCCCACCGCTAGGCACTGAGTACTAAATGAGGGGAGGGGAGGCAGGGCACAGCCAGTCACACTGGAGATAGTATGTCGTCTGTGGCCACCACTTTGACACTTGTCCAGGGTCAGTTGGGGCTGGATCTGAGCGGGGCTGCTGTCTGTCACTCTGCAGATATGCAGGGAGCATTTAGGGTCGCCTCCTGGTGTTTATTCCCAGGCTGTCATCAGCAGGGCCAGGAAAGCTCTGTAAATATTTATCCGTCCCACTTCGCAGCTCTCCTGGTTGGTGAAAGTCCCCACTGCAGTGGGATGGATGCTACGTTCCCTCCTGGAGCAGGGTGGCTGGGAGAAAATTAGACCATAGTGTCTGGGGAAAGAGGGACTTCTGCATGCTGGCTGTGTGACTTAATCAGGTTGCTTGATCTGAGCCTCAGAGGGGCAATGGTGATGCTCCTCTTTCTTACCCTGTTGGACCAATAGCAAACGGAGGCCCAGAGACAGGCACAACTAGCCTGCCCTTACCCAGCAGTTTCGTAGTCTGGGGCCCTCCTTTGTCTCCTTCTATAGGGTGCCTACCTTTCTCTAGATTGGAAGTTGATGCAGAGGCTGCCCCCAAGCCTCTAGACCAGGCAGGAGATTGAATCAACTGAGAAAGTCCGTGAACATGTTTGAGGCTGTGGTTTGGTGCCCTCCGGAGGAGGGAGGGGTGAGCGAGCCAGGCACCCACCACATGGCAGGTGGTGGGAGGCTGCTGGTCGAGGAGTAATAGGAAACGCACCGGAAGAAGAAACACTTGTTAGCAATGTGGGGTTTGGAGACAGGCCAAGAGCTGAGGGGCTTGGATGGAGGTATAAGCCCCCGTCTAGGCCCAGCTCTTGCCTGGCTCGCTCTGTGGCTCTGGGCAAATTCTTGACCTCTCTGGATTCTATTTCTTCCTCTGGGAAATATAGTGATGCCTGCTCCCCTCCCCACCCAGGGCTTTGGACAAGGCCACGGGTGTTCCATGCCCACCACTCCACCTCACTAAATCCCAGCAGCCCTGGGAAGGCCAAGCACACCCATCTTAGAGATCAGCAAGCTGCTTCATGCCAGATCGTACAGCTGTGGCATCTGGCCCCAGGCCAGAAAGGACGCAGAAAGATGGAATATGGGAGGTCAGCAGGGCAGGGAGCACATATTCCATCCCAGTAATGGGGAAACTGAGGCCAAGAGCTGTTAAGTGATGGACCCCTCCCCAAAAATCCCAGTGACCAGAAGCCTCAATCCCAGTGCCTCCAAGGCCCACGAGTGTGACATGGACAGGGGTCAGGAGGCCTCTGACTTTCAGGGAGACCCTGAAATGACTCTTCTTCTCTGGACCTGCAAGCTCCCTCCAACTGCCATTCCTGCTTATGATTTAAAGACTGGAGATTTTGGGAGAGCTGAATACCATGGGTGTTGGGAGCTATAGGACATTTAGTGAGAGCAGATTCATAAGTGTAGGAGGGAGGGTCCCCAGGAGCAAGGAGCCAGGCCACGGAAGAGGCCCTTCTTTGTGCCAGAGCTGCAGCGAACATCACAGAAGAAGGTTCTTTAGCCCTTTCCATGGCACCATCCCCATTTGACAGATGGGCAAGTCAAGGCCAAGAGGGCAGTGACTTGCCCAGGGTCATTGTGGCAGGCACAGGGCCTTCTGAATCTCAGACTGTGGCTCTTCCAGCTGCACTGAGAGGGCCAGAATCCAGGGATCTGGGTGTGGGCTTTGTGTCCCGTTGGGGCAGGAGAGGAAGGGACGATGTGTGTGCCTATTACCCACCCTCCTTCCAGGACAGGCTGCTCCAGGGACAGAGGAGAGGGGAGGTTTCTGCCCACAGGCATAAACAGCGGGCATGCTGTGCTGTGGGCTGTTCAGAGCTCCCAGGGGATGACACAGCCCTGCCCTTCCCAGTGGTGGGGGAAGGAATCTGTTTATCCTGGAGGTCAAGTGGGCTGTGGGAGGGGCAGGCCCTCACGGCTAGTCACACAGACCTGGAGCCCGAAGCCTCAGCGTGTGACCTTGCATACACTTTAACAGAGGCTTGGGGGTGGAGGTTCGGTGAGCCTGGAGAGTGCCTGGGAAGTAGCAGGTGCTTAATAACTTCCTGCTCCTTCTCTCCTCTCACCAAGTGAGGCCGGCCTGGATCCCTCCCCTCGGGGATGGGCAACTCCATCCTGAAGAGCAGAGCGGAAGTAGCAGGAGGGAGGTGGACTGTAAGCAAAGACTGCCCACCCTTGCCAGCTGTTACTTGGGCAAGCTGCTTACCAACTCCGGGCTCTATTTGCTCCTCTGAGGAATGGGGATGATGGCAGTGCATTAGGGAGAGGCCCCTTCAGGGGCTAAGTGCGTGGGACTGCTGGTAGGGACCCGGCCTAGATACATGTGAAGCACAAGGGCGAGAAGTACCTGTAAGAATAAGCCCAGTGACTGGGCTGTGCCAGGTATCAACCATTCGGTAAGCATGCTCTGAAACTGGGGGAAACTGGCCCACGGTTCTCCTTGTACCCCATGTAGCTGCACCCATGGGTGTACAGAAGACTCTTTCCTAGTGGGGTGCTGTCGGGGGTTCAGTCTGGTGGCTTTGGGGTTGAGTTTTTGGTGGCCCCGGAATCAGGAGCTCGGGAGGGCTGAGGCGATGATCAGAGCCCTGGGGCAGCTCAGGGCCTGGGAGAACCGCCAGAAGTGGAGGGCGAGGGTGGGGCCTGGGCGCCCGGCTCCCACCCCAAATAAGGCTGTGGGAAAGCCAGAGCCGCCTAGACCCGACAGGCCCAGACCAGACAGGCACTGAGTCTGTCAGCAAACAGCCAGGTCCGTGCCTCTCCAACTTTGCACACACCCAGCCTAGCCTTTGCCTGTGGCGAGGGATGCCAGAATCCTCATCCAGCCCCACCATGCCCTTGCTGGATGGCCTCAAAGGGTCTCCCCACCTTCCTGGGCCTCTGCTTCTTTCTTGCATGAGAACTGTGACCCGGGCCCTGGGACTCCCAGAGGCTGGGAGCTCCAGGTCAGAATCATCTGCACGCACGGCTCCAGCAGCCCAGGGCTGGGCATCTGGTAACTGTGCCCCTGCACACCCCCCCCCAACGTGGAGCAGGCAGACAGACCACATCTAGCCCTGCCACGTGCCCAGGCCTGGTAGGTGTGAGCAAAACTGCCTCCTAAGAAATCAGATCTTAGCTCCAGGTACTCTTACCAGGTGCCTCGCCTCACACTCTGTTTCACACATGTCGCCCTAGATCGGCACTAAGCGAGGTTATCATCCCCTTTGGTCAGGTGGGCGAACCAAAGCCGTGCCCCAGGGCTGCGGCCCCTCCACAGCGGGGAGTGGCGGTGCTGGGTGTTCTGGGCAGGAGCTCACTCACATAACTGGAGGGGGTCCTGGGAAGAAATGGAGAAGCAAAGGTGTTTGCCAGGGTGGAAAGCAGTGCGGGGAGCAAGAGGGGATCACGTGACCTTTCCTCAGACATTGTGTGGGGTCCATTCCTGGGTGTGTGTGGAGAGTCCGGTTGGGCTGCACCCCCACCCAGACCTCATCAGCCCCAGGGGATGGAGTAGGTGACAGGTAGCCCGGGACCCTCCAGGAGGAGGGGGCTGGGAGGCAGCAAGATGCCTCGGCCCAAGCCAAAGGGCCCTGCTGTGTGTGGCAGGCGCACCCCTTCTCTTGCCCACAGTGTGCCCATCCACAAGGCGGGCTGGGGTTGGGCATGTGTGTGCCAATAGGCCACGAGAGCCCAAGGCCTGATCAGGCCTTTGTATCCTCTTTCCTGCCCAGGATGCCCACCACCGCTACCCCACGAGGAGGGGGCCGCAGCCCTGGCATAAAGCTCCTGCCAGCAGCCTGGCACCTGCCCCTGACACCCAGGAGGCCCCCCGGCCTGCTGGCAGCCCCAGACCTCCCCGCTGTGGTGTGCCTGACCCCCCAGATGCGCTGAGTGCCCGCAACCGACAAAAGCGGTTCGTGCTGTCGGGCGGGCGCTGGGAGAAGACGGACCTCACCTACAGGTAGGGGCCAGCGGCCAGGGAGCATGCTCTGGGCCTCCAGCCTGCTACCTCACATACGTTTCTTGAGACACATGCTGGGGCTGGATCTCCGTGGTTAACACGCCTGTGTGTCCACTGACCCCCGCCCCATCCACAGACCAACTCCCTAACCCCCCAGTTCAGATGCATACACAGACAGTACCCCAACCCCTGTGCCCTCCCACAGCAGAGGGGCCGTGCCTCTGTCAACACAAAGTCTCAGCACATGTCTGGTGACCTGGCCACAGCCTTTAATCACCCAGGCTGCTTCTACTGGGGACCTACTAAGGACCAGGCCTAAGTTGGCCATGGCGAAGGAGGCTGGCACGGCCTGTCCTCTGGGCGAGGTAGGCATCAACCACGTCATTGCTCGGATCTACCTACATCTTGGGTCTGTGCAGCTGGGAGCAGCTGGGAGCAGGGTGGGCAATAGCTTGGCAATCTAAGGCCCCTGGAACTGAGGCGGAGCCTGAGACTTGCACATCCTGCAGGCAGGGACCTGGCCTGGGAGAGAAGGCACATAAAGAATGATGTGGTATCCTGTGGTGTTGGAGCTGAAACTTCTGGGGGGCTCAGAAATGTCCTGAGTGGGGAACTGAGGACCAAGGAGGGGACCAAGGGGCCAAGATCACCCCACTTAGTCAGGTCTAGAAGGTGGGTCTTCGGGCTCCTGGTCCTGCATTCCTTCCACCCAGTGCAGGCATCTGTGTACACATAAGGACACACAAACCCACACAAAGAGGTGCCACGTGGCAGAGGGACTGGTGCGCCACACCTGAGGCCCAGAGCACACCTGGCCTGTGTCCTGTGTGCATGCATCCCCACCGAGCATCGGGCAACTCCTGCCAAGAGCTGTCAGGGCTGGCCTTGCCCTGAACAAGGCCCAGGCCCTTCCTCCTCCCTCCAGGATCCTCCGGTTCCCATGGCAGCTGGTACGGGAGCAGGTACGGCAGACGGTGGCAGAGGCCCTACAGGTGTGGAGTGAAGTGACACCACTCACCTTCACCGAGGTGCACGAGGGCCACGCTGACATCATGATCGACTTCACAAGGTGAACCAGTGGCCTGGAACCCCTCTGGGAACTAGCGCCACCTATCAGCAGCCACTGACTGCCCCACCCACCTGCAGGTACTGGCATGGGGACAACCTGCCATTTGACGGGCCTGGAGGCATCCTGGCCCATGCATTTTTCCCCAAGACCCACAGAGAAGGGGACGTCCACTTCGACTATGATGAAACCTGGACTGTTGGGGACAACCAGGGTATGGGCTAGGGATCCATCTTCCAGATGGGGCGACTGAAGATCACAGAAAATGGGGACGGGTCCCTGAGCTGGGGTCTGGAACTTGGGTGTCTGGCAACAAGAGATTCAGGGACTGCTGGGCTATCTCCCCTTTCCAGGCACAGACCTCATGCAGGTGGCAGCCCATGAATTTGGCCATGTGCTCGGGCTGCAGCACACAACAGCTGCTAAGGCACTTATGTCCCCTTTCTACAACTTCCGCTACCCACTGAGTCTAAGCCCAGATGACCGCAGGGGCATCCAGCACCTGTATGGCCAACCCCGGCTGGTCCCCACCTCCAGTCCCCCAGCCCTGGGACCCCAGGCTGGGGTGGACACCAACGAGATTGCACCATTGGAGGTGAGACCCGGGAGAGTGGGAAGACAGGAGGGGAGGCCCTGCTCCCAGCTCCCCTCAACCCCTGGCCCCTGTGGCTCTAACATGGGCTCTCTCCTGGCCCTTCTCTCCCACCCCAGCCGGAAACCTTGCCAGATGCCTGTGAGGTCTCCTTTGACGCGGTTTCCACCATCCGGGGCGAGCTCTTCTTCTTCAAGGCAGGTTTTGTGTGGCGGCTGCGTGGGGGCCGGCTGCAGCCTGGCTACCCTGCACTGGCCTCTCGCCACTGGCAGGGGCTGCCCAGCCCTGTGGATGCAGCCTTTGAGGATGCCCAGGGCCACATCTGGTTCTTCCAAGGTGGGTGGGGGCTGGGGAATCACACTCAGGAGGTTCTGGGAGCGAGGAACATCATGGCCAAGGGCAGGGACAGCCAGACTGACATGACAGGCAGGGGGAGGTGCCCGGAAGGCGCGG
The DNA here is from genome assembly GCF_040802235.1 of Manis javanica. NCBI lineage: Eukaryota > Metazoa > Chordata > Mammalia > Pholidota > Manidae > Manis > Manis javanica. The sequence continues at coordinate 85,191,545 of NC_133170.1, read as the reverse complement.
GGCCCAGGAAGAGAGTGGCCTACTTCTCTGGGCATACCTGGGAGGCCTGGGAGGAGGTGACTCACCAGATGGGAGCAGAGCAGCACACCGGTGCAGTCAGGCCTCAAAGCCTCCCGGTGGGGCTGCTAGGATTATTACCCCTGGCCTCGAGGCGAGGTCAGGTGAAGTGGCTCGCCTGAGGCACAGCTTGGAAAGGGCAGAGCAGGGGTCTGACCCGGGTCTGGTGGGCCCGGAGCCCTGGTGGTAATTCAGCCGGCAAACACAAGCGCCCAGAGCACTCCAGGTGGCAGGGCTTCATAAACACAGGGCCAGCCAGGGCCTGCTGAGCCAGGGAATGGTCAGCAGGCACTGCCACGGGCAGCCACGTGCCAGGGGAAGATCTCCCTCCTGCTTAGAATGACCTCTGTCCACGGTCCCTCCCCGGCACACAGTGCCCAAGCTTATGCTGCTGGCTCCCACTTCCCTCTGCCGATGGGGGTGCTGAGTAGGATTATTGGCCTGGGTGTTTTATGAACAGAGAAACTGAGGGTGGGGAGGCCCATGAAGGTGGTGTTGCGGTGGCCCAGTATGGCAGTTGGGCAGCTCGGTTGCAGCCTCTCTCCGCTTCCGACAGGTGCTCAGTACTGGGTGTATGATGGTGAGAAGCCAGTCCTGGGCCCTGCACCCCTCTCTGAGCTGGGCCTGAAGGGGTCCCCTATCCATGCTGCCTTGGTCTGGGGTACTGAGAAGAACAAGATCTACTTCTTCCGAGGTGGAGACTACTGGCGTTTCTACCCCAGCACCCGCCGTGTGGACAGCCCTGTGCCCCGCCGGGCCACCGACTGGCGAGGGGTGCCCTCTGAGATTGACGCCTCCTTCCAGGATGCTGATGGTATGTTGGGGGCTGGGAGGCTGGTGGAAGTGGTGCGGCAGCCGCATCTCCCACACAGTGGTAGCTGGGCGATGGCTCTTCATCACAAGTCATTGGTCCAGCGCCCTTGCTATCTGCCCTCCACCTCATGCCAGGGCAGCGCTATACACCCATGCTGCAGATGAAGGGACTGAGGGCCAAAGAGGACCAAGGACTTGCCCTGGTCTCTCGGTCTTAGCTGGAAAAATAATAACCCTGCACTCTGAGCAGTGACACTGTTCCAGGTAGTGCCAAGCTCCCTATGGGTCTCAGACAGGTCACAGGTCTGCCAGCCCTCTGACAGAGTGTGTTATAAACCTAGTTCTCAGAGGGGCAAATAGAGGTTCAGGTAATGAGGTCCCTAAGTGGGACCACCCTGGTAGATAGTGGGGAGCCAGGACTCCCACCCAGGCAGTCCCTGCTCCTAACCACTGAACCACCTGGCTGACCTCCCACCATTTTGAAGGACTAGAACTGGACTCAAAGTGTCCCCCATACCCTCTGCTTCTGTGCTCCCCCACATCGGGACCTGCTGAGAGAGCAGTCCTGTGGTGGCCTCAGGCTCCAGGTCACCTGTGTGGCTCATGTTGCCTCAGGATGCCTGGCTGCAGTAGAGTGACAGTGGAGGAGGGGCAGTGAGGTTAGTGGGACTTGTTTGCCTGAGGGGTTGGAGTTGGGCTTCTGAGACTCCAGGCATCTATCAGGCTGTATGGTAGCTCAGAACAGATGCTGGGGCAGATGGAAGGACCTCCCTGAGGGACAGGAGGACAGGGAAGGGGACCTGCAGGTTTCCAGGAACACAGCAGTGGCCAAGGCCTGCCCACCTGGACCTCCCCTGTGCCCATCCCTGGGCACAGCCGGACAGGCAGCCTTGGGTCCTGGTGTCCACTTGCCCCTGACCCTCCTCTCCTCTCAGGCTATGCCTACTTCCTGCGCGGCCGCCTTTACTGGAAGTTCGACCCTGTGAAAGTGAAGGCCCTGGAGGGCTTCCCCCGTCTTGTGGGCCCAGACTTCTTTGGCTGTATGGAACTTGCCAACACTTTCCGCTAACCACAACTTGGATACCCTCAGGGCCCCGACCCCTGCCAGGCCACTGACATTGGCTAGAGACCCGTAGCCATCTTTGTGGCTGTGGGTATCAGGCACTGGATGGAGCCCATGTCTCCTCAGGGAGGTGGAGAGGGGGGCTGCCACCTTGACAAACGCAGGAGGCCACGCGGGTCGTGGGCACCTGCGAGCAACTGTCTCAGACCAGGCAGGGAGGTTTTGACATTACTTGAATGAGAGGGAGGTCTTGGGCCACTCTGCCCGACCTCTGCAAGTCAGTCAAGCCCTGCTGCCCTGTCTGTATCCCCGGAGCCCTCATTCTACCCCTGCCCAGAGGCTCCTGCAGGTACTGGCACAGCGGTGCCAAGGGCCCCATGGCCTTCTGCCTTTTTCTGAGAAGTCAGCTCTGGGTAGGCGCTGGGAACTGGCTGCCTTCCAGTTGGTGGTCCTGGAAGTGTGTTCCCTAGGATCCATGCTAACATGGCCAGAGTCAGCTGGGGAGGGGGGTACTTACTGTTGGGGACCCTGGGCCCTGGAGACTCCAACATACCTCAATCCTGTCATGGGCCGGATCCTCCCAACCCTTATCCTAGCACTGGGACCCTCCAAAGACATGTAAATATGTGTACAGTGTGTATAAAGCCTTTTTTTTTTTGTACTGAGGAGTGTCATTAAAACATGGTTATTTTCTACCTACCTGCCTGGGTTTTCTCTGACTGCAAGGCCAGAATGGGGAAGGAGTTGGGGAGTGCGAGCTGGCTCAGGACCTGATCTGTCCTGGGAGCCAGGGTCGCAGCCTACTCCATCCTCACAAGGTCCTTGGGGCTGAGCGCAAAGCGTAGGGCTCGTTCCGTTCCATTCCGCCACCTCATGGAGCTGGACACCTGTAGTGGCTCTGTAATCGATTCCCTGCTTCCTGGCTCGCCCCTGGGGTTATCCCCCGCTAGGTGGCGGTCACTTCATCTGATCATGCTACACCCCAACCCCTCTCCCAAAGTTCTTTCTGCTGTCAGGTCACAGGACAAAGCTCCCGGTTACCACCGCTGAGCCTGCGTGACTCTCCAGTGTTGCTCTGCTCTGCCCTTCAGCCCCACGTGTATCTTCTTCATAGTAGCACCTATCACAGCAACAACTTTACAGACAGAACCATATGAAATTGTCGGCAGTGGCTATAATGGTGCTTTCGTTAGCACTCCTGGCTGCAAGCCCCACTGGGCAGGGTTGTCCAGCTTTGCGTACCACCCCACGCGGCGCCCGTTGGAGGCACAGAGCACCGAGTTAAGGAGGGAATGGAGGAGTTTCCTCCCTTCCAGTTCTCATCTGATGCACTAGCCAAACCAAACACCACCTGGGCCTTGGAACCCTGCCAAGCCCGGGATCCTCTGCCCATGTCAACTCCCACCTCATGTTATTCTGCCCATCCCTACAGTGGCAGGGACAGCTGTGGGCCCAGAACTGGGGCACCTGTTCCTAGGCGGCCTCTCATCTACTCAGCTGCACTGCATTTTGCCGGGGGGGGAAACTGAGACAAGGGTAGCTCCGGTCTCCTCCTGACCGTCAAACCTCACTTCGTTCCTCCTCCACTGAGCTGAGTTCCAGCCGCAGTTGGGAGACTGGGAAAACCACTGCCTGAGTCAGGGCCTCGGTTGCTATTTCTGTCCTTGAGATGTTTCCTCGGTGCTTTGACTTCGGAGAAAGAGAAACAGGTCGTGGTTCCTTTAAGAGGCCCGCGGGGACGCGCCCCGGCCTTTTGTTTAGACTGCGGTCCCGCGCGCGTAAGCGTCAACGCTCGCGCATGCGCACTGAGGGCGGCCTGGTCGTCGTTGGGAGGCAGCAGCCGAGGATTCCTGCAGCGACGCGAGCCCTCGGCCCGGCCCGCCCTTCGCCTCCTTGCCCCGGCCCTCCTCGGCTTGGAGTGCCCCGGCCCCTCAGCCCTCCGATCCTTCGCAAGGCCGGCCCTGGCCGCCCGCCTCCGTCGCCGCAATGATGATGATGGCACTGAGCAAAACCTTCGGGCAGAAGCCCGTCAAATTCCAGCTGGAGGATGATGGCGAGTTCTACATGATCGGCTCTGAGGTAGCCCGCTGCGCGTCTTCGCCCTCCCCGGGCCTCGGCCCGCGGGAGCCTCGGGGCGGGCCCGCGCACCGGGAACGCGCTTTTTCATTCATCGCGCTGGGCGCGCGCGCACGCGCGCTGTGCCGCGGGGCGTGGCCTTGCGGGGCGTGTCCAGCAGGCCCCGCCCCGCGCGCCTCGCCGGTCTGGATTTACTTAACCTATTTCGCGGTGGTCCGGGCTGCGCCCCGTTGCCAGGGCTTGGGGCGCCCCGAAGGGCCACTGGTTGCGCACTGAGTTGGTACACGCCCAGCCAGCCGCAGAGAAACGGGATGTTTTGGTGAGCCCCTGAGGCACTTGGGAGAGAGTGTTGGAAATCCCATACACACCCCCTCCTCCGTTGTTAAATCTGGGATTCTGAAATCGCCAGATGGAAACCTGAGCCTTAGTGATGGCTCCTCCGCCACCGTGTGTGTTGCCTTTGAGGTGGGCAAGAAGGTGTTCTAACCTTTATTTACCAACAAGGAAATAGGTGGGGAGGAGGATGCTTGCTTTTGGGTGGATAAGTTCCCAGTGCCCAAGCTTAGATGTATCAGAAGAAGCAGTTAACACTTTGGATATCTTGTACTTAACTCTGAATTATTAGTAGGGGAAGATTCTAAATATCTTTGATACTTACTTAGAATTGCTAGAACTTTGTTGAATCAGCTGCACGACTGATTTTTAAGGAAACCCTGCAACTGGTCCTAAGTCGGAGTTTATACTAAGGTCTTTAAGTTTTTCCAGGTTGCTTCATACTAGCCCTTTTTGGTCCAAAAGCAATCCCAACTAGTGTATATTCCCTTTATTTTATTTTTTAACTTGTGGATATACAATTTAGATGTGCAAATACCAAGCAATAGAGTCCGTCATGTAAAGAGGTGAGTACCGGTCCTGGAGAACTGAAGCAGTTACACAGTGTCCAGGGTTACCTCCCCTTGTAGCAGTTGTCGGTACCATATGTTAATATTTCATTCCTGTTCTTAAGAATATTTCATGCCTGCTTTTCTCTTCACAACCGAACATAGTGTGAATGAACTAAACCTCATAACGGTCGCACTGAGACTTTGAGGACACGCTGTGATTCCCGGCTTGTCTTAGTTGTATTGAATTATGAGACCAATGTTCTCAGTAGCGTCAGAAATTTAGTGTTTCCATTTTTCACCGATTTTTATAAAGCAAAAAAAGCAGGATGCAATAAAATTTTCACATTATCCCATAAATGCTACTCTTCCAAAATAGTTCTGGGAAAAAGAGCCAATGCCTATTCATCTCCCACAGCTCAGAATGGACCCCATCGATCTGTGGGAACCTTTCTAAATACAGGCTACAAAAGGCAATTAGAGAGTTCCAGTATGTGATATTGGGCAGGTTGTTTAAAGAAACCTTTACCTGATGGACAGGAAAAGTAATCGGTTTGGCCTTGACTCTGAGTGGGTGGTAATTCTGAACAGCCAGCTTTCATTTATTAGGTGGAGTAAATTGGGAGATAGCGTGGGGCCAGGTTGGGAGGCCTGCTTCCAGCCCTGCTCTGCCTCCTTCACTTTTCTCCTGCGTATAATGAGATGCGTAGACTCGTTTGTGTCTAATGTTTCCCTGTAACACATTTGAGTTTCTAGAAAGCTAACTGTAATCTTCTCTTTCAGCCCGGCTGAGTGAGAACAATTGTCCTGAGACCCAGTCTGTGAGAGGCCCGGATGGGAGGGGCAGAGGCAGTCTGCCTTCTCAGGCTTGGCTTAACAATTGTCAGACCATTAGAGGTCTGGGAAGGGTTCAAGGTCTGGCTCTTGTGACAACACTGGGTACGTGCCCCAGGCCTCTTCCCCTTAGAAAACAGGCATTGCCTTCAGAGAGGTGGACCTGCCGTAGCAACGTGCCCAGCGCCCTGTGGAACAGCCCTGGGGATGCAGTTGCAGTGAGAGTGTTTTGCTCTTGTCCTGCCATCTGCCGCTGCTATGTTCACCAAGCCAGAGTCACAGGGCCGAGAGGACCCTAAGAAATCCCCAGGCCCACACCTTCATTCTACACTGGGGAAATTGGGTTCAGAGGAGGCAAAGGCTGGATGCAGGAAGACCCCGGAAGGCAAGTCCCAGTCTCCTAAGTTCCCAAGGGTCCCAAAGGGTCAAGGAATCCTGGAACCCAGCAGGACTTAGGAAGTAGTAGTGGGTGGGGCATTGCTGTCAATTTATTTTTAAAAAAACCTAATGGAAACTATACATTTACCCTTGGATGGTGCTGACATTCAAGCCAAATAATGCAGGAGGGGTCTGTGCCTACTGCATGGAGCCTGAGCTACTTAACTGTGGCCATTCTCCTCTTATGCTTGTACACAACTCTGGTTGTTGATCGTATAGATCTTTGACTTATGAAAAATGGAGAAACACATTTTAATTTAACAAATGCATGTTGCTGGATAGGTAAATGGAGAAAATAATACAAGTGGTGTTCCATGGGGTGAAGTTAAGAGTTGCTGAACATTTGACAGATAAGTAAGGAGACCCAGAAAAGGGGAGCAGTTTCCGGTCACAGGCGGAGCCAGCACATGGTGCCCAGTCCACTGGCTGTTCCCTGCATGTGACTCAAGTGGTCGTGTTTGAAAAGTCGGTGAAACAGTGGAGTTCTCAAAATCTTTAGGGCTAGATTTCTTTTCATTAAGGAAGTCATACTTTTGAGTATTTGGTGCAAACTGAAGCTATTGTTTAAGGCAGAAATGATTTATTTAGCAATCTGGTAATTGTCACTAAGTGTTTTTTAACTCTTAGGAAAATTCCTTTGGTATTCCTCGTTTAAGTTTTGTTACTAAACAAAGCAACAGGGGCCTTGGGGGAGATTATCCTACATCTGTCTAAAATTAAAAGACCTTTTGTTGTCTGTTACATTGTAAAAATATCAAAGTCTTGTTCTTAAGATAAAAGAAAGTCAAAGAAGCCTTACGTTTTGGAAAATGCCAGAGATCCTTAGTCTCAAAATCAAAATCACCGAGAGCTTCTCAGCGAACTCTGGGGGCTCCTCTGTAAGCCCTGCAGGCCTGCCTCACAGGCATCTGGTTAGACCGTTTGGAACTTGGTCCTATCATCAGAATGCAGACGTACTTGCCCCCACTTAGAGGAGCAGATGTGGGCCAGATGTGCACTGCTGTTGAACCCTTGATGTCAGCAGAATGTGTTTTTACTGCTGTGGAAAGCTTGGTGCCTGGGGGCCAACTGTTCGTCCATCACTTGATCCAGCGGAGCCTCTGCGCCTGGACCCTTCCCTTCCGTGTCGAGATGTGACCCTCATAATGAGCCTTCTTGCTTTACTCATAGGTGGGAAACTACCTCCGTATGTTCCGAGGTTCTCTGTACAAGAGATACCCCTCACTCTGGAGGCGGCTAGCCACTGTGGAAGAGAGGAAGAAAATAGTTGCATCGTCACATGGTAAAAAAACAAAACCTAACACTAAGGGTGCGTCTTCACGAGGGTTTGTAAACCTGTTTCAAAACCACTTGCTTATGTCATGAAGATAAAACGTTTTCACTCCAGAGTGTCTTCACTGTAGCCCTGACCTTACTTGGCATGGCAGGGAGCATCCTAGGGACCGGGTCGCCCTGGAACACGTAGCCAGTGGTCCTTTGTTGGGTATTCTCAGCGGGGCCAGTGGGGGCATTAGGGGGTCGAGGCTGGGACACTAGCGGGTGTTGTGAAGACATGTTGGTCTCAAAACGTTTTAGGAATGCTGTGATGCTCTGCCATCTGCCGCGGGCATGTCGCCACAGTCACCTTCCATGCAGCCCGAGCGGTGGGTGGTGGCCCCAGCTCCCACTCCCCTCTGGGGCTTTCACCGCTTAGCCTCCTGCACACCCATCCCGTAGTGCTTCCTCCTGGCTGTCAGTGTGCTAGAGCTTGTGTGCGTGGCCCTGCTCTCTGTGCCTGAGGTGTGCCTTGGGCTTGCTAGGTGAGCCACCCCTGTGGCTGTGGCAGCTCTGAGTGGCACAGAGGGATGGATGCTCTTCAGATGCCGAGGGCTCCGTCAGGAGGGTCTCACTTCCATTTGGGTTTGGGCACAGCAGGGTGTTTGACGGGCATCACACTGCTTCCCACTGGGCCCTGGCTGCCCAGAGCCTGGGTGTAGACCTGCCCTGAAGCCCTGTGCGCGTGCATGTGTGAGTATGCGCTTTGCAGCCTGTCTTGTTCGATTGTGTCTAGGTGCTGCTGTGGTCTTGGCCACTGTGGGCAAAGTAGTGGTTTCTTTTAATACAGGAGCTGGAGCTGCTTTTTTTATCCGCTGCTATAACATTTCCACTCACTCGCTTAAAAAAGTGACCTTTTTGCCCTTGTGCCCCTCAGTGGAGCTCCAGTCACTAATGCAGTGAGTTCTCTGCTTTGCTTTCCTCTCTGCAAGCCTCAAGTGAAGTCTCGGTGACTCTTCTGCCTTGTGCTTTGGAGACACCTTCCCCATAACCGATTTGTGTCTCCAGGAGAAGCCAGGCTGGACCCGTAGACCGGTAACAGCCTGGGCCGAGGGTCCCTCGAGGAGCTATGGGTGGAGTTGTCTGGAATCTGCTCTGCTTCCCGGACAGCCCGTGCTCAGTGGCGCAGGGCCAGCAACTCCAGCTCTTTCCAGCTCTCTGGGCTCTTGTTTTAAAAGAAAATTAGTTCTCATCTTTCATTCCATCTCTCCACTTTGCTTGGTGTTGTGGATCGCGTGGTGTCAGACCTCTTCCCACTGGTGGTATCACTCTGGAGCCTGCCTTTTCCCTGAGAGGCCCCATTGGCTGTGCTGTGCTGTTGCTGTGCTGTAGCCGCTGCTCTGAGCACCTCCTCTGTGCCTGGAGCCAGAGCCTCCAGCCAGATTGGTCCAAATAAGTCCTAAGGGAGTGTTTACCCAGTAGGACCTCTAAGCCAAGCACTCAGTCCAGGTCGCCCTTTTGGAAGAGGCCAGCATGCAGCAGTAGTAAGGTTGACACCTGCTTTTCCCACCGCGTGCACGTGAGGACCTCCATGTGCTGCATCTATTGGCTGCTGCTGTTTGCTGCCCCAGCTGGGTGACCACAGCGGCGTCTCTGGTTACAGATCACGGATACACCACCCTGGCCACCAGCGTGACTCTGTTAAAAGCTTCAGAGGTGGAAGAGATTCTGGATGGCAACGATGAGAAGTACAAGGCCGTGTCCATCAGCACAGAGCCCCCCACCTACCTCAGGTAATGCTGCCCTGGCCTGAGCCTGCTCCTGGGACCCCACGGCTGTTTCTAGACTGGTTGGCGTTCAGCTGAACGGAAGTCCTTTTAAACGCGTTACCCACTGTGCTTACAGATTGTCTTGGCCAGGTTTCCAAGTTCCGTCTGTGTCTTTGGAATTTCCGAGGAGCCCCAGCCAAGCCTTGGATTCTGGAGAGTTGCTAGGAATGCTTAGAAAGTGGGACTAATCTATCAGAAAATTAGTGGCCCAGATAAACTCACAAAAGAAACAAGTAATAGATTTGCATTTGTAAACTTAGGACTTTTAAAAGACTATTTACAGTGACAGGTGAGTAATTGGGAAGTTGTTAGGTTGTGGAAAGAGTCTATTCATTCAGATTTTTATAAGGAAAAGGTAGATTACCCCAATAGATGAATAGGTGAAGGGTAGTCTGCACTGGAGGTACAGGGAACAATGTTTGTCTTCATGTGTGATTTCAAAATTATAGTAAAAAAATTAATAACTAGCCACATGAAGATTAGAGAAGGTGTGCTGGAACTGGCATGCTCACACACCCTGTGGGGGCTCTGTGTGCAGGCGTGGTCTTTCTGTCAATATTACATCGAACTTTCTGTTACCCCCTGGCCCATTGATTTCACCCCTGGAAACCTGTCCAGAGAAATAATTCAGAAGAACATTACCAACAAAACCATTATATGTACAGACATGCTCTTGGTAGCGTCGGAAACGCCTTAGGAAAAGGCTGGGCGAATGCAGACACAGCGAGCTGAGTAGACTCGGATGTGACCCTATAGCCACAAGCTGAAACACGCGTCACACTAGTGAGACGTGCAGACTATCTCCGTTGGACTTGCGGCTTTCAAGACCACGTGCATTTATGTGCACAAAAGCCTGGGGCACTAATGGTGGGGAAAAGCACTATCGCTCTAAGTGATGTGGTTCCGGAAAATCATTTCTTTCCAGATTTCCTCTCAGCTTTACTATTGGATTGTTTTTATCCCCCTGCCCTCTGAAAAACGTGGCAAGCATCCGGCCTAGCCCGTGTTACAGATGTTTGCTCTGCAGATCCCTTTTCCCCAGAGAGTGCGGTAACATGAGGATGACTAGACTTTCCCAGGAAGTGGCAGAAGGAAATTATGTACATATGGATGGGACTTTCAAGTCTGCACATGTCAGCCGGGAACCTTTTATGGGGTGGTAAACACTTTTTGATGATCGGGTCATATGAGGAACAGCTGAGGGAGTAGCGTGCTGTCACCCAGAGGTCAGAACTGCTGCAAGGGTCCCGGGGTGGAGGTTTGAACCTGTGCGCTCAAGAAGCGCCTTCTGCCACCCAGCCACCCCACAGGAGGACCTGCCCCGGGACAGGTGGGGCAGAGGTTGGGTGCCCCTCTTGGACATACCTCCTTGCAGTGGAGGAAAGGTCAAATTATGTGACTTGGACTCTGCACATGGCTGTGTGTTCACGTTCCCTGTGTCTGTGACATACTTGTATTGTCCTTTTGAAACAGCTACCAGACAGGAGGGGTTGGCAGAGCAGCCCAGACCTAGGAATGAGTAAGTTTGCTGCGGAGACAGGGTAGGATTTGAGTGGGAAAGGGGACCCTCAAAACAAGTTTCCAGGAAGCTAAGAAGAGGTTTTAGTCTAGACCCATGGTTCCTTCGTACAGGCTCACCTGTACTGGCATCGCCCAAGGAAGTTGTGAAAAATCCATACTCCGGGTCCTTCCTAGAGACAGGTGTCACTTGATCTGGGTAAAGCTCTGAAATTTACTATTTAAAAATTTTACCTCTAAGTGAGTCTGTGTGACCAGGTTAGAAACCACCGGCCCAGACAGGCTGTGGTGGGGACCCTGGTCTTGCTCTCCCAGCTCTCAGCCCTGCCCGTACAGGCTCCACAGTCCCAGCCTCCCCGGGCCTCTGGTGTAAGGTGAAGGCCAGTCGTGAGATGTGAGCAAGGGTGCGCACAGAGATTGGTTGGAATTGCAGCTGAATGTGGTACTGTGCATCCCTCTCTGCTCCCACCCTCAATCAAGGGGTGCTTGGGGACCTCAGCATCTGAAGTACATGTGGCCCCCGCTTTAGAAGAGCAAAGAGTTAAAGCGTGTGGGTCTGGGCACCCCATGGAAAGGGAGGGGCTGTGGGCTGTGGATGCCGGGGCACACAGCACAGCAGGAACGCAGGCACTCTCGTCTGTCAAACCAGGCAGTGGAGCCTCAGCTTGAGAGAGTTCGGTACTTTCCTAGTAGAGCAGCCTTTAATGGGACATGGCTTCTTACATTATTTTTGCGCATTGCTTTCTCGGAGGTTTGTGCCAGTACATCTCTCACCTTACTGGTCTGGGAGTCAGAGGCTGGGAGCCTTGCCAAGGTCACCTCAGGCCACCCTGGATCGCCTCCCTGTGTGGGCCCTTGGGGGACTCCAGCCACCTGCCCAAGGCAGTCGGCCTCTCCCCGCCTGGCCCTGTGGAGCCTCCACATCCCACGCTGCCAGTCCCAGCCAAGCCCCAGACCGACCTGTGCGTCCTCCCTGCCGCTGCCTGTGTTCCTCCAGAGATGCCCTCCCGCCTCCAGTCATCCCCCACCCCCTGCCCATACTCAGGCTGACTCAGCGCCTGCTCTGCTGCAGGGGCCGCCCCTCTGGGAAGCCCCGCCTCATGCCCCTTGCCTGCGGAAGAGGCAGTGCTGCCAGGAGCCATGCCCAGTGTCATGTCATGGCTCAGGCACTCGGCCGAGAGCTGTGCTGCTGTGTCTGGGCCCCTCTGCACCTTCCCCTAGCCCGGGTGTGTCTGCGTGGGTGCTAGTGGGAGCCTGGGGCATAGGTACCTGTACAGTCTGGGCTGCACAGAGGTCCCCGCAGGGGCCTGGAGCCTGGCAGGGCACATTGGGTGTCCACTGACCACAGCTTGATGCCTGGCAGGCAGTATCAGGCTCTGAGACTGAGTGAGGAGATTTCCCATGTCTCCCCAGGGAACAGAAAGCCAAAAGGAACAGTCAGTGGGTGCCCACCCTACCCAACAGCTCCCACCATCTGGATGCTGTGCCATGCTCCACGACCATCAACAGGAACCGCATGGGCCGGGATAAGAAGAGAACCTTCCCGCTCTGGTGAGCAAGCCTTGACATCTCTGCTGATACCCCTTGGTCCTCCAACACAGTCTCCCCAGAGAAACACTCTGCTTTGGCCTTTGTGTTCCCCAAAACGCTACGCTGCCTCCTCCCTGAAACACCCCCTTGGGCTTCAGGACAGCCAGTGACCAGCTTGCTCCAGCCCTGGATTGGTACCTTCTCTCTTGGTTTCAAATGTGGCTGCTGGAAAAAACCCCACCCGCCAGGTGCCTTAAAACAATTCAGATGTATTGTCTACAGTTCTGGGGTTTCCCTGTGCCACAATCAAAGTCTTGGCTGGGCCGCTTTCCCTCTGGAGGCTCGGGGAGATCCGTTCCTGCCTCTGTCTCGCTCTCTCTCTCTCAAGGACACTTGTGGTGTGATTTAGGGCCCGCTCGCATCATCTCTCAAACTTCCGTCTGCCGCCCAGCCACACCCAGAATGCTGTCCTCGGGCGTTGGTCACGCTTCACCTGCATGACACCTGCAGGCATCTCCATCGCAGGGCACGCTGGTCCCGTCCAGCTCGTGCACTCCCAAGCCCTGGAACTCTTTCTGCTCCACTCACCACGGCCCATCAGCACATTCCTACCTTCTCAGCCGTCCAAGTGTCCAGAATTGGACTACCCTTAGCCAGCCTTCACCCTTGCCTTCATCCGGGCAGGTCCTCCAAACTCCATGCCACATGCACCCACCAGGACTGCAGTGCCTGTGGCTGCCGCCTCTCCCCGCGTCTGGCACAGTCCTTCCTCGCTGCTTTCAGAGCCGCCCCGAAGCCTGTGCCCCTGCGGTTCCCTCTGCCGAGAGCTCACTCCTTGACAGCGTTTGCACAGTGCCCTTCCTGTCCCTTTCCTTCCCATTTCTCTTGGATGGCACTTTCTCGGGCTGCCTTCTGCCTTTGAATTGGCTTCTCCTGCCCTTCCCCTGCCCATTTTTCCCAGAGCGTTTGTATCTGGCATACGGTGTGGTTTCCTCATTTGTCATCTGTGCCCCACGCTTTCTGAGAGCATTCTTGCCCTCCGTGTACCTGTGGACACCCTTAGGTCTCCCATGCCCTCCGGCAACCCCGTCCCTCCCCTGCCTGTCTCCCCTCTCTGTCTTCCCAGGACAGAGACCTGACCTCGAAACTGCCTTGCTCAGAGCGGTCCTGGGCTTCCCCAGGGGTAGAGGCTGCACTCTGACTGAGACGGGAGCTCTCGGTCCTTTGCTGCCCCGTGGCTTCCCAGAGCCCCCCGTGCAACCCCCGCCTGACTACGTCGTGCCCTCGGTGCTCTGGCTGCTGTGCCCGCCCAGCTCCTCACTTCTGCCCCTCAGCCGTTGTTCCGGTTTTCCTCCTCTGGAAACACCCTTACTTTCCCACAGCTTTCTGTGAAAGTCCTGCCTGCCGTGGGGCTTGACTCTCCCTTCCTTTGGATCGTGTATGTCTAGGTCTTATCCTGCTGTCCAAGTCAGTGGCTCCGTCCCCCTTCACCCGTGCCCATGGACCAGGGTGCTCTGCCCCTGTGACCCCAGGACCCCTGCTGGCCTCCTCTGCTGACTCAGTCCTTAGTTGATAAGTCCCTGGAAAAAGTGGGCTTTTTCCCCCTGGCCAGGTTTGCAGCGACCAGTGGTCCAGAAAGGGAGGCCCAGGTGTGGGGACCCACGATACCCCTTGCTGACTTTTCTGCCACTTCACTTGTAGCTTTGATGACCATGACCCAGCTGTGATCCATGAGAATGCGTCCCAGCCTGAGGTGCTGGTGCCCATCCGGCTGGACATGGAGATTGATGGGCAGAAGCTGCGGGATGCCTTTACCTGGAACATGAATGGTATGTGGGCAGCTGCTGTGCCAACATGTTCTAACGACAAGGAACTCACATGTCCTGCCTGCCATCCAGGCAGATCCTGGGCTTTGAAAGGGGCGTTGAGAGCACTGTAGCCTGGGTCGGGAGGATGTGCACTCTGGGTTCAAATCCTGCCTCTGCCGCTGTTGCCTGCGGACTGGGCACGAGGGCCTCAGATTCATCCCTCTCCTCGTGAGCTTGGGTGGCCCGGGGGCCGGGCGGGCAGGCTGCCAGCCCACAGAGCTCAAGGATGACTTGGTGCTGCTCAGACCGGTTCAGCTGTCTGCCCTGTGCGCACATCCCCTGCAGCCTTGTCCACCTCCCTGCTCCTCGTCCGTGACGCTCTGTGTACGCGCTCACGCCCCTGCTGTCGCCTGGCCCGGGAGGCCTGCCCTCACCCTCACCATTCTTCCCCTTCCATCCTCATTCTGCAAGTCTTGGGGAGATGCCTGCTCTTCCCCAGTTCCAAAAGCCTGGGCAGGACTCTGTGGAGACCTGGAAGAGAAAGCGCAGAAGGAGACGTCCACAGAGTGGCTGGAGTGCTTATCCCATCTGGGAAGGAGGATACACATGGTTATTTTCTGATTTATCTTTTTTCCTGAATCTTCCAGGCTTTTTACAAGCAGCACATTATTTATACTCAGACAGACAACAATAGTGAGAATAATTTTTAATGAATAAAGTTAGGAATCACCAGAATCCCATCACCCTAATAATGATTATGTTCCAGTTTTGCATGCTCCCTGCCAGTCACTTCCACGTGCAAACTGAAGAGTCAAATTACAGTGCAAGTATAATTTCATTTTTTTCGCTTATAAGTATCTTCCTGGTTTTTTTGGTCTTCGTAATTGCCATGGAATTTTCTGTTGAGCTGTGGTGCCTCATTTTGCTAAAACTACCCCCGCTATTAGATGTTTCCATAGCAGGTAATGTAATTACTTGCATTTGTCTGTCAGGAGATTTCCTCAGGGAAGAATGTGTGCGGTTGTTGAGAATACAGCTGCCCTGAGCTTTCTGGAAGGATGAGGCTGCTGCCTTTGGTCGTCCCCCTGGCACTTGGTGTGCCAGGTCAGAGGCCAGCCCCGGGAACGAGGCTTGAGAGATGGGGTGCCTGCCCTCCAGAGCTCACAGGCTAGCTGGTGAGAGAGGATGTTGGCAAGGGGATGATGAGGCCGAGGGGGAACGTCAGTGAGGGGTCCTGGAGGTTGCCTTGAGTACAGACAACGGGGCAGGTGCAGTGCACTTTTGGCGCCCCAGGGCAGGGACAGGACAGCAGCTCGTGGGTGCCAGGCCACTGCCAGTGCTACCCATCAGTACCATTCCCCACTTACCTCAGATGTTCTACACAGTAGTTATTTGTTCATCTCTCTCCTCCATTTCAACCCTTTGAGGTCAAGGATCTTGTTTTTTATTTTATTTATTTATTTTTTGCAGGGTGGACCAAGGCTTTCCCTTGCTCCTCATTTTTTTCTTTGTTAAGGTATCATTGATATACATTCTTATGAAGGTTTCATAAGAAAAACGATGTGTTTATACATTCACCCTTATTATCGAGTCCCCGCCATGCCCCACTGCAGTCACTGTCAGTGTAGTAAGATGCCACAGAGTCCCTGTTCATCTCCTCTGAGCTACATGGTCTTCCCTGTGGGATCTTGTATTTTATTGCTGCTTTTAGAGCATCTAACATAGAACCTGGCCCAGTGTAGGATCTGAGTTGTTCATGTACACAAACTCTTCCTCAGCCCATAGTGGTATTTAGTGTGTCTAAGTCCTATGATTCTTAGGATGCTATGATATCTTAAACTACTTTTCTTTCAACAATGTATGGAAAGCTCCTTTTATTATTTATACCCTGACCCTGTTGCAGAGGGATAAGGACACTCGGTGCAAAAGAATGAAGCAAATGGAAAAGGAGTGGTTAGGAAAACCCAGATAAGGGGGGAAGTGAGACAAGGAGATGTAAACTGAAGCCAGTGCTCTGGTTCATACTCAAAATCCAGAGGAAGGGCCTGGCCCTCGGCCTTGTAGAACCACGCAGAGGCAGGTGTGAGGATCAGTCTGTAGTTCTCAGTGTGGTCAAGATGAGCAGCAGCCAGTGGCTCAGAAAAAGTAGAATCACACGTAATACATCAATCCAAGAGACCCTTTTCTTACAGCCCTTATGAAGAGGGTACAGTATAATGTAATGAAGACCAGCATCTGCCCAGGAATTCCCCTGTGAGTCTCTTCAGGCTGTGCCTCATAGGAGTCCTCATGTAACATACCATATCCCACTACGTGTAATTTCATACAAACACTTGGAGAACCAAAATAATTTTGTTCGCAAACTCTTCCTCAGCCCATAGTGGTATTTAGTGTGTCTAAGTCCTGTGATTCTTAGTTGGTGGTTAGGAGGCTTTGCGTATTCAGAATTACACTTGATTTGCTGGGGGTATTTTGCCAATCATACCTAATTTACTTTGAAATTTCAAGTAACCTTAAAGTTGACATAAGAGTCTTTACCACAGAGGGATTAAAAATGTGGCCCGGCACTAGCTGAGCAGCACAGATGAGCTCCATGTCTTCAGACTGTCCTTCATACCCAGGGTTTGTCTTCAGCAGGTTTTTGGCAGGCTTTAGGTAACGGTGAGTTCAGGTCATCTTCCTGAGAAGGATGTGAAAGGGGCTTATCCGAGCTGTGGGTGAAGCATGGCATCTTCTGGCTCAACCGTCGGCCTACACGTGCCTGTATGGATGCCAGCTTGGTCCTAAAGTGGGAAGAGGGAATTCCAGGGCTGGGCCGTGAGCTGCCTCAGGGACAGGTATGGAGTCTGCTCCTGCACGCAGGCCAGGAGTGATCAGGGTCCTGAGGGCTTACTGTGCAGGGCATGGCTACAGGAGATGTGCTGGAGATTTGTGTCCACATGCTCACTTTGGATGCTGGAAAACACCAAATGAGAGATTCAAGAAGCTGGGTGAACCCCAACAGGATAAACCCAAAGAAATCTACACCAAGACATATCATAATTACACTTCTGAAAACTAAACACAAAGAAAAAGTCTTGAGAGCAGTCAGAGAAAGGTGACACCTTACCTTCAGGGAAAGACTTCGGATGACAGCAGATTTCTCATCAGAAACCCTGGAGGCAAGAAAAAATGCACAGTGGGCTTCAAGCACTGAAAGAAAAGAACTGCCAATCCTGAATCCTACCGCCAGTGAAAATAAATATTCTTCAGTAATGAAGAGGGAAAATCCTTCTCAGAAGAGAAACTATGACCTGTTGACGTGATCTAAAAGAATGGCTAAATGAAGGGAAATGATAAAAGAAGAAACTTTGGAACGTCAGGAAGGAAGGAAGAACATGATATGCAAAAATATGAGTTGATACAATATGCTTTCCTTCTCTTTTCTAAATTATGTTGAACAGTTGAAACAAACATGACAGTCTGATGTGGTTCTAAATGTATGTGAGGAACTCATTTAAGACTATATTGTAAATGGGGGAGGGTAAAGGGATGTAAAGAAAGGTAAGATTTATTTCACTTGAATTGGTAAAATGAGGAAATCAGTAAACTGATAATAACATAATACAGAGAGGGCCATTTAAAAATACTATACAAAGAGAGTTTCTCAAAAATAGCTCTAGGTAAATTAAAATGGAATCTTAAAAAATGTTCAAGCAACACACAGGAAGACAGAAAAAGAAAACCGAGAACAAAACAAAACAAAAAAGGCGAGCATAAACCCTAATATTGTCAGTAATCACCAGTTAAAAAAAAACAGGGATTGGTAGAGTGGGTTTTTTAAATGACCCAGATTTGTAATCTATGTGAAACTCATTTCAAAAACAATGATACAGGTAGGTTAACAAGTAAAAATATAGAAAAATATATCATGCAAACAGCAAGAATGGCAATATATTAGTATTAGATGAAACAGACTTAAGAGCAAAGAAAATTACCAGCGAGAGAGAGGGACATTAAATAATGAAAAAAGGGTCAGCCCACCATGGGGACATAGCAGTCCGGAATGTTTATGCACTAAACAACATAACTGGGAAATGACGTGAAGCAAAACCTGATGAACTAAAAGGAGAAATAGACAAACCCACAGTGATATTGGAGACTTTGATAGCCCTCTCTCAACTGATAGAATGAGACAGAAAATGAGCAAGGTGATAAAAGGACCCAGTAACACTGAACAAAATCTGACTGGCATTTGTAGAACACTGCACCCAACACAGTAAAATACACATTCTTTTTAAGTCTATGGAACTTAAACCATATAAACTATATCATGAGTCATAATACAAACTCAACAAATTTAAAAGAATTGAAATTATATAGTATATGTTCTCCAACCAACATGGATTCAAACACTTGCAGACTAAAATAACAGTTCTGAATTATTCGTGGTTCAAAGAGGAAACCTAAAGGGAAATAAAAAATATGTACATGGATCTGAATGAAAATACAATATATCAGAATTTGTAGGATATTCCTGAAGTAGTGCCAACAGGGTAATTTATAGCACTAATGTATACATTGGAAAAGGGGAAAGTGTCAATAAACTAAGCTTCCACCTTGAGAATCAATAAAAGTAAGACCAAATGAAACCAAAGCAAGCTGAAGGCAGGACTTAATAAAGAGAACAAAAATCAATGAAACTGAAAACAAACAATAGAGAAAATTGATAAAACATAGCTGATACTTTGAAAAGATAAGTAAATATCAGGAAAATTGACAAACCTCTAACAAGACAAGAGAGAAACGTAAATTACCAAATTCAGGAATTGAAATGGGCTATCACTACAGACCCTGCAGCTATCAAAAGGGAGAAGTATAAACAACTCTACTCATATAAATGTAACAAATTAGACAGAACGGAGGAGTTCCTTGTAAAACACAAGCTACCACCACTCAATATCAAATGGATTATTTAAACTGCCTTGTAACTATTAAGGAAGCATGATTCATAATTTAAAACCTTCCAAAAAACAAATCTCCAGGCCCAGATGGTTTCTCTGGAGAATTCTACCAAACATTTAAAGAATAATTAACACAAATTCTATATAATCTCTTCCAGAAAATAGAAGGAACACTTACCAATTCATTTTATAAAGCTAGTATTACCTTGATACCAAAGCAAAAAACAGTACAAAAAAAGTAAACCATTAGACCTATAATATCTCTAATGATTGTAGACTCATAAATCCTTAACAAAATATTGACCCACAGAATTCATCAGTATATAAAAATAATTATTCACCATGACTCAAATGGGGTTTATTCTAGGGATACATGGCTGGTTCAATATTTGAAAATGAGCTAGCATAATCTACCAATTAACAAACTAAAGAAAAAATAGCACACAGTCATATCAATGCTGAGAAAGCTTTTAACAAAATTAAATGCCCATTCTTGATTTTAAAAACTTTCAGAAAAATAAGAATAGAGAAAAACTACTTTAACTTAATAAAAGAGCATCTGTAAAATTCTTTATAGCTAACATTATATTTATGGTGAAAGGTTGGGTGCTTTCTCTTTATGATCAGGGACAGTGAAGGATGTCTGCCCTCATCACCCGTCTTCAACATACTGCTGGAAGTACTAGCAAGGGAAATAAGGCAAGAAAATGAAATGAAAGATACATAGAACAGAAAGAACTAAAACTATCACTATTTATAGATGACATGATGGTCTACATAGAAAATCCCAAGAGAACTATAAAAAAAAGCTGGTAGAACAATTGACTAAGTTCAACAAGGTCACAGGATACAAGATAAACATTCAAAAATCAGTTGTGGTTCTATATACTATCAGTGAACATTTGAACACTCAAAAACACATTACTATTTGTAATCACTTTAAAAAAGGAATACTTTAAGTGTAAGTCTAACAAATATGTATAGGACTTGTATGCTGAAAACTACAAAACATGGATGAAAGTAGTTAAAGAAGATCTAAATAAATGGACAGACATGTTCATGGATTAGCAGACTCCAGAATACTCTTGATATGCAAATTTAATGCAATTCCAATTAAAGTCCCAGCAAGATTTTTTTTTTTAAATATAGCCAAAATTACTCTAAAATTTATATAGAAAGACAAAGTAACTACAATAGTTAAGGAAACAAAGAACAAAGTCGGGGGAATCAGTCTCCCCAATCTCAAAGCTTACTATATTGCCACAGTAATCAAGATTGCCTGTTAATCTGCAATTAACTCGAATTGAAAAGGTTAACTTTTAAAGTGCTCTGGACAGTGTATGCGTAGGGTGCTTTGCCTGAGCACGCTGGCCTCAGGCCACAGTCTCCAAACTAAACTGCGCCTGCCTGCAGTATGAATTACCTACTGGTCATCAACAAGTGTCCGTGATCTTTCCTGGAGGTGCTGCCAGGGCGGCTGATCTGAAGCCCTTCTGGGCTGGTGAGGAAATAGTGGGGTCATTGGTCTATTGAGCAGACTTGGTTCTTGGTGACAGAATCATGCCATATGCTGTTGGGGGAATTTATCCTTGGTTTTCCCTTGTCTGTGGTTCATTGAAGAGGGGCACATGGTCACTGAGGTTTGGGTTAAGGGATCAGGGCATAATGGGGAGAAAACATTTGACCACATGGGGTCTTGCTATAGTCTGGTTGGTCACAGATGGTCCCTTCAAGTCAACACAGATCCTCACATCTATCACCTTGTTGAGAGTAAAAATTTTGGTGCTGCCCAGAGTCAGAGACTGAGGGAAGGTCTATAAAAAGCCACAAGCAGCCTGATAGGATCTCTGAGGGATTTTCCTCCTGGTGAGGAAGTGGCAGGCGGTTGTGTGCCTGTCCCGGTCCCCCAGTGGGTCACTGCCCTCAAAGTGGCCCGTCTGGATGGAACCTGCCTTAGTTTGCCTGAGCTCTCAAGGTCGGGGAACTAAGTACCACAGACTGGGTGGCTTAAACAGCAGAAATCTATTTCCTCCCAGCTCTGGAGGCTGGAAGTTTAAGATCGAGGTGTTGGCAGGCCTGGAGGACAAGGTGTGTGTCCTCATCCTGTGCTCCCCCCACCCCATGTCTGGGAGGGCCACCCTCAGTTCCCTTGTTGTTATCCTCAACTTCATCCAAGAGGCTCAGCAGAGGAAGATGGGGTTGGGGGAGGCCGAACATAGTGAGATTAGTTCCTGCAATCTGTCGGCAGTCCGTCCTCTCTCCTGATTTTAGAGAAACTGATGACCCCTGAGATGTTTTCGGAAATCCTCTGTGACGACCTGGATTTGAACCCACTGACGTTTGTGCCAGCCATTGCCTCCGCCATCAGACAGCAGATCGAGTCCTACCCCACGGACAGCATTCTGGAGGACCAGTCAGATCAGCGTGTCATCATCAAAGTAGGCAGCTGTTCACTCTACACCTTCCTTGTCTTGGGCGTCACAGGCCGCCGAAGGCCTTGGCAGAAGCGTGTCTTTTGGGGTCTGTGCTCTGGGGCGGGCCTTCCAGAAAGCCGTCTTCCAGGTAGCGCACGGCTTTTTTCACCCGCAGAGGGTGTGGGCTGACTTCCTGGAGTAAGGTATCACATTCAGGGGTGCCACTGTGGCACTGCCAGGCACTGAGCAGAGCCTAGGTGGTACGAAGCGATGCAGCCAGCCAGAGGGCAGAGTGGGGGAGCCCTGAGCAGCAGTGCCACACTCTCCCTGTGGGCTGGCTGGGCCGAGCATCCCCGACGGTTCTGGGAGGAGACGCTGCCCCATCTGCTGTATTATGCTTTCTTTAATTTCTTTGAGCAGTGTTTTATAGTTTTTATTGTACAAGTCTTTCACCAACTTGGTTGATTTCTAGGTATTGTATTCTTTTTGATGCTATTGTGAATGGAATTGTTTTCCTGATTTCCTTGTCAGATTGTGCATTGTTAGCGTGTAGACATGAGGCTGAGTTTTGTTCTGTTGACTTTGTATCCTTCTACTTTGCTGAATTTGCTTATTCTAGTAGTTATTTTACATAATCATTAGAATTTACATGAAAGAGCATATCATCCGTGAACAGATACGGCTTCTTTCTTTCCGATTTGCATGGCCTTTATTTATTTTTCATGCCTAATTGCAAGAAATTTTAATACCATGTTGAATAGAAGTGTCAAGAACAGGTATTCTTGGCGAGTTCCTGATCTTAGAGGAAACACTTCCAGTCTCTCACTGTTAAGTGTATTTGCTGTAGGTTTTTTGTACATGGGTTTTATGATGTTGGAGTAGAGTTTCTTTCTGTTCCTAGTTTACTGAGTGTTTCTATCATGAAAGGGCACTGAGTTCTGCCAAATGCTTTTTCTGCATCAGCTGAGATGATCATGTGGTTTTGTCCTTCGTTCCGTATGTGTGACACCGATGAGTTTTTTGCTGGAACCATGATGCATTGCCAGAATAAATCCCACTTGGTCATGGTGTGTAATACTTTATAATATGCTGCTAAATTTGGTTTGCTAGTATTTTGTTGAGGATTTTTGCGTCATTTTTCATAAATGATATTGGTGTATAGTTTTCCTTTCTTGTAGTATCTGGTTTTGGTGTCAGGACAGTGAGTTGTGAAATGTTACTTCCTCTTCAGTTTTTTGGCAGAATTTGAGGATTGGTATTAGTTCTTCTTTCAATGTTTGGTAGAATTCACCAGTGAAGCCATTAGGTCCTGCAGTTTTCTTTGTGGGGAGATTTTTTGATTACTGATTGAATCCTCTTACTAGTTAATTTCATTTGCAACAACTAATAATTTAGATTTCTTAACCTGACTAGCAGAAAAAGGGCACGGTTGAGAAGGAGGACATCATGGGGTAGAAACGGGGGGTGGGAGGGTGCGGCAGCAGGAGCCCGAGCTGTGCCTGTGCAGCCTGTCACCTCTGGAGGGTGGCCCCGAACACTCTGCTCTGTGCTGCATCTTCTCCCTGTGACCGTGGAGGGAACGCAGCCTCGTGAGGTTAGCCACACCCAAGCACGCGGTTCCAGGTGGCCAGGGTCGGCCATAGGAAGGGTCCTCACCAGTCTGACAAACAGGCTTCCCTGACCTTTTTCTCAGGACTGAGTGCCTTTTTTGTTGCTGTTATCCTGACGGAGCTTGTAGTCAGCAGCCACAGAGAAGAGTGTCAGCCAGTTGAAAATCTACCTGGGGCTGCCACCTGCTCCCCCAACCAGAGGCTTTCTTGGTGACTGGCCAGCTGGCAGCTGTGGTGCCCCTCCAAGCCCTCCAACCCACCTGTAACCCCACCCGTGGGATGGCATTGGCTGTGGGGAGAGACTGTCCCCAGGCAGGTTGCGTTTCCTGCCTGGCTGCGGGCATGAGGGCTCGCTGGTGCTGGGTCAGACACCGCTGGCTCAGGGGCGCCCTGCTGCTGGGAAACAGTGCTGGGTTTGCTGGGCCAGAGGCTTCATGGTGCTGTGACCTAGGGGACAGCGTCCCAGCTTATAGGTCAGGAAACTGAAGAGCAGACCTAAGGCTTCCCATGTGTAACTGGGACTTAAGACAAGCTCGGTGCTTCTGGGGGGGTGTTCGTCTTTGGCTCCTGGAGCGTGCACGGCAGAGGACAGGAACCTCCAGTACAATGGCGCGTGAGGTCTGTGTCTCTTCACAGAGCACAGCCTTTATGAAACGGCCACTTAGAGGTGTTCTTGGCGATGCTGGGCCCAAAGCCCAGGCCCGGCTGCCATTACCAGGGCGTCTGGCTCACGCTGGCTTGGCTCAGATCCAGGGGGCTGGGAGTTTGGCGCTTCCACGAGTCGACCTGTCAGGCTCCAGGGTGCTGGCAAGGCCCTTGCTGGGAAGCAGAAAGGTATGTAGGGTGATATGGATGGAGCCTGGCCCCAGTGCTGCCGACCTACTCAAATCCCAGCCTGCCTCGTCCCTGTGAGCCCCCCTGGAGTCCAGCCGCTCCTACCACCTCGCCATTCCCGCTGCCAGACGGCTGAGCCTCAGTGGCGGCCCGTGTTGCTTCTGCTCACAGCACTGCATAAACTTTCCAGGGTTCCTCGGTGGAAAGCGGGGCCTTTCAGGGGGCTGCAGGCCGTGCTCTGCCTGGGACTCGCCCGAGGAGCCACAGGGCCTGCCGTGTCAGCCCATTCCGTGCTTCCTTCAGTGTCATGGCTGCCAGGAGGCCTTCGGACTGCTGACCCTGAACTTCCTCCCCTCCCCTCCTTTTCTTCCTTAGCATTCGGCCCCACATGATACATCAGGCATTCACTGATTTAACGGGATTGTGGCTCTCCTCCCAGGGGAACTGCATCCCATGAAGCGACTTGTCTGTCTCGCCTGCCATTGCGTTCCCTTGTTGCTCTCCTTGGCAGGCAGGCAATCTAATTTGTAGTAAATGCAAGCGGGCGTTTACTGTTAATGACCAGCGGGCAGGGGACAGGCGGTGCAGTCCATGTGGTGCCTCTAGTGGCCTAGCGGGCTGACGGTGTGGCACCCCGGGCATGGCTTGCTGGGTGTGAGTCACCACAGCCCTGGTCCTGTTTGGTCCTGTTTGGTTGTTTCTGTGGGCTGCCTGCTGCTTCATGTCCTTTCTGGTCCCTGTGTGCCGTCGTGGTTCACTGGGTATTCAGTTCCTGCTAGGGCTCGGGTGGCTCTTCTGAGCCCATTCTGCACACCCCCATTGGTCGCCCAGCGTGGGCTGAACATGGAGAGGAGGAAGGACTGGGCTCTCACCCGCAGTGAGTGGGAAGTGGTGTGCAGAGCCTGGAGGAGTGGGGTCAGGGAGTGGGGTCCCATGTTTCTCAGAAGGCGGAAAGTACCTTGGTGAGCCGGGCCCTGAGCAGTGGCTTGATGTTTGCCTTGAAAGGCGAGCTGAGCACCCAGGGAGGGCGTGTGGGCAGGTGCGCTGTGGCCTGCTCGCCTGCCGGTTACCGGATAGCAGTGAGGGCTGCTCCCAGCCCCACGCAGCACGGGGGGATACTTGTGGACGTGATGCTGTTGAACATGGAGGGGCCCTGAAGAGCCCTTCCTGTGTGATGCAGTGATGCCAGCTCATCTGTGGGGCGGGAAGGAAGGATGGTGGTTTGGGGGCAGGCCTATGTGGGTGGCCCCCGTGGTACAGGCTATGCTCTGTCTTGGTCTGGGGGCTGCAGCACAGGGCCTGGACCTGCTTCCACCTGCAGGTTGCACGTCCGCAGGATGTCTGCTGGGAACGAGGTGGGAGGAGCCAGGCATGGGCCTCTGCTTCCCTCCTAGGCTTTGCCTGTGTTTTGCAGGCTGTTAAAAGTGGGGTGAGCGTCGGAGGATGTACTCACTAGTAAGATGATTTCAGAGTGGGGCAAGCTGGCTCCATAAAGAGAACAGTGATGGGGCAGACTTGGGCTCAGGTGTGGGCTCAGGGGCAGCGTCTGATGGGTGACACTGGAGTCGAGTCCTGCCCAGCTGGTGTAGTCATGTCATAAAGATCAAGAACAGCAGGGACAGAAAAGGGCAGAAAAGAACAGCGAGTATGGGCAGCAGGGGAGGAGAATGGAGTGAGGTGGGACTTGGGCCCCAGGGCCGCTCAGGGTCTTCCCCCGGAGGGACTGTGCGGGGCCCTGAGCCAGAGCCCCTCACGGCAGCCTCGGAGGTTGGTAAGGTCAGCCCCGCTTTCAGGGTGGGGCACTGTGGCCGGAAGAACAGGGCCAGCCCTGGTTCTCAGCTGGTAAGTCATGGGCAGGGCCCAGCCCGGCCTGGCGGCTCCAGAGGCAGTGCGTCACCCGGTCAAGGCCGCCCGGGCTGCGTGCGGTTCTGACTGCTCTAACTCATGCTTTTGGTTCTGGCCCAGCTGAACATCCACGTGGGGAACATCTCGCTGGTGGACCAGTTTGAGTGGGACATGTCAGAGAAGGAGAACTCACCGGAGAAGTTTGCCCTGAAACTGTGCTCGGAGCTGGGGCTGGGCGGGGAGTTTGTCACCACCATCGCCTACAGCATTCGGGGACAGCTGAGCTGGCATCAGAAGACCTACGCCTTCAGGTGGGATTCCGGACGCGTCCCTCCCTCTCTCCTCCACAAGCCCGTTTTGGGGGAAAGACTTCTCCCTGTGTGTGGTGATACCTTTGGGACTCTCTGGAGCATCGCAGTACAGTCTGGCTGCAGGCGGCCCCAGCCAGCTCCCCTGCCCTGTGTCGGCTCATCCTGCCTCCTGGGTCTTAGCAGTGAGCTCCATCCCCGTTGCGTCGGGGGGCAGGGGGCGGATCTAAGGAGGCGGTGCATCTGCCCCTCCATCCTCCAGGCCTTCACGGGCCTCCTGCTCTCCCCACTCTGCCCAGAGTGGGCCCTCCGTCAGGGTCACCCCCACCAGGCTCGTCATCTGGCAGATGTGCATTCTGTCTCCGACAAGGGCTGCCCTGCACAGCCCTCCCCGGCTCGCAGGCGCCAGGGGATCCTCTGGCAGCCGTTTTTGACCTGCATGTTGTGGTCATTCAGTGAGACATTGCCGGGACCTCACTGGGTGCTGTGGAAGATAAAGAGTCATGTTCAGGCTGCCTGCAAAGGTGGAAGCGTAAACAGAACTGTAGACATTCCGTCCCCTGTCCTGTGTACTGGGGCGGGGGCCAGCAGGGGCTTCTCCAGAGAGAGACATGCCTTCCTGCAGGCAGTGGCCCCGCGGTGTGACGTACGGGCCTGGCAGGAGGTAAGACACGGTGATCGTCAGCTGATAGCAGAGCTTTCTGGCCTCCAGACTGTTCTGTCACATCCAGCCCTGTCCCCCAAGCTCCTTTTCCAGGCTGAGCGGGTGTGGGGGGTGGGGAGTGCCAAATGTCCGCAGCCAAACAGGATGTAAGGGTTTATTCTGCTCATCGAACTGTCATCGTCCTCATTTGGTGGTCATTTTTTAGGGACTGCAGCTTAGAATGGCGCTTGAGGAGAAGTACAAAGGTCTTTTTGCAAAGATAGGTCAGTTACTAGCGCGGGAGTATGTTTGTATCTCAGCTGATTCTCCCAGAAATCTCAAGAGGCAGCTTTCCTTTGGCTTCCTGTAAACATGAGCAAGAGAGAAGGAATGGCTGCTCACCCACGGGGCCCAGGTTCCGAGTCTGGGAAACCGCTCAGCCCCCGTTGGTCTGAGACCATGTGTCTGTCACCTCCTAGGTCCCTCCAGCAGCCCTGCCCTGGGTGGTCCTGCCTCACAGAGGGGGTCGGAGCCCAGAGGAGAGGCCTGGGCAAGCCAGGGAGCTGGTGTCTGGCCCGTGGCTCCCATGTCCTGGGGGAGGCCTGCTGGAGGTGTGGCAGTCACTCTGCGCTCCAGCTGTCAGGCCCAAGGCGTCTGGGGTGGCCTGGCTTCCCAGAGCTGACCCTGAGGCAGGGACGTTATGCAGGTCCTAGGAGTGACATTGACACCAGTGCCTTATCACCTAGAAGCCAGTTGAGTCAGAACAGTGTTCTGACTGGCAGATGCGAGGCTGGGGTTGGGGTGGGGAGTGCAACACCCTGAGGGTGTTGACACCTGTGGCCCATTCCTCCTCCTCTGACCCCCAGCTGACCCCAGTTACCTGCCTAACGCCTGTGTTGAGCTTGGGACTGTTGGCAGAGTGCCAGGTGCTGCTGAGCAGACCTGCGTTGGCAGCCCTGGTGGTCGCAGGTCAGGGCTTATAGATGGAGCCCTCTTAGCTCAAGCCAATTAACCAATTCCAGCTGTGTGGCCCGAGCAGCACAGACCTCTGTCCCTGCCACTGTCTCTCGTGCTGCGTGGGCAGGCTTCAAATCACTGGGATTGAAGGCAGTGCCGTCCCACGGGGGACGCTCCCCAGCAGCCCTGGCCAGCCAGGCGGGATGGCTACGGCCCGCCTGGGCTGTGGGGGGCATCGGAAGGGCTGCTTGTGTCCTCCCAGCCGACCCAGCCTCGTGAGCTCTCCATGCTGGGCCTGGCCGTGGTGTGTGCTGGTCTGGCCTGGGCAGCTGTGGGAGAGCTGTAGCGAGAGCTTAGGGCTGGAGGCTGGCTCCACGGGCTTCATTGTGCAGGGGCTGGGATTTGAGTCTCCTGACCTTGACCTGTCATCTTGCTGGGGTGCCACACCATCCCTTGGGAGCTTAGACCCCTCTTAGCTCTACTCCAGGGAGAGTCATCTGGCTCTCTGCCTGCAAGCTGCCACAGGGCTGGGGGCTGCTCAGCCCATAGAAAGCTGTACCCAGAGTTCCCTGGCCTGGTCTCTGCTACATACAAGGCTTGGCGACTGCTGAGTCATGTGACTCCATAAAAGGGGCTTTAAATTCTGGGCCTTCCACCCCATTCTGGAAACACCCTGAATTCTGGTGAGCCAGTCCTGTCCGTCTCCCCTCAGGCTGAGCCCCGTGTCTGGCTGGGGTGCCCTCCCTAGTGATGGTGTATTGAGTTGTGTCCATGGTGGAGCGGGGCAAACTGCTGGTCACAGGACATGTGGGAGCAGGACCAAGACCCCACAGGTTAGGGGAACCAGGGCAGAGAACAGGCCAGGTCGCTCCCCTTCAGCAGCGGGGCAGGCAGGCAGGCCCGATGCGGGTGAGCATGTGGCAGGTGGATTGGGGGGCCCCGAGCTCCTCGAGGACAGAGCTGCGCCAGGGCGATCTGTCTAGGTGTCCTAGAGCCAGCGGAGTGGGAACAAAGAGGACAGTGAATGACAGCATGAGGCAGGGCTCTAGGGGCGGGGGGGTGGGGGTAGGCGGCGCTGGGCTGAGCAGAGTGGGAGGGCCGCAGACACTGACCAAGACCTGCGGAGAGAGATGCAGCCAGCAGGTACCGGCGCCTAGTCCTGTGCCGGGCTGGGACAGAGAAGCGGTAGCGCCCACAGGCATGGGGCCGGGCAGCGGGTGAGCCTGGGGTGAGGTGGCCAGGAGGAGTCTGGGGACAGGCGGGGGGCCAGGGCACCTGGTGGCTGGGCCTGCTGGCAGCAGGAAGGCAGTGTCGCGGGGCAGCAGCAGGGTTAGGAGACCCCAGGGTCATTTTGGACTGGGGACCATGACCCCCAGAGGTTACTCCTGAAGCTCCGCCCACCTGCTGGCAGGATTTGCTTGTTCTGGGAGCAGCTTTACTGAGGTGGACTTCATATGCCACACGATTCACCTGCCTAGTGCGCAAGTCAGTGGTTCTTACTATATCTGAAGTTAGGTGACCATCACAGTTTTAGGACCTTGTCCTCACCCCAAAAGGAGGCCCCACACCCCTTAGCTGTCGTCACCCCTGTCCCCCAAGTCTCCCAGCCTTGGGCAACCACTGATCTACTTTCTATAGACTTGCCTGTTTTCGACATTCAATATAAACAGAATCATATATATGTATGTGGCCTTTTGTGGCAGGCTTCTCAGCGTAACATTTTCAGGGTCCATCCATGTGGAAGCCCGTGTAGGGAACCAGAACATTCATGCTCATTTCATGGCGGAATGGTGCTCATTGTGTAGATATGCCGCATCTTATTCATCCAGGCAGCTGACGAGCGTCTGGGTCGTCTCCCTTTTGGCTGTTACGAAGACTGCTGCTGGGAACCATGCACCAGCGTTTGTGTGAACGCCTATTACCAGTTCTCTGGTGGGGTCGCTGGGTCATGTCTGAGCGTTCAGAGGAAATTACCAAAGTAGCTGCGCATTGTACACCCCCACTGGTGATGTGAGGGCTCCGGTGTTGGTCCATGTCGTCGCCAGCACCTGTTACCTGACTTTCTGCTTGTAGCTGTCTTAGTGGGGGTGAAGCGACCTCTCACTGTGGGTTTGATTCGTGTTTCCACAGTGGCTTACGGGGATGAGTATCTTTTCATGTGATATTGGCCATTTGTATGCCTTTGGGAAAATGGCTGTTCATGTCCTCTGCTTTTAAATTATTTTATTTTATTTTAATTAGGTAATTTAGATAATCTATCATTTGTATTTTTGTTCTGGAGTTGTAAGAGTCCTTTATATATTCTAAATGAGTCACTTGTCAAATACATGATCTGCAAATATTTTCTCCCATTTTTGTGGGTTGTCATTTTCATTTTCTTGAAGCACCAAAGTCTTCAGTTGTGATGTAGTCCAGTCCATTTATTTTTCCTTTGTTGATTGTGCTTTTAGTGTGGTACGAAGGAACCATCACCCACCCAGGGTCTTGTCCCAGCACGTGTTGGAAGGACTGCTCCTTCCCCGGGGAGAGAGCTTTGGCCCTCCTGCTGAGGCACCTGCTCCTGAACGGGAGGGTGACATCAAGTTCATCTCCTCCTCCCCCCAGTTGAGTGGCCATGCGCGTAGGCTTCGCTCTCTTATTTATAGTGGTCCTAGTAACGCTTCCCAGCTGGACCGCCATATCATGTGACGTCATAAAAGTCTGATCACATTGAAAATGAACACCAAGATAAGTCCACAGGCTTCAGCTCCGTCGCTGTCACCTCAGCCACAGCCCTCCCCTGCCTGGGCTCTGTGGCCCCACCTGGACACTGTGGGGTAGCATAACGTCTGGGGGCCCTGGGGGCCTTGGAGTCCATGGAGCAGAACCCCCTGGGGAGGGGTGGGAGGCAGGGCCGCTCTCCTCCCACGGGTTCCCCCAGACCCTAGCCAGGCCTGCTGGCTCCAAGCCCTCCTATGGGGGTTGCTTCAATCAATTCTTATTTTAGAACAAGCCCACTGGAGTGGAATCTTCCCAGAGCCAAGGAGAGGTAAACAAAGGGCCTCCTGGACCCACTCAGCAGCTCTTGTTTTAATTAAGAGGAAAACATGTTTTGCTCCCCTCAGCGTGGGCTTGGCGCCTTTCATGTCTGTCCTCCTGAGGAAGGCGGCTGGGCGCCCTCAAGGTGAGGAATGATGTTTGGGTCTGTGGCTGGGTGGTTCCTGTTTTGCCAAACCACCATGATGGCTGGAAAACAGCTGTCAGGAACTGCTGAAGAGGGTCAGCCCCAGGGTGCCACGGGATGGGGGCTGCCGCTGTGCAGCCACTGGCCTCTGAGTCACCAGCACAAGCTCGGACTTCCGGGCCTCATGGCCACAGACCCCAAGGCCCAAGTTTCAGCAGCAAGAGGGTAGCCTCGCTTCTGCAGGGAGCTAGGCCCGTGCCCTGTGTGCTCACGGTCCCCGAGACTCCAGGCCCCCAGCTGCTGCCTGCCCGCTGGTCAGGAGTGGGGGCTCTGTGGTCAGGCCTGAGTGGACCCTCCTCTCCAGCCGGCCATTCAAGCAACCTTGGGCATAGGCGGCCCCTAGCCCGTAGGAAGCTCCCTCTGTGCACGTATGTTGGCTGCTTTAATAGTAGAAATCCTCTGCTGATCCCTCACAGCACCACTGTTCCCCTTCCCAGGTGAGGTGTCAAAACCAAGGCTGCTGCTGGACCAGGGGCCCCTCCTCCTCTATCCCAGCAGTGCCCTCCAGGCTGCCGTGGGCAGACTCCTGCTAGGGCTGCCGCAGGCAGACTCCTGCTAGGGCTGCCGCGGGCAGGGCTGGTGTGGGGGTGCTGTGTCTCAGGGGACGGGTGCAGGCTGCCCAGCTGGAGGAGAGGGAAAGGGGCCTGGTGAGGCCAGAGCACCAGCAGCAGGACACAGGCGGGAGAGGATCACAGTCGGGGCCACGCCCTGAGGCCCGGAGGTAACAACCAGGCCAGGGCTGAGCTGTCAGCCCTGAAGGTGGGGGGCGCATGGGCCTTCCTGGCCACGTGGCCTCCATGCCTCTTTAGCCTCCTGTCACACAGACTTGGAAACAAGGCCCAGGCCGGCAGCAGCTCAGCTGTGCTCGCACCCCCCCATGCTCCCGGGTCCCCCACCCCCACCACTGCTGTGTCCACTTGGCAGGAGGGTGCACAGGTGGCCCTCAGGGCAGTCGCCAAGGGACACCAGGGTGGGAGTGGTCAGGGGGTGAGGGTTCCAGACCCCGAGCAGCCAGCCTAGCCCTCTGGGGCTTAGTGGGGCCAGTGAAGTATACTGGGCGGGGGCAAGCATGTGGGACTGTGAGGGGCCGGCTGGCCCAGTGGCCCTGGGTGAGGGGCGTCAAGGACTCTCGGGGCAACCTCCCCTCTGGCTCTCCCTCGCCCTGTCCTGTCGCCCTGATGGGTGCTCCTGGCCCTGGACGCTGCGCGGGGCACACTCCTCTCCCCGCCAGCCCGTGATGACTGCTGACCCAGCCGCATTGCTCTGTCGTGGGGGCCCCTCCCCAGTCTCGCCAACCAGAGGCTCCCGGGTGGTCAGAGGGCCCACTGAGAGTTTGAAGGGAAGCCTGCGGGGTCGTGGGAGCAGCACTATCGTTGCTGGGAGAGGTCCTGGCATCCGCAGCAGCTCTGTCTTGAGCTTCAGGTGACAGCAGTGTCACCCGCCACCTGTCAGGAGTGCTGCTCTGCGTTGCAGGGCATGGGAAGGGCCCAAAGGGGAGGCAGAGGAGGGCGAAGCAGGAAAAGCCAAGGCATTCCTGTGTTGGGGGGGTGGGGGGCACCGGCAGTGGTTTCTGGGGGCTGTGCAGCTGCCGCTCTGGGAACTGCCAGTTACTCCTCTCCCCTTGCTGTCCAGTGAGAACCCCCTGCCCACGGTGGAGATCGCCATCCGCAACACAGGCGACGCTGACCAGTGGTGCCCGCTGCTTGAGACCCTGACAGATGCTGAGATGGAAAAGAAGATCCGAGACCAGGACAGGAACACGAGGTACCCCCAAGTTTCCCCAGCTGGCTCTGCCCCCAGGCACTGTCTCCAGGCAGGGGCAGGATCATCTCTCCCCCCAGTGACCTGGTTTCCGGGAGGCCAAGAGGTAGGCTCCTGGGTAACGAGTCCCAGTCTCGCCCGCAGCGTGGGTTTCTCAGCAGGGAACAAAAGTGAGCCCTTGGGTTGGGTCCGACAGACCAGATCCAAGTCTCGGGACCCCCGGGGACGTAGGCAGGAGACGGGCGGTTTCAGGGCCCCACGCAGCAGTAGGCTGAGGCCAAGGGAGGGCTGGGGAATCCCACCTGCTGTGTCCTGTCCCTGTGCCCACTCCCCTGGCTGCCCTAGAGATCCCTGGGGGAGGGCAGCCACCCAGGGCTGGAAGCTGGCCCTGGGTCACCTGCCCTTTCCTGTCCTGCAGGCGTATGAGGCGTCTCGCCAACACTGCCCCGGCCTGGTAACCGGCCCATCTGTGCTTGGCTCCCACGGAGCATTCAGAACATCGGACCGCCTCTCCCCCATTTTCTGGCAAGGAGGGAGGCAGGGGGCAGACGGGGGCCGTCCTGAGAAGTGCACGGGGCAGGCGGCCTTCCGAGTCACCCTCCCCCCCAGGCACACATTCCACTTGCTGAGCCCCCGGCCCCACCACCCCAGTCTCTGGTCAGGAAGTCCTTGTTTTGGGGTGCATTTTGTTTTTGTATAGGAGCCCCAGGCAGGGCTAGCAACAGTTTTTAAATAAAAGGCTACAGGTCATGTTCCGTTTCTTCCAAGTGGCAGTATAAAAACCAGAATGGGGTGACCCAGGAGGAGGGCCTGGCTGGGGGTAGTGTGCCCAGCCTCTCGCCCTTGGTTGCCTGTGCCCCAGGTGGGCAGGCAGGGGCTGACCGGGTCCCAGCCTCAGCTACTCAGGGCCTGGGTCAGAGCCCAGTCCGTGCTGTCCCTCAGGCTGTGCAGCTTCCCACCATCTGTGCCCCATGGGCCCTGATCGAAGGGACGAGTGACAAGTGTGGCTGGGGACTCAGAGGCGGGAGGCCCTGGTGCCTTAAGGTGACAGCCCCGCCCCCTCTGCTCAGCTTCATGACGCAGCTGTGGGCTCGCCTGGTGCCCTCGGGTTCTGCTGCCTCCCGGCAGTCCTGCTGCCCCTGGCCAGGAGTGTTGCTGCTTTGGAGTCCCTTGCAGCGGTCCCGTCCTGTGGGGGCACTGCAGGGGTGTCACCAGCCTGGGTACCTGAGGGCCTGCTGGCAGGTGTGCGCCTCTCTGACCACACCTCCCAGCAGCACACGTACAGGTGCCCTGGGCCCCTCCCAGCTTCTCCCTCGGGTCCCCTGTAAGGAGTGATGCACATGGAGCAGCACGCTGGCCCGGTGCCAGCCCCTGGTGCGGGTGGTGCAGAGGAGGCAGCCCGGCCATGAGACCCGCCTGTGATGAACCTGCCCCTCCTCTGTAATGTGGAAGTGTCCTGTCCCTGCGGAAGGGAGGTGGGGTCCCTGAGGGTGGCATGTGACCTCGGAGTGAGCACTGCTTGGACAGGGCCCCCAGCAGCAGCTTTTCTGAACAGCCCAGACCCCCAGCACCAGGCTGACACCTTCAGCGGCCGGCAAGTCTTCCTTGCCAGGACAGGGCTGCTGTGCTCCCCAAGAGCATGACAGGCCATGAGACACCCGAGTCCCATCCTGAGCCGCAGGATGAGCAGGGGCTCCTCCTCTCTGAGGAGAGACTGGGATGCTCAGCTGCCAGGATGTAGGGTGAGATGGGGTTGGTCCTCTGGACTTGGGGGTCCTGAATGTGTCCCAGGATGTGAAAGCTTCCAGAGAATTTGTACGCAAGCCCCCTGCCCTTTATCCAGATGTGGAACTTGCTGGAGCCCCAAGAGCAGGGGGTCAGCCGGGATTCACGGACGGCTCTGAACAAAGAGGAAGACCCCAGGCTTACTGGCCTTGGAAATGAGTGAGCTCCATTGCCGCCGTTTGCTCAGTCCCTGGGGCAGGACACAGCCCTGCGCCCCACGGCTGGCGGCATGGAACAAATGCTGGGCAGGTCGGCCCGTGGCTAGTGCGTCAGGCCCAGGGGCTTGGCCCTCACTTTGAGCACTGCCAGCCCTCCCCACTGCAGAGCCAGTTGCTGTTTCTTAAGGCTTCATTACAAAATTAAGGTCCTACTCCATGGTGAACACTTTCATCATCCATGACCACGATAATCCATGGCTGGAGGCGCCCTCATGCTGCCGATAAGAAACCATAATATGGACTGGTCTAGGGCAGTGGGGATGTTGGCCAGGTCGTCGATGCCTACATTACAGAACACTGAGCTGTGGGGTCAGATGAGGCTCCTGGAGTCTTCAATTAACGACAGAGACAGAAGTCCCCAGAGGTCTCTGCCTCAGCCAGTTGTAGGACTCTAAGTGGAAATATCTCAAGGCTTTGGGGTCTCAGGGCAGAGGACCTGGTCCTGGCCCTCCTCTGCACCTGACCATATGGGGCCTCTGCCAAGTCCATTAGCTGCTTGGCTGGAAAATGGGGCAAAGGCCCACTTGTCAGTTACTGGTAAGGGATGGAAGGCCTTGAGTGAGAAATCAACCCGGGGTCACCATAGGCGGGAGCCCCTGCAGACGTGGCCTGGCCCAAGCCCAGCCCAGCCACTGAAATCTGGCCAACCTCCTTACCAACCGGAGGGGAGCAGACGCCCAGTGTGGGATTCGCCTAAGGCTCCACGGTACTGGCAGGTCTGGGATGAGAACCTGATTCTGCCATTTGTGAGTTCAAAACACAGCTGGGCAACCTGGACAGGTTCTTGACTGTCTCTGAGCCTCCCACCTTAGCACCTACAACTGGTCTGAGAGGACAGGGCAGACTTAGAGTAGAACTGCACTCTGGGCCAGCCCCACCCCAAGAGCAGAGGACGGGCAGGACCACCCCTAGGTCAGGGCCAGCAGCACCTGCTCAGCTTAGAAGCATGTGACCAGCAGAGGCAGCAGGTGAAGACCAGTGCTGAGGATGAAGAAGCTGCAGGTCATTCTGTTTATTTGGCTAGGCTCAGCCTCCAGGACACGTTGCTCAGCTACAAGCTGGCAGTGAGGGGTGGGGCCCTAGCCCTGGTGGGGTCACTGCTGCAGAGGTCTTGGTTGTTCCTCTGGGAGGGGCAGGTAATTGGGGTCCTCCTCTGGGGCATCCAGTAGCAGCTTCCTGTAGGAGGGGCCCATGCTGAGCTGAGGCCATGGGGTAAAGATCTGTGGGGGAGCATAGAGGGCAGGGTGTCATCCCCAGCACTCACAGGAAGCCAGGGGTCAGAAGCAGCCTCTTGCCTCCAGGCTGGTTGGGGAAGACATCCTCCAGGAAGTAGTAGATGTGGCCCACAGCAATCCCTGTTGGAAAGCCAAGGAGTACCCAGGCCGCTCTCCATGGTCCAGAGCCCAGGGCCAGCAGAACCTGCACAGCCCTGGAGGCCCAGCCAGGTCCACTCCCTCAGGCCTCAGAATATGGGTGCCCAGGATGGGGCCTGAAGGACAGGCTTATAGGGCCCAGAAGTGGGCAGAACCTGAGGAGCTCAGACTCCCACGGGCATCAGCAGGTCAGGCCTAAAGGTAGGAAATCTGTAGCTGGCTGGCTTGTTCAAGGGTTGGAAGAACAGAGGAGGCGGGGGGGCCAGAAGAGGCGGGTGGGGGCAGAGGAATGCTCCAGTGCAGGTGGGAGGGCGGGCTCTGGCAGAGCAGTCAGCCTGGGTGGTCCTCCTGAAGACCCTCAGCTACCAGACAGCCTGTTCGGGGAGGAGGGGTGCACAGGCAGGCTCACCCAGCAGGTCCACGAGGATCGAGTTGCCCAGCAGCAGTGAGAAGCCCATGAGCGCCCAGGGCAGGAATGGCGCCTGGAAGGTGAGGAGGCCGAAGAAGTTGACCCTCACCTGAGGGCTGCGGCGGCTCCACACATACACCAGCATGGCTGTTAGGGCCTGGCCCAGGAAGAACAGGCTGCCCAGGAGCCCCAGCAGCTGCGCCAGAGTCAAGGTGCGGGGAGCCCTCCCCTGGGGTGGGCCTCAGCTCCTGCCCCGGGTGGGACCACTGCTGCAGGGGTCCCGGCTGCTCCCCTGGGGTCCCCCCACCGGCTTCCCTTACCTCATCACCCCTAGGTGCCATGTTCCCATCAAGCGGTGCCTTTCCAGTCAAGGCCCATGTGATCTGCCCTGTCTCTACCTCACCCCAGCCTCCGACCACGGCCTGTCCCTGCCGCCCCCCAGCTGAGCACACGGTGCGCGCTCAGCACATCCTAAGCCGGAGTGAACGACGCTGTCCCTCCCTGGTCTGATGCCGTCTGGCCCCAAGGCCAACACAAGATGGGCACGGAGGCACCACGCCTGAGGTCTCGGAACTCGGGAAGGATACGATCATAAGGACACCCCCGAAGACAAACATGAAGACGAAGTCGGCGGTGCGGCCACGGAAAGAGCCCTCCTCCAGCATGCGGCAGTAGCGGAACCTGCGGCGTCGGTATAGGAAGTGCCGCCCTGCGGGGTCTCCGTTTCCCCGCGCCCGGCCGCTCGCGGCCGCCTCCGCCCCCAGCCCCGCTCCCCGCCTGGGGCCTTCGGCGCAGGATACACGAAGAGCATGTTGAAGAAGAAGCTGAATCCCAGGGGTCCAAAGAAGAGGAAGTTGGTGACGAGCCTCCAGACCTGCGGGGGCGGGCGGTCAGGCGCGGGGTGGGCGGGGGTGGGCGCGGGCCGTCAGGTGCAAGGGCGGGGCGGCCTTACCTGGAACTTCCGGAACACGAGATGCGGGTTGAAGTAGAGCTGAAAGGGGCTGAGAAGCTCCAGCTGCTGCGGAACCAGGGGCGCGTCAGGAGCCGCCCCTAGGATTCCACTGTAACTGTGGAAACCCCCCCGGGCTGTAGCCATGGAGATATCCCCGCCTTCCCCGGGCAGCTCACCACCGCAGCGGTGGTGACGACGCAGGCCGCGGTGTAGGCCCGCGTCACCGCTGGCACCTGCAGGAACTCGGTCGCCAGACCCTGCCACGCCATTGAACCTTATCAGACACGCGTGGCGGCACCTTGCTACGCGCTCTTTAACCCGCCTCCAAGCCCCGCCTCGCTCCTGCCTTCGGCCAATCCGCGCCGGATACGCCAGGCGCCCAGGATTGGGGGAGGGGCCCTGGGCCCGCTAACCAATAGGAAGAGGCTGCGGGATGCCGGGGGCGTGGGCGGGTCGAGACTCGGGGCCAATGAGCAGGCCCCACGGTTGAGCACGTGGCGGTTGTTGTGGTGGCTGTGGTGGCGGCGCGGGAGAACGTGTGGCCAATGAGGAACTTGTCGCTTTGCGGCAAGCTAGTGAGAGGACCCCCAGGGCCACCACGGTGGGGCCGAGATTCCTCAGCTGAGTAAAGATGAGACCGAGAACCAGCGAGACCGGAAGGGGAGGGCTGGCGTGGGGCGTGGTCCGGGCCCGACGGGTGCGAGGGGCGGGCGGGCCACCCCGGACCCTGGACGTCCTGTGTCTTCTGAGAACCGAGGACAGGGCCGCCTAACCCACAGCGAAGGATGCTCCCAGCAGCGTATCTGGACACGGGTTTGCACCACCCCCGCACGTTCAGGGACCCACTGGAGCATGCTGTCTGACGTGGGGAGTCTTCCTTGGGACACGAAGGTGCGATGCCCTTCTGAGCAGTGGGCAGTCTGAAGAGAGCTTCATTATTTTGGTGGAAAAGAGATACTCCATTTATTCATTCATTAAGTTAACCATTTAATCACTGACTATGCCCCAGGTGCTGTTCTGGGTGCAGGAGCTACAGCAGCCAGCAAAGGACGCTGTCCCTTACGGTGGAGCTGGAAGACCAGAACCTGTAGCTCTGTGCTAATGTGAGAGGCAGTGTTCACAGGGCACGGACTGAAATAGCCAAGGCCACAATGGTGGGTGGGGGAGGGGGGGTCCGGTGTGAGCCACCATGCTAGATGGGAGGGACCTGGGAAGCCTCTGTGAGGAGGGGATGCTTGATTGGTCCCTGGTGGCTTTGGCTGAGTGGAGCCTGGAGGGTAGGGAGGGTTGGGACGCAGGACAGCTGTAAGAGAGGAGTCAAGGGTGATGCTGAGGCATGAGCCACAGGCTGGATGAGTGCTGGTGGCCTCTATTGAGAGGAATGCTTGGGGGAAAGGAGGGCAGATGGGGAGACCTGTTCTGGCCTTGTTGAGTTTGGGGCATCTGTGTGATGTCCACCTGGCATCTGCGGTGTTGGGGGAGAGGTGGGCAGGCAGGCCAAATGTGGGCATCAGTCATCACCAGACCAATGGTATTTGTAGTCTTGGGCCTGCGTGAGATACGTACAGGGGGCAAGGATAGATGGAGAAGAGAAGAGGCCAGGCCTGGGCAGCTGGACTTCAGCAGTCAAGAGAAGGCACACCCAGCCAGGGAGGCCAGGGGAGGCTGAGTCCGGGTTCTGGGAACTGAGCCGGGAAAGGGCTTCAGGAGCAAGGCAGGGAGAAGCCCACGCAGACGTGGCCTGGGAAGGGATGGTGCAGGGCAGCTATGCCAGGGTGGCTGGTGACCAGGATAATGGGGGGATGTTAGGGAAAGGTAAGTGCTCAGATGGACATGTCTTTACTAACATGGGGAGCTCAGCCTTAGCCTTGGTGTGATAGATGAAGAATGCTTTGGACAGGGTCCTGATTTCCCGGTGAGAAGACTGGAAAGGAGGAGAAGCAGCCAAGAAAGTTCTCAGATGGATTCCAAGAGAATAGGGGTCGCACAAGGGCTCTAAGAAGCGTCCCCTGGGTTCAAGGAACCCCAGGAGGGGAGGGGAAGCAGAGGCTGGGAGTTTGGAAGGGGGGTGTGCTTTGGGCTCAGGAGTGAGGCGAGGCCATGTTCGAGATGGGCGCAGCAGAGAGATCTCATCGGGGTGGAGGCCTGGCAGCAGGGCCAGATCGAGGGCCTCAGACGCCAGGCCAGGCACCTGCCAGGCATGCAGGAGCCAAAGAGGGAGTGTGTGGGGAGGTCAGGTTTCTTGTCAGCTGAGGAAGGGGAGTATTCTTGCCTCCAGGCACTGAGAAGGCACTGGCTGGCCCCCCACTCAGGGTCAAGCAGGGGCTAGCGGGAGGGGCTGTCATTGTTGACAGGGGTATCTGTCTCCCTTGGGATTGGGTCTGATAAGGTAGGCGCCCGGTTTGGGGGCAGAGGAGCACATTCCTGGGAGGCTGGGAGCCCAGGGTAGGGGCAGCTGGTGGGGCAGGATGCCCAGGGGAGCAGCAGCTGGGTTTTCTGCGGATGCACCCTTCGCAGAGCGGCAGCAGCCTCCAGGGGGAACTGAGGTCCAGTGGCAGGCAAATCAAGGCCTGGAGCAGGCTTCCGTCGCCAGTTCAGGACTCTCCTGCCAGTCTTAGGCCCAGGACAGCCATTTGGAGATGCCAGGGCCACTTCTGTGACCCTGGGCACCTCTAGACAGTTGTGGAGAGAAGCCCTGGGCACCACACATTCCCAGGGGCCCAGAGGCACAGGCTGGTGTGTGCTGGATGTAATGTCTGTTTACCTGACTGTCCTAAGCAGCACGGTGCAGACCTGCTGGCCGGGCTCACTTTCTCTCTCCTGGGCTGAGGACTGTTGCAGAAGGAGGGCCTGTGGTCCCCTGGCAAAATGACGATGGGTTCTACTTCCCAAGCCTCCTCTCAGGCCTTATGACCTCGCCTGCTCCAGAGCAAGGAGCCCTGGGGTCCCAGGTCTAGGATTCCCAGAAGACCCCTAGGTCCGGTCTCCAGGTTCTCCCAGTACTACTGGCAAGACAGCAGCACCCCACCACCACCACCACTGACACATGCCCACCAAGCCTGCCTTTAGCCTCACAGGCCTCACACACTAGGAAAGACCCTCACCAGCCCCTAGTGACAATCTAGAAACCTGGGGTCATCCTGCCTCACCTCTCCCTGGCCCCACATGGAGCCTGGTGCTCCCACAGAACTCTCCAGCCCTTTCCCCCTTTTCCAGCGCGCCTCACCGCCACCACCGCCTCTTATTCGGGCCTTAGTGTCTCTCTTCTGGGGATGCCCTGGGTCTCTGGCTCATTCATTCATTAATTTTCCTCCCTTACAACTTATATGTTCTATTAAGAGAGGAAGAGTGTGTGTCCCTTACTCCAGGAAGCCCTCCCTGAAGAGACCAGAGCTCACCTATCTGTTATTAGGACTCCACACACTTGGTTTTTAAGTGTATTTTCATTCCAAAGGCCTTACATGCTGTGGTAAGAAACAGGAAGAATCAGGAGGTGTTTTTGAACTTGTTGGAGGCAGCTGTGCGTTCCTTTCGACAACACATGGTGCCCCCTGCAGCCCTGAGCACCCCTCCGCCGTCTTCTGGGGGCTCCTCAGGAGGGGCTGTGAGCTCAGCACCCACCCCCTTCCGGCACACGGCCCCCTGGCTGCAGTGGGTGGGCCTCCCCCACACCCAGCCAGCCCCTCCCGGGAGCAGCTGTGTCCCCGCTGGCCCTTCCTGTCTGGGTCTTGGGCTATTTTTAGCCCTGAATCTGGAACCCACTCATCAACAGCTGCTCATGGCCCAAGTGCAGGGGCAAAAAGCCATCCAGGTGGCCTGCATCAGGCCCTGGCCTGGCCCTTTGAACCAGTAGCAGAATCTGGACTTCTCAGGAATTAGCGGGTCTCTGAGTAGGATGGGGAGGGAGGAGACAGTGTGGGGCAGAGGAGGATAGTATTAGCCAGGCCTGACAGGGAAGCAGTCTGTGCTAAGGGCCTGAGGTGGCACTGGGGCAGGGGTCAGAGAAGGGAAGGTGGGGCAAGGAGGAGGTGCATGCAGGGTGAGGCGGAGCAGGGTCATGTAGGCTGTGGTCTCTGTCCAGGGGCCGTGGGAAGCCCTGGGGAACTTTTCAGTGTGGTGGTGAGCTTACCATTAGATGGTGGCTCTTTGGCAGAAGAAGGGGACACGAATAGAAGCAGTTGTCTGAGTGGAGGAGGATGTGAGCAGCCTGCAGTGGTGGGCACGTGACAGACAATGGGTCAAGGAGGTGGAAGCCACAGCACTGGCAGAGGGCCAGGTGGGAGGGAGATACCCGGTGTTTGGGGACAGCCTGGGTTTGGGGTGCTGTGGGGACACGGCTGCCTCAGGGAAGCCCTCCCTGACCACCCTGGCCTGGTCCTCCCAGCTCCTTGTCACACTGCAGAAGCACTGGGCCACACTCTCCTTCCCTGGCATCTGCTGTGGTGTCAGCACACACCGGCCTCAGAGACCTGCACACCCGGCTAGCTCTGCAGCCTCAGGGTGGCCGTGGGCCCTGGCCATTCCCCGCCCCTACCACGGGCCTCAGTGCCCCTGTCTGTGGGCTGGTGGGGAGAGTCCACCTGTAGAGCCTTGTGCAGCTCAAAGGTTATATTCTGTCCTAGTGTGCAGGCGTCAGAGATTCTGGGCAGGTGCCCCCTCCTGTGACAGTCGTGGCTGGCCTCCCTCTCCAAGGCCAGTCTCTCTGCCATGCATGAGTGAGAGCACACTAGGGACCCTGTGTCCCAGGCCGGTGTCCTGGCCACGGGCTCCTGGCCCGGGGCTCTCCCACGCCTGTGGTCGGGCCTCTCCAGGCCAGCAGGAGCACTGCCTCAGCCGCGGGGTGGGAGGGGATGGTGACGCAGACCCCACCCAACGCAGGGAGGGGACAGTGACAGGCTGTCTGAGGAGCAGCCGCTAGGTATTTTTAGAACAGCCAACCACAAGGACATTCTTCTAATTAAGATGGTTTCAAAATCTATCCGCAATCAACCCCATTGTTCAGTCCTCAAATATCAAAGGGTAGCCATGTGGGGCAGCCTGGTGTAGGATTATCTTTTCTTTCTTCATTCTTTCTTTTATTTGCACCAGTAAGTTGGAAATGAGACCCAGAAAAGGAATGAATGCCAGCTCTGAGGAGGCAAAGCAGGACTTGGGGCAGAGTCTACAGGAGCCGTCCCAGAGCTTTACCCTCTGCACCGCTACCCTAACTGGGGTTCCCGTCTAGGCTGCAGCCCCCATGTTCACTCGGTCTAAGGAGTCTGGGACCAGCGTGGGGATCAAGAGAAAGCCAGGTGCCTGTCCTCAGGATTCCCAGCGCAGGGAGGGCCAACACACATAGGGGCCTGAGGACGCGGGACCTGAAACGGGCAGGTCTATTGCTACCCCTCATTTTACAGGCAAGCAAATGGAGGCTTGGAGAAAGGAGATTATCTGTTAGAACTTCGGGAGCTCTGTTGGGGTTGCCTGCTGCCAGGCCTGTGGCTGGCCTGCTGGGCTTGGTGGGGGCTCACTGCCCACCGTGGCAGCCTCTTGTCCAAGGCCAGCAGGCCTTCTGACCTCTGCCCCCATGCCCTTTCAGGAGGTTCCTGGTGTGGGGCAGAGATAGTAGACTGGGAGGAACAGGGAAGACAGAGAAAGGAGGGGCCTAGGAGAGCCTCTGAGCAGCCTTGAACCAGTGGAGCTGCAGGCTGCTCCCTTGCTGGGGCTCTTCCTCAAAACCTGACAGGTGAGGACACCGAGGCGGGGGCGGAGAGGCTGGCTGAGAGCTGCCCAGCCCACTGGTGGTCAGGTGCTAGGTACCCCAGTCCTCAGAAGGGGTCCATCTACCACTCCTAATGATGGATGGGAGGGGCAGGGGGCCTTGGGGTGCATCATGAGCCCTGCTCCAGGGGAAAGGCACCTGTCCAGAGCAGAGAGCTGGGCACAGAGCAGGCCGAAGAATGGTGGGGCTGGTTGCTAAACCTCCCAGCTGCCGCCCAAGGCCCTGGCCACCTGGTCCTGCGGGCTGGAGGCGCAGGATGGAGGAAGTGAAATCACCCTGGGGCGGGAGGGGTAGGGAGACGCCCAGGGGCTGTGGGGGCAACTTCCCCCATGAAGTGCCGGTGCACCTGGAGTGGCACTCCGGCGGGCCCTTTGCGTCCTTGCCACTGCGGAGCCCTCGGACGCAGGCGCGCGCCTCGGTGCCGGCTCCTGCAGAGTTGGGCTTTGTCGCCCCCTAGCGGCCGCAGCTGGTCTCGGCCATGTCGGGCAAATCCTGGGAAACCGGCGGGGCCAGGGTCAGGAAGCCGAAACCGTGGGTCGCGCTGCTCGCGCCAGCCCGGGTCCCCAGGCCCGGGTAACGGGAAGAGGTACATTTCGGGCCGTCCCCGGGTCGGAGAGGCGGCTCCTGCGGGGGTAAGGGGCAGCAGAGCCGGCCTGCTCGAGGCTGGCGCGGACCTTGTGCCGGCGTCTTTCATTTTTGCTCTTCCCTGCTTCCTGCTGAGTGCCAGGGGCAGATCCCCGCCAGCTCTGGGCCTGTTTCCCCATCTGCGGAGTGAGGTCCCAGCGTTTGGGGAGGAGAGTAGGGCCTGCGCTCCCACGGCGAGTGAGGGGATCACCACCTATGACCGGCTCCTGGCCGCGCTGTCGCTGACCTGCTGGAGGCTGTGGGCAGGTCACCGCCCCTCCTCCGCTCCCACCTCTGCCGAGACTAGGTGAGAATCAAAGCCGGG
Source organism: Manis javanica (assembly GCF_040802235.1). NCBI lineage: Eukaryota > Metazoa > Chordata > Mammalia > Pholidota > Manidae > Manis > Manis javanica. The sequence continues at coordinate 85,147,459 of NC_133170.1, read as the reverse complement.
AAAGCCGAGGGCTGGAAGAAGCAGGGGGTGTTCTTTAAACACTCCCCAAATTCTCGTGTGGGTTGGAGGCGCAGTTGAGGCCCGGCCGGCAGAGTGGCGGGGGGACTGGGGGTGCTCATTCCCAAAGGATCTGCCGGCTGGGTTTGGAGATCCAAGAAAGATCGGCTCTTTCTTGTAGGGTTGTAGGGTTGTTGCAGGCACGTGCTTGACCTTGTAGTCTCAGGAACTTCTGAAGAGGAAGCTGAAGCCACCCACGTGTCAGCAATCAACACCAGCTGTTGCCACAGATAGGCAAATCCATGACCTTCACATACTCAAGGTGAAACTCCCAGTTAATGTTTTCCCAGGAGGAACCTCAAGCTTCCTGGCTTGGCTTAAGAATAGTAATTAATAGCTGGAGAACAAACGCACGGCGGTGGGGGAGCTAGGTGTCCAGGTGGCATTTCAGGAAGGACCCTCGGGAGGAAGGTAAGCAAGATGGTATTATCACAGTGGTGGTCCTGGGTAGGGTGTAGCCTGGCGGCGTCCTGAATTAAGAATGTTAAACCCAGTTTTGAAGTTGATACTTATCCATGTTTGCCCTCAAGATTTTACTACATATGCATGTATTCCAACCCCACAGAAGACATAATGTGTGATTTTGTTTATTTCTAATATAAAGGCTTTATTATGCTCTATGCAATTTTCTACAACTTTATTCATGCAACATTGAATCACATACAGTTGCTACTGTTGCCCTGTTCATTGCGTTTCACTGATGAGTGGCATTCTAGTGCACACCAGTTATTTCTCCGTGTTCCTGATGATTGACATTTGGGTTATAGGTTTCTGATACTACAAACAATGCTGTATTTGTAAACAGAAGTTCTTGAGCATGGGATTAGAGTTTCTCTAAGGCAAACTCAGGAGTGGAGCTTTGGGAATTGGTGGGTCACCAGTATTTGCAATGTACTAGGTATGATCAAATTGCTCTCTGGAGTCGATGTACCAATTTACATTTTCATCAACAGTATGTGAGAGATCCAACTGATCTACCACCTTAGTATTGGCAGAAGATGCCAGTCTGTTGAGTGTGAAACAAGATGTTCTTGTGGATTTAATTTGCATTTCCTGATTGCTAATACAGGACAACTATTTTTTTTTGGCCACTTCAGTTTCCTCTTCAGTAAATTCCCTGTTCATAGCTTCTGCACATTTTCTCTTTTTTATTGTTATGTAGGATCTCTTTATTCTGAGTACTAATACTTTGCTGGTCATAGGCTTACAGGCACTTTCTCCTAGTCAGTAGCTTTTAGTTTCACCTTTTTATGGTGTCTTAATGCGAATTTTTTATTTAATGATGTAAACCCTCGTAAGAAACCTATATGGTTTATCCTTATTATCCTGAGGTTATAAAAATATCCTATATTTTCTTTTAAAGTGTATAAAAGTAAAATAGTGATTTTTGCATTAGGCTTGGATGCACCTGAAATGATTTTTATGGCTGGAGGGTGAGGTAGAGATCCAATTTCATTTTCCTCCACATAATCAATTGTCCCAGCATAATTTATTGCCCCATTGTTGCCCCAATGATTTTTTTAGAGTAAAAAAAAAAAAAAAAACCATGGCTTTGAAAAAAAAAACCCTGAATAAATTAGTAATGAAATCAACAATGCATTAACAGCAACAATTACTTTATGAGCATGTTGTTTACCCCAAGAATTCAAGGATAATTTACCATTAGAAATTCTATTGATGTAGCTGAGCACATAAACAAAGTAGAAAACCCCTATGATCACCGCAATAATTGCAGAAAAAGCATGCAATTAGCAACTGCATAAAACTAACATTTTATTTTGTATTTTTCCTTAAAATGCATGGTGTTTGTAGAAATGTTTAAAAGTTCAGAGCAGCAAAAATCAAATAAAAACCAGGCATGAGCAATAGAGATGTGACAGTATCCATTCTGGTGTGTGTCCCATCACAGTTTTTGCTCAGATGACTTCTTAAGGTCTGTTTCTGTGACCACAAATAGCATCTTTGACAAGTCTGGTTTTGGCTTGACCTTTATCCAACTCCTGGATTCCATATAGGGCCTGAGAAGCCCAGAGAAATAAAAGATTAATCCAGCCCAGTGGACCCTGGGTTGGCTCTCCTCCCAACGCACCCTGATCACAGGCCGGGACAGGCTCTCTCATAATGGACTCCCTGGCAGCAACCCGAAACCGGTTCTCCTCTCTGCCATTCCAAGTCACCGGCCTTTCCAGGACCGAGAGTGAGAGATGAGAACGGCCCAGAGACTGGTGGGTCTGCCTTTCGGTCCCTAATTCTGACTCTCCTCTGGAGAAAGGGTGGGGACACTTGGATTGGGCGAGGGTGGCGATGTCTGTGCAGAATCTAGGGCTCTGGCCCTCAGAGAGTGACCGATGACACTCCCGGGCAGCAGGCAGGGCTCCGCATAGGGGTAAAAGCCCTGGCGGAGGGTTCCAAAGAGGCGGCGGCGCAGATGGTCCGAGGGGGAGCGAGCGAGCGGCAGAAGAGATTCACGCCGGGGCGGCAGCGCGGGGCGGAGCGGGGGAAGGGCGAGGGGCTAGGGCCGGAATTGCAGGCGAACCTGGAGGGAGATCAGAGCCGCCGCCTGGGACTTGCGGGGGCGCAGCAGAGGGTGCGCGGGGGGTCTCCGACTAGCGCTCCCTTCCGCTTTGCAGAGATGGACCCCATGCTCAGCCGAGTAAGTAGTGAGATTTTCAGCCCAAGCGCTGCGTAACGGAGGGATGGAGAATAAACAGGAGCCGCCATCACGGCTTTGGCCCCAGGGGAACCGCTCGCGGGACCCCAAACGCCCCCACACCCCGTGCGCCTTGCGCGTGCGCCTCGACCGCCTTCCGCGCGCGAGCCTAGCGGTTCCGCTAGCCACTCTGGGCTCGGCCGCGCGCTCTGGCCTCCGGAACGCTTTGCGCGAATCTTTGGCAACCCAGGCTTCCTCAGTACTCACTGCGCTTGCGCATCCTCTGCGCTTCAAGAATGGTTTGCGCCTCTCAAACTCCCACAGCGCATGCTCCTTCCTGTCGGCCCCTCCCCCCCGCCTGTTTAAAGGACTGCATCTCCCTCCACTCAGTGCGCGTGCGCCTCCCCCGTGTGGGGGCTGGAGCGTCATACCTTCAGAGTGAAACCCGACCGTGCACACCCGTCTTTCCACGAATGCTGCAGGAAAGTGTGCGTGCGTGATGCACTCCTGCGATCTGCAGAGGTCTGAGTTACAAAAACTGCCCGGCACGGGCATTTCAGAGGAGGGATTGCAGACAGACGTGAGCTGCACAGGCGCAGCCACTCGAAGGCTAAACGAAGGCGTCAGGGGTATAATAATATCCTGTGCTTGTTTGTACAGTGGAGTTAGGTGCTTCATTCAGACGAGCACAAGCAGCTGTTTACGCTCAGAGGTGGCCTGGGGGGCAGTGCAGAGTTGTATGGGGTCACTGTCTGCCGCAACAGTGGACCGACGGTATCCTAGGCTAGCATTCTTCACAATGCCCACGCCGTTCTGGGGCTCTGGTGGCAGGCCAGACTCTCCTGGCCCCTGCTACCTCACCCTGTCCTGTGATGTTCCCACCCTTCCCTCTCTCCCCAACCTTCATCTCCTTTATGCCGCCTCTAAGCTCTGTCCTGAGGTCCTGCTTCACAGAGAAATGGGGCAACCAGGAAAGAATGCCCCAACTGCCCACCATCCATCTCTGGGATGCCCCCCAAACTACACTGATTTCTTTCAGCTGTCCTCATGGTGCATTCTCTCACCTTCAAGTCTTTGTGCAGATACTACCTTTCCAGGGCATATTCCCTGACCACCCTCTCCAAACACTCCCTCTCACCCTTCCTTGCTTCGAGTCTCCTCACACCAGCTGACATTTCACTTGTTTATCTTGTTACTGCCTGTCTTTCCCCACTGGAAGGAAAGTTCTGTGAGACCACGGATTTTGTCTCTTGTTCACTGCTCTCTCCCCAGCCCCAAGGTCAGTAAGTTTAATGCCCAGAGTAGCAAGGCAAGAAGTATTTGTTCACTGCACAGTCACCATTATAGCTAATGTTAACCTTAAAAGTTATTTTACTAGCAAAAATGGGTTTTGCTATTTGGAAATAGCAGAGAATAGTGTTACCAAGTCCAAGTTCATCCCACTTGCCGCATTACATGCTAATAAATAGAAGATAAGTTGTTAGGGCAGAGAAAGTGACTTCATTCTGAAGGCCCGCAGACCAAGAAGATGGTGGACTAATGTCCTAAAGAACCATCCTAACTTAGGGTTGATTTCAAGCTTCCTTTATATTAGGGAAGGGGGAGCAGGATTGGGTTGAGGTCAGGGGGTGACAATGGACTGTAGACATCCAGATGTCAGCAAAGGTCTGAGAGTTGTTGTGACACCCCTTGTCCGTGGCTAGTGGACTGCAGCCGTTTTGTGGCTGTGGGTCTGGCCCTGATGTGCCTGTAAGTCCTTGCCAGTACACTTGTCATTTTTGTACATTTTCTTCTGCTCAGGGAGGCAAGTTTCGGGTAAGGGGCTGGTTGCAGCAATCCTAAGTCATGAGCAAAATTCCTTCTGTTGACTAACAAGCCTATATCTAGGGCCGCAGGGCTAAGCAGAAGCTTGTTGTCCCAAAGGTTTAGTCAGCAGAGGAGACAGATAAACTATGAAGGCAGAGATACCCAGCTTTTCCACTCTGTTAATATAGTAATTCAGGACAAGAAAGGTACTGGAAAACCATAGGCAAGTTTGGAGAACCAAGACCAGCTCTTTAATAGAGGAAAGGCCGACTTGGATAGGGCTGTTATAAACAGAAAGTCCATTGGACTAAACTGGGAGGTCCGAGTATCGTGGCTTCTCATTGGCTGGGCTGTTGCTGGGGAAGAGGAAATCCTTCCTCCTGTGGGGCAGTAAGTAGCTAAAGCAGTGAGGACTTGGAAGGCGCGTCGCTCGCAGTTGGGTCTGTGATTGAAGAGGAGTGGTGGCGCCTCAGAGCTTCTCCGACTGACCTCCTGACCCCACTTTGGTGAGGTTTCCCCCTATTAATTTTCACAATACTGTTTAAATGCTTTTCATGACCACGCATGGGACTAGGCTATCCCCACGCGTGATCTCAGGGAATTGAATAAGCCCTGCTGTCTTAGAGACCTGCCATCATTCCCTGCCATGTGCTCTACCTTTCAGGGCGTATTGCCTGACCACCCTTTCCAAACACGCCCTCTCACCCTTCCCTGCTTTCAGTCTCCCCACACCAGCCGACATACTCTATATGTTCCTTGTTTATCTTGTTACTGCCTGTTCTGTGAGGCGACCGTGTCCGTTGCTCCTTCCTGCAGATCTGCTCTCTTAGGGGAACCCAGCCTGCGTGATTTGGTGTGACTCCCGCGCGACCAACTCCAGGCTCTCAGCCGGTTGGTTCCCCCCAGTGGCTCCCAGCTTGGGAGGAGGTTCCTTGGGCTTTACCGGAACTGCGGGCAGCCAGGGTGCCTGTCGTGGACATGCCTATAGACCAGGGGCAAGCTCTTGGGGGGGGAATCCTGCCCTCCAGATCTCCACCTCCGCCTCCCTACCCCAGCACCAAATGGTGAAGGCCCGTCAGTCATTTGTCCAGCTGTCCCGGCCCGCCAGCAGCACAATTCCTGGCTGGGACAGTCACGTGATACTTGACTGACGAGTAAATAGACAGTCCTCAGGTTCTGGGGATTCTTCAGCAGATCTTTAGCCATATATCCTTCTGCTTGAAACTTGTATTTAAGTATTAAAAAAATAAATAAATTTGACTTGTAAGACTTTAGATCTGCAGAACAATTTGCCAGAATAAGAAAGGCAGTATGATTTACTGAGAAGACATCAACAATTTGATTTTTGTGTAGTCACCTACTTTGTGAATATCTAAGAAAATATCTGAAGGAACTAGTTTACTGTTATGCCTTTGGGGCAGTGAACTTTCAGCATATTTTAAATTTTCAAAAATTTTAATGAGCATGTTATTTTGTAATGACAAATTATAGGAGGAAAAATAGAAATAAGATTGTGAATCCCTTAAGAAAAACCTAGTGGGCTGGGATATCCAACATGGAGTCCTCGTGGCCGGGTGCTTTGGTAGTTCTCGCTCCCAAAGGGTGTCGCATTAGGATACAAAGCTGTCCTTCATTGTATCAAGTGGGTGTGGTACCACGTGCACTCTGGCTGTCCCCCAGCCTGGAGGTAGGCATCTCCTCCAGATCCAGCAAGGAAGTGACTCAGAGAACAAGGGAGTGGAGGCAGAGCTGGCACTGGGGCCCAGCCCTGCCAGCAGTGCAGTGGCTGCTCTTGGCTGCCCCATACACCCCTCAATCCCTCACCCATGAAGGTCCATGTGGCCCCTTCTGTCAGCCTCATTGCACAACAGGCTGGAAGGCAAGAGGAAGCCCAGCCGCTCTGTTAGGAAATGTTTCTTTGGGGTGACTCACTGGGGCTCAGGGGCTCCTGTCCTGCCAAGGGCGGAGCTTCACTACCCTGGGTCCCTGCTCAGAGCATTGTCTTTCCGAGCCGCAGCAGCCATGCCCATGGACAGTGGGGCAAGGAAGGCCGGGAGCTGCTGTTCATCTCGGGAAAATGCTGGTGCGGGGTGGGGTAATGGGTGAGGCAGGTCCTGGACTTAAAGCAGAAGGCTGGAGTTCTTTGCTAACTGCCTCAGTTTCCTCATCTGCAAAATGGAGACAGCATTGCGTGGTTCAAACAAACTGCAATGCTATGATTGGTACCTTCTAGCCCTGGGAGGGAGGTGGAGGCCTCTATTGGTCACTGTGCACCCTCCCCTTTCTCCCCAGATTCAGGGCAGAGTCCTGCTCCTAACCATCTGTGCAGCTGGCATTGGTGGGACTTTTCAGTTTGGCTACAACCTCACCATCATCAATGCCCCAACCTTGGTATGTACCTTCCATGCCCACCATCACCAACCCACTGGGTCCCGGACAAGGGGTAATAACCGTTCATTTGGGCCTTCAGGCCAACATCCACTTGGTGGCGCTTTCTCCTAGGTGGCCACCTCCATGGGGATGTCCCACAGGCTTTGCAGGTTCTAACCCAGCTCTGCATCCTCCCTGGTACCTGCATGTCTTCCTGAGTCCCCTATGTCAGCAGAGGATTCCACTCTGCACCCAAAGACTAGGAGTCAGCCTTAATCTGCCTCTCAGATACCAAGTGATTCCCAAGTACCTCTAGTGTGCAGCCATTTCTCCCCGTGTCTCTCCTGCCTGGATTGCTGGCCTAGCCTCCTCATGGCCTCCCAAGCTGGATCACGCCACTCCCTGCCCAGAAACATTCTGTGAATAAGAACAGGCTTATCCACCTGAAGTTCAAGGCCTCCTGGGATCAGAACCTCTCCACCTGTCTCCCATCTTCATTCTCATCCATCATAACCCCTGCTACCAAAGTGGGTTAACTGCAGCTCCACAAATGCACACAGCCCTTTCTTTAAGCCTCCTTTGGCTGGGAGGCCCTCTCCGCCCTATTGCACAAGCCCCTCAAGGACCCCCCCAACCACCAGCACCCTCCTGAGGTCTTCCTTCAACAGTGCCCCAGTTGGAAGTCACCCTTCCACCCCAGCCCTGGCGCAGGGCAGCTGTCACCAGTCGGGGTGTGTGCTGGTCATTTGGGGCCCCCCATCCTCCTGCTAGTTTGCCCTCGGTGCCTGAGACCCCGGCACTTGATGCTGGCCTGGCCGGGCCTGTTCAGTAGTGCCTGTGCCTGTGGGGAAGATGAATCTTTTAGCCCCAGCGGTAGATGCCCGCCTCTAACTTGCTTAAGAAGGGTAAGTCCTGTCACATAGCTGGTTACGATGTGGGGCTGCGCACCGTGTGGGGGGAAAGGCTGCAGGAACCAGGCCCCAGGACAGAACTGGGGCTCTCCCATCCCTGCTGGGCCTCATCTTCCACCATTGGTGGCGCCGTAGACTGGGGAGAATCTGATTGGCTGGTTTGAGTCACATGCCCGATCTAGGCCGATCACATGATCAGGAGAGTGGAGCACATCCATGTGTCAGGTCTGGGTCAGGTGGCCATGTACGTGGAGGGGACTGTAGTTGACAGTGGGAGAGAACGTCCCCCAAGGACATTGTGTTAGCGTTTAGCAGGAGAGAGGGACACGAGCCTATTCTGGGCAGAAGCAGTTACAGCAGCCCAGCCCCTTGAGGATGAAATAAAGGGTTTAGAAAGGAGGGCGGCAGGTGCCCTCAGGCCTTGTTGCCCATGGGCCATCACTGGCCCCTGCAAATGGGACTTTCTTAGCCTCAGAGACTCCCCCTCCCTCCCACTGCCCTGTTTGGTCACTTCTGAGGAGTCCCAGCCTAGGGCAGGGGAGGCTGGCCCTGGTCCCAGCAGCGCTGGACAGGTCTTTCCCCCAGAGGGACCTGGTGGGCACTAGGCTGACAGCCATTACCTTGAATTGGCCTGGGCAGGGGAGAGCCAGCCCTACACTTAAACCCGCCGTCCCCCTCACCTCCACCCGCATGACCTGTGGGGAGACCAGCCAGAGACTGACGTTTCCTCTCTAACCAGGGAAAGGGTGTCGGGGCTTCCCCAAGAGCAGTGATTCTGGACCACATGGCTTCTGTTCACTTACCTGGAGCAGCAGCTCTGGGGCTGGGCTCCAGGGTTTCCTGACTGCCTGGCTGCAGCCTTGACCTGTGGCTGAAGCCGTGGAAAAGTAATTTCACTTCCCTGGGCCTAATTCCCAGTCTTAACAATGGATGGAGTGTGCAATGTGCACCTAACAGAGCACTTACAGTCGGGGTCCCAGAGAAATGAGGCACAGTGCGGATCAGTAGTTGTGGATAGCACAAAGGAGGATTCAGGAAGGACTGAGTGGGGCATTGAGAGCCCAAGGGCAGGTACACAATCAGGAAGGGAAGAGCCGTGTGGCCCTGTAGCCAGCCGGAAGTGACCTCCCGGGGAGGGGGCCCCAGGGGCAACACCCCTGCCGCCTCCCTCTGATGGCCTTCCAGTCCTCACCATAGGCCTAGTCCAACTGGAAGCCAGTCACCAAGAGGGCCCACTGATGTGAGCCATGCAGGTGGCTTCTTGGGCCAAGCTTGGGGGCGCAGGTGACAGTGAACTTGGAGGGGCAAACAGGGGCTGTTCAACACGGGGCCAGGGAGCATTGGCCAGTACAGTGTCTTCCACAGGGTAGGTGCCCAGGTGAGTTTGTTCCTGCCCCACGGAGGGCAGACCTGGTGTCTACTGTGCAGAACCAGAGCCCCATGGGGAGAAGGTCTGACTTGTGGAGCCCCCAGCTGGGACGCTGAGTGGTATCCCTGTCCACAGCACATTCAGGAATTCATCAATGCGACGTGGCAGGCGCGTACTGGCCAGCCGCTGCCTGCCCACCTGGTCCTGCTTGTGTGGGCTCTCATCGTGTCCCTGTACCCCGTGGGGGGCCTCTTGGGAGCACTGCTTGCGGGGCCCCTGGCCATCGTACTGGGAAGGTAAGTGCTCTCTGTGTGCCCCTGAATGCCCTTTCATGAGGGGCGCCCCAGTCTGCGGGCTGAGGAACGTGGAAGAAGGAAGATGTCCTGGAGGCCCAGGCCCAGATCAGCCTCAGCCAGCCCCTTCCTCTGCCTGGAGTTCCACCGAGAGAGTCACATTCCCAGAGGATCTGGAAGAGGCAAGAGGCCTGTGCTCAGAGGGAGGGAGGCCCGCCGGTTTCTAGTTCTGCATCGGCCAGCAACTGCTCTGTGACCGTGAACAAGTGTTTTCTTTTTGGGCCTCATTTCCCCCTTTATATCCAACTGTGGCAATTCTTGGGTGGCAGACGAGAGAGCCTCTGGTGGGCTTAACTGAAAATCATAATAACTGCAAGGATACTGGAGCAGCTCATAGAACGAAAGGACGCACTCAAAGGCCAGGCCTTGAGCAGGATAGGATGCAACGTGCATTGAGGGTCTCAACAGCCAGAGCTTTGAACCTTTCTCCTGGGGAGGCTGCCTTCAGTGCAGCAGCTCCAGCCACTGAAGTGGAGCAAAATGCATTTACCAGATAAATACCCACAGTCAAAGTACTTTATTGATCAATAGCAGTGAGGAAGCCACATATGGTATGTTAGTTACATTTGGAGTTCCTGCTGGGTCAGATTTGTTATAATCTGTCATTCTCCATTCTCTAGATACAGGAGTTCTAAGCTTTCGCTCATATTCTGCCCCCGACGTGCTGTTGGCTTTTAGCAGAGTGCTGACCTCCTCTGGGCTCCAGTTTCCCTTTCAGTACAGTGAGAGCTTCAAAGGGACCTGCATGACAGCCCAGGTATCGGGAGCCCAGAGCTAGGGCTTCGTCACGGTGCAGGAGCAGCTGATATTTCCAGTGTCCCCTTCCTGGTTTACCGTTTGTCTGGTTGAACTAGACATGGGCCACCCAGCCGTCCTGAAGATTCTGAGAAGTGACATGGAGGGAAATGTGACGGGACTGTACTTGGCTTTCCACGTGTCCTTCCTTTACTCCGAAAGTCCCTGTTTTTCCTCCCTAGGGTTTTATTGAGTCCAAGACACTAGATATCAGGCCCTTTGTTTTACAAAGGAGTTTGAGGACAGCAATGCTTTCTCTGATGGTATAAAGCCATAAAAAATGAGTTTCGTCATTTCAAGGCAGAAAAGAGAGTAATTTAGGGTATTTGAGGAAGGGGAGTGGGCTTATGACCCTCTAGACATACCACGAGTGATTCTAGTACAATGGCTCCTGGGCATTTCATGTACTTTAGACTCCTTGACACAGTTCACAAACATGCACGCACAGGTCTGATCAGGGCTGGCTGGACTTGCAAAGAGGGGTCCCCAGAGCTAAGACCCCCTGGACTGGACCTGAGCATCTCTTGTTGTGCTCCGTGCTCCCCAAGGAAGAAGTCCCTCCTGGTGAATAACATCTTTGTGGTGGCGGCTGCAGTCCTGTTCGGCTTCAGCTGCAGAGCAGGCTCCTTCGAGATGATCATGCTGGGAAGGCTGCTCATGGGGGTCACTGCAGGTATGGCAGGAGGGCCTCACCCTGGCTCTCTGTTCCTGATCATTCATTTATTCCCTTCATTCATTCATTTATTCTCTTTAGTCATGTTTTTCATTCATGCCCACCTTTTTTTGCAAAATGATTAAATATGGTTTACCTTTAAAGGCTCATATAACTAGACACTTAACGTAGATACAGGAAAATGAAAAAATTGTATGGGGTGGAAGTACAAACATCCCCAAACCGACATTAACAGAGGTCCTGTGTTTGAGCAGTACTCTAAGCCACGAGTCCCCTTGCAGCCAAAGTGTGAAGGCATCAAGGGTGAGTTCTCTGCTGTTCCCTGTGGAGGCAGAGTTGCCTGTTAAGGACGCCTCAGTTTCTGGGGCTGGTCATGAGAGGAACCAGAACTTTGAGTGCATCCACCTGAGCTTTTAGGGGCTCCTATCAACAAATCCCTTGACTCCCTACTGTTTATAGAGCCAGGTGTCAGTGTCTATATTATCTATTTCTGTGAAACAAAGTGCTCCAAAACTTAGTGGCTGTGCACGCTTCCAGGTGTGAGCATGAGTGTCCAGCCCATGTACCTGGGGGAGAGCGCCCCCAAGGAGCTCCGAGGAGCTGTGGCCATGACCTCAGCTGTCTTCACCGCCCTGGGGATTGTTATGGGTCAAGTAGTTGGACTCCGGTAAGCACCCCCACCATGTGAACTGAGTGGTTTGAGGAGTATCAGTAAAAGCCCTTCTTGACCTAAATTTCTCCCCTACCCACCAAGTTGATTAAGGCGTTGCTTTTTTTGTGTTAACGTGTTGAAACTGTCTGCATCCATCTGGCCAATAAACCAAATGGGAATCAGTCAGCCACACTTCAGTGGCTTTCCATCCATTCCATATAAGGGGGCAAAAAGCAGGTCTTTACAGAGGAGAGGGTGAAGGTTTGGGCTTTTAAAGGGGGACATGTCCTGGTCATGCCAGAAGAGAGAGGAGTGAGCAGAGCCTGGAGCCCTGGGAAGAAGAGGTGCTGGGGACGAGGTGAGGCCACAACCCTGCCTTATCTTGGGTCCCTACTTGGGTGGAAGGGATCTTGGTGTCCAGACCCAGAGCTGGTTAGGAAGAGGCACAGAGTAATGCAGACATTCTTCAGGTCAGGCAGGCAGGGTGGGGGGGCAGGGGGGCAGGGCTCTGGCAAGGAGGTTTCTGGCATGGTTTCTCCTCTGCCTCCCCAGGGAGCTCCTGGGTAGCCCACAGGACTGGCCCCTGCTCCTGGCCAGCTGCCTGGTGCCTGGGGCACTCCAGCTCACCTCCCTGCCCCTGCTCCCTGAGAGCCCACGTTACCTCTTCATTGACCGTGGAGATGCTGAGGCCTGCCTGGCAGGTGAGTCTCTGACCTCAGGTCCCAAAGCACTCTTGACCAAGGGGCACATCTTCCCAGAGCATGTGGGTCCCCATTTCTTGGGATTCCTTTATCAGGGAAAAGCTGTCCCTCTCTTTGTGCCATCCATCCACCCCTTCAAAAGTGCCTCCCACATGCCAAGGCAGCAGGTAGAGCAAACCCAGCTCCTGCTGTCCAGGAAACCCAGGTGGTGCAGAGAAAGAGCTCCCCTCCCCCAGTACATGTGAGATGAAACACCACGTAAGGCCTAGTGGCCCAGGGCCAACTGGGTGCTGGGACTATGGCCTTATCCACTATCTATGGCCACAGTGATGATGGTCAGAGAACAATCCCCAAACAACCATTTACTGCATCTTCTACTCATTTATTCACTGGGCTAGCTGCATGACGTGCTGATCTCGGCTGGGCTGGCTCTGGTGTTGGGCGTCAGCTAGGGATTGGCCAGTCCAGGTTGTCTGGACTGGAGCGTTTTAGCTCTGCTGTGAAGGCCTCTCCTCTCACTCATGGTACCAACAGGCAAGCCTAGGAATGCTCATATTGTGTTGATGGTGGAGGCACAGAAAAGGAAATCCAGTTGCACGAGCACTTTCCAAACCTTTGGTCCCCTCACGTCCACTAACATCCCATTGGCCAAAGAGTCACATCACTGAACCCAAAGTCAAGGGATGGGAAAATTGATGGCATATCTTCTTACAGGTATAAATATAGGGAGGGCTGAAGATTAGGGCCCACCAACGTACTGTTGTCACTTTGCCATTATAACCACAATTATTGTTCACATCCCTCCCCTGTGCAAAACGTGCTTAGTGCCATGCAGGGCTCCCCAGAATCTCATCCAATGATGGTATCAGCCTTGAAGCCCAGGATCTTAAGATCACGTCAAATCTACGTGAGCTTCTCTTGGTCCAGAGACCTCGGAGCTAGAAACACCAGTCCTCTGTTCCTCCTGTGCTGACACACAATGGGGAAGGTGGGACAACATGACTAGAACTGACCCTCGCCTCAAAGAAGAGAAGGTGGGAAGCAGAAAGCAGCCACTAATCCATAGCAGTGGGAGGTGCCCCCTGGGAAAATGCTGCCAGACTCCCCTGCCTTGGGGCTGGGGGATGTTGCCCAACCAAGCCCTGGTATGCCTCCTGGAAGGAGCTCCCCAGGCCGTGCTTCTGCCCTCCAAGATGTCCTTCCTTTTCCATTGCCTTCCTTGACACCTTCTGCAGCAGGCATTAGAGAATGTACTCGTAGGAAGTTGGGGCTTAGAAGTCTTTACATTCCAAACTGTCTTGGTTTCTTTTCGTCCAAGCTAGCAGAGCTTTTGTCAATACAGTTTTCTCAAAAACTATGTGAATTTTCTATGTATTTGATTTATGTGCCAAAAAGCCACACCCACAATTCTTTTTGAGACATGCTTCTTTCGTAAGACCAAATTACTAGAGTTTTGGGCATGTCAGGCTGCTGTGGACCAACATCCTTCAGCTCCTCAAATGCCCCTTTTTACAGCCATGAGGGTCTGTGAGGTGCTGCGCTAAGCCAGTGGCTCAAGGGCAGTGCTCTGGGTTTAATCTTTGTTTTCAGGTTTTAACTTAATTTGGGACTCTTTTTGCTAACTGGAGAATCTAGAGATGAGAAACAGGTTAATTTTTTGTTTTTGTTTTTTATTAAACCAACCTAGCAAGTTCTGGCATAAGTTAAATTTAATTAAATGTGTTGCCTCTGAAGATCTTTTTTTTAAAATTAAGGTATCATTGATATACACTCTTATGAAGGTTTCACATGAAAAACATTGTGGTCACTACATTCACCCGTATTATCAAGTCCCCCCCATACCCCATTGAACCTTCTTGGAGGCTGTGAGTCTGCTGCTGTTTTGTCCTGAAGGTCTTTGTGAACTCATGTTTTCTTATAGTAAACTTAGAATACTCTGCTAAAAGCAAACCAGTTCGTGGTTTCACCATTTGGCGACCCCTTCATCCTAGCCCGGAAGCCCATCGTGTTTGCCCCCTTCCACGCTGTTTCCTGCGTACACAGGCTTTCCTTTTTCTGCCTCCTCACGGTCCTGTGCCTGGTCTTGGAATCAGTGCCATAGATCGCAGGTCCTAGTTATGGTAGCACCTACCCTGGGTATCAGTTCATTGGTGGGTTTTCTGTTGCTGCCTAACAATAGCAACATCTCAGGTGGCAAATCAGAGAAGCAGTGGCTTCATTCAAGCCTCTGTGAGCTGTCTGGGGTCGGCTGGTGCAGGCTGGGTCTGGCTGCCGGCTCTGTTGCCCTTGGTCACTCGTGCAAGTCAGCTGGGCATTGGTTGATCTAAGAAGGGCCCAGGAGGGTCATCTCTGCTCTTCCTGGGACCAGCGGGCTAGCCCCCACCGTACATTTTTAAGATGGCAGAAGAGCAAGTAGGAATGAGGAAGGTCTCTTAAGGTTTGGGCTGCAACTTGTCCACCCTCCCTACAGCCCAGAGTGAGTCACATGGGCCCCCCCGGGGCTAAGGGGCGGGATGCATACTTGCCCCGTTACTGCAGAATCATGCATGGATGCAGGGAGCCCACCATACGGTTCTGCGGCAATTGTGCCCTGTCTGCTGTATCCACAGAACCCTGAGTTTCTAAAGCGCTTTATGGTCCGTGGTGCTGTGAAATGACCAGCCAGGAAGACGGCCCCATCTGACCAGGGGGGCCCAGAGAGAGAAGGGAGTAGGGCATGGGGCTCCCTGTGGGGGAGCAAAGCGGGGTGGGGAGAGGAGCTCAGCGCCCTCTGCCCGGCCCCGCCCCGCCCCAGCGCTGCAGCGTCTGCGGGGCACGGCGGACGTGGCCGCGGAGCTGGCCGAGCTGCAGGAGGAGCGCGCCGCCTGCCGGGGCCAGCGCGCGCGGCGCCCGTGGGAGCTGTTCCGGGATCCGGCCCTGCGGAGGCAGGTGGCGAGCCTCGTGGTGCTGAGCAGTGCCATGGAGCTGTGCGGGAACGACGCGGTGAGGCCCGTCCCCACCCCCGGGGCCGGGGCCGCGGGCGGCGGGAGCCACGGAGGCTGGAGGGGCTCTGCGCCCGAGCCGTCCGCTGCCGCCCCGTCCAGGTGTACGCCTACGCCTCGTCCGTGCTCCGCGTGGCGGGAGTCCCCGAGGACAGGGTCCCGTACGCCGTCATCGGCACTGGCTGCTGCGAGGTGCTCACCGCGTTGGTCAGCGTGAGTCCGGCCGGGCCCGACGCTCCGCCCGCCCTGGGAGGGGGTGACTCTGAGTTCAGCCATTTCTCCCTCCAGGTCACTCTGTTAAAATGCAGCGAGTTAGCATTCATTGAGCACCTACTGTTTACCAGGCCTTCACACCACCTTTAGAGATGAGAAAACTGAATGACGTTGGGTGACCAAGGTCCTCCGGGAAATTAATAATGTCTTCATCGTGTGAAGCAATAACTGCCTCTGCCCTCCCCCCCACCCCACACCGGCTTCCTCCTGAGGGCCCTGCCCACTGCCGGCCGGTGCCCGGCCGCTCACCGAGGGCTCCTTTCCTCTGCAGTGTGTGGCGATCGAGAGGGTGGGCCGGCGCGCGCTGCTGGTCGGGGGGTACTCCCTGATGACCTGCTGGGGCGGTGTCTTCACAGCGGCCCTGTGCCTGCAGGTAGCCGGGCGGCGGGTGCGAAGGGGGGTGGCCCCAGCAGCCCGTCCCCACCCGCCTCACCAGCCCGCGGCCCTCCGCGCAGAGCTCCTCCCCCTGGGTGCCCTACCTGGCCGTGGCCTGCATCTTTGCCTTCATCCTCAGCTTTGGCATCGGCCCCGGTGAGTGGGCTCCCGCAGCTCTGGGCCCTGCGCTCTGCTGAGGGGGCCTGGAGGCCTGGGGGAAGGATGGGTGGATGTGGTGCAGTGTCGCCTGCGCGCCCCTGCCCACCTGTGCTGAGGGCGCGGGTGGAACGCCTGGAGAAGGGCAGCAGAGGCCCCGTTGCTGGGGGCCAGGGGCGGGAAGTCTGGGCAGGGTGCCCTGGCTGGCAGCCCTAACCCCGCTCCTCCCTTTAGCCGGAGTGACAGGGATCCTGGCCACGGAGCTCTTTGACCAGACGGCCCGGCCTGCTGCCTATATGGTCTTTGGGGCGCTCGTGTGGACCACGCTCTTCCTGGTCGGGCTGGGGTTTCCCTTCTTCACGGTAGGCCCTCCTTCGGGGCGCCCTGCTTCAGGGTCCCAGTCAGCGTGAGAACCCCGTGGGAGGCCCCCTCCCGGGCAGATGGAGGCTGAAGGTGGTGGGGCTTATCCGATCCTACAGACAAGTTGCTCAGCACCACGTGCCCTGGGGCCTTCTGCCAGGCCGAGCCGCACCAGCTCCCGAGGGCCCTTTTCCTTCCTAGGAGGTCTTGTCCCACTTCCTCTATACGCCTTTCCTCGGGGTCTGCCTGTGTGGAGCAGTCTACACTGGCTTCTTCCTCCCTGAGACCAAAGGCAAGACCTTCCTGGAGATCTCTGCGGAGCTGCACAGGCTCAACTTCCCCGGGCAGAGCCAGGGCGGCGTGTGGAGGGGCCCGGAGGCCAGCCGGGGCACGGAGCTCTAGCGCTGCCGGTGCGCTGGTGCCCGGCTGCAGCTGCTGCTCTCCTTCCTGCTCAGGGTCCTGGCCCTCTGCACTCACAGGCCCCTGCATTCGTTGGTTTAATGAGTGCTTTCTGGGCACCTTCTGCGTGTAGGCACGGTACCAGGTGCGTAGCCTTCGGGGGTGAGTCAGGGAGAAGGGATCCGGACTCGGTACTCCCCATCCAGAGGCAGTTAACAACTAACAGAAAACCAATAAAAACATAATTACAAACTCCAGGAAACGCAGTGGAGGAAAGTTCAGGCTGTGAAGGTGTGCATATCAGAGGGGCCTGATCTAGTTTGAGAGGAGGGTGGTCAGAAAAGGATTTTCTGAGAATTGATTTCTTAAAAGATACTTTATTGAGGCATAGTTATGTACAGTACAGTATATCCGTATTATATCCTCAGCTTTGGCATCGGCCCCGGTGAGTGGGCTCCCGCAGCTCTGGGCCCTGCGCTCTGCTGAGGGGGCCTGGAGGCCTGGGGGAAGGATGGGTGGATGTGGTGCAGTGTCGCCTGCGCGCCCCTGCCCACCTGTGCTGAGGGTGCGGGTGGAACGCCTGTACATTTGATGAGTTTTGACAGCTGTCTATACCCATGAACCCACCACCACAGTCAGGGCGCACCTTCACATCACCCTGAAAGTTCCCTCATGCCCCTTTGCAATCGGCAACCCACTCCACCCCCAGCCCCAGGCCACCACTGACCTGCCTTCTGTCACTATAGGTTAGATTTGCCTCTTTTAGAATGTAATATAATTCCACACCATATATGCACATTTGTGGCTGGCTTTGCTCTAAGGTTTTTGAGATTCATGTATGTTGTTGCACATGTTAGTGTGTATTCCTTTGTATTGCTGAGTAATACTCCACCGTGTGGATATACCACATTTGTTTATCCACTTACCTGCTGTTTCTAATTCTTGACCATCATGAATAAAACTGCTATAAACATTCCTGCATGAGTTGTTGGGTAGACATATGTTTTCATTTCTTTTGGGCAGACGAATTGCTGTTTACTAATACAATGTCTGTTTAACTGTAAAAGAAACTGTTTTCCCAAGTGATTATAGTGTTTTACATTCCTGTTAGCACTGTGTGAGAGGTTCCACATGCTCTGAACTGCCATCAGTCCTCGGAGTCAGCCTTTTTAATGTAGCCATTCTTCTGAGTGTACCAGGGCACTTTGTTGGGGTTTAATTCTGACTAGTAATGTTGAGCATCTTTCATGCGCTCCATATGGCCCTTTATGTATCTTTTATGAAGAATCGCTTCAAATCTTTTGTCCAATATTTTTAAAAAGACTTTTTAGAGCAGTTTTAATTTCACAGCAAATTTGAGAAGAGGAAAATAACAGAGATTTTCCATATGCTCCCTGCCCCCACGCATGCACGGCCTCCCCTATTGTCAGCGTTGCCTGCCAAGTGGTACGTGTATTATAATCCATGAACCTGCAATGACCCATCATAATCACCTAAAGACGAGGATCTGCGTTAAGGTTCACTACTGATGTATGTGGATTTGGGCAAACGTGTAAGGACATGTATCCACCATTACAGTATCATACCGAGTGTTTTTACTGCCCTGAAAATCTCTGCTCTGTGTAGTCATCCCTCCCTCCCCCTAACTCCTGGCAACCACTGATTTCTTTACTGTGTCCATCATTTTGCCTTTTCCAGAATGTCATACAGCACGCGGCCTTTTCAGATAGGTAACATGCATTTAAGGTTCCTCCACATCTCTTCATGGCTTACTAGCTCAGTTCTTTTCAGCACTGAATGATACTCCATTGTTCGGATGAACCACAGTTTATTTATCCATCACCCACTGAAGAACATCTTGGGTGCTTCCAAGTTTTGGCAATTGTGAATGAAGCTGCTCTGCACAGCCATGTGCGGGTTATTTTGTGAGCAGGCATTTTCACCTTTGGATACACACCAGAGAGCACGATTGCTGGATCATAGGGTAAAAGCACACTTAGTTTAAGAAACTGCCAAGCTGTCTTCCAAAGCAGCTAGCATTTTGTTTTCTTAGTAGCAACGACTGACCCTTCCTGTCGCTCCACATCCTCTCTCACCCTTGGTGTTGCCGGTGTTTTGGATTTTGGCCTTTCTAACAGGCGTGTGGTGGGATCTCACTGTTTTGCCTTTTCCTGATGACAGAAAGTGGAGCATCTTTTCATGGTTATTTGCCATCTGTATAGCTTCTTGGTGAAGCGTCTGTTAAGGTCTGTGGCCCGTTTTAGATCAAGTTGTTTGCTTATTATTGACGTTTAAGAGTTCTTTGTATATTTTGGATAAAAGCCCTTTATCGGAATTGTCTTTTGCAAACGTTTTCTCCCACTCTCTGGTTCATCTTTTCATTCTCTTGACAGTATCTTTCAAAGAGCAGAAGTTTTTAATTTTAAGGAAGTCCCACTTATCAATTCCTCCTTTTATGGATCATGTCTTTGTCATCATAGCTAAAAAGTCATCACGTGGTCGTGGCCATTTAGGTTTTCTCCTAGTGCCCATCATTTTTAATTGGTTACTTTTTTGTTTTAGTTTTAGGCATTCGTTGTACTTTCTGGGTGCCACGACTTTGCTGGATATCTGCATTGCAGATATTTT
The DNA here is from genome assembly GCF_040802235.1 of Manis javanica. Taxonomy (NCBI): domain Eukaryota; kingdom Metazoa; phylum Chordata; class Mammalia; order Pholidota; family Manidae; genus Manis; species Manis javanica. Next base: position 85,127,950 of record NC_133170.1, on the reverse strand, counting down.
CTTGCAGTCTGTAGTTTGCCTTTTTTATGTTCTTAGTAGTGTCTAAGAGCAGGATTTTTCATTTTGATAAAGTTCAATTTATCACTTTTATATTTTATGATTCATGCTTTTTATGTATTAAAATATCTTTGCTATCCCACCATTGCAAAGATTTTCTTCCAAATGTTTGACGGTTTTTGCTTTTACAGTTATGTTGATGATTGATTTTGAGTTAATTTTCATGTATGTGTGAGATAAGGGCTGAGTTTTGTTTTGTTTTGTTTTTTAAAATGCATGTCCAGTCATGCCAGCATCACTTGTTGGAAAGACCATCTTTTGCCCCATGGAATTATGCTGGTGCCTAGGTCAGAAAATCAGTTGACTACTGTTGTGTCATAAGGAGTCTGACCTTTAGTGGGAAGCAACTGCCCAGTAAGTGAGGGGCAGGCAGTGGGTTTTCTGGGGAGAGAGAAATCTAAGTCGGGGTCAGAAGAGAGAACCTTGAGCTGGCTTCCCAAGGACGGACTCACAGGGTTCCTTTTAAAGCTAGAGCCATTCAGAGGCTGGGAACACATGGGAAGGCAGCCCCTGTGTGTCTGGAACTTCGGACAGGCGCCAGCAGTCTGGGAGCCCAGCTTCTCTCTGCCTCTGCTCACCGGCCTCCCCAGCTTACTCTCGGGCTCCAAATGGCCACCCTGGCCGCTATGGGGCTCTAGTGAAGGTTTTTGAGAAAGGATCCGTTGGCAGGTACCCTGTGAAACTCCACAGTGCACAGCCTGTGAGCAGGACAGGCATCGGGTGGCATACAGGTCTGTGACTGCATCAGACACATGTCAGCGCCCTGGTCCCCAGCATGGGCTGCCCGGGCCCAGGCCTGGAGCTAAGTGACATTCACCATCCACCCAGCCAGAACTGTCTCTGCTGAGGTTTGCTTCCCTCTGGGAGTGTGGGATGGGCGTTGCAAGCCCTGTTGCCTGGGAGCCCCTCAGCAGGGCATGGATAAAGGACCTGGACTCTACTGATAGGAGAGCCATGCTGAGAGAAGCCGGGCAGACAGGCCCAGGTGTCATGTGGGTTTAACCTCTGCTGTGCACATATCCGGGTGTGAGCAGGAACCTGCAGCCCATGTAGCTGTGGGAGCACCCCGGGGGCCACCCGGAAGCTGTAACCGAGGGGTCCCAATGGGACAGGTCGGGCTTGCCAGCTACCACCTACGTGGAGGGCTGTGGGTTCCAGTACAGCTTTTGTGTCCTCAAATGTTTCTCAAGTCTCAAGGCCTGAAATCTCCCAGTTTGGGTAAGGGTGTGAGGCCTTACCTACTGAGTGTGAATCGCCCTGTGAGACCCCACCAGGACAGGGGGGACAGCAAAGACTGCATGGAGTGGACGGTGACAATGACAGAAGGATTGGAGGGAGGGTGCCACACACACACACACTCACATGCACACGCACACACGGCTCTTTGGAGGCTGACCATGAAAGCCTGTCCACGGAGGCCAGGGTGAGGAGGCCTGGAGATGGATGAGTTTCCAGCCAGAGGAAAGCTTCGTGGGGGCCACCAGTGTTTCTGAGTGGAGACAGGAAAGCCCTGACCGAGGTGAGGTGCAGGAAGGGAAGCCGGTACCCACTTGGACTCCATGGGGAGGAGAAAGAAGGGCTCTGATATGAGTGGGGGGCCTGAGGCCAGGCTGGGAACTTACCCTGCAATCACGGGGAGCCCGTCCCTCCTGCAGTCTCTTCCCCACCACTGATGACCAGTGGCCCACGCTTTGTGCCTAGGTGGCGCATGCACCTGCCTCCTCGGTGTCTGATGACCAGTGGCCCACGCTTTGTGCCCAGGTGGCGCATGGGCCTGCCTCCTCGGTGTCTGATGACCAGTGGCCCATGCTCTGTGCCCAGGTGGCGCATGCGCCTGCCTCCTCGGTGTCCCGGGTGAGGATCTCCGAGGGGATCTGTACACTCAGCGGTCGCTGTGAGCTGCTCGTGGCTTTTCTCGGCTCTCCTCGGGGTGAGTACGAGCCGGCTGCACTGTCGTCTCCTGTGCTGCCACTGGAGCAGGCTCATGCCCTGCAGACTCCTGAGCAGCCTGGCCTGGGCTTTGGTGGGCTTCCGGGAAGAGGGGGGCTGGTGGAGACCAGGTGTGGCAACCAGAGAAGGCAGGCCCGGTCGCCCACCCTGCCTGGCGATGAGCCCATCTCCTGAATGCATGCTTCCAGTGCAGTAAGATCAGGCAGCATAGACTGAGCACCTGCTGTGTGCCAGAAACTTTATACTTGTCCTTGTATCTCGTTTAATCTTCACAGAAGTCTGTGGGATGGAATTTCCCTCCCCATTTTGAAACCAAGGCTCAGGTAATTTAAGTGACTCAATCTAGATCTCCCTCCTGGCAGTGAACCAGGTCTAAGGGTCCCATGGGGAGAGCTGCCACCCCTGGCTCCTCTCCGTGTGTTTTTCCAGCTCATGGTTGTCTGACAGCTGCTGCACATCCAGGGATCATGTCCAAGTTCAAGGCAGGGTAGGACGAAGGGGGTTGGGTGGCACCTCAATCAGCAGAGCAGCTGCTTCCCTAGAAACCCTGTACATTGCTGGAGCCTCAGGCGGCTGCAGCGTTGCCAGGGGCCCTGGGGCAGCGACTAATCAAACAGAACTGAGATCCTGCCAGTGAGGAGCAAGGGGGAGGGGACTTCAGGCAGGTCAGCCGCCACCCCTGCCCACACCTGTGCATATGTCCTGTTGTTCAGCACAGTTACTGACCCCTACTGATGCCCAGGGTATTATTTTTCTGTTGCTCCTAGAACACATCACCACAAATTTAGCAATTTAAAACAACACTCATTTATTATCTCACAGTTTCTGTGGGTCAGAAGTCCAGCATGAAGCGACCGCATGTTCTGCTTAAGGTCTTACATGGCAAAGTCAGGGTGTCTCTAGGTCAACTCGGGAAGAACCCACTTCCAAATTCACTCAGGTTGTTGGCAGAATTCAGTTCCTTGCGGCTGTATGACTCAAGCTCCCGGCCCCCTTCATCGTCAGAGCCAGGAATGGGCACATCGAGTCTTGGCCTCGAGTCTGACTTCCCCTCTGCCTCTTCTCTCCGACTCTAGCTGCAGAAAATCCTCTGCTCATAAGGGCTCATGTGACTACATTGGACCCACCCGGATAATGCATGAAATCTCCCTATTTTAAGGCTCATAACCCTAATTACATCTGTGAAGTGCCTTTACCATGTAACGTAACATTTGCAGGTTCCAAGTGTCAGGGCACGGACAGTGCTAGAGGTTCTCGGCCTCCCCCCGAGGTGATGGGTCAGGAGGTGGGCAGACAGCAGTGGCCAAAAGGGGTCCCCGCCATCACAGAGCTGACCACCTAGCAAGGAAACAACTCACATAGAAATATGGTGATGGTCTCAAAGGTGCTGAGCGCATTACAGGCCCTGCCAGAACCTGGAGCTCTAGGGGCTTTCCCAGGGAACTGAGCCCCAGCGAGATGAGGGAAGGTGCCAGCAAACTGCATTTCAGGACCAATGCCTGTGCCAGGAGCCAAGGGCCTGGCACCGAAGGGCAGTGTACAAGACTCAAGAGAGCTGGGGGGGTGGGCAGGGACCAGGTCACACCCAGGGCATTGTACTGCCTCTAGTATCGGGGACTATCACCAATATTTAGGCGACCTGGTCCTCACAGCACCTTTCTGGAAGGTGGACACTACTCTGATCCTCAAATTCCAGGTGGGGAAACTGAGGCTCTGAGAGGTTAGCCAAGTGTCCAAACCAGTAAGAGGTGGGGCCAAATCGCATCACCTCCTCAGATGCCCTTCTAGAAAGATGGCACTGACTGCTACTGGGGAGGGTAAGAATAAATGGCAAAGGCTCTGAGGCTGTCCTGGCCAGGAAGGCTCCCCGCTGCTGAAGTAACAAGCTGAAAATGGCAGTGGCTCACCCACTGGGCAGTATGGGTGTTCCCCCAGTGAGGCTCCGCCTCGTCCCTACTTCCCTGTCTCCGGGAAGGCAAACCAGGGCTGGACCTTGAATCTTCTTCCTGGAGTCACGCTTGTCCCCCGTGTTCTCATTGCAGTGGGCAAGGCCAGTCACATGGCCAGGTCTGCTGCAGGCAGTAGGGAAATAGACTTGTCCCCTGTGGGCAGGCACCCCGGGTGTTACCCCAGGGTCGAGGGCAGGCCAAAGGCAATGCCAGCTTAGCAAGATGGCGGTGGTGTGGGTGGGGAGAAGCGAGGGTAAGGGGGATGGTAGAGGGAGACACCTTTCACTGGCAGACCGGATGTGGGAGGAAGTCATGCCCTTGGATTCGGACACAGATTGCAGGACATACCGAGGCAGATAGCTGGGCTCAGAGGAGCAGCCCCAGGCTGGAGACATGGCCTCGGTGCACAGGTGCGTTGGTCCATCAGTGGTGAGAGAGCCCTGGGCACAGGTGAGACTGTAGGATGGAGGAGCCTGGGGCCCAGGAGGCTAGCTGCTCCCACAGGCATGAGTGTCCTTGCTGAATCACATGGCCATCGTCAAGGCCAGTATGTGCTGTGCCATCTTAACTGGATCGCACCTGCCAGAGACCAGGGACAGGATCTTCCTGGGGAGCTCTGAGGTCTTGGCCAAGTGCAGTGTACCCCCTCAAGCACCTGAGGGAGATCTGTGCCCTACTGCACACCCCGGGGGACTCCTCAGAGTGGGAGCAGTGGTGGCCACTTAACGCAGGCCCTTCTGCCTGGCGATGGCAGGGCCTGCAGCCTCATCCCTGGCCCTCAGCACGGCCAGGGCCCAAATCCAGTAGCTGCCCGTGTGTCATTCCCCGCCATTCATTCAGCCCTTATCACCCACTAGATGCCCCCTGAGCCTACCATCAGTGGAAGAGACAATTCACCCAGGGCTCTCTGGGAGGGCATCCCTAAAGGACCTGGCTAGGGTGGGGCTTTCCTTGTTACAGAAAAACCTGAAAAACCCGGCCCAGATCGCTGACGGAAGAACCAAGCTGCGCTCGGAGGTCTTGGAGTGTTGAGGTTTTATTTTTACACCCACGGACTCAGAGGGGAGTCATCTCCCAAGGTCTGAGCCCCAAACAAAGGCAAGGGGAGCGATATATATCTTTCTGCTTCTGTATCTGCAGCATTGCTACATGCACAGCAAGCAAGCAAGGGGAGTGAGTGTTGGGAGTGAGTGCCTGGTGGAGTGGGGAGTGAAGGGGAGGGGGAAACAGGAGTTTCTGCTGACTTTGCCAACTGGAGTGAGGAAAAATGCTGTTTGCTGACCTTGACGGCAATATTTTCCTTATCATCCTGTGGAGCTCAGGGAGTGAGGCCAAAGCCGCGACTGCTGACCGGCTTTGACCTGTGGAGCTCTCTGGGCCCTCTTCTCCCTTCTCCTGCCCTGGGGCTTCCCGGCATCTTCATCCACCTTAAAGAGCAGGGGTGTAGGGAAGGCGCCTGGATGGTAGCTCCAACCCAATGGTGGCAGCTCCCCTCCCACCCATAGCAATGACCAACCTCCTGTGAGAAACACACTCACTGGTCCAAATTCAGTAAGTGAACACGGGGACAGGACAGCGGGCGGAGCGAGGTTTTAAGGACGATCTTACAAGATGGGGTGTCTGGTGGGCAGGCACACCTGGAGAGTTTGGCGCCAGTGATTTATCTCCTAGTGCGCGAGTCCCTCCCCCGGTTCCTCGTTGGCTGAGTATTACAGGGTTCACAGTCTTCCCCGGAGGTCGCCTAAGCCAGTTTTATCTTTCCTTTAAATTTGTCTTAATCTTATTGGTAGGTTTAAAAAAGTCATCCCCCACCCTCAGCCCGAGCAGCTTCCACTATGTGGCCCTTTGTTAATACCTTACTGTTAAAATGTTTATAGACATCCTAGTGGGAATATCACATTTAGGTTTTATACTCTTTCCTAACACTCCGCACTGGACACACACACACACACACACGCGTGCGCGCACACCCAGGACTGTAGCCCTGGGGAACATGTGGCCCCGGAGACTCAGGACACACGAAGGCTCAGTGCGTGTGGTGGAAGGAGCTGAGACTTCACCTACTTGGCCGGCTGTGAGCAAGGGGCCATCTGTCCCATTAACCGCGAATCCCCACCTCCGGGTACACAGACGTCGCTGAGTCAACATGAGTGACGAAATTAAAGGACTAACCAAGAAGCGAGTGTGTGGATAAAATTGTAATATTTCCAGAATATCTCACCTGGCTTTAGTGCATCTGCATCCGCAGGGGTGGAGAGAAGAGAAGTACGGCTTTAGTACATCTGCATATCAATGGACGTCCCTTAAGGGTGGAGAGCAGTTCATCTCCCTACGATTACCTGGGCGCCGAGGGCGTGTCTGACCCAGAGGGGTGAGGGGGAGTGCTGGGCTGGCTTCTGCTGGAGTAGGAGAGAAGCGGCCCGGACTGCAGTTTGTAAGCAATAAATGGATTTTAAACCTTATTTCTCCCTTAGACTGATTTCGATTTTAGAGGTATTTTGCCCTGGTATTTCCTTTCCCCAGACTTACAGAGGGACACGCAGATTTCTGGCCGCCACCTGGACAATGGCAGCGAGCGGCCAGCGAGCCGAGAGACCACGCTAGACGCGCCTAACTGTCCCGCCACGGGGGCGGGGCCGCCGCCGCGATGACGTCACCAGGCGGGAGGGAGCCGCGGCCTGCAGTGGGCGGGGTCTGCCGCTCGCGGTTACGTCGCAGGAGGCGGGGCAGCCGCCGCCAGGGGGCGGTGCTGGGCCGCGTCACGTAGCTCAGGTTCGTGGGGCGCGGCCGCGCGCGTGTCTGTGAGTTCCGGTGAGATTCCCCGCCGTCCCTCCGCCATCATGCCGATGTTCGTGGTGAACACCAACGTGCCCCGTGCCAGTGTGCCGGACGGGCTGCTTTCCGAGCTCACCCAGCAGCTGGCGCAGGCCACCGGCAAGCCAGCACAGGTTTGCCGGAGGGAACTGTTGGGGGTGGGCGCCGGTCCCAGGCTGCGGGCAAAGGGAGGCGACTCCGGGGTGAGGGTTTGGGCGGGGCAGGGACGCGGGGCGCCCGGGCCGGGCGAGGTCGCTCAGGCCCGCTAACCGCGCCCCTTCCCCTCTCAGTATATCGCAGTGCACGTGGTCCCGGACCAGCTCATGGCCTTCGGCGGTTCTAGCGAGCCGTGCGCGCTCTGCAGCCTGCTCAGCATCGGCAAGATCGGCGGCCCGCAGAACCGCTCCTACAGCAAGTTGCTGTGCGGCCTTCTGGCCGAACGCCTGCGCATCAGCCCGGACAGGTGCTGGGGGCGCGGAGGGCGGGGGGCCCGCGCGGCGCACAGCCGGCGAACCGCAGCCCGCTGAGCCCGGTTTCCATCCCCCGCAGGATCTACATCAACTACTACGATATGAACGCGGCCAACGTGGGCTGGAACGGCTCCACCTTTGCCTGAGGGCCTCACGGCCCAGCAGGGCCTGCACCAACTTGCACCAGGCCGGCAGCCCGCAGTATTCGGCCCGCCCCATCCCCGGGGACCCCGCCCCACCTCCGTGTCGGGAAAAATAAATGGTTTGGAGACTAGTTTCCCTCGGGCTTCCCTGGCTGGCGGAGGAGTCGGTGCAGGGCTGGGAAACCAAGGCTGGGAGGGATGCCGACTCAATCTGCCCTTCGGGTACCTTTTGCCTGCTAGCCTTTCCTATTCTCCCAGCAGAAGCCCCAGCCTTGGTTGGCATCCTGCCAGGGGCCACAGACAATCACTCAAATGGGAACCTTCCATTCAAGGTTTGGGGCTTTGCCCTCCCAGGACAGGTTCTTGACGCACCCATTTCCCCACCAGGGCAGGGCCACCACGTGGGCTGGCAGGGAAGAGGGTGAGGGAGGGGTCAGGATCAAAATCTGATTGGCCTGAGGGGTAGGGGCATCAGCTGGGCCTGGACCTTTCAGCCCCACCTTCATCTTCCAGGTAGGCAAAGGGTACCCAAGAAGAGAGCCTTTCCCCCTCACCCCAGGGTCACTCTCTGTTAGGCTGGTACCCCAGTTTCTTAACCTGGAAAATCCAGATCTGGAACTTTGGGACAGTGCTCGGGTGTGGTTATGAGGGATGGTGCCCAGGAGGTGGAGTTCTTGGTCATACTGCCCTCTCCACACCTAGTTCTGGGCCTGGGCCCTGCTGTCTGCACGCCAGCCCCCACCACAACAGTCACCTGAGAAGCACCAGGCCTGTAGTTCTGGTACCATTAATGTTGTATTGTGTAACAGCTCTGGAAAGCCTTCAACGGGCCAGTCAGCCCACTAAGACAGTAAAGATCTCGGTGTTGATGGCACAGTCAGGAACAAAATCAGTGTCAAGACCAAGTGGGACTGGGGTCTTCTGGCCGGGGTTCCTTCTGCCCAAGTGCAAGGGGCTCCTTCCCTGGGGGTGGTGATAGGGCAGTTGGCAATTTCAGGACATACACTTGGGCCATGAGGGCCTTGCCTTCCCTCCTGTCTGTCCTTCGGGCTGGAATACCAACCTGCCTGCCCTGAGAGCCTCTATGGACCCTGGCAGAACTCCTTCCTAGTGAGGCCCAGCTCCTGGCACTGGGAACTCGTGTACCTAGAGCTGTTACAGGTCGTATCTTGGTTAAAGTGAAGGGCCAGCTTGATCCCGTACTGCCTGCTTTGTGGGAGAAGTCAAGTTCGTATCGGCCGCTTGCAGAAAAGGGGCTCCTCTGGCTACATGAACCCCCATTCCTGGGGGCTTGGGAGAGATGGGGCCCCACCTCTGGACTCCTGCTGGCCCTTTGCTGGAGAGAGTTTTGGTCTAACTCAGTCTCTGTAGGCAAGAATATTGTAGGTGGAGGGCGATTCACAAAGTTCTTTAGAATTTAAGTGGACTTGGGTTTGGAAGCTGAGGGCCTCTAGGGAAAGGGGTGCTGCCTGGGCCAAGCCTGCAGAGTCTGTTCCCTTCTGACACTGGGAGTGAGGAGCAGGCCTGTCTATGTGCAGGGGCCTGGGGCCTGGGTGGCCATGAGCCCCTCTGGGATGACTGCCAGCGCCACAGATCCCCTCTGGCATCTGTGCGGCAGGAGTCGTCTCCCGGCCCAGGCATTTGTCCTGATGGCGACGTGAGAGCCACCCAGGCCCCAGAGCTGCCGAGCCCAGTCAGCCGGCAAGTTCCACCTGGACCCACCCCCTCCCTCTCTCCTACCATCACTGCATTCTTGGCAGAGTCTGGCCTCTTGCCAGCTCGCTAATCTCTGCTGCTCGCTACAGGTCCTGGGGTCACTTGCTGCCCTTAGCCCCCAGTCAGCTCAGTCTGGGCAGCCAGGTTTTGCTTCTAGAAGAGCAGTGGGGGTGGCCAGGGTGACCTGGAGGAGGAGGAAGGGGGACGCCCGAAGGAGTCTGGGAGGGCATGGCCCGTCTTGGCCCTTCTGTCTGCTGCGGACGTGGGGATGCCTCCATCATAGATTTGAGCTCCTGCTGTGTGATGGGGCCCTGGCCCTGGCCCTGGCCACAGCCCCTCAGCTCTCATGCGTCCTCAGCGCCCCAGTTTCCAACTTAGACCTCTGCTCTGCCCCTGGCCCCACAGTGGCCTACTCTTAGTCCTTACCTCTCTGAGCCTGCACAATACATGGTCATGAAAAAGCAGGGATGGGGTTTCCTTGGCAGCTAGTCTGACTCCCTCGTTTCACGGTGGGGACACTGGCCCCGGGTCCTCTGGGTGTGTGGGTGCTGGGCTGGCTGCCTCCCCGGGGGTTGGCCACTTGATCACCCCACTACCCCCAGCTAGGGCTCACCGAGTGGCGGGTATCTCTCCAGCTCAAATTGGGGTCTTGGGGCCAAGGGGGCAGGCTGGCCCAATGCTGAGTCGGGGGAGGCTAGAGGGCCCCTCGGGAGCCAGGAGAGCTGGAGCGTGGCCTGCTGACCCCTGAACCAGGCTTTGGGGCCTGGTGGCCAGCTGGGGCCGGGCATCTGTGAGGCAGTGGCTCCTTGGCGTCTAAGGAAACTCGGAGCATCGGCGGGTCAGGGAGCCTCCATTCTTGGCCCTGCCCACCATCCTCTGAAATCTGGAGTGATAACTGGCCCTGCATGCCAAGGAGAGCAGCGGCTGCCCTCCACTCAATCCTTCTCCTGTCACCCCCAGCCAGCCCCGTTTGCCCCAAAGCATGGGCTCCATTGCCCACCAAACAGGCTGTTCCTTCCTCAGATGCCAGCAGCTGCCCAAGGGCCACAGGGCTGCAGTCAGCTTTCAAAACAACAGCAGAAACTCATTTCCGAATGACCTCAAATTGAGGTGCAGAACATGAAGGTGAGGGCGCAGACCGCTGCCTGCTCTCCGTCAGGGCTCTAGTGCCAGGTCATCTGCCCGTGGGGACCCGGGCCTGCGGGATGATGACTGTCCTCACAGCCACTGTTGGCAAGAGCCAGCTGGCCTCGGCAGCCCTTCACCTCACCTTGGGGTGCTGGCGCTTTTCTGCATGGAATGCTTTGTGTCCCATATGCCTGCTGCTCACAAGCCCCATGCTTCTAGTGTTCTGGGGGCTCTTCCCTGAGGCCCTGGGGCTTTGTTCGGCTGGTGAGCTGCGGTTTCTCTCCCTGTGTTCCCAGCAGCCTGTGCCCAGCTCTGTGATCCCTGGGACCGTGATCCCAGGGGCCTCCAGGGCTTGTCTTCTCTGGAGAGCTTAGCAGTGCAGGCTGTCCCCAGGCCTCCCACCCCCAGAGAGGCCTTCATTGCAGAGACCCCACTGCCCCGGGCCCAGCTTTGCTGTTTCCTACCCACTCCTTGAACCTGATCCCAGTGACACAGGAGTCCGGTGGCCGCTCTGCCTTTCTGGCCCCACTTTCCTTCATCTGTGAAGTGAAGGGCCTCGCCAGATGTCCTTCCTACGCAATCCCTCAGCTGTGGAGCATGATGGCGACATCTCAGCCCCAGGAGCTCGTTAATGCGGGTCTCCAAGGGAGGGGACAGGGTGAGCAAGTAAGTAGCTTGAGCCTGCAGCCAGCTCTTGATAAACTGAAACCTCTTCCCAGGCAGGTAGCCAGAGAAACAAGGGGACATGGGCAGGTATCGCCACCTGGAGGAGCCACATAGCCCTACAGGAATGTTCCCTGTGGACCCCAGCCCACTGAGGGGCTCACCAGTCCCGGGAACTGGTGGGTCAGGCCACGGGGCTATCCTGCTGCCTCTAAAGCAGTAGGTAAACGTAGTGCAGGGCCGGCCCTGAGCTTAGGATCCCCGTGTTTCTGGGCTGTTGATGTCTTTCTTCCTTGACTCCTTGCCCCACCAGACAACTAAGTGTTGGTCGCCATAGCTGTTTCTGTAAAGCCCGCTTCTGCCAGCCCAGCACCCCCTCCCCAGCTGAGCAGTTGTGAAGCTGGGTCTCAGCCCTGCAGGCCTCCCAGTGAGGATTTCAGAACTAGGGTATGCGGGTTATGGGTGGGTGGGGGGTGAGGGCACAGTGCAAACCCACCAGCCGTTTGTCCAGATTTCCCCTCCTAGTTAAGTGAGCACATCTCACTTCTGTTTGAAACCGACATGAGACAAAAATTGTCAGTTTTCAGAAACTGGCCCTGTCCCTCGCTCTTGGAGCCTCAGCCCCTGTCTGGCTGGGGACAACGGGATCCGGACTCGATAGTCTTCTCATAGGTCTAGGTGCCAAAACATCCAGACAGGGCTCCCGATCCAAAAGCCACCAATGACAAGACTCATCTCCCATGTCCCCCTTTGCTCCTGTCCCCTGCCACCAGGTTCTTGTGGACCTAGTGTTTTTCTCATTTTAATTGGAAATTTATTTACAAGGCTCAATTCAGAGCACTGCAAGGATCCCCAGAGAGAAGCTCCTTTCCTCCACAGGGTCACTCTCAAATCCCTCCAGAGATACTTTATGTATATACAATAAGGCAAGTATGTGATAAATAACATCCCCTCCCTACCAACTTTTCTTTTTTTTCCTTCATGGATGGTAGCGTATTCCACACTAGGTTTGCACTTTGCTTTTGCTTTCCACTTAAAAATCTATCTCAGTACCTAAAGCATCCCCTGCATTCCCTTGTTGGGACTGGCCAGTTCCATATACCCAGGCCAGATCCTGATGGTTTAGGCTGTTTCCAGCCTTCCACCCTTAGCTCGGCCTCACTGAATTCCACACGTGTAAGTGTATCTGTGGGAAAGGTTCCTAAGAGTAGAATTGTTTGGTCAAAGGTGATGCTGTTTTAATATGGGCAGATGTCCCTCTTAGAGGTGGGGGTCTGAGGTCCCCCTGGAGCAAGCTGGGGCTTTTGTCTGTCTGGTGGGGAAAATGCTCTTCTCTCAAGCCCAGAGGTTTCTGTTCGCATTTCTCTTCTGAGATTGAGTGTCTTTTCATACAGTGAAGAGCCACTCCCTTTTCCTGGGAACTAAGTTAAAGCCTCAAGCCCATTTTCCCACTGGACTGTTTGTTTTAAAGCTCTTTATGTATCAGAGAAATTAACCTTTTGCCATGAGTTGCAAATATTTTCGCCCAGTTTGTCATGTGGCTTTTGACTTTGTGGGTAGGCTCTGGAGACACACTTATCAAATTGGTGCCATTTGTGACACTCTTAGGCTTTCCCCACTCCACAGTTACCAAACTATTTCCCGTGGTTTCTTCCAGTGATTTTGGCATTTACATTCTGCTCCTTCCGTAATTTCCTGTCAGGTTTGAAGTATGGCTCCATCTTTATCCACCTGTCCCCTCCCTATTCCATCATCCATCTTGCCCCACCGATGAAATGCCACTTTCAGTCCGAATTAAATCCCCTTTTGTACTCGGGTCCTACTGCTGAGCTCTTGACTCTGTTCCCCTGCGGGGTCCACTGGATTTCATCTGTAGCAGACAGGGCTTGTTTGCTGACTGCCCCGGCACTGGGGAGGCAGGGAACCCTTCCCCGCACATCTTCGGGGGCCTTCTCAAGCCGTGTGCTACCCGGCCCCGGGCCTTTCCTCCTCCACCTGGTCCCTGCCACCCTCAGTTACCGCCCCGCCTGCCAGATGTCCACCCTTCTGATCTTGGCCTTCTGAGGGGACCTGGCCCATTGTGCCCTCTAGGCAGCCTACAAAGCACATAAGCCACTGGTGTCTTGGGCACCATGGGGATGAAAGGCCCTCGTGCTGCACCGATGCTTCAGCAGTAAAAAAGGAGCTAGGACAGATCCCCAAGTTCTCAACTTGGCTTATGAATTAGGACTTCATGATGGTGTCACACTGAAGTTTGGGAAGTTTGTTCCCTCGCACCAGTAGCTCCACTGAGGAGGAGACACCCATCTACAACGTCATTTTAACATATGATCCCCAAGGATGGTGTGAATTTCAAGGTGTCTCGAACCTTTCTGAAGATAAGCCTGGCCAATCAAAAAGGCAGTGTGATGTGAGAACCTCCACACAGAAGAAAATCGGGTAGAACCCTCCAGTTTTTCTCAGGGAGAAAACTTGACTGTGTCCCGTAGTGAGTCTCCTGTTTTGCTCTGTGATAATTTAGAGGATAATACTTGTGTTTATAAAATTATCTTCTTTCTCAACAAGAAGTGAAAAGTCCTCTGGATTTAATTCCTTTTGACTATTCTCTAAATTCTGGTGAATACCCGGACTTCAACTCCATCAGTGAGTCTAGAAGGACGGAGAACCAGGAGTCAGGCCCCTTCCAATGAGCACAGGACTTTGGAGAAGAATATGAATGAATCTGCCAGAGCACCAGGCCAGTGAAACCCAGCTGACATTGCTCCTGGGTGTCCCATATGGGGAGCTGGACTTAAGATTTAAAAACAAGACGACGCAGCCAGATGCAAGGAAAAAGCTTGCCCTCGCTCACACCTGCACATTCAGACTGTGCAAGGATCACCACCAGCCCTCCGACACAAGGAGGCGGCAGTGCCCTGTAACGTGCTGCAGTGACTCAGAGCCTTTGGACGTCACCCACCCACAGGGCTCCTCCTCCAACAGCAAAGCAGGAATGAGCCGTGGGCTAAGAAAGGTTCTGGAAAGAATCCATTTCCAGGAACAGGCCCTTCAGTGGTGGGATGATTACTTAGTCCTGCCAGTTAAAAAAAAAAAAAAAAAAAAAAACAGCTTCCAAGCAGAGGTTAGTTCAGCCGTGGCAGTTCCTCCATTGCCGAGCCAAAGTGTAAAGAAGGATCATCTTTGTGTGGACGCTGAGGATGCTGGTGATCATGAGTGGATAAAAACAGCTGAAGGAGGACATGAAGGGTATGAATTTATGCAAGTTTAACATTTCAGCCCCTGTAGAGCCAGTATAATAACCTACTTACAAGACAATCAAGAAAAGAATACTGAGAATATATGTATTGAGTATCAATGCAGAAAATGATAGTTTTCAGAATAAAGATATGATTTTAAAGAACTCATATAACATATGACTTCATCCATAGGAAGAGTAGAAGATGGGAGGCGGGGAGTAAAGGAAACAAGCAAACAGAAGATCAGCTGCCCTGTATTTAGGAGTAAATCCACACATCCACAGTGTGTACAGCTGTGAGAAGGCAAACATCCTGAGGGGCATTGAAGACCATGGAGAGACAATGCACTGTAATTGATGTCACCTCTTCCCAGGCTGGCTTATGATTCAACACAGTCCCAATAGAAATACCAAGAGATTTTTTTGGTGGAATTTGCCAACCTAATTTTAACATTTACATGCAAACCCAGAGGGCCAAGAGGAGCCCCTTGAAGAAGACAAGGGGAGAGGACTTGCTTTTTCCATGTTGAGATTTGTTATGAAGCCACATAAGGAAGGCAAAGTGAGTCAGCACAGAGGCAGACAACGGGCCAGTGGGAAAAAGAGAAATCCCAGAAACAGGCCTCTCCACACCCAACATGGACACGATATATGGTCAGGGCAGCAGCATTAAAACTGATGTGAAAGAAAGCCCTGTTCAGTTAGGGGTGCTGGGCAGCTGGCTACCACGTGGCAGAGAGATCGAACTGGACTCTATTTCTATCCACACAAAAATCAGCTCTTCATGAATTAAAGCCATGCAGAAAAGATCATAAAAATCTTGAAAGATCGTGAGGATATCTTCTTACTGATTTCCTAAATAAGACACACGTGAGTAAAGAGATGGACACCTTTGATCTTATATTAATGAAGATACCATAAAAATGAAGACATGCCAGTTTCTGCAAACCATTATTGACAAAGGGCTCATATCCAAAACATAAAAAAAAATCCTACAAATTGGTTATAGGTGCCCCAATAAACAGTTCAGCAAAGTCATTTCACAAAGTGGAATATTCAAATGGCAAAGGAGTTCAACCTCAGTAGGTATTAGGGAAATGTAATTAAAGCAACCACACCACAAAGATACCCATTGGCCACATCCCACCCGTGGAGACAAACCCTAAAGAAACTCATTGGAAGCAGCGCAATGTCCATCGAGAACAGAATTGGTGAATAATGGTGGTGTTTCATGACACGGGAGCTACCCAGAAGCGACAGGAACACATGCCGCTCACACCTATCACCACGACGGTCAGTCTCACAGGCAGGTATAAAATGTTGAGCAAAAGATACAAGATACAGATAATACAATTTCACTTATTTAAAGTTTTAAAATAGGAAATGCCAAACCACATTGTTCACCAGTCTCCGCCCTGGTGGAGAGCAGGAAACTCTCTGGAAGGTTCCCTTTCCTGTTGGGACAAGTGCCCCCGCCCAGGAGGCGGGGCTGGGAGGAGGAGGAGGTGGGGGGTGCTGCAGTGATTTCTTTCCTCTCTGTTCTTAACGTTTGTTAAACTGTTACGCATTTTTCTGTGCACGTGTTATACTTCAGGAGTCACAAGTGCCCATAGAACAAGGGGAAGAATACCTCCACATACCACACAGAAGTGCCTCTTGACGCCCCAGCCCTCTAAGACCTTGCCCCCACCTCGCTGCCCACTCCCAGCCCATCCCAGCCTGTCTGAGCTTCCTGGCACCACCCCTGACACCGCACCCCTGAACTGCTAGGCTTCGCCCTCCTGGGCCTGCTCTGTGGCGGGTCCCCGTCTGCCCTCTGGCACAGGCTGTGACCCCACAGCTACTGGAAGAAAACAACATTCTGTTTAGTCCTCCTCAAGCCCAACATTTTGTGTCCTGGCTCTGAGCTTTGAGTTCACATCAGCGACCCATGTGGGGGCTTTGGGGCAGCCCTGTTTGCGCAGGGCTCCATGGGGATGTCAGTGGCTCCTGGCCTTGGGGGTCCCCGCAGTGCTTTGGTGCTGTGAGCTGATGCTTATGGTTGTGTGGTTGGCTTTTTAACTAGAGGCCCTGGAGAAGGGCTGCACAGGCTGTGTAAGCTGGGTCCGCGTGGGGCTTGACCCCAGCAGGTCAAGGCAGTGTTTTGGGGGTGGCCACAAAAGAGCTGTGCTCCTTGGCAGGTGAGGTGCTCACAAGCCTCAAGTGCTGGGGTTTGATGAGCAGAAGGCCTTGGTAGGGCTTGGCTTGTGACAGACAGTGGGCAGAGGTGGCTCCAGAGGCCTGAAGGGTGGGGCGTTCTCAGGTGAGAGGTAAGCACCTCACCTGCAAAGGCAGTGAGGGGCCGGGCTGGGAGTGCATGTGGGTGAGAACCTTGGGCTATACCTGGGGGCTGGTGACCGCTGACTTCCTGCCACTACAGGGGCTGTGCAGGGTCCCTCCTGCATCCCTGGAGGACTTCTTGGGCTCTGGAGAAAGTCCCCTGGAGGTGGGAGGGTGAAGCCTGGCTGCACCCCCACAGGGTGACAGTTGGTTAATAGACAAGAGCATTCCAAGGATTTGGGGCCCTTCAGAGAACATGCCGTTTTCTCGTGTTGAGATGGAAACACTGCTCAGGGAAATCACCGCCCGCTGCAGAGCTGGCCAGGCTCACAGAAGGCTGGTGCGGAGAACATCTGCCTCTGGCAGTCAGGTTTTCTCGGGAGAGCCCAAAGAAGCAGGAATGGTGTGAAAAACCTTCCACAGTCCTACTATCAGAACAGGAGCGGTGGGAAAAGAGGGGGCAGCTATGCAAGCAGAATGTCCTTAAGAGAACGTGAGTGTCAGGAGGCAGGCTGGGCAGAGGTGAAGGGGCTGAGGCCTGGAGCAGACCAGGCCACACAGACCCACTCAGGGGACAGGCAAACTCCCTGCTGCGAGGGGCAGGGGCAAGGCCAAGCCCCGGGGAGCCCAGCACCCAGAACACTCTTGAGGGGTTGGCCATTCAACGCTGCTGACAGGGACGCTGAGAATCAGAAGCGTCCCATAAGCACAGCAGCGCTCTCAGGCAGTAGAACATCTGGGTGGATGCAAGGGGTGAAGATCAACATCAAATATCAAAAAGACTTTGGCATTTTGAGATACCACAGTTCCTGAGACAATCATTCGTGCCCTAAGGGAGTTGAAAATATATGGGTTCGGTCTCAAGGCAGGCTCAGCCCTACCAGAGGAGAGAGCCGGGTGGAGAGGGGAGCGGGCAGCAGAGTGGCCGATGGCGGCGTCTCTTGGGGGGAGCCCTGGGCGGTTTCCGCTGAGTCTGCTTATGACAAACCCGGAATCAAGTGCTTTTCTTTCTCCTGCCATCAGAGACTCCAAAAGACAAAAATCTGGAGGACTGTGCAAGAAAAAGTAAATGGTTCAGAAGGCAGAGAGAGTAAAAGGAGGGAAGGCACTAGAATCCAGCAAAAGAGGCTGGCCCTCTGTGTGTTGAAGAAAAGGGGTGAAGCCAAAGTCAGGAGCCAGCTTAGCGTCACTGCTAGGGGCTCTGGGGCCTCCCTGAAGCCACCACCCAACAGCAGCCCGAGGAGGTACGCAGTGGGGACAGATTCTTGCCCACTGGAAACATGCTGCAGACACCAATGACCCCCAAGGCCGGGGGCGTCCCGAACGGCGGCCGGCGAGTTCCTGAGAGCCAATAGGCCACAGCGGCTGCTCCCCGACTCTTAGTCCGGCAACCGGCTCCAGGCATGATGCGCCCGCACAGGGAGAGCTCAGACTTAAGACACCATGTCACTAGGCGGGGCTCAGCACTGGATGCCCCAAGGAAACGGAAATTATGAGATTTCAAATATACAAATATATTGTGTGGGGAAGTTGGGGTTCCTCTGGCCAGGATCCTCACTGAACTTAAACCACCTGATGATGTAACTGGCCTGTTGCTGGGCTGCCGCTTCCACACCTTTAGGCAATAAGTTATTGCTGCGCTATATGGAGAGCTCGGCCCGGTGCTCTGCGTGGAGGTGAGCTAGTGCTTGACCTGCCGCCGGGAGAACAAGCCGGGTAATAAACCCTTTCTCCCCAAAGAACGTTTTGCTGTCAATTTCTTTGGTCACATTGAATCCATAGCGAACTTGCCCGGGACTGAAACCCATTGGCAAGACATACTGGGAGAAAAAAGCTATCATAAATGAGACCAAATAACTGGGCCGACCCCAGAGCAAGTGATGGCTGCTGGCGAGAAGGCAGGAGAAGGCACAGGTGGGCTCAGAGAGAAGGAATGCAGTCGCTCCCTGCCACCCCCCAACATGGTTGAGTGGGCTAAAGTTGGCGTGGGGCTGTCCCCCTCTTCCCTGTCCGTGCTCCTTCCATCAGCTGCCAGCGCATTTCTGCGGGGGTCTTGTGGCAGCAGGAAGAGAGGCCTACATGGGACCAAGTGCTAGATTTTAGGGACATGCAACAGCCTGGAGGCTGCCCTAGGATTCCCCTGTGGTAGGCGGCGCTATGAGGCTTCATCCAATAACTGGATCTTACAGCACAGCCGTGACAAGCTGGTTAGCATGCTGAGATGTGGGGAAGGCCCCTGCTCCAGCAGTGCCCAGCCCTCCCATGGCTGCCAGGTGGGCGGGTGGGCATGGAGCCTTGGGGAGGAGGTTAATGCCGCTGGACTTCGACCACAGCTGGGCATTGTAAATGCTTTGGGCTGTAATCCTCTGACCTTAGGACTTCAGGTTTTATTTCTTTGAACTATAACCTAAAAGGGCAAGAGATTTAGTGTTTTGATTTGAGAAAATTCATGCCAAGAGAGAGCATTTCTATGTTGATTTTTTATTGGTGTACGTTTGTCATTTTATCTCTGCAGAACTTCTGAGCCAAATGTGGACTTTGAGGTTGCACCTAATTTAGGATGGGAAAGAGTAGGAAGAGATTTCCTAGTTCCGATCCAGTGTTTCCTTGGGGTTCAGTAACACCGGGTTCTGATCCACCCCAAGGCCTTGGTGGGGGAATCGAAACCACTCTCAGGGCCCCAAACAGGACAGTATGGAATGGCTCACGGCCTGGGCTCCCCCTCTCCAGGGAAGTCTTTCACTCCCCACCCTGCCCCACCGGCCACCCTGGTCCACAAGCAGCAGGGATACCCTTGACCCAAGTGAGAGTTTGGGAAAGCAGGCAGACAGGTTCAGTTCAGCTCTCTGGGTGCCATGGGGATGTCAGTGGCTCCTGGCCTTGCGGGTCCCCACAGTGCTTTGGTGCTGTGAGCTGATGCTTGAATAATCCCCAAGTCACACGTGGAGGAACTTGTCACCTACACTGCAGCAAAGGCTGAAGGAGGTGACCGTGTTAAAGTTGACAGCATGGCAAGAGGGATGGGGTCAAAGCAATTGATGGGGTCCAGATAGCTGCAGCTCCAAGGCCATTCCAGCTGGTGACACAACTGTCTCTAACAGATCCCAGCTAGGGCTCCTCCCTCAATGCAGGGGGCTTCCTTTGGAGCCAGAAGTGCTTTGATTTACATGGTTTCATTCATTAGGCCATCTTAGCTCTACTTAAGCAGGAAAGCTGCAATGACTTGCCCAAGATCACTCAGCTAGTGACAGATTCAGGTTTCAGATGCAGCTCTCTGGACTTAGAGCAGGACCAGGGAGAATGAGGGCAAACAGACTGGCAGCTGATCAAGCCAACCCGGCCCTCCTTGGAAAGGAGACAGGAGAACATGACAGCAGCAGGCCATGGCCCAAGCGGCTTGGCTCCAGCCCCTTCTTTCCCCAGTGGCTCCCAGACCATGAGGTTTGCATTTGAGGACCCCACACCTTTAAAAGCATTCTCAGTGCCTCACTAAGTCAGTGTAACAACCTTAGGAGGCAGGGCTATGATTGTTTTATAGACGACAGCTCAGAAATCTTCGGGAACTTAGTAACTTCCCTATTGGGATGTTCCCTGGCATTATCACCTGTAACATGCCCTACAGGTGAAGGGGCCTTTCACCGAATGTCAGAAGGTTCTATAAGGAAAAGACCCTAGGGAGTTGGGCTGAGACCCCAAGTAGCCTTAGCAAAGGATGAACAAAGATGAACAAGATAGGGTATGTGTGTCAGGGGTCAAACGCAAGAAGTGGGTAGGCTGTGAAGTCTATTAACAAGGGTTACTGAGAGGTCTTCTGACGCCCAAGTCTTACGGTCCTTCACACCCAGAAGCCCTGAAATGGGACCGCAGTGCTCAGGATAGACTTCTCCTGAAAGCAGGGTCTAGTTCTCCCCAGGGTGGGCCCCTTTGGTATTCTCTCCCTCACCACCCATTGGCATCCCTGCCTTGCATGGCACTGCCCATCTGTTCCTCTTTCCCCTCCTTAACCAGGACGTGAGTCTTCCAAAGGTAAGGGTAAGTCTCAGGCGGGTGAAGAGGGACCTTCAGGCACAAGAGCTGCGAGCAGACTTCCAACCACACGAGACAGCAACCTCTGAGGTCCCTTCCTGCTCCAGAACGGATTCAGATCAGAACTTGTTTCAGATAGGCTGACCGCCCCGTCTGATCCTCCTGTCCCTACCCTATCTTGTACATAAAAAAGGCAGACTTTCCAAAAATCAGCAGGGGCTCAATGATTTGTTTATAAGGCTGGGGAATGACGTCATAGACGGCTCTGCCGGGAGGCCGCCCGGTTCTCAGCTTCTTCCATCTCCCTTTTTCTAAGTCAGCCTTCTTCGCACACTCCTGTCCAACCCACTCCTCTCCTCCTGGGACCCGGCAGCCCCTTCCTGCCCGAACGGGGACCCCCCACTCAAGGCCCGCGGTGCGTGCTCCCCTCGCCCGGCGGGCACTGCCGGAGGCTCCGCCTCTTCACCCCCGCCCAGGATCGTAAACGGTCTCCAACGGCCTGGGGCCCCCAGCCCCGCCCTTCCCCGGCGCTCCCCGCGCTCCCCGCTCCGGGTCTCCCGCCCTCTCCCTCCAGCTCCGGCAGCCGCCCGGCAGCAACCGCAGCCCCGGCGCGCTCGGAGGCCTCGGGCGCGGGGGCCGCTGGGAGCACGCGGGCGTAACTGCCCCGCGCGCGCCGCACAGCCGGTAGCCGAGGCAACCCGCCCACTGACCCTCGCTCCTCCCAGCAGGCTCCGCGCGAGTGGGCGGAAGCAGGCCGGGGGCGGGGCCGGCGGGGCTTGGTTACCCGGCAGCCCCCGGGCCCCCCCCCCCCCGGGCCCCGTCCCCGCCCCTTGGGCCGGGTGTGCAAAGTGAGGTGTGCTGGAGACCCGGGGTCCGGTGTGCGGACCTTTTTGCTAGTATGGTGTTTCTAATTTGTTCTTAAGAATAATGTATCGGTACTTGTGGAACCCCCACTCGGGTCTGGCTTTAGTGAAGCCTCCATGGAGGGAACCACGCTTGGCAGTCTTTACAGTTGTGTGTTTACAGTTGAAGGAGTTCAGAACACTACTCCAAAATACGTCGCTTGAAAACAGCAAATGCAAGGAAAACACTCTGTCCTTTTTCTTAAAAGCATGAGATGAGATTCCCATGTGAAAGAAGTCCTTCCTATGATAAGGAAAATACTCAACACAGCCGTCAAGGTCAGTAAGCCGCTTTTTTCCTCCGGTTGGTAAAGTCAGCAGAGCACCCCCAGCCCCCTCCTCCCCTCCTCCGGGCCCCTCCTTTGCCCTGCGCGTGCCGAAATGCCACATATCAAAATAATATAAATTGCTCCCCTTGCTTGTGCTCAGGGCTCAGGCCTTGGGAGATGACTCCCCTCTGAGCCCGCCGGTGTAAAATAAACCTCAGCACCCCAAGACCTCCGAGTGCCGCTTCGTTCTTCCGTCAGTGATCCA
This sequence comes from Manis javanica, assembly GCF_040802235.1. Taxonomy (NCBI): domain Eukaryota; kingdom Metazoa; phylum Chordata; class Mammalia; order Pholidota; family Manidae; genus Manis; species Manis javanica. The sequence continues at coordinate 85,106,044 of NC_133170.1, read as the reverse complement.
GTTCAGGTTTTCCAGTATTTTCTGTAACACCTACACTGGAGAGAAAGTAACATTCTTAGAAAGGAGAAGACCAGAGAATTCTGTACAGATTTTGGTTAAAATGTCTTAACCTCCCTAAATAGCTTACTTTTCAACAGTCGTTTTTCTTTGTTCAACCTTCTTGAAAAGCATGTAAACTTTGCCATTTCTTCGTGTCTTCATTCCTTATGAAGTGTACCATGTCACGTAATGTATTAATTACATTTGTAAGTACAATAATTGCATGTATTAATCATTTGTATGCTTTTCTCCAGTTGATCTGACTTATGTCAATTTAATTCTCAGGCTCAGCTGGAAAAAAAACCTAAAAGGGTACTGGGAGAGAATAAATTTCTTTTGGTTAAGCCATAATTCGTTGTACTTTGTTACAGCAGCCCTAGGAGTCTAATACATTGTGTTTCCTGAATGTGAGAGTTCATGTCTTTCATTTATTTTCAAAATTCTCAGCCTCCATATTGAACAAAATAGAACTTCTAGAAATAAAAAACAATAGAACAAGGAAGGACAGCTAGAAATAAAATAAATCATAATAAAACTAGCTGAAGAGAGAATTAATGAACTAAAAGACAGATCTGATGAAGTTACCCAGAATGTAGCAGAGGGAAAAAATTAAAATCCTGAAAGAGAAGTTAAGAGACAGGAGCATATAAAAGGTCTTAACATATGCCTAATAAGTCCACCAGGAGAAAAAGTGCTGTCAACCTGGGACCACAGGAAGTTAATTTGTTACCTTGGGAGTTAATTGTTCCTTGTCACAGAAAGTTAATTCGTTCACATAGTATGCAATAAAACCCTAAACCCATGAGGGCAGGCTTGGTTACAGGGCCTCAGGAGTAATTTGTTTGCTTCCACTAGAAGCCTAGGCAAAGACATACAGTTTCCTTGTCATCTATGTGTGCCAGTTGGCAGGTTCCCGGGGCCTGAGCTCTGTGTGGGTTTTAAACCACACCCCGCCACATGGTGCAGGCCCTAAGGTTCTAGCTCACAGGGGACAGGTACCCCCAGGGCACTTGGAGCTGCAGTTTCTCCACTCCCATACAGACACCACTGGTTTTCAGCCCCCTCTTCATTTTCATTCCGAGAGTTCCCTTATGTCTTAGGAACTCAGCTATGCCTTTTAAAGTATGTTTGTCCTACTGCACCCCACGTTTCAAGGTGATTTACAGCCCCGGGACTTTTCAGCCTCCCCACTCCCTTCAATGCCGCTGTGTATTATTTAAAGACTCCCTTGTGTGGTCGCACTGGATTCCCTCTGACTTTCCCCATCAGCTCTAAGATTCTAGGACTCTTGGTCAAAATGCCCTTTCAGGGCCTCCTGTGCCCCAGAGCCCTTCCTCCAGGAAGAATTCTGGGCCGTTTCTGTCAGATCTCCTCAGATGGGGGATGAACACACCCTCCTGGGCAGAGCTGAGTGTTTTCAAAGAGGACCCTGTAAAATAGCGATGCACCTGTTACTACCCAGGGAATTGCCCTCTTCATTACAACTCCCCCCAGCCTAGAGGGCTGTGGAGCACCCCGGAATTGGCAGTAAATATTTGGGGAATTTAGCTTATCCCTAAAGAGTGACCCCTCTGTGGGGGGACTTCAGACACTTGTGGTCAGGCAAGTTGGAGGAAAAAGAGCCACAGTCACCAGCCCAAATAAACAAATGCACCTGTGTGCCCTCTCACGTGCTCAGGCAACACTGCCACGCACACACAGACGCTCCAAAATACACACACGTGTCTGCTCACACATTCACGCGTACACACACATTGTTTTGAAATGTACCCGGGATTTGTCTTCATCAGGTGGGATGAGACACTCAGATGTGGAAATGACTGTCAGGAAGGAAAAGGTTTGGTACCCTCTCCCTGTCCTCCATAGGCAGGAGGCAGAAATGGGATTTGCGGGAACAACCCCAACTCGCAAAACTATTTTCTAAATAGGTTTGAAAAGGCAGGGTGGAGGAGGGGTGTGATACATTGGTGGTGCCTGAGTGGCTATGGAGTCACGTGTGGTGTGAAGCAGCCCTGAGCTGCTGTGCGTGGTGAGGGGCGAATGATGCCTGTGGAATGTGAAAGTGGAGCTCTCGTCCCAGAAGAGTGTGTGGCTGCTGCACGGATCCACTGTGGCTATTGCACCTAGATCGCTGGTAAAATTGGTGCAAAGTGGCACACATTTTAATTTTGTAAATGCCAGCAGGATTACCCCAATCAGGAAAAGCTGCCAAGAAAAAGCATTCGTGGAACACAACTTGCTTGCTTTTTGCTGGGAACCCAGCTGAAACTGAGTTCTTTGAGTATTATTGATAACAAGGCTCCGATAGCTGATGAGTTTTGCTCATTGGAGCCTCCGGACAAAGGAAGATGACACAGGAAAGAAAGGCAATCTCTAAATGAACACACAAAAGAAAGTGTTGGTTTGCTTACAAATTCTTGGTGAAATCAGATGTCTGATCCTTTGAGGCTGGTGGTTTTCTGGTCGATGAGCATATTTTTGAGGGGGTCGATTTGGATTCTCGGACTAGGTTGATGAACACTCAGGAAAACGTCGTGTGCCACTTGGACTTGGAAGCCATCTGTCTGCCCTGAAACATCTTGAAGCAAAACGGCTGGCTTTTTTGGAATTCTGGATTCACAGACCTCATCTTAATTGTTTGGACTTTAAGCTGAAATCCGATACTGTCGGCTATGGGCTGATCGAGCCTCAGCATGAGCTGTGCCCAACTAAAAGGAGGCAGACGGGACGGTGCCATCTGATGAACGGGCCGCAGGTTCAGGGACGTCGCAGTTTAGGACAGCACTCTGTGGGACCCTAAACTGTGTTAAGCAACAAACATTAAGTTGAGTAAATTGAAAGATCAAATTGGCTTTATTCAGTGATTCATGAATTAGGCAGCATCCCATACAGCAAGTAGAAAGCTCTGCCAGGTGTAAAAAGGAAAGGTTTTTAGAGGCAGAAAAGGGAGCAGAAAAGGAAATGATCAGCAGAGGGCGCCTTGTTTCCGGCAAGATCGCCTTCCAAGGGGAATGGAGGCGTTTATCAGGTGGACTATTGTACTGATATCAGGTGACCAGGCAATTTTATGTCACCTGATTTAAGCTTACATTCCTGGGGGGTCTGAAACGGCAGTTAGGTTAGGTATTAAGCCTTGATTTGCTGACAGGGAATTTAGTACAAATGACTCCATTTGGGGCTTGCTGTTTCTTTCTTAACTGAAAACATCATGAATGCTGGCTGGACTGACTCACAAGTGCCCACACAAAAGGACTTACTCTCTGCTAATACCAACAGCCGATCAGCTGTGTATTTCCGAGGCACAGACTGACCGTATGAATCCCGTAAAAGCTGGGAGTCGGGGAAGGCACCTGGCAAGGACTGTGACGCCCCCGCCCGATGGGCCTCCAGCCCAGCTCAGGGATGTCTCATGAAGTGCAGTTTGCCGCACGGGGCTGCTAGCCTCGCCTGGCCCCCAGTACACACACTTGAGGATGGTACTTTGCTAACTGCAGCTGTTCTCAGAAAAAGATCTATCTTTCCAGGCTCCTCAGTGGTTAATAATCAGGACAAAATGGGTGAGAGGTTATGCAAACCCATTTGAAAACTGTTGAAAATGCAGGATTTTGGCATGATCATTTCCTGAACGTGGTGTGTCCTTCTGGGTAAGTGGTACAAGACGCTTTCTGTGAAATGCTTTGTCCAGACAAGGAGTTAGGTGAAAATAGGGGATGTAAAGTTTTGGTTACTACACGGGTCCTTTTGAAGCAGGCAGGGATTGAGCAAGAGGGACTCCATTTTGGAATCCATTTGGGATGTGCACCTAACCTGAAAACATACTCTCAGAATAGCACCTGATCAAGCACAAGTTTTAGGTTAACTTGACCTGTGATGACTTATTATTAACATTCTTTTTTTCTGAAAGCTTGTTCTAGGGCATCCAAAGAAACCTTTTGGCTAACAGGTTGTGAGATTACAAACTGATGTCTGTTAAACATCAACGTAGTGCTCCACCTGGAGACATATTGGTGTGAAAACAGCAAGGTCAATCATTGTCGCACCTCTGAACCTCCAGACCTTCAAAGACTGCCTTTACGAAGCCCACACCATCTCCTTTCCAGGGAGCCTGTCTCTTCGCATCGGCTCCCTTGTATACAAACTATCTCTAATAACCTCGACCCGCTTTCTTCCTCGGAGCTCAGTGCGCATTTCTATGACACTGAAACTCAAGAACCTGGTCTGTGGGGTTCAGACTTCCTGGGTCTCGGCCCCAGCTCCAATGTGTGTGTGCAGGGAGGGGGTTTTCCCACACAGGACGCCAAGCGGGTCTTGACTACCAGCAGGATGGCTGAAAACTCAGTTCCCTCACTCTCTGCCCGGAGACGGCCCCAGATTCCCCAGGGTAAGGGCTCTGTCCTACAAGGCTCCCTGCGGCCCCCCAACTCCAGACACCAGTTGCAAGGCCTGTGCTTCTGACCAACCAGCTACAGATTGGACATTCCCACGACCTCCCCCTTAGGTTCAATTAATTTGCGAGAGCAGCTCACAGAGCTCAGTAAAACACTTTTAGGGGTGTAATTAAGGACATTGTAAAGAATACAAGTTAGCAGCCAGATGAAGAGACAGTCAGGGCAAGTTTCCAAATAAAGGAGCTTCTGTGCTCCTGGAGCTCGGGGCCTGGCTCCCCAACTCTGGAAGTCGCCCCTCAATGCCCCCCAGCTCGACAAAGATGCAGGATGTAAGAGAGGGAGAGAGAGCAAAATGCTTTTCTTGGGGTTTTGTGGGGGCTGCTTGCATAGACTAAGTGTGGGCCATCGGCTGAGTCACCCCCAACCCCTCTGCCCTCTCGCCTCCTGGGGCTTGGGGCTGGGAGCTGAGAGTTCCTGCCCGCTGATGACATACTTGGTCCCCTGGCAGCCAGCCCCCTTGGGTGGGGCCCCAAAGACTGTCCAGTAACAAGACACCCGTTGGGCCTCTCTGGCTCTGAAGTGGTTTTGGGAACTGTGGATAAAGACCAAATTTTATGTATTTTGGTCATCTGAATGACCAATTATGTGTTTTTTATAACTCATAATATGTTAATAGGACACCCTGATTTCATAATGAGAGAAAAAACCCAAACCAGGCACCTGAGGGGGAGTGAGGTGGGGATGAGCAGGCAGGTGTTGGTGGTTTTTGTTTCTCTTCCTGGAGACTTCCAAGCTGCTGTGAGGGCTCTGAATTCACAGTGAGCCTAGCGTCACGTACGACGAGTGATGACCTTGGCAGGTCGGATGGTCCCAGCCCTGCACCTCCACACACGACACTTCCAGCGTGAGGTGGATGCACTAGAGTCACGCCAAGCCGGCCCGCTGGGAGCCAACCGTCTTGGGTGCGCCCTCTGAAACCTGGGGCTGAGCTGAGTCACATGGGTGGATTGAGAACCCCAAAGTGGGAGGCCAGGCACCCCGTTAACCCGACTACCTAATGAAGGTTCTGCTGGGGCGCACGAACACTGTAAGCTGCTGGTTTCCTGGGGGACTGTGGGTGCCCTCCGGGGTTGTGCTGTGGAGTGCCCTCCCTTTACTGACAGCCCTGGAAGGTGTTCAGGTTAGCTTCAGTCTATAGCTGGAGCGGTTCTGTGCTTGAATTGAGGCTTTGGGCCAGATTTTAAAAAGCGCTCATACAGAAACTGCAGGAGAGAACTACCGGGCTTTCAGAGATGGGCTTTGTGGTTAATGGGCCATGTTTGCTGGCCAAGTCTAGGATCCCTCGACGGCATAACCGACATCAGGACTGCAGATGGGTCTCACCCAGCTTTGTGGGGTCCTACTGATAATAATGTTGCTGTAAAGACGCCTTAGCCAAGGACTAAGGGGTGGACGGTACAGAAAAGAGTTAACAGGCCTGACCACTCCTCTCTGAAAGGCCTGCTTCCAGGGTTGGTCCTTGGCTGGCTTGGATTTCAGGAGGCTTCCCACCATTAACCTCAGACCATCAGGAATGGCTCACTGTGCTGAAACCAGGGATACAAACAGTATGGTTTATACTGACCACCTGCTTTCCTTCCAAGAATCTGGAATGTGGACACGTGTCAGGCATGGGATCTCCCTCCAGGAAACCCGTGGGTGCTGAGTGTCTGATGAGTTTCCTGGTTGGAACATTTCACACGTGTTGTCACAGTTCATCATTGGAAGGGGGGAGTTAATCGTGCCCTGTGTGCCTGCAATGGGAGGGGATTCTAGGAACTTGTGTCTAGTTCACCCAGACTTTGCTTCATGGATATCCCCAATGCAGAGACTAAAAATGACCCTTGTCTGCAGGCCCATCCTGTCCAGACCCTGGGCGTCTCCTGTCTTCAGCCCCTCAACTGCCCTGTTAAACAGCCATCACAGAATGGATGCTACCAGGTCCCAACCTCAAGGCTCAGACAGGATGCTGCCACAGAGGGTGTCTGAGGTTCCCCGGTGGTTTGGAGGACAGGAGAGTGGGGCAAGGGGTCTGCAGGCAGAGGGTGCGTCATAGGCAAAGGCACAGATATTGATGTATGTGCCTATTTGGGAAGTTGCATCTAGTGACATAGCAAATACCACTGTATCAGGCCAGTATAGCACCTGTGTATCAACTTGATGGACCATTATACAGTCACTCAAATTACAGATAGGTGGACTTCGCAGCAATGTGAAAATGTGCACAAAAAACAGTGATAAAAATATAACTAGAAAGAAAGAAGCTAGCATCTGGCACAGGGCACAGTGATTTTTTTTTTGGTATCATTAATCTACAATTACATGAGGAACATTATGTTTACTAGGCTCCCCCCTTCACCAAATCCCCCTGACATACTCCATTACAGTCACTGTCCATCAGCATAGTAAGATGCTATAGAATCACTGCTTGTCTTCTCTGTGTTGCACTGCCCTCCCCGTGCCCACCCCCCCACTACATTATGTGTGCTAATCGTAATGCCCCTTTTTCCCCCTTATCTCTGCCTTCCCACCCACCCTCCCCAGTTCCTTTCCCTTTGGTAACTGTAGTCCATTCTTGGGTTCTGTGAGTCTGCTGCTGTTTTGTTCCTTCAGTTTTTCTTTATTCTTATACTCCACAGATGAGTGAAATCATTTGATACTTGTCTTTTTCTGCCTGGCTTATTTCACTGAGCATAATACCCTCTAGTTCCATCCATGTTGTTGCAAATGATAGGATTTGTTTTCTTCTTATGGCTGAATAGTATTCCATTGTGTGTTATGTACCACGTCTTCTTTATCCATTTCATCTACTGATAGACACTTATTTTCTTAGCTATTGTAAATAATGCTGTGATAAACATAGGGGTACATCTGTCTTTTTCAAACTGGGCTGCTGTATTCATAGGGGAAATTCCTAGAAGTGGAATTCCTGGGTCAAATGGTATTTCTATTTTGAGCTTTTTGAGGAACCTCCATACTGCTTTCCACAATGGTTGAACTAATTTACATTCCCACTGACAGTGTAGGAGGATTCCCCTTTCTCTGCATCCTCGCCAACATTTGTTGTTGTTTGTCTTTTGGATGGTGACCATCCTAACTGGTGTGAGGTGATAGCTCATTGTGGTTTTAATTTGCATTTCTATGATTATTAGCGATGTGGAGCATCTTTTCATGTGTCTGTTGGCCATCTGAATTTCTTCTTTGGAGAAGTACTGTTCGGCTCCTCTGCCCATTTTATTTTTAATTATTATAATTTTTTAAATTTTGGTATCATTAATCTACAATTACTTGAAGAACACTATGTTCACCAGGCTCCACCCCTCACCAAGTCCCCCCGATACACCCCACTACAGTCACTGTCCATCAGTGTAGCAAGATGCTGTATAATCACCACCTGTCTTCTCTGTGTTGCACAGCCCTCCCCATACCCCCCCACAACACTATACATCCTAATCATCATGCCCCCTTTCTTCTTCCCCACCCTTATCCCTCCCTTCCCTCCCATCCTCCCCAGTCCCTTTCCCTTTGGTAACTGTTAGTCCATTCTTGGATTCTGTGATTCTGCTGCTGTTTTGTTCCTTCAGTTTTTCTTTGTTCTTATACTCCACATATGAGTGAAATCATTTGGTACTTGTCTTTCTCCACCTGGCTTATTTCACTGAGCATAATACCCTCTAGCTCCATCCATGTTGTTGCGAATGGTAGGATTTGTTTTCTTCTTATGGCTGCATAATATTCCATTGTGTATATGTACCACCTCTTCTTTATCCATTCATCTACTGATGGACACTTAGGTTGCTCCCATTTCTTGCTATTGTAAATAGTGCTGCAATAAACATAGGGGTGCATATGTCCTTTTCAAACTGGGCTGCTGCATTCTTAGGGTAAATTCCTAGGAGTGGAATTCCTGGGTTAAATGGTATTTCTATTTTTAGTTTTTTGAGGAACCTACATACTGCTTTCCACAATGATTGAACTAATTTACATTCCCACCAGCAGTGTAGGAGGGTTCTCCATTCTCCACAACCTTGCCAACATTTGTTGTTGTTTGTCTTTTGGATGGTAGCCATCCTTACTGGTGTGAGGTGGTATCTCCTTGTGGTTTTAATTTGTATTTCTCTGATGACAAGCAATGTGGAGCATCTTTTCATGTGTCTGTTGGCCATATGAATTTCTTCTTTAGAGAACTATCTATTCAGCTCCTCTGCCCATTTTTTAATTGTATTATTTGCCTTTTGTTTGTTGAGGTGTGTGAGCTCTTTATATATTTTGGATGTCAGCCCTTTATCAGATCTGTCATTTATGAATATATTCTCCCATACTGTAGGGTACCTTTTTGTTCTATTGTTGGTGTCTTTGATGTACAGAAGCTTTTCAGCTTGATGTAGTCCCACTTGTTCATTTTTGCTTTTGTTTCCCTTGCCTGGGGAGATATGTTCATGAAGAGGTCGCTCATGTTTATGTCCAAGAGATTTTTGCCTATGATTTTTTCTAAGAGTTTTAAGATTTCATGACTTACATTCAGGTCTTTGATCCATTTTGAATTTACTTTTGTGTATGGGGTTTAGACAATGACTCAGTTTCATTCTCTTACATGTAGCTGTCCAGTTTTGCCAACACCAGCTGTTGAAGAGGCTGTCATTTCCCCATTGTATGTCCATGGCTCCTTTATCGTATATTAATTGACCATATATGTTTGGGTTAATATCTGGACTCTCTATTCTGTTCCTCTGGTCTGTGGGTCTGTTCTTGTGCCAGTATCAAATTGTCTTGATTACTGTGGCTTTGTAGTAAAGTTTGAAGTTGGGAAGCGTGATCCCCCCTGCTTTATTCTTCCTTCTCCGGATTGCTTTGGCTATTTGGGGTCTTTGGTGGTTCCATATGAATTTTACAACTATTTGTTCCAGTTCACTGAAGAATGCTGTTGGTATTTTGGTAGGATTGCATTGAATCTGTAGATTGCTTTAGGCAGGATGGCCATTTTGGCAATATTAATTCTTTCTAGCCAAGAGTGTGGGATAAGTTTCCATTTGTTAGTGACCTCTTCAATTTCTCTTAAGGGTGTCTTGTAGTTTTCAGGGTATAGGTCTTTCATTTCCTTGGTTAGGTTTGTTCCTAGCTATTTTATTCTTTTTGATGCAATTGTGAATGGAATTGTTTTCCTGATTTCTCTTTCTGTTAGTTCATCGTTAGTGTATAGGAAAGCTACAGATTTCTGTGTATTAATTTTGTATCCTGCAACTTTGCTGAATTCAGATATTAGTTCTAATAGTTTTGGAGTGGAGTCTTTAGGGTTTTTTATGTATGATATCCTGTCATCTGTAAATAGTGATAGTTTGAGTTCTTCTTTACCAATCTGGATGCCTTTTATTTCTTTGTGTTGTCTGATGCCATGGCTGGGATCTCCAGTACTATGCTGAATAACAGTAGGGAGAGTGGGCATCCCTGTCTTGTTCCCGATCTTAGAGGAAAAGCTTTCAGCTTCTCACTGTTAAGTATGATGTTGGCTGTGAGTTTGTCATATATGGTCTTTATTATGATGAGGTACTTGCAGGGTGCAGTGATTTTTACAGATATTTTCACAATTATGCCTTACAACACACCTGTGTTTGGAGAAATTATCCTCATTTGACAGCAAAAGACACCAGTACACAAAGAGGTTAATAAAATGCCTGAGATCATGTAGCTTACGAGTGACAGAGTCAGGATCTAAACCCAGGTTTTTTCCTACTGTGCCTTCCAAGCTCCCAGCATACACACATCCCCACACCACACACCACACACACCCTTCATGTGCACTGTGAAAATTAATTAAGGGGAACCTCCCTGACCTGGAGTTGGGAGGCTCGCAGAGAAGCTCTCACGCCCACTGCAACTACATAAGAAGAGACAGAAGATGGCTTCCACCTTCCGCCTCCCCACTGCAGCCCGGCCAGTGAGAGGCAACGATATGCGGGACTCCCAGGTCACTTCACTGGACTGTGTGCTTAGAATAGGCCTCCCACCTCGGCGCCTTTACACGGGTGCCCCTCTCCTTTGCTCCCTACACTAGCCTGTGATTCTGTCACAGCCTGCATGTCCCAGATTGCAACTCTCTGCTCTTCCTGAATAAACCCGTTTTTGCTGATAAAAAAACTTTTTTAAGGTTAAAAAACACCCACACCCACACTAGACACCTTACCCTTACTCCGCACACACACCCACACACACTCTTCCAATACTGTTGGGACAAGCACTGCCTATTTGTAACCTCTGGTCCAATAATAACCACATGCCCACCCACCCACCCCACCCCCAGTTAGGTATGTGGTGTGTTAATGGCCTGGCACTGGCCACATCCAGGTCGCCTTACCGATAGAAATATCTTGTTGGGAAACAGACCCCTCTTGCAAAGGTTTTGCCCTGGGGGCACTGGTTGCACAAAAATGATTCCTTCTGGCAAAACACAGTATAGTCATATATCATGGCACCCACATAGTCTGGCCCATGCCCGCATCCGTGAGTATCTGGGCTGGCATGCCGACTACATACTCTTTGGCACCCACATAGTCTGTCCCCTCACCCCATAGATGCAGTTCCTTCCTGCCCAGAGAGCAGCGTGCAGCCTCATGCAACCCCTGTACCCAGTCCCAGTCACTGGAAAGTCTCTCCGGTGCTTCCCCATCGGTCTTGTGACCAGCAAACCCATTCAAGCCTAGGTGTGTGTGGATGGAAGTTCTCAGAGACCCCTCCAGGACAGGGATGGAGTTGTGCTTTCCTGACAGTGAATCTCCTAATTTTAGGGACTTTTGCAATCTGGATAGGCTGAGAATTTCCTAAATAAGTCCGGGTTCATTTTTGCCTGACAATTCTCCCCTCACTTCTCCCTTCTCCTCACATAGTTTACTGTAGGCAGGAAGAAGAAACCAGGCCACACCTTCAGCACTTGGCCTGGAATCTCAACTACATGTCCAAGTTCGTGGTTTATAAGCTTTGCCTTCCACAGACCCAGAGGACACGACTTAGCAAAGTTTCTGTCACTATGGAACTGGATCCCCTGGACCCTCCTAGCTGTTTAGTATAACTTTTTCTTGAGAAGGGCAGAAACTCCGCTGGTTTAGGCAAAAAGAGGCATTTCCTGGAACACTGATAGAACTGGAGGAGAGGGGAGGTGAACTGGTGGGCAGGGGGACCTGGGAGCAGAACCCGCTGCTCTCTAACTCTCCTTTTTTTTTAATTCTATGAGTAAATAATTAGAAGATTCTTTCTTTCAGGGCAGCCTGTTTAGCCAGCTCTGCAAATGCGACCACACCGGTGGCCCCAGCTAGTGGTACCCACATTTACCTCCCCAGAAGGTCCTCCTCTCCTGATACAATTTCCAAAAGATCAAAGAACCATTCGCTTCACCTGCTTGGGTCACCCGTCAGAGGGCTTGGCTACTGGGAAAGGTTTGTCTGGAGCGGGGCGCCCAGCCCTGGACCACCGCTGTGGCTCCTGGGAAGATACAGAGCGGGGTGGGCAGAGTGAGAATAAGGAGGGTCTGGAGCGGCCCTGAGGCCCTGTCGTCCCCCTGACCCCGGACCCTGGTAACCCGCCCTCCGCACCCTCTCACTGCTCTGCCTTCCAGGACCGCGAGCCTGTCTGTTCCCGGGTCAGGGCCAGGCCTGGGACCCCGCAGGACGTCGGGCGCCGGCTGGGAAAGCATGCCTGCACCTGCCGGCCCAACACCCTGCTCCCCGCGCCCCCCTCCCGGCCGTGCACGGGACCCTGGTAAGATGTGGTTGGGCAAGCGGTCCCCACTGACCCGCAGAGTTCTCCTGCGCACCGCCTGGCATCCAAGGGCATCACCAGGCGTTGGTGGGGTGGGGTCGGGGTCTGGGCAGGGGCCGACCAGGTTCTGCTCGGAGGAGGTTGCGGTGGGGATGGGGGCGGGGTTGGGAGCCGGTCCAACAGCTTTAGTGTTGAGGTCCCAGAGGGGTGGAGCCTGAGCCCTACTTCCGGAGCCTCCAGGCGCCCAGGCACAGACGCTGCGCGGTCCGTCCCCCGCTGCACACCGCCATGGGCCTGGAGCTCTACCTGGACCTGCTGTCCCAGCCCTGCCGCGCCGTCTACATCTTCGCCAAGAAGAACGGCATCCCCTTCGAGCTGCGCCCTGTGGAGCTGCTCAAAGGTGGGCCCTGGCCAGCCCCCTCCCGAGTGTCACAGGCTTTCCCCTCTGAAAAGGAGAATAATGTTACCTTCTACTTGTGGGGTGGGGGGAAATATTTAAACGCGTTTCCAGAGTTCCTGCCTTGAAAGCATGTACATGTTTACATTCATAAAAACCCTGAAGATGCGGGGAGTCTGCTGCCCTGTTGTGAGAGTGAAGAGATGGGAGTAGCCGTGCCCCCCTCTCCGCCTCCTCTCCCCTCCCCTCCCCTCCCCAGGCCTGCCTAGATAACAGCTCTGTCCCCCTGCAGCCCCTTGGCTGCTGCAAAGCATCACGCCCTCCCCACTGCACGGCGGGGCAGGGGGGCCCACACAGAGAGTGGGGCGGCTTCAGGCGGACCCCCAGCCCCTGCTGCCTCTCAGCCAGCCAGCCAGGGGCTCTGGTTGGGGAGGAAGAGGGAAGGCAGAGCTGGTGCGGTCCCTGCAGTTGCTCCGCAGGCCCTCCCTGACGCCCTCGTCCACAGGGCAGCACCTGACCGGGGCCCTCTTCCAGAAGAGCAGCAGCCTGAGGCGGCTGCCCACCCTCAAGGACGGCGACTTCGTCTTGACCGAAAGGTGCTCTTCTCCCCTTCCTACTCCTAAGCCCCCAGCGCAGTGGCCCCTGGCTCGCCCACTAGGCAGGGAGGGTAGAGGTGGGAGGGAGCAGCCAGGCCCGGCCCGGAAGGCCAGGGCTTCACGCAGCACCTCTCTTGTCTTCAGCCACCTCCTCTGGCGCCCGGGGGTGTCTGTCTACCGCAGACGTGGGGGCGTGAGAGGATTCCTTCTCCCGGTGTTGAACAGAGAATAGGTGCAGCAGGTAGAAGCTGTAAGGGCCTCTCCAGCCTCCACACGGGCTGCTCCCCAGAGCCTGCCAGGACCATCATGGTGAGGACCAGCCCCCAGGTAGGAAGAGGACAGGAGGTCAGGAAGCTCCAGGAGTGGGGCCCGGAGAACCGGTTAGAGGGGACCCGCTGCAGGTCTGAGGACATGCTGCCCGTCCTGGTCTCTGACCCATGCAAGGTACTCAGTGGAGCGTCTCCTGTGTGCTAGCCCCAGGCAGGGTTTCAGACACCCAGGAAATCTTTTCTGCACTGTGCAGCCTTGGCCAAGTCACTTAACTATTCTGAGCCTTATTTTCCTCATGTGCAAACAAGGTAAGAGTCTCTACCTCATATGTGGCTTCTGGGATATCACAGAGATGAAGTTCTTAAGGTGCAAAGCAGAGGTCTGGCCAGGAGTCAGTGCCTGAGGCAGCCAAGTGAAGAAGGGACTCGGCAGGGTACAGTGGGAGGGGGGGAGGAGGCAGGGCCCTGGAGCTGGGGATGCAGGGGGTGGTCAGGGGAGGAGGCCATCAAGTGCAGAGAAGCCCCAGAGCCCCACCGCAGGACGGGAGCAGCCAGGGATGCAGGCCATGAGCCAGGGGCCTTACGGGCACTCTTCCTGCCCTGTCCGCAGTGTGGCCATTATGATTTACCTGAGCTTTAAGTACCAGACGGCGGAGCACTGGTACCCCCCTGACCTGCAGGCCCGTGCCCGCATCCACGAGTACCTGGGCTGGCACGCTGACTGCATCCGTGGCGTGTTTGGTGTGCCCCTGTGGACCAAGGTGAGGAGAACCATCCAGAGAGTGGCTGATATCAGAGACCTGGTAGGAGGCAGGGCCGTAGACTAAGACCACCCTTCGCCCGCATCAGGTCCTGGCGCCACTCATTGGGGTTCAAGTGCCTGAGGAGAAGGTGCAGCACAACAGGATCGCCATGGACCAGGCACTGCAGGTGCTGCAGGACAAGTTCCTGGGGGACAGGGCCTTCCTCACCGGCCAGCAGGTGGCATTAGCTGACCTCCTGGTGCTGGAGGAACTGATGCAGGTATGAGCTTAGCCCGTGGAGCGGCATCTGAGGGCTGCATCCCACCTGTTGCTGAAGCCTAGAGAAAACTAGGAACTTGCCCGGAATCACAAAGAAAGTTTCTGGCTAAACTGGTGCTGGAACCCTGGCCTCCTGCTTCTCTCCTGTGGTGTGGGTTTCATCCTGGTGCCCTTGGGCCCTGAGGCTGGCCACATTGCCCTGGGCCTCACATGGGGGCTGGGGAAGGGACCTGACAGCTGTGCCAATGCTCCCGCACTGGGGCTTCAGTATCCCCTTAACTTTCCTATCCTTGTTCCCACAGCCCGTGGCTATTGGCTATGACCTGTTTGAGGGACGGCCACAACTGACAGCATGGCGTGAGCGAGTGGAGACTTTCCTGGGTACCGATCTACTCCAGGAGGCCCACAGCTCTATCTTGAACGTCATGGAACGTGTGGCCAACAAAACATTCCTGGAACCCCTGCCAGAAGCCTATCCATTTATGCTGCTTCGTATTTCCAAGATCCCCTGAAGGGTCTTAGCAGGAGACCGATAGTTGGGAGGCTCGGAGATTAGCAATAAAGATTTGCTGTATTGCTTACGTGCCCCTTTTCATCTTGTCTGTCTCTTGTCTCTGACTCCAGGAGGAGCTCTGCCAGGCAGGACACAAGAGGTCCTCAGCAGTGTTGCTTCTCAGGTGCAGCAGATACAGTCAGTAGAACACTAAAATCTACCATATATAAAGAGCTCCTAAAATTCAATAACATGAAGGAAAAAACAACAACTAAAAATTAGTACATGTCATTGGTCTTTTAGGTATAATGAAGATTCAGAATATGTGAGATATGTGAGTAAGGAACCAAAAATTACTGGCTTTATCACATTGTCATATATATGGAGTAAAGTATATCCCAAAGCAACTGCACAGATACTAAGTCACTATAACATTATTACCAGGGCAACAAAATATTAAGTAAGACAAATTAGAATTACAAACTATTAAAGGATATAGATTATGTTTCACAGGACATAGTAACACTTTTTGAAGTCTGGGAAACTTACAAAAAAGGACTTACAAAAGGACTTCTTTTAATCAGCACTCCTGTCTTCCAGTAGTTTCAGAATAACAGCAAACAGTGGGGTTATAGACTGTCATGCAAACCTCCATGGGTATCAGTCGGAGGCTATCCATGGCACGGAGCCCACATCAAATATTTTAACAGAATTTAATATAAATAATTGGTGACAGGCACTAGAGAAATCCAATGGCAGAGAAAACCCAGATTATCAGAGAGGTGGCCGCCGCTTCTAGGGCTGGGGGACCAAGGGAAGAAATCTGCATTAAAATCTAGGTGCCAGAGGAGAGGCCCCATGGAGCTCACCTCTGAGGAGGGGGCTGCTGCTTCCTGAACTCCATGGAGGGCCCTGTGGGGCTGAAGTCAGGCCTTGGTGAGGGGGCACCAGATGGTACTGGTATCTCACAGCGTGAGTGATCAAACTGGTCCTGGGAGTGTTGGGAAAACTGCAAACCAAGTTCAACTGCAGTTACTGTAAAATCTGCTGCCTGAGCAAAGACCATTGGTGTGATGTGAACAGTGTCAAGAGCCTTCCACCTTGTCCAGTCCCCCACTCAGTTTATGGTACCTGCTGTTTTCAGGGCAGGGTTAATACCTTCTGTAATATCCACTGTGTCTGGCAACTCCAGTACCTTCATCTGAATCCCAAATGTGTCCAGCCATCCTGAAATTCCTTGTAACCCACAGAGGGGTTAAATCCCTCTGTCAGAGAATCTGGTGGCCCATTTCAAGCCTGGGGCTGTTTCTGCCTGGAAATCAGAATGGCTCCGCTTATTTGAACAGGAATGCTAAGAGAAAAACAATTCTGAGGAAAACAGATTTCCTCATATCAGATTTTATACCCAATCAAAATACTCCTTTAAGAAGATAGGAAAATGTCAGCTGTGCCCTTCTCCTCGCCTACCTAACGAACGCAGGTGTGCCAGAAGGAGGGAGTTTGACCAACCGAAGACAGAAGACATTGGCCTCAAGACCACACTGGCATCTGGAACTGGGTCAGAAGTGATGGGCTCAATTCCAGGGGGAGCCACCCTCAACGAACTGTGGTGACAGCCTTGGCAATGATGGGAGGTGGGGTTTATGATCATTAAGTCCAGAAGCAATACAGACAGGCTGGGTGAGAGACTTCTGCGTTCCAGTCCGTGACGTAGACGAGCTGTAGCAGATGCTTTGACCTTTCTTCTTTATTCCATGGTTCCAGCTCCTAATCCTGGGGCTCATTGCTGGGTTTGTTTTGATTTATTTATGTATTTTTTAATCTCCAGCGATCTGATTTTGGCATCTCCTTCCAGGCAGTGGAAGAGTCAGCTTTTGGCTGTCCTCCTGCTGAACCCTGAGCTCTGAGGACCGGGAAGCTTTCCATTGCCCCGGGTCATGCTCCAAGGTGACATCTCTCCCTGCCTCTGACCTCTGCCGCAGCCACCCTGCTCTGCCCTGCAGTCAGCCTGGACCTGCGGTCCCGGTTCAGCTGCACTGTCATCTTCTGAAGAAGGAATGGCGTCCCCTCGGAGCTGGACACAGTGGGGCTGCTCAGAGGCCCCGTCCCTCCCAAGCCACCCCCACCTTAACCCTGTTCCCTTTCTCTGAGCCCAGAACTGTTGGGTTCTCTTCTGTCTGTCTCTGTGCCGGGCAGGCTCCCTTACCCCGAGGGGAAGGCGGTCACGTGCGAGCACAGGCACCACCCCACGCCCCTTCCCTGTGGACCTTGGTCAGCGTCTTAGACACCTTAGGTCGCTCTAACAAAAATACCATAGACTGGGTGGCTTAAACAGCCAACATTTATTTCTCACATTCTGGAGGTCAGGAAGGGCAAGATGAAGGTGCTAGTAAATTTGGTGTCTGAGAGAACACTTCTGGTTCATAGATGAGGGGCAAGGGAGCTCTCTGGGGTGTCCTCCATAAGGGCACTGATCCCATTCGTGAAACCTCCACTGCACGCACGGCCTGACCACCTCCCGAAGGCCCCGCCTCCTGACACTGTCACCTGGGGGTGGGGTTTCATCACGTGCAGTTTGGCTGGGGGAGGGGCCCCCCGCAGCGTACAGGCAGGCCCCCAAGCCTTGCCAGCGTGGCGATCTGGGCAGCTGAGAGGGCCTGCCCGGGTGGAGGAGAGGAGCAGCGGCTTCCTGGCCCTGGTCCCATTCAGCTGCCTGTGTCCTAATCCCCTGCCCTAGGGCATAATTTGAAGGAGCATTTCGCCCTGGTGACAAACCGAGGAGGGTGTTTGTCCTGTAGGATGGCAACTTTGATTTGGTTGAAAGATACCTGCAGTTCCGCCCGCGCCCCCTTCCCCCACTGGGGGGCTCCTCAGGCCCCTGCTGGTCCTGGACTCCGGCAGCGCCCGGTCTGAGCCGAGGCCCTGTCTGGGTACCAGTGGCTCGGTCTGCTCTCCCAGCCCCTGAGGGTCATCACTCCCACTGTCTTTTTTTTTTCACCAGTAGGTGAAAGAATTTCATTGCATGGTTGTCTTTAAAAGCACAAAAGCACTATGTTGTTCATACAGAAACCTTGGTACAGATGTGCATCCTTTCTGGAAAATCATTATATAGACCCTCTCAAAAAAACATGCACCCCATGAGATGGTTTTAGTGAGGCTACTTGAAAAAAACTCACATCAGGAAAATGAACTAAGATACGATATGAGGAGGAGCTTCCGGCATCAGCACTCTCTGGAGGACTCGTGCTGTGGGATGATCATCAAAAAGCCTCCACAGGGATCCGGACGATGCTGCGGTTGTGGCTGCATCCAGCCCACCGTCTCCTGGACTTGCCATAAGAATGAGGAGGGAGATGTCTAGGCTGGCATGTGCATACAGTGAGACAACGAATTTGACCGGATCTGTACTGTTGGAACTCAACCAGGAGTTGGGAGGGGTGCAAGTTGTAGCTCTCCAAAATCTTACGACTATAGACTATCTATGGTTAAAAGAACATATGGGATGTGAACAGATCCCAGAAATGGGCTGCTTTAATTTGTCTGATGGTTCAAGTACAGTTGGACAATATCCATCATATCATAGATAAATTTTCACAAATGCCTAGGGTGCCTAAATGGTTTTCTTGGCTTCACTGGAGATGGATGGTAATTATAGATTTGCTTTGTTTATGTCACCGTATTCCTATTATGTTAATATGTGTGTGCAAATTAGTAGTTTAAAACCTATACATACTTAAGGTACTATACAAGAAGATATGTCAAAGAAATAATCAATCCTCCCATGTTTCCTTCATATGCTACATCTATAGCTTTTCTTCTTCCTTCCTAATTACAACCCTTAAATAGAATTCGTGCCTCATATCGAATTTACCGAGCATCATAATTCCTCCAGGTGGTAAAGATACCTCGAGACAAGTGCTGGGCATAGAAGCCACAGGGCATAAATCTGCAAAGAAGTAAAAAGCTAACCTTTGCAAACAACATGGCTTCTCTCTCACTTACCAACTTTACATTTCCCTGTATGGCCCCGGAAGATGACTGGTTAGCCAGAGACGGGTAAGATTCCTCAAGGGAGGAACAACCTAAGACAGGCACAGTCGCAAGGGGGCCATCAGGTGAGAAATTGGGGATCAACAGAGGTGAGGCTCAGAACCTCACCCCCCCTGCTTTGAGAGAAATCTTCTGTATCCGTGGATGTCTTGCTGCCCTTGTCTAGCCTGGATTAATACTTAGTCCATAGGCACACACCTGATCATCTGATCATCTACATTTGCCCTCTTACAGCACTAAACTATGTTTTCTACCTTGATCTTGCATCTACCTACCACTTCAGCATTTTATTAAAAATAATAATAATAATAATAATAAAGGGAGAAATATGGGATCAACATATAAATCAAGTACAAAAATCAAACGAATATTCATATTTGACCTGATTGTTTATAGGTCATATTGCATGATCAAAACTGAAAGTTTCTGTGATGACTGCCCTTGTACTGTTCACCATGTAAGAATTTATTCACTATGTAAGAATTCGTTCACCATGTAAGAACTTGTTCGTTATGCTTCAGAAGATTGGAGACTGACGAGAATTAGGCTTGAGATGGATTAATGATTGTACATTGAGCGTTGACCCCCCTATACTGAATTTTATTGTTGTTAACAACCATTTGATCAATAAATATGAGAGATGCCCTCTCAAAAAAAAAAAAAAAAAACTCACATCAAGACTGATTTCTAAACCATACCCGCCACTCTGCATCTTTGGGCTCAAAGTATCGGTTCTTGTCCTCACTATCTGTTCTGGCATCTTTGCACACTGGATAGCACACGCATGGACCAGCTTATCACCTAATGTTCCATTGGCCCACCAGCAGATTGGGACGGCTGGGCCTTTCTCTGTGGCCTTTCTTCAAGAACTTCAAGGAACCGAGACATGTCATCCTCACCATAAATTGCAAACTTCACATCTCTGCCAGCAAGTCCAGTGGACATATTCTTTGTACTTAGGTGATTTTTCTGCAGGGAGTGTCTCTCAGAAGGCATGCACACCATGCTTAGCCAGTTCATTCGACTTGCACTCCATAAACTCAGATATATGTGCCCCCAAGTCAGTACAGGCTGGTTGAGAATAGGCTGCAGGGTGTGTAGCTCTGCAGTCAAAATGGGTAGCAGGAGGACAGGTTTGAAAAATGTGAAGGCCCGTATCATCATATGCAGCAATAAGCAGCCCTACACCATATGGTTTCCAGCCACATTGTTGCACTGGTATCTGGGTCTTGCTTGCAATTAGAGATACAAGACAAGACACAGGGAGAGGGCATCCAAAGCAAATCTGGACTCCAAAGACTCCAGGCGCATAATATTACACAACAGGCTAACAGGGAAGTCAGTCCTGCAATTGAGATACCACTGTGGCTGTCAACATGGAGAATTTATTTCTGGAGAACAATAAGCTCTTCAAAGCCACCATTACCACACGTGTTTCCGATTTCAGATCAACCGTAGCTGAACTTTGTCTGAAAACTTGCACTGCATACTCAGTTTCGTGAAAGCTGCCTAAAGGCTCTCCACAGTGAAATCTATGTCATACTGGTTTCCAAACAGGGTTCACAGGCCTGTCTGTGGCCTCCTGCAAAGCTGCAGATCAAACCATCACTCCCATTAGCTTGTGAAATCCTGCATCTTTGGAGAGAGTTGCAATTGTATTTGAGTTGGAAAACATCACTGAAATATTGATCTGTCAAGATACTGGCGTGATAAACTGGGAGACACTGGTGTCAGGGAGATACTGGAAAATATTTTGATATGTGGCTGTTTCATCAGAGAACATTTTGTTTTGAAGAATTGAGACAGCTAAGTCATATAGCATGTGCCCCATGTGCCAGGTGCTTCTCCAAGCACTTTGTACACTTGAACTTGTTGCATTCCCTCAAGAGCCCAGCACAGCATGTGTGCCTTTCCTAAAGGGCACAGCAGTCGCTGCACCCACAGACCATCATTCGGGTCCTGCTGCCAGATGAGCAGTCTGTGACTGTTACAATGAGGGCCCCAGTGGGTCACTGCTGAGTCCGGGTGTAGGACACGCCCACAAATGGCATCACATGTCTTTTTGGAGAGATACTGCTGCACCACTGTCTGCAGGGTTTGTCTGACTGACATCTGTCCTAATTTGCTCAGGTTGCCATAATGAAGCACCGCAGATTAGGGGATTTAAGCAGTGGAAACTGATTTTTCAAATTCTGCAGGCTGGAAGTCCAAGGTCAAGGTGTCAGCAGGGGTGGTATCTCCGGAGGCCTCTCCTTCGCCTGCAGGCGGCCACCTTCCCCCTCTGCCCTCGTGGTGTCTTTCCTCTGTGCACCGTGTCCCTGCTGCCTCTCTGAGGGTCCAGATTTCCTCTACTAGGGACACTAGTCGATTTGGATTAGAGAGCACCCCAGTGGCCTCATTTTAACTTAATTACCTTTTCACAGGTCTTATTTCCAAAGCAGTTGCATTCTGAGGCACTGGGGGTTAAGTAAGGTTTTAGCACATGGATTTTGGGGGGAGGTACTTTAATCCATAACAAAAGCAGAGTCTGCCTATGGTCCCCCCACACACACCCACACGCTGTGCTGAGAAGCTTGACCTTTGACAAGTTGATGGTTCAACAGTGAGAGCTGATTCTCAGGCTGGCTTCACTGGGGATTTACTTTTTAGGAATAAAACTGGGTACTTTTCAAGTGTTTAGGAGCTGTTTGCATTTCCTCTCCTGTGAACTTTTTTGATTAAGGTATCATTAACATACGATTTTATAAAGATTTCACACGAGCAGCATTGTGGTTATTACATCCTCTCATATTATCAAGTTACCCCCCACACCCCATTGCAGTCACTGTCCATCAGTGTACTAACATGTTATAGAGTCACTGCTTGTCTTCTCTGTGCTATACTGTCTTCCTCATGCCCCCCCTACATTATGTGTGCTAATCGTAATGCCCCTTAATCCCCTTCTCCCTCCCTCCCCTCTGGTAACCACTAGTCCCTTCTTGGAGTCTGTGAGTCTGCTGCTGTTTTGTTCCTTCAGTTTTGCTTCAGTGTTACACTCCACAAATGAGGGAAATCACTTGGTACTTGTCTTTCTCCGCCTGGCTTGTTTGACTGAGCATAATACCCTCTAGCTCCATCTATGTTGTTGCAAATGGTAGGATTTGTTTTCTTCTTATGGCTGAATAATATTCCATTGTGTATATGTACCACCTTTTCTTCATCCATTCATCTACTAATGGACACTTAGGTTGTTTCCATTTCTTGGCTATTGTAAATAGTTCTGTGATAAACATAGGGGTGCATATGTCTTTTTGAATCTGGGATCTTGTTTTGTTCCTTCATACTGCTTTCCACAAAGGTTGAACTAGTTTACATTCCCACCAGCAGTGTAGGAGGGTTCCCCTTTCTCCACATCCTCGTCAGCATTTGTTGTTTGTCTTTTGGATGGTGGCCATCCTAACTGGTGTGAGGTGATGTCTCATTGTGGTTTTAATTTGCATTTCTCTGATGACTAGCGATATGGAGCATCTTTTCATGTGTCTGTTGGCCATCTGAATTTCTTCTTTGGAGAAGTGTCTGTTCAGATCCTCTACCCATTTTTCAAATTAGGTTATTTGCTTTTTGGGCGTTGAGGTATGTGAGTTCTTTATATATTTTGGATGTTAACCCCTTATCAGATGTCATTTAGGAATATATCCTCCCATAATCTAGGATGCCTTTTTATTCTACTGATGGTGTCTTTTGCTGTACAGAAGCTTTTTAGTTGAATAGTTAGTAGTCCTATTTGTTTATTTTTGCTTTTGTTTCCTTTGCCTGACAAGATGTGTTCAGGAAAAAATTGCTCATGTTTATATTCAAGAGTGTTTGCCTATGTTTTCTTCTAAGAGTTTTATGGTTTCATGACTTACATTCAGGTCTTTGATCCATTTTGAATTTACTTTTGTGTATGGGGTTAGACAATCATCCAGTTTCATTCTCTTGCATGTAGCTGTCCAGTTTTGCCAACACCAGCTGTTGAGGAGTCTGTCATTTCCCCATTGTATGTCCATGGCTCCTTTATCGTATATTAATTGGCTGTATATGTTTGGGTTTATATCAGGGCTCTCTATTTTGTTCCACTGGTCTGTGGGTCTGTTCTCGTCCCAGTACCAAATTGTCTTGATTACTGTGGCTTTGTAGTAGAGCTTGAAGTTGGGGAGCATAATCCCCTCTGCTTTATTCTTCCTTCTCAGGACTGCTTTGGCTATTCGGGGTCTTTTGTTCCATATGAATTTTAGAACTATTTTCTCTAGTTTGGTGAAGAATGCTGTTGGTATTTTGATAGGGATTGCATTGAATCTTTAGATTGCTTTAGGCAGGATGGCCATTTTGACAATGTTAATTCTTCCTATCTATAAACACAGGATGTGCTTCCATTTATTGGTGCCTTCTTTAATTTGCCTCATGAGTGTCTTGTAGTTTTCAGGATATAGGTCTTTCACCTCCTTGGTTAGGTTCCTGTGACCTTTTCACATCATTTGTGAAGGGCCCTGGTATGTTGACTAAGGCAGGTATTTGGGATAAGGATGGCTAATCATCTTCATACCTGTGGTCCTTACTGAGGTCTATGTGAGCACAGCAGCGAATGCCCGAGTCCACCCAGCTGTCGCCGGCTTCACTGAGATCTGAGCCCAGGGGGACTAAAGTCCTGTTACCTCACCTTCTGTACCCTGCCCTTCTGACCCTCTCTGTGGGCCCAGGGGGTGGGGCTCCTTCCTACCCTGCTCCGGCTGTCCTTTTTCACGGGAAGTGGTTAAAGTCCTGCCCACAGAAGCCTCATCCTGTTCTTTCCCTCATGACTTTACACCTTTTTATTCTGTGACTAGCATCTTAGCAGGAGCTCTGGAGGAAACACCGCAGCGTCTGTTAATCACCACAAGGCCTGTTTCATAATCAAGGGCTCCTCAGCCAACTGTTCCGTGACCAATCGCAAAACACTTAGGCAACTGCACGTGAGCAGCACAGACACCACCAGTCAAAGGACGCGCCATTCACAGTTCCCCTTACCGACGCTCCGTTTTCATTTGACACATTGCTTTCTGATGGGAGGGCCAGGGGCTCCCCAGTGGACACCACGCGCCTCACACAGCCACAGTTCTTGGATGGGACAGTATTTGTCACTGCCAACCAATAAATGGAGTTCTTAACATCATTTTGTAAGCCTACCTCTCCATGCCCTCCCATGGTCAACCTGTGCCATTCCCAGCCTGGAGGACCCCAGGTGGCCCCATACTATACCTGTCCCTCTCTGAGAGGTCAGGCTTCTCAGCACAGCATGTGGGTGTGCGTGTGGAGGGACCACAGGTCAGGTTCACTGTTATTATGGACTGAAGCATCCCCCTGCCAAATCTATGTGTCGACGCCCTAAGCCCCAGTGTCCGCCTGCCCTGCCCGGTGGGCGTCTCCCCTCTGAGGTCTTGTTCTGGCTGCCCCCCTTTCACAGATCCCTCATGCCAGCTTGCTTTCCTGGGCCTTTTCTGTCTCCCTCCAGAGGGGTGGGTGGTGGCAGCCTGTGCCCTCCCGATCACCCCCACCTCTGGCTGCTTTTTCATTGTTCACAACTGGATGGTTTTGCTTTCAACCAACACTTCAACAAAGTATGCAAGTAAATAAACAATAAAGTTAAACTGTCACTCTAAGCACAGTGAAGTTGATGGGGACGTCCTAGAGGGCGGCTGCAGCTGAACTAGCCATGCTGTGCAGCAGTGCAAGGAGGGGGGCAGTGGGGCCCCCAGGTGGCCCGGCAGGAGGAGTGACAGAAAAGACTCCCTGGAATTGACCTTGAGTCCAGAACTGGTGTCCTGGGCAGAGGTTTGGGCCCAAGCTAAAGCTGGGCATGAAAATTGGACCAGGTTGGTGTGAGGAAGACGGAAGACACTCAGGGGTCTGGCCAGAGCAGGGCGTCAGGTAGGAGGGCGCTGGAGGGGGACAGTTACAAGGAACTGCCTTAGGCCTGGTCTGCGGGAGAGAGGGTGTGTGTGTGTGTGTGTGTGTGTGTGTGTGTGTGTGTGTGTGTGTGTGTGTGTGTGTGTGTGTGTGTGTGTGTGTGTGTGTGTGTGTGTGTGTGTGTGGCCCAGGCGTGGTCTGCGGGAGAGGGGTGTGTGTGTGTGTGTGTGTGTGTGTGTGTGTGTGGCCCAGGCGTGGTGGGAGGAAAGATGCAGAAGGCCTTAAACGCCCAGAGGGTGTGCCCGCCGGCCTGCCCCAAGCAGCTCGGAGGAATGTGAAGGCCCCCCAGGCAGCCAGGGTGCAGGCGGAGGGAAGGGGCGGCGGGTGGGAGTGCCCAGACGCTTGCAGCTGCACCAAGGAGGGGAGGCTGGGCTTCCCGACAACCAGAGGCCAGCCGCCAGCGGGGGCACAGTCCGCTCCTCCTCCAGGCCAAAGGCCCGGAGGGGCGGCATCTTGGCGGGGCGCCGACAGCCGGCGCGCAAGGAGGCCTCAGGGAGGGGCAGAGACCTCGGGCCCCATTCTGGATGGGCCGGCAACCGCGCCGGAGGCAGGCCCGGGCGCAGGCGCGCGGGGCAGGCGGCGGGCGCGGCGATGGCGCCGGAGCTCTTTCTGGACCTGTACTCGCCCCCCTGCCGTGCCGTCTACATTTTCGCCAGGAAGAACGGCATCCCCTTTGCGCTGCGGCCGGTGGAGCTGGGACGGGGTGAGCCGGGTGGCTGGACCGGGGAGGGGGTGTCCGGGGCCGCACCCTGCTGAGCCTCCCCGCCTCTCGCCCCAGGGGAGCACCTGAAGCCCGAATTCCTGAAGGTGAACCCCCTGGGGAAGGTGCCCGCCCTCAGGGACGGGGACTTCCTGCTGTCTGAGAGGTAAGGGCCCGGGGGCTGCCCGGGCTGCGGGCCGGGCGCGGGGAGGAGGCAGGCGGAGAGGCGAGCGCCCTGGCTCGCGGCCCCACGGAACGGCCGGCCCCTCCCGCCTCTGCTCCAAGGCGGGGCTGGACCAGGGGGCTGGGCCGCCGCAGCGCCTAGGCTGGGAGCCTCGGCGTGGGGACCGACGTCACCGACCCAGCCAGGCCTGGGCCCGTGGAGGCAGCAGGGAAGACCCAGGCTTGAGGTTAGCCCTGCCCACATGTCCCAAGCATGTCCTCTCAGCGTCACAGGAGCTTGGCAGCCCCAGGGCTACACTGGGCTCCGAACCCCAGACTCTCACATCCTCACATAACCACCTCCCAGGGCTTGCCCAAGGATGGAAACTGGGCACCAAGTGCCAGGAGCCCAAGGGGGATCAAGAGAGGGGGCCTCTCTCAGACTCACACCCAGAGCCGGGTGCCCAGGGAGAACTGGCCAGGAAGGGAGCTTGGAGACCCCTTGGGCAGGTGTCCAGGCCAGGTCTGCCTCCTCATGCTTGATAGGACCCTGATACCAGAAAGCTGGGTATAGAGGCAGAGGGCAGGCTGGGGTAACAATGGGGAGGAGTCTAGGAAGGGGCAGCTGAGGAATGGAGCAGTTTGATAGGGGTGAGATGCCGCTTGGGGGAGAGGATGTCCTTCCCTGGAGGGGGAGGTCAGAGAAAGCCAGTCAAATCACCCTGCTGTGGGAGATGGAGCTGCTCAGCCCTGGCGGGGCAAGGAGATCTCTGATACCGCCTGCCCGCAGTGTGGCCATCCTTTTATACCTGAGCCGCAAGTACCAGACAGCGGCCCACTGGTACCCACCTGAACTGCAGGCCCGTGCCCGTGTGGACGAGTACCTGGCGTGGCAGCACGCTGCCATCCAGCTGCCTGCTGCCAACGTCTACCTGTGTAAGGTGAGCCTCCCTATCATGCATGCCTGGCCAGGAGCCAGGACCCCCAGAGCTGGAAAGGACCATTTGGCACACATACCACCTCCCTTCCACTGCCTGAATCAGACATAACTAATCTATGCAGCACTGTTTCCCCTGAGCCTGAATGAGTCCTCAGAATCCTTCTAAACGCAGAGCCCCCATGGGCTTCACTAATGGACGGTGTCCAGGGAAGGGTAGAGAGGAGGCCGAGGAGTTTGGAGGGGCCTGGGATAACTTCCCCCTTTCCTCCGGGCCCAGTCTCTCCTGCCCTACTTCTCGGGGCAACCTGTGGACACCACAAAGCTGGAACAGCTGCTGGGGAAGCTCACTCCTTCACTGCAGCACCTGGATCAGAAAGTCCTGGTAGCCAGGCCCTTCCTAGCCTCTGAGCAGCTCTCCTTGGCAGACCTAATAGCATTCACGGACCTGATGCAGGTGAGGTTCTGTGCTGGCTTGCCCTCTTGGGGGCTCTGGGTGCAGAGATGAGCCCCCCACCCCAGCTGCCCTGTCTCCCCAGCCCACTGCTGTCGGCTGCGACGTCTTCCAAGACAGGCCCCGTCTGGCAGCGTGGCGGGCCCGTGTGGAGGCTGCACTGGGCCCTCAGCTTGTCCAGGAGGCTCACAGGCTCGTGCTACAGCCGCGGGACCCCCAATTGGTCCAGCAGGACCCCCAGCTGGCCCAGGAGTTGGTGCAGCGGCTGCAGGAGCGGCTCTGCTGAGAGGGAGCTGCACTCTCCTGCTAGCAATAAACATGCTGTGTGCCCTCCACTGGCCTCCGTCTCACTCTGCCTCGGGAAGCGGGGTCGACTCATTTCCAAGCCAAAGCCTAGAAAGACAGGGGATCTCCTGAGATTACCTGGCCCAGATGAAGCAGCTCTCCGGCCTCCCCATGGGTGTCCGGTTACCTTCCCCAGCTGCCAGGAACTGAGTTCCAGGGGCACAAGCTGGCCACTGCCAGCCCCAAGGCAGGCTGGGAGTTTCTGGGCTCCTGTACATGGCACTGCCTGGCTGGCCACCCCTTGACTTCCCTGTGGTGTTGTCCCCAGTGCCCTGGCTCCTGTTTTTATTTCTCCCAATCCTTTTCTAGTTGTAGCTCAAGCTAGACTGACCTGTGGAAACGCCCAGTCCAGGCTTAGTTCTCATCAACTTGCCCTCATTCTGGTCCCTGCAAAGCCCCTTGGTCACCTTCCGCAGTGAAAGTTTGGCTCTAGGAATTCCTGTGTATAAACCCTTCTCAGATGCAGGCCACGGGTGCACTTGTGTGGCATGAGGAAGAGAAAGGACAGGGTCGTAGCTGCCTCCCCCCCTGGCCCTGAGGGGCCTGTCCCCAGCCTACCCCTTGGTCTCAGAATCCTTGCTGCTGTGAGAATTCCGGGCTTCCCAGCCTCATGTCAATAGCAAGTGAAACAAGAAGTTCCAGAATGTGGGGCCCTAGGCTGGGGTTAGAGAGGGCGAGCTGCGGGCTGGCAGACAAGGGTGCGGGCTGCACGTAGGCTCACGTTTGGGGCCCACAGCGTGTGCCAGCCTGGTCCTGGAGCTCTACGGGGACCTGCTGTCAGCACCCTGCCGGGCTGTCTACATCTTCTCCAGGAAGAACAGCATCCGCTTTGAATTCCGATCTGTGGATGTGTTGAAGGGTTGGTGCGCACTGCTCCCTGGGCAGGCTTGGCCCTGCGGGGAGGCCAGGCAGACGGTCAGGGCATTTCTGAGAAGTGGAGACTGAGGTGGAGGAGACGCCCTGACTACTGCCCAAAGTGCACAGGGGGAGAAGAGCTTCCCAGGGGGAACTGCAGGCCACCCGGCCTCCCTTCACTGGCCCCCACGCATTCTGCCGCGCTGTCACGCACAGCCTCTCTCCTTTTCCTGTGGGACTCCAGTGCTGGCTGCAGCACCTGCTGATGAAGTTGACAAAGGCCGCCAGAGTGTGTGGTCATCCTATGTCTAAGCCAAGCCGCTGCTTCTGTCCACACCCCTGCCCCCCGTGTCCAACCTGCTCAGGGGGACCCAGACCCAGGATGAGGTTCGGGTCACTGGTCTCCAACACCACCCCAGCATGGAGGGGGTTCTGAAAGCTCCGCTCACAGAGGCAGAAACCTCTGGAACACGGAGAAGGGGACAAGGGAGCTCTGGAGTGAGGTGTGAGTCCAGTGCCTGGCACTGTCCCCAGCCCGAGGCAGCTGGTCAAGGAAGAGTTCAAACCCCTGTGCCCGGCACGGGGCTCCCTGTTCAAACGGCCCATGGCTGCCTGGGAGAGGCCATCCCGGCTGTGAGCTGGGGACTTCCCATACTGCCAGCTGCCCTGCGCCCTCAGAGGGGCTCCGGGAGTCGGGGTGAGATCCGGGCCCCAAGGCCTTCCACTCATTCCCAGCCTGTGGCTTCAGGCCCACAGCTGGGCGCTGAAGGCCTCGAGCTTCTGAGAGGCAAAGGGTTGTGAGGGTCACCGGGCCTGGGGCGGGAGCATGGGTCCTGATCCTGGTCCCTCTTCTGCCACTGACTTGCCCTCTTACTTGGGGTGAGATACAGTGTGCCTCTGGGCCTCAGTTTCCCCTTCTTGAGAAAATGAAGAGGAAGGCGTTTCTACCTCTGGCAGACTGGTTTTCTCTTCCCTGGGGTCCCAGCAGCCTCATATCTTCCCTGCCCCTCTCAGGTCACCACCACAGCAAGGAATACATCCAGATCAACCCCCTGAGGAGGCTGCCCAGCCTCAAAGATGGAACGTTTATCTTATCTGAAAGGTAACAGTCACCCGTTGTCTCTGCTACTTCACATTCATCTGGAGTCGACCCGCTAGCATTGATAGTCTACTTATTGTGGACAATTTCACACATACGGGGTAGCAGAACAAGTGCTAACCAATGAAGAGTGTTAGGGATCCCCCCCTCCCATGATATCTGTCACCCAGCTGGGGCAGCTGTCTGCCGGGGCGGGTGTTGCACCATTGTCCCCCAGCATCCCAGCCACCCATCATTCCATCCGTAAATGTTTAGGCACATACTCCTGAGAGGTAAGGGCTCTTCTTACAAAAAGCATCACTACCATACCATGATGACGCCTGGGCCACTCACTGGCTGGGACCCTGGGACACATGACTGACGGCCTCCCCCACCAGGACCCTGGGTTAAACAGGGCGGAGCAGGTCCCTGGGGGAAAGGATGCTGGGCAGACAGAAGGCCAGGGGCCCACTCCAGGGCCACCCAGGGGCCGAGCTGCTAGCGGGGGTGCCTGCTTCCCAGCGTGTCCAGTCACAGCAAGCTCTGGGCAGGAGGCGTTTGAGAACATGCTGCTGTGGTTGGGCCCTTCTGCCCCAGCGCTCCAGTGCGGGGCCCTGGAGGGTGGATGTCAGGGAATAAGCACTGGGGCTCCCCGACGTCAAGGTACAGGACAAATAGAAACAAAAAGGGTAGTGGTGTGGGCAGCGGACTTGGACAGAGGGGCACAGGCTGCAGACAAGCTGGAAGGAACCCATCAAAGCTGGGAGCTGACGCCCAGAGCATTGCGACCCAGGGACCGGCCACCAAGGCAGGTGCTCCCAGAGGTCACAGAATGGGCAGAGGTGTCAGGCAGGTGAGGCAAGCGTCTGCTCACCGCTCAAACCTCCCAAGACACCTAGAGACCTTTTCATCCCCTTTGCTGCCGGTTCACTGTCCTCCCTCTGCGCCCCCATGTCCTCTGTTCCCTGGGCTGCCTGGCTGAGTCACCAGCTATGCCGGATGGCCGAGAACAGTGGCGACAGCAGCAGGGCCCAGGCTCAGGGCTGGGGCCACTGGGGTCAAACCTCAATTCTGCCACCAATAAGCTGTGTGTTTCGATAGTTACTTGTATTTCTGACCCTCAGCTTCCGGGAATCTGAGTAGGAAATACACCGTACCCATCTTGCAGGGTTATTTGAGACCAGCTGAGGTGATGCAGGATTTTGGATTTCCCTCTGACCTCTCAGCTGTACTCCCCACTTCTTACGGAGCTGGGTCCCGGGGCCTCCCCACTCCCTCCTGGGCTGCCCCTCTTTGGCCTTTCCCTCCACCCATCTCTGCACTTCTCACCTGCTGGCTCTGCCCTGCTCCTGCTACCTGCTCCTCAGAATTTGATGGCATATCAGAGTCCGGCTCAGGACCCTCTGGGGCTCCAGATGTCCAGGACACCTCAAACACCAGTGTCTGCCTTGAGCTCCCCCCTTCCCTCCCCTCCCCAGCCAGCGGGAAGGCCTGGGACAACCCCCGCAAAATGTGCTCCAGTCTGTACCTTCCCCATGCCCTCCTCACACTCCGTCCGTCCAGCACCAGAGGGGTCTTTCTTTTTATTGAAAAATTGCAGTATAATTGACATATAACATATTTGTGTCAGGTGTACAATATAATGATTCAATAGATGTATTTATCGAGAATTGATCACCACAGTAAGTCTAATTAACATCCATTCATCATCACAGGTAATTGCAAATGTTTTTGCTTTACGGTGAGAACTTTTAACATCTACTCTGTTAGCAACTTTCAAATGACGACGCAGTATCATTAACCATAGTCATCATGCTGTACGTTACATCCCCGGGACTTTTATAACTGGACGTTTGTGCCTTTTGCTCACTGTCACCCATTTCGCCTGCTCCCCAACCTCCACAACCACCCATCTGTTTCTGTATCTATGACTTTGCTTTTTGTCTTGCTTTGTTTTTCAGATTCCATACTGTATTTGTCTGACTTATTTCACCGAGTATAATGCAGGATTTTTTTATGGCTGAGTAAGATTCCATGTATGCATATACCCCATCGTCTTTATCCATTCATCCATCGATGGACACTTAGGTTGTTTCCATGTCTTGGCTATTCTAAGTAATGCTGCAGTGACATGGTGCGGGTATCTTTCTGCCACAGTCATTTTCTTTCTTTTGGATAAATACCCAGAAGTGGAGTTGCTGGATCCTATGGTATTTCTATTTTAATTTTTGAGGAACCTCCCTACTGCTTTCCACAGTGGCTGCACCAACTGGCATTACCACCAAACAGGGCACAAGGGCTCCCCTTCCTCCACATCCGCACCAACACTTGTTATTTCTTGTCTTTTTGGTATTAGTCATCCTAACAGGTGCGAGGTGGTATCTCACTTGGTTTCGACCTGCATCTCCCTCACAGGTAGGGCTGTTGAGTACTTTCTCACTTCCTGTTGGCCATTTGTGTATCATCTTTGGAAAAATGTCTATTCATGTCCTTTGCCCTTTTTTTGCTGTTGAGTTGTATGACAGAGGGATCTTTTTAAAATTCGAAGTGGATCTTTCCATCCCTCTGCTTACATAACACATAACTTTAAGGATTAAATCTATATCCTCCTGTATCTCTGGCCCCCTCCACCTGGCCCCACCCTTCTGCAATCACAGGCACAGCTCTTTTCTTCCTCTCACCCCTGAATTTACTCACCTGCTGTTCCCTGTCTGGACAGCCCTTCCTGATGCCACCTGCCTACTCCACTTACCCTGCAGTTCTCCCTGCAGACTGCCCTCACTGACCTATCGATTGATTGATTGCCTTTCCCATCACCCCAGGAAGATGTCAGCACCTAGAGTCCACCTGTGGCTAGAGGCCCGGCAATGGGCCCCGGCCACGCTGGGGTGATGGGTATAGCGGGCTTGGGGAAGGCAAGAGCACCCGCCCTTTCTGCAGCGTGGCCATCCTTTGCTACCTGTGCTGGAAGTACAGCGCCCCCTCTCACTGGTACCCGCCGGAGCTGCACACGCGCGCCTGTGTGGACGAGTTCATGGCATGGCAGCACACAGCCATTCAGCTGCCCATGAGCAAGATGCTCTGGATCAAGGTGAGCAGGGCCACGGCTGCAGCTCAGGGCTGGGGCTCGCGGCTGGGGCCTAGGGCTGGGGTTCAGGGCTGGGGCTCGCGGCTGGGTCTCAGGGCTGGGGCCCGGGGCTGGGGCTCGCGGCTGGGGCTCGCGGCTGGGGCCCGGGGCTGGGGCTCGGCGCTGGGGCTCGGGGCTGGGGCCCGGGGCTGGGTCTCAGGGCTGGGGCTCGCGGCTGGGGCTCGCGGCTGGGGCCCGGGGCTGGGTCTCAGGGCTGGGTCTCGCGGCTGGGGCCCGGGGCTGGGGCTCGCGGCTGGGGCTCGCGGCTGGGGCCCGGGGCTGGGGCTCGCGGCTGGGGCTCGCGGCTGGGGCCCGGGGCTGGGTCTCAGGGCTGGGGCTCGCGGCTGGGGCTCGCGGCTGGGGCCCGGGGCTGGGGCTCGCGGCTGGGGCTCGCGGCTGGGGCCCGGGGCTGGGTCTCAGGGCTGGGTCTCAGGGCTGGGTCTCGCGGCTGGGGCCCGGGGCTGGGGCTCAGGGCTGGGGCCCGGGGTGGGGCTCGGGGCTGGGGCTCAGGGCTGGGTCTCAGGGCTGGGTCTCGCGGCTGGGGCTCAGGGCTGGGGCCCGGGGCTGGGTCTCAGGGCTGGGGCTTGCGGCTGGGGCTCAGGGCTGGGGCCCGGGGCTGGGTCTCAGGGCTGGGGCTCGCGGCTGGGGCTCAGGGCTGGGGCCCGGGGCTGGGTCTCAGGGCTGGGGCTCGCGGCTGGGGCTCAGGGATGGGGCTCAGGGCTGGTGAGCTCAAGCAAGTTCCTCATCCCTCCATGAGTTTCGTTTCCTCGGCTCCCTCTGCTGCCTGCCTTTACAGAACTCTTGGGAGTGTGGAACAAGCCAATTAGTATCGAAAAGCCTTGTAAAGACAAGGAGAAGCACATGGACGAGGGGCTTTTATTAATATAAATTGAGATATTATATATCTCAAGACAGGATAAGATTAAAGAAATTTCATTCTGAAGTAGAAATATCAAAGGGTTCATAGAGACCAACAAATCTGAAGATGACAAGATGTACCCCTGCTTGTAGTCCTAAACCTCTGACAGACATCTAGACTAATCAACCACAGATTCCTTCCTGCTGGGATCTCCAAACGCTCCTAGCAGTTGGCCCCAGGCAACTTCTACCAACCAGAACTGCCAAAACAGGAGAACCTACTTTACATCCTTGGTTCTAACACCTCTGTAGCAGACAAGGGCACTGAGGACTGGAGGGTCAAATGAGAGTGGGGTGCAGCCTCCTCTTCCCTCCTCTCCCCCACCCTGGGCAGCTGCTGATCCCGAAGATCACAGGTGAGGAGGTTCCAGCCGAGAAAATGGAGGAGATGCTGATAGAGGTGACAAAGAACGTGCAGCTCTTTGAGGAGAAGTTTCTGCAGGACAAGATGTTCATCACTGCGGACTACGTCTCACTGGCTGACCTGGTGGCCTCGGTGGAGATGATGCAGGTGTGCAGTGGGATGGTATGGGGACAGAGCCTGGGAGAGGGGGGACTCCTCTCTGACCTTGGGGGCAAACTGGAAGATGGGCTGGTGAAGGGGGAGTCATGGGGGCTGTGGGAGTCAGGTCTAGGTGCCTGGACTCCATGTGGGAGTGACAGGAAATAGATTTTGAACTAGGGAGGTTCGCAGTCATCCATGCTTCACCAAGATTCCTCAGTGTGGGGAAGAGCTAGCAGGTGAGCCTGGGATGGGAGAAGAAGGCAGCATTTCTCAGTCTCTCAGCCAGGATCCCGGGTGCCTAGTCTTCCCACTAGATTCCCCAGGAAGTGTCCAGTGGCTTCCAAAGTGCCCTTCTGGCCGAAGTGCGTCTTTTTCAGAGCTCCAACTGTACAGAGCAGCTCCCCTGGCTCTGGGCCTGAGGGCACCCACCATGCATTTGGGGGTATACCTGCGTGTGGGGCATTTATGTGGTTTCTAGATGCAGGGGTGGTGGTGGCCAGTACTGACGTTGCTGGTGTGCAGGATGGCCAGTTTAGACACTGGTCAACAGCTTCAGAGACCAGCATCATCTTTGGCCAATATGCAAATTGGCCAGTTAGGTCTCTGGTCAGTATGTAGTGCAGACCAGCACCAGGAACAACCATTCTGGGTTTTTTGTCCCAGGTGCAGCCTCCTATGTTTCACACCCTATGCCTTACATTTCACCAACCACCACCCCATTTTGGGCATCCCAAAACCTTGGGTATATGTTTCATAGGCTGCCTGTTGGGTCCCATTCCAAGCTCCTGCACTTGTTCATAGAGGAAGGTTCAACATAGAGGGGAGGAAAGAACTGAATTCTCCCCGCTCACATCTAAGGACAAGGGGTTTCCCTGGAAGAAGAAGGTAGGACCCATGGGAGACTTCACCCCAGAGAGTTGGAACCATCTAGGCCAGTTGTCATTGCAGAGAGGGATTCAGGAGCCTTGGAGCAAGACCAGTGACCAAGAACCATGGGGAATTCCAGATCTTCCCCCCCCCACTCCACATCTGTTACTTGGCCTCTGACCCCTTGCCCAGGCCTCAGGGTCAGCAGACTCACTCTTTGGGGAGGCATGTAGGGAAAGCCTGAGGCTGTAGGAGGGGACCCAGGTGGGGCTGGTCCCCAGGCTGACCACTCTTTCCTCTCTGTCTATCCATAGCCCATGGGGGGCAACCATAATGTCTTCCTCAACAGCTCCAAGCTGGCTGAGTGGCGCATGAGGGTGGAGCTGGCCATTGGCTCTGGCCTTTTCTGGGAGGCCCATGACCGGCTGGTGAAGTTGGCAGAGTGGGACTGTTCCACCCTGGATCCGGTAGTCAAGGAGAGGATCTGCGAGTGGCTACAGAAGTACAACTAGAAGCAGCCCACCCTGCAGGGCCTGGCCAGCCCAGCCCTCTGAGCCTCCTTTCTTAGGGGAGATGCTGAAAGCAATTCCATCTCTTTGCCTAATAATAAAGACCTGGACCGACCACCACGGCTGCTGAAGCTGGTGTAGTCGGTGTGAGCATAGGGTCTGGTGGCCATGGGTCCCCTCAGCTTCCAAAAATAATTTAGAAATTAAAGGTTAAATGTGATTCAACTGTCAAAAATAATAGTTATTATTATAATAATAGTTATTAAGTGGAGTAGTGATGAGTTCAATACTTCACTTTCAATAGTGGATAGAATAAAACAGAAGATCATCAAGGAAATAAGAGGACTTGAGCGACACTATAAACCAAATGGACCTACCAGATAAATGCACAGAACACTCCGCCAAGCGACCGCTGCATAAGCATTCTTCTCAAGTGCACGTGGAATATAATCCAGGATTGACCGTATGTTAGGCCATAAAATACATCTCGAAAAGTTTTAACAGATGGAAATCATACAGGATATGTTATTTGAACAATATGGAATGAAATTAGAAATCAACACACTTAGAAGACTAGAAAATTCACAAATATCTGGAAATTAAACAATACACGCAAACAACAACTGGGTCAAAGAAGAAATCACAAGGGAAATTGGAAAGCACCTTGAACAAATAAGCATGAAAACACGACATATTATGATTTATGGGATGCAGCAGCAGCAGTGCTAAGAGGAAGTTCACAGCATGTGTTAAAGAAGACTTCAAGTCAATAGCCTAACTTTACACCTTAAGGAACTAGAAAAAGAAGAGCAAACTAAACCCGATACCAGAAGAAGAAAGGAAATAATAAAGACTAGAGTGGAGATAAATGAAATAGAGAATTGAAAAATAATAGAGAAGATCAATGAAACAAAAAATTGGATTTCTGCAAAGATTAACAAAATGGACAAACCTTTAGCTAGAATGACTAAGAAAAAATTAGACTTGAATTACTCAGATCGGGAATGGAAGTGGAAACATCACTACTGATTTTACAGAAGTACAAGGGAATATAAGGAAATATTGGGAGCAATTGTATATGAACAAATTAGATAACAGAGATTATGGGAAAATTCCTAGAAATACGTATCTACCAAAGTGGACTCAAGAATAAGAAAATTGAATAGCCTCTATTCTGTGAACATCATATTTAATGGTGAAAGACTGGGAGCTTTCCTCCTAACATCAGGAACAAAAGAATTGTTCACTCTCACCAGAGGGACAGACTAGATCAAGTACCTTCCCTCATGGAGCTAGGTAGGAAATTAAACTACCTGATATCTAACCTGCTAACAGTGTGATTTCCTCCCTCACAGATTTATTTGTTTTTCCACTCTTTTTGGAGAATAATTGACAAAAATTGTATATATTTAAGTGTACACAGTGATGTTTTGATATACATATATATCATGAAACATTTACCACAATCAAGCTAAGTAACATATCCATTGCCTCACATAGTTACCATTTATTTGGTTGTTGAGAATGACTCAGATCTACTCTGTTAGCAAGTTTCAAGTATACCATTCAGTATTGTTAACTATAGTCACCATGCTGTACATTAGATCTCCAGAACTTACTCATCCTGCATATCTAAAGCTCTGTACCCTTTGATTGACATCTCCCCATTTCTTCCATTCCTCATCCCTTAGTAATCCAACATTCTACTCTCGGCTTCTAAGAGTTCCACATTTTTAGATTCCACCTATAAGTGAGGTTATGCAGTATTTGTCTGTGTCTGGCTTATTTTACTTGGCATAATGATCTCCAGGTTCATCCCTGTTCTTGCAAGTGACAAGATTACCTTCTTTTTTAATAAATGGCTGAATAATATTCCATCGTATAGATAGACATATAGATATATCCACACCTTCTTTACCTGTTCATCTCTTAACAGATACTTGTTTCTATATATTTGCTATTGTGAATAATGCTGCAATGACCATAACAGTGAAGATATTTCTTCAAGACACTAATAATGCAGCTTACCTCCTACCCTGTTTGGTCTTTGCAACAGCCTGAGAAGTTAGTAATATTATTTCCACTTTGTAGATGAAGAAACAAGTTTTGTGAGGAGAAACGATCCCATGTCTCACATCAGTGACAGGCAGAGCAGGATTCAGAATCCACATCCTGTCTTTTCCATCCCCAAACGGGAGGAGCACCCACCATGTGCCAGGCAATATTCTTGGTGTTGAGGAAGCTGCAGCAAACAAAACAGACAAAAACCTCTGCCGTCACAGTGCTCCCATTCTTGCAGGGAAAGAGACAGTAAGTAAACCGGAGACTCAGAGTGTCTTGCTAAGGTCTTCTTGGTGAGGTGTCACGATGTTCGTATCTTACCTTCTAAAGACGTTGTGTTGACTGTGCATTATGTATATGAAGATAGTATATCTGAGTTCTGCTGTACTAGTTCTTCCATTTTCTACATTTTAAGCATTTTTATATTTGAAAAATTAGGGGGAAAAGAATTAAAGGCAACCTAAATAAATGGAAAGGCATTTCACATTCACGGATTATATGTTCACAACTTAGTATTGTTAACATGTCAGTACTATCCGCATGGACCCACGAACTCAACACTATCCCCATCAAAATTCCAGTTGACTTCTCTGCAAAAATTGAAATTGATCCTAAAGTTCATATGGAAATTCAAGGGATGCAGAATAACCAAAACAGTTTTGAAAAAGTTGTAGGACTCATACTTCCCAATTGTGAAACAGTACAATGCTACTATAATCAAGACACTGCAAAGTACAATAAAATACCACTTTAGCACACTAAATGATTATAATTAAAAAGTCGGATAATAACAAGTGTTAGTGAGGATGTGGCAGAGTGAGAGCAAAGGGTGCCAGACTGCTGTGAGGCCCCTTCCAACAGAAAGCTTGGGAGACTCAAGAAGACCTTCTGTGAGTGACTAGTGGTGACCAGGGGTGTGGCGGGGGAGGGGGATAAAGGGGCCCAATAATTTGCGATCACAATATAAGTTGATCACAGGGACTGTTGAACCACTGTGATGTACATTTGAAACCAACATAAGATTGTATATTAACGATACTTTTAATGAAACATAAAAGAAAAAAGGAGAAGACCTTCTGAATTTGTTAGCTATTGCTACATAACAAATCACCACAAATTTAGTGGCTTACGACAATACACATTTATTATCCACTTTCTTTGTCTCAGGAGTGTGGGCATAGCTGGGTCTTCAGCAAGGCTGCAATCCAAGTACCAGCCCGAGCTGGGTTCTCATCTGAGGTTCCACTGGGGAAGGATCCACTTCCGGAAGTGCGCAGGTTGTGGGCAGCATTCATTTCCTGGCAGTGGTAGGACTAGGGGTCCTGGATTTCTTACTGGCTGTCAGCGGGAGGCCACTTTCAGCTCCTTGCCACACGAACCTCCTGAAAGGGTACTTACTTCTTCGAAGTCAGCAAGGGAAGGTGTCTCTAGAGCCGGTCTGTCACCACGATGGAGTCATATAATGCTGTGACCAACATGGGGTGCAAATATCTTTTCCATACCCTGTTTTCATACCCTTGGATCTATGCCCAGAAGTGAGATTGCTATATGTCTCCCCATCATTTTAAAGATGGAGAAACTGAGGCCCAAAGCAGGGAAGAAACAAACTCAAGGTACGTGAGGCCCTGTGCTGGCAGGACAGGAAGACCAAGGCTGTCAGATTCTGGGGACTGCAAGTGAAGTGAGCTACCGGCAAAACGCTGAACATAAGCCCTGAGGCTTCGCCATTTGCTGGCACCAGGATCCCTAGAGCCTGGAGCGAAGAGCGTGGACTCCGGAGCCAGGCTGCCTGGGTCCCTAATCACTCCAAGCCTCAATTTCTTCATCTGTAAAATGGGGACAGGAAGGAATTCTGACACACGCTACTACATGGATGAACCTAGAAGACATCATGCTAAGTGAAATAAATCAGACGCAAAGGACTGGGGGCCCCTCGGCTGGACCCTCCCAGAGATGACCATCCCTGTGCCGCGGCAGTGTGGGCCCCCAGTGCCTGGCCCGGCCCCTCAGACACTCCCCCCACCACGCGACTGGGCCTAAGTGCAGGTACCGCCCAATGGGGAGCGGGGGGCGTGGCCGTGCCCCGATCACGTGCCTCATGGGCCGCTTAGCTTTGCGGCGTCTGGCCCCGCCGCGCCGCCGCTAGCCCGGAGCCCTACCTGGACCTGCTGCCCCAGCCCTGCTGCGCCGTCTTACATCTTCGCCAAGAAGACGGCACCCCCTTCGAGCTGCGCAAAGGTTGGCCCCGGCCGGGGTTTGGGGGAACCGAGAGGTAGGGGAGGAACAGGGAGATTAAATCGCCTAGGGGAACCTCAACCCGGGGCCAACGCCGAGAAAGATCAGCCCGCGGGGGGATCCTGGACCCGAGTGTCCGCCCCGCTCCGCTCCGCCCCGCGGAGTAGACGCAGGAAGGGGCTTAGCTGAAGGCGAGAACAGGGGCCGAGGGCAGGGCTCGGAGGAAGGAAGAGCGCCCTCGCGAACAGTGGGGCCCCAGGGATAGAGGGCCTCCGGAAAAGAGACCGGGGAGGAAGGAGCGGGGTTCAGGGGCAGAGCTGAGAGACGGGACAGAGCCGAGCCCCTCCGTTGTGGCCCCTAACTGCTGAAATTTTGCTCCAGCAGGACCAACTACTCCAGGGCCCCGACTTCCCAGCCCTGCTCTCTGCGCTCGCCCAGTCTGCACTGGGGTCCCCCTCTGACCCTTACTGCCTCTTGTTTTGCTCTGCCTTTACTTACCTCGTCTTCTGCCTTTCTTGTTCCTGCTGGGCGGAGGCACCCCACGGGGTGTGCAAGAAGCAGGAGGGCACTGTGGGAGCTTGGTGAACCCTGCATGCCGAGCACCAGGGTGTTTCCCCGGCAGACCCCCATGGCAATGCAGGGAAGCAGAACCCGCGTGTTGCTGGGTGGGCAAGCAGGGCCACTGCGTGGCGGAGCCTTCCACCCAGCACTCCCCAACTGTGGTAGGTCCTCACCCGCCTTTTGCACTGGCCTGTCCCTCTGCCTGAATCATCATCTCCTCCCAGCCTCCCCTGGGGACTGCCCACTCGTTCTGCCCAGGGGTGGCCTCTGCAGAGTGTGGGACAGGGGGGAGGGCATGGGGCATGGGGATGAGGGGACATCCCAGCTGGGCTGTTAAATAGAGGGGTGAAGTGGGAGATGTTTTTCCCCAGGAGAGGAGAGCAGGGTGTCCCTGGTAGAAGATGGGGCTAGCTCTATGTCCCCAGGGCCCCGGACAGGGTGAGCAAGGGGACACAGAGGACCCAATAGAAGCTGGTTGGAAGTAAAGAGATACCAGGAAAAGGGCACTTCTCTGTGTGTGCTGACCCGACCTTAGAGTCCACAGGGAAGGGGGCATTGCAGGGTCAGAGCTCCATTCCCATGGCTAGCGACCTGCCCCTAGAGCTTGGGACACCCTGCGCGTGAGCTCATTAAACTGGTGATGGTGCAGAGGTGGTGGGTGGGTTGTGTGTGAAGGCCCTGCTGGAGCACCATGTCCTCCTGGCACCTTGGGCTCTGTTGCAGGGGAGTCGGCTATGCTCCTGGGAACTTGGGCAAAGGGTATCGAGGTCTATTTTGTACCATCTGGCAGAGCAGCCTACCTCTCCTCTCACAGTGCCCCCACCAGCCTTTGCTGTAAAAGAGAACAGCTGGGGCTGCAGAAGAGCCATAGAATTGGGGCCTGGGCGTTGCAGGAAGTGGGCACAGGGGGGCAGGTGTTCAGTGTTTTCCCGTCACCACCCACCACAGTGGGCTCCCTGCAGGGTAGCACCTCAGTGATGCCTTCACCCAGGTGAACCCCCTGAAAAAGGTGCCTGCCTTGAAGGACAGGGACTTCACCTTGACTGAGACGTAACTGGGGTCCTGGGGCTGGTACCAGACCTCACTGGAACCATCTTGTCCTAATCCTCTATTTTATAAACAAAAAAAATTAAAATCCTCAGAGCTGAAGGCTCCTTTGCCCAACATCCCACAGAGTCAGGGCTGGAACCCAGGCCCCTACCGGTCGGTGTGTGCAAGTCACAGGTGTGGCTGGAAGAGCAAGTGTCTGCCTTACCTCCTGTGGTTGTTGGGGAGAGTAGCCCAAGCTGGGTGCAGGGCAGGGCCGGGGACACAGCTGCGTCCCCCAGGGGCAGTCATCTGGCCCAACTTGCATCCAGATGGCCCATGGGTATCTGGGCTCCACAATGGCTCCATGTTTGGGCTGCAGATTCCCTGGGTAGGCCTCACCCATTGGAGGGCCCCAGGACAAAGGATGCTTTACATCACAACAGGTCCCAAGAAGTGGAAACCTCTTTAGGGAAGGTCAAACCTTTTCCCTGTTGTACCCCTTTTGTCACCTAAGTCCTCCTCCCACAGAAGAAGAAACTGGAGCTTTAGAACTCATCCCTGGAATCTCCAACTGGATGCACCCCCAAAGAATTCTTCTGTCATTTGGCCAGTGCTATTCTTCCTTCCTGCTGCCCCTACTGTCCCGAGTCCTGTGGCACTCAGTGTCGAGCACCCACAGGTAATTCCTGGGGCAGGGTGCAGCTTTTGCATCTCTCTGTGTCTTCTCTCACCCTCTGGAGGTCTGTGGCTTCCAGGGACCTGCAGCCCTCTGCAGGGGTGGCTTGAACAATTACCTGGGAGCAGAAGGAGCTAGGCTAGGGAGTGGTGTTGAGACAGGACATGGGTACAGCACTATGTACTGTAGCCAAGATATGGAAGCAACCTAAGGGTTCATCAGTAGATGAATAGATAAAGAAGAGGTGGTACATATACACAATGGAATACTACTCAGCCATAAGAAGAAAACAAATCCTACCATTTGCAACAACATGGATGGAGCTAGAGGGTATTATGCTCAGTGAAATAAGCCAGGCAGAGAAAGACAAGTACCAAATGATTTCACTCATCTGTGGAGTATAAGAACAAAGCAAAATTGAAGGAACAAAACAGCACCAGACTCAGACACTCCAAGAAGGGACTAGTGGTTACCAAAGGGGAGGGGTGGGGAGGGTGGGTGGGGAGGGAGG
Source organism: Manis javanica (assembly GCF_040802235.1). Taxonomy (NCBI): domain Eukaryota; kingdom Metazoa; phylum Chordata; class Mammalia; order Pholidota; family Manidae; genus Manis; species Manis javanica. The sequence goes on along the minus strand of NC_133170.1, from coordinate 85,063,508 downwards.
GAGAAGGAGATTAAGGGACATTATGATTAGCACACATAATGTAGGGGGGTCACAGGGAAGGCAGTACAGCACAGAGAAGACAAGTAGAGACTCTACAGCATCTTACTACGCTGATGGACAGTGACTGCAATGGGGTGTGTGTGGGGACTTGATAATATGGGTGAATGATGTAACCACAATGTAACCACATGTGAAACCTTCATACATTGATAATTGTTTATCAATGATACCTTAATAAAGAAAAAAAAAGAGAGAGGACATGGGTACAGGATTCCTAATAGGAGCCTGGTCCAGTGGCAGATACAGATTTTCTGCCCTTTTGGTTGGGGTGCCCAGTCCTTGGGACACCCCAAGTTCCTGGATGCCTTCCTGTGGCCCCAGCTTCACATGTCCTCGGTGCTCGTCTTTGTCCCCGTACCGTGGAGGCCGTCCTCACCCAGGGCGGAGGAGAGCGCCAGGGCCCTCGTCTGTCCTGCAGTCCCATGATCCGGTGGCACCTCCAGCCTTCCTACAGGATGCTTCAGGGAGAGCAAAAGGATGACAAGGAGCAGAGAACAAAGGCATGAGAGGAAAGGCTCTGCGGGTCATCAGGCCACCCGAGGCCAGTCTGGGTGTCAGATGAGAAGAGTGGATGCAGACCAAAAAGAACTGAGCCTCTGTAAGGCTCCGCTTTGATGGCACCTGCTCCAGGACACTGTCTCTGGCTGTCCCATCAGAACTGACTCTGAACACTGGGCAGGACACTGCTGGGGGATGAGCTTGGAGAAAGGCCTCAAAATGACTCTCAGCTCTGCCACCAAAGGCTGTGTGCTGGGCAAGTCCCTTCACTCTTCCAAGCCTGGCTGCCTTGTCTGGAAAATGAGACAGATCCCTTGGACAGGTATCTTGTCCTTGTTTTTTGACAGGCAGATACCTGACAGATAATCTAGTCAGGAAGACTGAAGAAAGGACTCTGTGTAAATCCCTAGCCCATCATCCCCTCCCCTCCCCCACAGCCATCTGCCCTGGTACCTGACCCGCAAGTATAGGGTCCCCGACCACTGGTACCCTCACGACCTGCAGGCCCTGCCCGTGTGGATGAGTACCTGGCGTGGCAGCACACGGCCCTGTGGAGAAACTGCCTCTGGGCCCTGTGGCCTAAGGTGAGACCCTGAGGGGAGAGCAGGGAAGCCGTCTCCCCAGAGGGGCTCAGGCACAGTCGCGTTCTTTTCAGTTCAGAGAGTTTGTATTGATGTGACCTTGACTTCCCTAATTCTTCCTTCTGTGGTGCCCAAGTCACTGTTATGCCTATCTGATACCCTCTTTATTTGAGATGTTCTAGAAGTTCCATTTGGTTCTTTTTTAGAGTTTCCATTTCTGTGCTGAAATTCAACATGTGTCCACCCATCTGGTCCATCTTTTCTCCTAAATTATTTACCGTATTTATAATAATTACTTAACAGTGTATCTTTGTCAGCTAATTTCAACACTTGAGTCCTCGGGGGGTCTGTTTCTGTTGATCGTTCTTTCACCGTCTTGATGATGGGTCACAGGCTCCTCTTTCTTTGCATTTGTGATTCATTATTGTGTGCTAGACATTGGGCATAAAGGAAGGGTGAGGTCACAGTACATGATAATAGCCTTGTTCACTTGCTGCGGCAGGGACTTAGGATCTAAGCACTGCCTATCACCATGAGATCTCTGCTTTCTGGCCCTGCTCTCAGTTCCCCACATTGCTGCTTGGTCAGAACGGTCCCCTGCTGATGGCAAGCTTCGAGCCCTGTCTGCTCGGACACCAGGAATGAGAGTGGCTTACCTAGGAAAGGAATTCGGTTCATTTTGTCTAGTGCTTTACAAGAGAAGTGAGTCACATATGTAGTTTTAAATTTGCTAGTAGCCATTTTTAAAAAGTAAAAATAAACAGATGAAACGAATATATTTCACTTCACTTAGCACATTAAAAATATTTTGATTTTGGCCAGTAAACACATGAAAAATTGCTCAGCATCACTAATCATAAGTGTAAGGTAAATTCTAGCCGAAATAAGCAGGCAAAGAGAGGCAATAAAGGGCCAGGTAGTTTATTTAAATACCCCCGGGTGAGGTTCTGTGGCTTTCTTGTCAGAGGCCAGAGAAGTCACACCCGGTTAGGGAGGTGGGGCGCTTATAAGGGGTTAGGAGGGGGAGGAGTGGGCAAGCTATCCTAGGGGGCGTGGAGAGGTATGATTGGCTTAAGGTGACATAATAGACAACTAGAAACTTTTTTCCTTCCAAGAGGGAGGAGGCTGACATCCGGGTCTTAGTTGGCACATCAGGATGGAATTCAGGGAGAGCTGTCCCCTTTCCATATACAGCACGGACTTTGGGGTCTGGTCTGTTCTCCCCCTGTGGCATCTCTCTGTTCTGTGTGCATGTCCTTGTTTTTCCTTTCTCCAGCCTAACATTCCAGCCTTTTGGTCATAATGGGCAACGACTCAGTCTGGCTACTTCCGGCTGACAAGGGGTGTTGTGGGGGTTTGAGGCTGGTATTAGGCTGAAGGAGGGGGTTCGGTGGAAAGAGGTGCGTAACGGTGAAGTAACATCTGGTTGGTGGCGACTTGGGTCATCTGGGTTAGCTGCTGTTGGAGGAACTTGAGGACACAAGGGGCAACTAAGTAAACCACAAACTGTTATTAAGGGGCCCAGTAGGGGCATTAGCCAGGCCATTATGGGGGAATGAAATTCTGGATCGAGTTTACATTTCAATGACTAGTATTAGGATTTAGTATAGATAAGACTGCATTATTGAAACAATACTTTTCTCTAAAATCACCCTTATTTTTATTAGAAGTAGTTAGATTAAGAAAATAATTAACAGTTGGCTTGATTATTTGCACAAGTGCAGCAAGAAGAGCAATTGATTACACAGGCTCTTTTAAATATGCTTTGCTGGAACTTTTTGTAAGGAATTTCAGATTGAACTTTTAAGGGCTTTTTGAGGTTAGAAAGCTAAGCCAGACTTGCCATCAGGTTGTGCCTGCAGTACCTGTAGATTTGGGTGAATTCCTCTCTTCTTGAGGTTCCTGCACCTGCCAGGCAGTGACCTTCCTTACTCACCTGGTAAGGCTGTTCGGAACCCTGTAAGCAAGGTACCAGGCCAGTTCTTTCAACGGGCTTTGTTGGCTCTATAAAGTCAACCTTAGTTCCTTAAAGCTGTCTGTCCGTATCTGAGTTAATGCACGTGTCTCAGGTATGACATTCCAGTCAAAGCCTTGGTAGTATAACGTGTTTTTAATTGGTCCTCTTACAAGGAAAGCAGGTTCTTATTGAACTTATGCAAATAAACATACTGCCATGAAACATAAAAATACTGAAAGCTTTTAAATTCTTGAGGGGTCAGGTAGAGAGGAAGATAAATGTTTCAGTTCTGCTTATAAAGGTATTGTCATTCATGAAACTGTTCTCAGCTTAAGAGAAAAAGCTTAAAACTTTATCAGCAACATCTGAAACAAAAAGTCACAAAACTATCTTCTTTAGTTCACTTAATCTTATGTAACTAATACCTGTTCTGCTGAAATCTAGTTCTTTACTAGTGTAGGAGTAATAAAACAGTGACTATAAATGGCAAAAGACTTACAAATGACCGTGGTTAAAGATCTGATGAGAGCTTACTGCAGGACAGTTGACATAAGGAAATTCTGATATTTCTGTAATACAAAACATTCAGTAACAAAGTTCAGCATCATTCCTTTTGACAGTGCCCTCCAGGCAATTAAGCAGTTAATTATATACCAGATAAATAAGCTAAATTAGCTAAATACTTTCTCTAATGAGAAAAAGTTTTTCTGACATGTTCTAGGGGTTCTCTGGAAAATACTAGAGTTAACTAGAGGCAAAAGCACTTTTTTGAATTTGATTTTGGGAAATTGTTAAAACTTTTAAGACACTTGCTTAAATAGGACCATAGGTTGCTATGAAGCAACACTTACCTAATTAACTAGAATGACAACAAAGTATTTCAAAGGCAAATAAAGGTTACACAGTTGTTATCAAAGTTTAGCTTTGAGTCCTCTTAATATTAAGATCTCATTTTCTTAAAAGACTCAACAACTCACTGAGACTTTAAGCATAAGAAACCGCTTTGATAAAACAATTAGAAGAACTTTCTGCAATCTTTCAATATTAAGAGCAGAGTTAAGAAAACTTTGTCTTTTTAACTGAAAACAAAATTGTAATTTTGCTGTGTACTTGAAACTGAGACTCATTTGCTTTAATTTTATATAGCATGACCATATTAAATTCTTCTACAAACTTTTCACAACTTTCTTTTATGAAAAGACATGTTTTTTAGCATGCAGAAATGTTTTCCTTACTACTTTAAGTAGTTTTGATCAGAACTTAAAACTATTACTTTAACCTTCAGTGAACACTGAAAAATAGGCTACTGTAAACTGTTACAGTAGCATTCTTCAAATTGATACATTTATGAACGTATATTATCCTTTTTGGAAATGTGCTTTATAGCACAGTTTCTTATTAGGCACAAAATATGTCTATGTAACTTAGCAAACTAAGAATTTTGGTTACTACAAAAATTCTCAGGCTGTTTGCATATATATATACTGTTATACATTAATACAGTATTATTATTAAGATATTTATTTGCTAGGCTTGCTTACTTATTTTTAGCAACTATGCTAGATTACTTACAAAACCTTTACTGATTCTTAAAAGATTTAGCAGATAACATTGACTTAAATGACTTTAGGTAAACTTAGGCAGCTGATAACAAGGCCATGCCCGCCGCAGCTAAACTCAAATTAGCATTCATGCTTAACATTTTTTACTAGATTCTCTGGAAGTTCTAGAAGTTCAATCTTCACAAGCGCTTGTTTTTAAATAAAGTATTTTTCATTCATACACTTAGACACACAAACGTACAAACTGAGATATAACAACTACAGTCAGCAACACTTTTCATATAAAAACATATACACAGACAAACTGACATAAAGATTTGAGTTTCTAATAGTCAATTGCCTTCTTTCTTCTTAGCTTCTTGTCCGTGGCTTCTGGAACCAGAGGGCGGGAGGGGCGTGTTCCGGTGGGGGAAGAGGGCGGTGAAGGCGGAGGGAGAGGGGGAGGGGGTGGCGCAGCCCCCGGAAGAGGAGAGCGGGAAGGCGGCGTGGCTGGGAATGCAGGACTTCAAGATGGAGGCGACACGTGCGAAGACAAGGGACTTAGAGATGGTGGTGGAGAGAGGGGGAGGGGATTGCGAGCTGAGGGAGGCGGGCGACTGAGGTTCTGGCGAATCTGAAAAGGAAGGACTGGGCAGAGTAAGAGGCTGACAATCCTTAACTGGAGATCAGGCCAGGAGAACCTGCGCTATAGAACACTTAACATAAAGGTCTGGGCGGGAATGCAAAGTCCAAAAAGCCTGCACGTATGGGATTTCATTCTACTTTCCGCACAGGTGGCAATAATTAGTTAAGTCGGTGAGGAGGCTAAAATCAAAAGTTCCCTCAGGGGGCCAGCGAGATGGGTTGTCAAGGGATACTGAGGCCGGCCTCAGAGCTAAGGAAGACTAACTTCCGTTAGTGGACTTCCGGGGACAAACATAGAGCAGCCAGATCAGAAATGAGACACCGCAGCGGGTCTGAGCCTGTGCGTTCATGGGCTGGTTTCCCATGTCTGCGTTCACTTCCTAAAAAAAAAAAAAAAAATCCCGCTGAGAGAAGCGCCCAGCGTCCCAAGTGCACCAAGTCAGGGGAGACGGCCTGGGAGCCTGGGTGAGGGACGTCTCCCCCACCGCAGGGCCAGGGGCGAGTATCCCACATACTTGCAATAGATGGGCTGAATGCCCAGACCTGGTCGTAGCTACGATTTAGGACGGAGCAGGTGAAACGGAGTTAGGAAGGGAAGCAGACTGGGGGAAACTGAGGGACTCACCGGAAAATAATCTACGCAGCGGAGAGCAGGCTGAGGTCCTGGGTCGGGGAAGGAGGGGGCGGGGCCGCCGGTGGCCGGTCGGGGCCCCGCGCTCACACTCCTCCCGGGTTTCGGCACCATATGTAAGATAAATTCTAGCCGAAATAAGCAGGCAAAGAGGGGCAACAAAGGGCCAGGTAATTTATTTAAATACCCCCGGGTGAGGTTCTGTGGCCTTGTCAGAGGCCAGAGAAGTCACACCCAGTTAGGGAGGTGGGGTGCTTATAAGGGGTTAGGAGGGGGAGGAGTGGGCAAGCTATCCTAGGGGGCGTGGAGAGGTATGATTGGCTAAAGGTGACATTATAGTCAACTAGAAACATTTTTCTTTCCATGAGGGAGGAGGCTGACATCCGGGTCTTAGTTGGCACATCAGGATGGAATTCAGGGAGACCTGTCCCCTTTCCATATACGGCACGGACTTTGGGGTCTGGTCTGTTCTCCCCCTATGGCATCTCTCTGTTCTGTGTGCATGTCCTTGTTTTTCCTTTCTCCAGCCTAACAATAAGGGAAGTGTAAAGTAAAACTACAATGGGATGCCACTTCACATCTAATTAGGTTGGCTATCATATGTGTAAAAACAATAACCAGTGTTGGTGAAATATGGAGAAATCGGAACTGTTGTACATCATTGATGGGAATACAAAATGGTGCAGCTGCTATGGAAAACAGTATGATAGTTCCTCCAAAAATTAAAAAAACAATAATGAAATGATCCAGCAATTCCACTTCTGGGTATATACCCCAAGTGATTGAAAGCAGGGTCTCAAAGAAATGTTTGTTCATGTTCATAGCAGCATTATTTACAATAGCTAAAAGATGGAAGCAACCCCCAATATCCATTGGGATGATGAATGGTGTATATTCTCATATACTGTGGTATATACCACGGAATATTAGTCAGTCAGAAAAAAGGAATATAATTCCGCAGTATGCCACAAAATGGATGAAACTTGAAAACATTATGCTAAGTGGAATAAGCCAGTCACAAAAGGACAAATATTGTATGATTCCACGCATATGAATTCCTCAGTGTAGTCAAATTCATAGAGACAGAAAATTGAATGGTTGTCAGGAAGGGGAGAATGGGCAGTTGTTTAACGAGGACAAAGTTTTAGTTTTGCAACATGAAAACAGTGATGGTGACGGTTGCACAACAGTGTGAAAATACTTAATGCCATGGAACTGTGCATGTAAAAATGGTTATGATGGTTAATTTTGTTATATATTTTTTGCCATAATTAAAACTAAAAAAACTTATTAACATGTAATCAACAGAAAAATTATTACTAAAATATTTTGCTTTCTTTTTTTGTACTAAGTCCCCAGAATCTGGTGTGTATTTTCCGTGGACAGCATATCTCAGTCACATTTCAAGAACTTCATAACCGCTTGTGGGTAGGACTGCACGGGTTTAGGCTTTTTTCTTTCTTTATTTTTCTTTTTAAAAAGTCCTATAATTCTTTGTTGGCTTCAAAGAAAAACAAGATTACTTTCTTTTCAGTGTTACTGTTATGGTGAGAGCAGTGGTTTTTTTTTTAAATTAAGGTATCATTGATATATAATCTTATGAAGGTTTCACATGAGCAACATTGTGGTTATAACATTCACCCACATTACCCAGTCCCCCCCGCTGCCTGTCCCATCACAGTCACTGTCCATCAGTATAGTAAGATGCTGTAGAATCATTACCTATCTTCTCTGGGCTATACTGGGAGTAATGGTTTTTGTGACTTTGATATCTCCAGCAGAAGTGGAACTCCTCATTTGTTAAAGTATACAGCTAATTATGGGTCATGGGCTTTCTTGTTCTGTCTCCTATAAAAAAGAAACATTAGGGGACAAAGGCCAAAAGATCTCATGGCTGCCCTCACTCGTTCCTGGGTGGGCGCCCTGGTCTGGGATCTGGTAGGAGTCCTTCCAGCTCATGAACTTACACATTCTTACATTTGTGTATAGTTATAAGCAAAATACAGTTTTGCTTTGAGTGTTTAAAATTTTATAGAAATCTCTTGTGCCATTCTGTAACTTGCATTTTTTCCATATTGCCATGGATGGGCCTAATTTATTCATTTTTAACTACTCATGCCAGTAAGTAGAGAGACAAGGTGTTGGGGCAAGGAAAGAGGCTTTATTTGGAAAGCAAACAGACCAGGAAGATGGAGGACTCCTGTTCTAAAGCACCATCTTAACTCAGGGTTGACTGTGAGCTTCTTTTATGCTAGGGAAATGGGGAGCAGCAGGGGGCACAGGTTAGGGAGTGACTGAAGGCTGCAGACATATGGGCACCAGTGAGGGTCCAAGGAGAGCTGAGAAGCTCCCTGTCCTTGGTTAGCTGACTCTCTCCCACCTAGGTCTGGTCCCGACATTCCTACAGCTCTTTGACAAAGTAATCATTATTTGCATACATATTTCCCTATCTCCTGGAGGGGGCAACCTTTGGGTGAGGAGCTAATTGTAGAAATCTCAAACTGTAAGCAAAATTGCCTTTGATAATCAACAAGCCTGTGTGCAGGGCTGCAGGACTGAGCTGAAGCCCTTTTCCTTTTTTTTTGCCTTTTGGCCCAAAGGCTGAGGCAGCAAAGAAGACAAATACAATCATGGAGGCAGAGATGCCGAGCTTTTTCTGTTATATTCTAAGGAATTGGTCATGAGGGGAAAATCCGAACAACTGCTCTCTGGTCAGGACTCAGTCCTGCAGAGTCTTAAGTGCCATTCCCAGGATCTGCTCACCACGAACAGGGATGGTGTGCTAAGATTGCATTTTAGAATAATAATCTGGCTGCTGACCAGGGAGATTGGATATTGCAGTAATGCTACCAAAGGTGATTTTTTGGGGAGGGTGGGTCACTGAAGTGGGTGGAGAGCATGGCTTCTCTCTGCCTAGAGAGGGCGGCTGCATCTGGTCAGGAAGGTTCTCTCCTTGGGGGAGGGAAGTTAGGTCTTCCTTAAACAAGGAGCGTGGAGGACCAGGGAGGCCAAACTATTAAGTTTTCTAATAACAGATCCTCTTGCCAAGGGACTTTCTCTGAATCTCAAATTCGGGGGCAGGGTCTTCTTACTGGATGAGGGAATGGGGGGTGTCCTAGCCACAGACCTCAGGAGCCCCAGTGTTGTGGGTTGGGTTTATTCTCCTTGGTTCTTGTCCCTGCTGCAACGAAGAATTGAAAGGCAGAGACACAGTAGCAAAGCAGAATGAAAGTTTTATTTGACTACATTCCAGAGGAGGAGAGGGCCAGAGTCAAGGCAGACAAAGGCAGGAAAGGGAAGCTCATTGAACTCCTGCTCAGCATGGGGCAACCCCCTTCCCAACTCCCGAGTCCAGTGCCTGCTTGAATCTGCACAGTGTGGGAACTAAGCCCCCACCACCCCAGGATTTGGGGGAGCCACAGAGCACTGGATGGAGTGAGGTTATATTCTGAGAACTTCCCAAGGCAAAGAAAGGAGATATTTTAGGCAGGCTACTAAAGAGTGTGATAGTACAGCTGCAGTCCTGTCGGGGTCACCCAGGCTGCAGGAACTTGTAAGACCAAATCAGAGCTCTCAGCGGCCCCTTCCTACTTATCTGGGGTAGAACAGAGAGAGTGACACACTCGAAGAAAGGGGAGTGAGGGCAGCCTCAAAGAGGAGGCCCAATTAAGGGTTTAGGGTCTGGGGTTTATAGGGCCTTTTTGGTAAGGGTCAGCCTAAAGCATGATGTATAGAGGTGATTTATAAATTCTTTGAAGTTCTGTCTTAAAAATAGGGTTATTTAGGTGACCGTGTTGGTCTGGATTTCGGCATTCTTTATCCACATAGGTTTGTTTACACCTCAGATGTCTGTCTATTGCCCTGGTTACAAAGTTACTTGATAAAGGGGCTAGAAGAAGAACAGCATACAGCTTAAGTTCAAGCATAAGCTGGGCCTTTACAGTGGCATGGTCTACTTGGTACAATGAAGACATGGGCTGCACTCTGTTACTTTTCTTTATCTTGGGAATATCCGGACATTCCAAGGCACTTCTGGCCTTTGAAACTTCAACTCATTAGTTAATAAAATTAACTTATTAACTCTGTGAGCCCTTTCTGGCTCTCTGGTTTTATGTGGTTAACTCTTTGAGTCCCTTTTAATGGGCTCCACTGGCCTTATTCTCCCTCCACCCGCTCAAATCCTGTCTTTCTGCCTAACACCAGGGTTGCAGTTGCAGGAAACGGGCCCTGCAAAGGAAGTGAGGAAGTTCCAGGACCACCCACTGCAAACGCTGAATGGCCCTACAGTGCTTTTGCCTTTTGCAGGAGGATTAGCTGGAGTGGAATGAAAACGACCCCAGCGATTTGGGAGGGGCAGCTCATTCCTTCCTGGACTGGGCTCTGGGCTCTGGGCACAGAGGGCGGCCGCCGCACCCCGGGGACTCCAAAGCCTCTCCTCTCTCAGCCCCTTCCCTGGATACGGGGAGGTGGTTTGGGCCACTGTAGACCGCTCAGCCCTTTCGAACATCTGTGCCGCAAGCGCCCTTGGCGTCTCGTTTCCCATTACCACCCCTCCTGCCCCATTGACAAAGGTAGACACTGAGGTCCCAGAAAGAGTTACGGCCTGGCAGCGAACCACCCCCAGGTCAGAGTTCCAGTCCCCCAGTGCCTTTCGCACCTTGACACCTGCAGCCTGAACCGTGGAAAGGAAAGCGGGCGCTGATTGGCCCAAGGTTCTCAGAGCCATCCAATGGGCGCGGGAGGGGCGGGGCCGGGCACGGGTCCTTGGCTGTGCGCGCGCCGCTTTGGGCTCCGCGTCTTGGCGGTTCCTACCCGCAATCCTCGTCGCGGTCCTGTTCACCGGGTCTCACCGCCATGAGCCTGGAGCTGTACCTGGACCTGCTGTCCCAGCCCTGCCGCGCCGTCTACATCTTCGCCAAGAAGAACGGCATCCCTTTCGAGCTGCGCACGGTGGAGCTGCTCAAAGGTGGGCCCTCCCCGCCCCTCGCAGGCGCGCCAGGGGTCTGGACCCCCTGTGTGCAGCCCTCTGACCCCCACACACGGCTTGGTGTGTCCTCCAGCACTGGCCTGGGTAGGGAGGTACTCAGAAGTGAGCCAGACCTGGGGTCCTCCAGTGGGGAGGGGCCTTGAGGGTTGGTGTAAAGAAAGAAAGAAGAGCTGAGCTGCTGGAGGCTGGGTGGCTGAATGTGGCAGGAGCTCCTGGCGAGAGCCAGGTTGGACTGAGGGCTGGGAGCAGGTGTGGCCGGTCACCCAGCAGGCACAGGAAAGTGGATTGCAGGGGGCAAGCCTAGGGCCCACGGAAGAGGCTGGAGTGTCTGCCATGTCTGCCCACCCGCCTCACTGGTCTCCCACAGGCCAGCACCACAGCGATGCCTTTGCCCAGGTGAACCCCCTGAGGAAGGTGCCAGCCTTGAAGGACGGGGACTTCACCTTGGCTGAGAGGTAACTGTTCCCTGGGCTGCTACCACCCTTGGGGGGCCAGTCAGCTGTCTGTGTGTCTGCTTTGGTGACCTGGATTGCAGTCTTGGTGCCCTGAGCATTTGTGCCAGCCCCAGGGTGGAGGGTGGGCTGAGTTGGGCAGAGGTGCCCAGGGCTGGGAGGAGCTGATGATGTCCTGACATCCCCACTCCCCCCTGCATGATACAGTGAAGAAACTTAGGCCAGGAGAGGAGAGGGACCTGCCCAAGGTCATAGGGCCTAGCCTACCCGCAGGCCCCCTCTCTGCCAACCCAGCCCTCGGATGGAAGGAGAGCCACGAGGGCTAAGCACCGAGCAGCAGCTTCCCTGTGCACTTTAGAGCTGCCACTTCTGCAAATGCTGAGGGCAAGTACCAGTCCTGTGGGAGTCAGGGGAACATCCAGAGAGCTCCAGTGGCTGCTTGCTGAGCCTCCACCAGGGCCAGGAGCCGTCGAAGCCCTTGCCCTCGTGGAGCTCTCATTCCAGAAGGGCGGCACTGACAATAATCTGGGTAAACCTGTAACATATCAGGTAGGCACGAATGCCAAGGAGGAAATGAATAGGGTGAGTGGGGCGGGGTGGGGGTGATTTTGAGTAGGTTGTTCAGTGGAGGCCCCCTTTAAGGGGAGGCATCTGGGCAGAGACCTGCAGGAATAAGGTGCAGTGTGTGTGGAGAGGAGGGTTCCGGCCGGAGGGAACAGCGAGGCTTGAGGCACGGGCAGAAGAGCGAGGAGCCAGCATGGCTGGGGTGGGCACAGAGAGAGCAGGGGGTGAGGTTGGAGGGTAGCCTGTGGGACTGGGGAAGACTGCCTTTTGCTGTAGGTGAGATGGGACCATTGGGGGATTGTAAGCAGTGATCCGACTTATGTTTTAAGGGCTCCCTCTAGCTAGGGTGAGGAAGCTAATCCAGGAGAGAGGTGCTGGGCCCCAGACCAAGAGGGTACTGGTGCAGGCAGAGGCAGTGGTCAGTTCTGACTGTTCTTGGAGGTTAAGCCAAAGGGTTTGTTGAGGGGTTGGAGGTAGTTGGGAGAGATGAGAGCCCAGGCCAGCCTCCAGGTTGGTGGCTGAACAGCGGTACCCTTTACTGAGACTGCAGAGTACCTCCATGGTAGAGCCAGATTCACATGCCACGGAGGCATTACTCGGGGGTTCAGGCTGAACAGGAGTCAGGGAGGGCTTTCTAGGGGAGGGGGCTAGAGGCTCTGGTCAGGTGCAGAGGGGGTGGGACAGGGCAGGAAGCAGTGCCTCCTCTCACCTGGGGGGTCTTGTCCTAGCTCCAGGAGTGTGTGAGCAGGTAGCTGGCCACCGTGCTCTTGGCACGTCCATGCTTTGGATGTGTTGGGGAGTAGTAGCCGAGTTGCCCCTGTCCTTCGACACCCATGCTGGGTGCCCGTTCCTCACGGAAGCCCTCCCTGAGCACCCTTCCCCACTTTTGAAATCCCAAATTTTGTTTTTCATTTGGTACCCTTAGTTCAGATGACAGGATGACTCAGTGTAAAGCTGTGTGATCCTGGGCAGTCACTTGACCTTTCTGAGCCTCACCTTCCTACCTTGCACCATGGAGATAGTGAAATGCTCCACCCATAGGAGTTGGGGAAATGTGAGCAGTGGGGTGCCTGCCCTGCCCCCACCAGGGCCAGCTCCTGTGGAATGGCTGAAAAGTGGCAGGTATGTGACCCTTGTCCCCATCATGTCCCCCAGTGTGGCCATCCTGCTCTACCTGAGTCGCAAGTATGAGGCCCCTGACCACTGGTACCCACAGGACCTCCAGGCCCGTGCCCGTGTGGATGAGTACCTGGCTTGGCAGCACACGACCCTGCGGAGTTGCTGTACCCGAGCCATGTGGCAGAAGGTGAGCCACGGGGAGATGGGACCACTCCCAGGCTGCTCGAGGGACAGTGCTTTCTGCTTCAAGAATTTAGTGAAGATCTAAGGCCTAAGAATACCAAATTCTATATTGCCAGAGACTTATTGTCCAGCCAGCTTGTTTCCCAGTGGGAATGCCAAGGCAGAGCCAGGCTGTGACTCCTCCAATGGGCCTTGACTCCTCAGCTGCTCAAATTAATCCTATGCTCTTTGCACACTCCTGGCTGCCTGAAAATACTGCCTTTCGCGGGAGAAAAAAAATCCAATATTCACTTTGCTACACACATACTTTCTAGGTAAAGAGGTATTTAGTGACAAAAACAGGAAAAAGATAGGAGATATTTTGATGAATGTTAGTCTGATTTCTGGATATGCAAGGATTTCTAACCCTAAGAACAGTGGAAGATTTAAAGAAAAGCCTCTTAGACTTTACACAGACAATGAAATTCTGTGTGAGGAAAAAGGATTAAACTTAAAACAAGCAAAAAACTGGGCAAAGGAAACCGGCAGATTTAGTTGAAGGACAGAAAGATATGGTCAATAAATAGATGGAAACACATTTAACCTCAGTAAAAATCAAGTAAATGCATGTTAAAAGAGCATGTACACACCATTTTTACCTACTGAATATGCAGGTGTACTCTTGAGTTTTTATTTGTAGAAAACTTAAAACAGCACATGGGGTGGGTGCCATGGGCGTGAGGAAATGTGAGATGGGCATGCTCATACTTTAGTGCAGGAGGGTTGCCACTGTTCTGAAGGGCCATTTGACAGAAAGTAGGTTTCCATAACCTTAAAGTGTCTTCCTTGAGCCTCATGGGGCTGGGGGAGGGGCCTCCTCAAGCTTGGTGGTGAGGCAGGGATGGAGCCCAGTGCATTTGAGGGCAGAATGGAGAGGAGGTGGGGAGTGGGGAGAGGTTGCTGCTGCACTCGTGAGGGCCTTTGTGAGGGCAGTGGGGAGCCACAGAATGCTATATGCAGGGAGAAGATATGGGCAGACGGGGATTGCAGAAGGATCCCGCTGACTGCCAGCTGTGAGGACTCAGGGAGAGACAGAAGCAGTTTGTGTTGGAGTAGATGAGGCCTGGGCTGGCTGTGGCAGTGAGTGGAAAGGGGTGTGGTATTGAGAAATCCAAAGGATTGGGGATAGATTTGATGACAGCAGGAACTAGCCTGGGCTTTGGGCAGACCCCAAGCCCTCTGGTCTGTTTGCCTACCCACCAGCTGATGTTCCCTGTGTTCCTGGGTGAACGGGTGCCCCCCAAGACCCTGGCATCTACTTTGGCTGAGCTGGACAGGTGTCTGCAGCTGCTTGAGGACAAATTTCTGAAGGACCAGGACTTCCTTGCTGGGTCCCACATCTCAGTGGCTGACTTGGTGGCCATCACAGAGCTGATGCATGTGAGTGTCATGGAGGAGGGTGGCCCACCGGGCAATGAGGTGTCCTGGAGGGAGCCAGTGTTCCAGCTCACATTGCCCTTTCTAGCTGTGGGACTCTGGGAAAATCACTTACCTCTCTGCGCCTCAGTGTTCTGATCTGTAAAATGGGGCTTCAGAACCCCACCCTGCAGTGATAGTGAGGAGCTTCCCAGTATCTCCTGGGAGAGAACCTTCAGCCTGTCACATGTGGCAGAGGAGGGAAAATCTACCCAGGGCATCCCTAAGCCAGGTCACACTGCCTTGTGCTTGATTGTGCCTAGTCCCTCTACCTGGCACTCTCTCTCCATAGCCTGTCAGTGCTGGCTGCCAAGTCTTCAAAAGCAGACCCAAACTGGCTGCATGGTGCCAGCGTGTGGAGGCCGCAGTGGGAGAGGACCTCTTTCAGGAGGCCCATGCAGCTGTCATGAAGGCCAAGGACCTGCCTCCAGCAGACAGTGCTGTGAAGGAGAAGCTGAAGCCCTTGGTACAGGTTTTGTTGCAGTGAGTTGCAGTGTGGGGCCTGCAGAGCCACTGACAGTGGAGACTCTGTTGTCAGAATAAAGAGATGGAGCTGCCTGTCCTTGGCTGTGAGCAAGACACCCTGCGCAGGCCCTGGCCCACAGTTTCCTCCATGCATTAGCCCTTCATTAGCCTTCTCTCATCTGTCTGCTTATTTTACCCCTTCCCCTTCTACTCTGATTTCCATGTGACCTCTGTAAAGAGCTTTAGTAAACACAAATTTGACCAGTCCCTCCTCCGTTTGAAACCTTTCAAAGTTCCTCAGTGCTCTGGGGCTAAAGTCTGAGTCACTGAACTTTGCACTCAAGGCCTTGTCCCCACCCCTCCAGGGCACCCCCTTCTGGTCGCATATGGTAGTCCATAATTTGCAGAGATCCGCTCTCCCAGCTTCCACCTTGGCCTCCTGGCCTTGGCTCAGGCTGTGTTCCCACTGCTTAAAGGGCCCCTCCGCACCCTCTTTGGTGAGGGTGCCCTCTGGTTGGTGCCCATCCTGGTCTGTTGGTGTTTGTCACTGTGTACTTCCTTGATGTCCCCGGCCCCGGGCTGAGTTAGGGTCCCTTAGCCCCACTGCTTCCTTCCCTCAGTCCTGTCAGGGAGCTGGTTCGACGCCCCCTGGGCCGAGCACATGTTACAGGTGAAGGCTGACCTGTGGAAGAGGTGCTTGTCTCCCAAGGTGGTGTGCAGGACCGGTTCATGAACTTCCTTGCAGGGAGAAAAGTCCCAGGTCAGACCCTGCCCTCCAGGTGTTGCTGAGACCTTGCCATCCTGCATCTACTCATAACCCCAGCCACTGTCTTCTCCATGCCCCTTCTGGGTCCCAGACTTGCCTTCTATCCCTGACCTTTCCCCTCAGGACTGTCACAATCTTTTTGTCTTGTGTCTTAGACCCTCAGATATCTGAGTCATCTGATAACCTGTTACTGGGACAGGGTCATGAGCAGAGAGAGCTTCTTGACCTTCGTGCTTTCCCATAGAAGCTCCTTTTATATGCACACTTTTATAGAGTTTTAGATGTGTAATTGTTCATATACACCCACACAATTTCAATTATATTTTTCATTTGTGTTTCAGACAACTTCACAACACTGATGAGAATACCATGTTTAGCCATATTAACAAATAATCACGTTTTAAATAACACCTTTTGTTTTGCCTCTAAAAATACAGGGTGCCATAAACATGGCTGGCAATTTATCTGGGACCTGGCTCTCACCCCTGGTGGATAGTACTTCACTATGAGGCAGATGGCTCTGGGGGCCAGGTAGAGATGCAGTGAGCCCCAGGGTCTCTGCTCGGCCCCACCCAAGTCCACACGTGTCACTAGGTCTGATTAAGAGTAGCGCAGGTTCCCACATTAGGCGAAGTTGCTTGATTTTGAAATAGTGGCAACTCATTCAAAACAACTCTAAGCCTCAGTGACGATGTAACGTCGAGCCTGGGGAAGGCCCCCCACAAGTGTGTGTGTTTTGGGGGTGTTTAGACCTCCATGTAAATAAATATAAGCTGCGGAGACCACGGCAGCCCTATAAGACCATAGGAGAAAGTGTGGCTGGAGCTGGGGCGGGGCCACGGCTCCGCCAATGTCTCGTTGTGGGTGGGGTTATAAGGAGCGGGCCGGGCCTTAGGACTTCCGGAAACCAGCGCCCGCGCACACGCAAGCTGTCGGCCGGGAGTGCAGCCCAACCAGCCAATTGCGGAGGGCGCTGCGTGCCTGCCCAGCCAGTGAGAAGCCTGGTTTGTGTCGCCCCACCCCTGCTCCCCATTCCGGACCTTGGGACACCTACCATGACATTTCGCGTTCACTCTGCCGTGACCGCTTACGCGTTTTCCGCCGGCCATGCCTTTCGTTGAGCTGGACACGAACTTGCCCACCGGCCGTGTGCCTGCGGGATTGGAGAAGCGGCTCTGTGCGGCCACCGCAGCCATCCTGAAGAAACCCGAGGACGTGAGCGTGGGCCGGGGAGCGCGGCGGGAGGAGGTTGGTGGACCAGGGAGGCGGCTCTGTCTACGCCCCAGCTCCCCCTCCGAGACCCTGCCGCTTCCTCCCAAGGACCCCCTCCCGCCCACCTTCCCAGCTCTGACTTCAAGGTCTCCGTGACCCGCGTCCACACCCCCCCGTCTGCTCCTGCTCTGTGTCGCCGTGACCCCGCCGTGACCTCCAAGGACCCCGGCCGGAGCCCGACTGCGTTTAAAGCCTTGCTCCCACCCCTCCAAGGATACCCCCCTTCTGGTTGCCCACAGTAGTCCATCATCTGCAGACCCCCTCTCCCCGCTCCCAGCCCCCACCTCGGCCTCCTGGCCTTGCCGCTTACAGGGCTCCTCCTCACCCTCTGCCTGATGCCCCTCCTAGCCTTTTGGCATCTGAAATTTACTTACTGGTTGTGGGCGAGGAAGGCGACCCGGCTTCCCTCAGTGCGACCCTGGCCTGCCCCGGCTTCAGATGAAACGTAGTGTTTCTCGCAGCGCGTGACGGTGACCGTGAGGTCCGGCCTGGCCATGGTGGTGAATGGCTCGAATGAGCCCTGCGCGCAGATGCTGGTCTCCTCCATCGGTGTGGTGGGCACGGCCGAGGAGAACCGTGGCCACAGTGCCCGCTTCTTCGAGTTCCTCACCAAGGAGTTGGACCTGGGCCAGGATCGGTGCGTGGGGTCAGGGAGAATATGCTCCCGGGACTGCTGCGTGAACTGGACAGTGATTCCCACCCACCTCAGAGCCCCCCCAAAGGTTGTGGGGAAAAAATCACATTCCTCTTACGCTGCCCAGGAAGGGCCTATTTCCCCTGGGACCCATGACAGGCCCCGGGGTGATAGGTCCACGTGCAGGGTGGTAGTGGAATTGAATGAATTCCTGGCACTACACTGGTCCCTGTGGTGCCTGGACCTCTCAGACCTCTCTGCTACCATCTTTGAAGTGGCAAGACTCTCCTTCAATCACTCCCGGGGGAACTGCAAGGGTCACGTGGGATGACAGTGCAGTATACCTGCCTTGGCACCCTGCAGGCTAGGGTGCCGTTACCCTGACAAAGCCATAGCCATTTATCATCTGCCTCCAGCCTTCTCCACATCTTAGAAAATAAAGAGTAATTTTCTAGGAGAATTTGGGGAGGCTGGTCAGGAAGAATTATGGGTATGTCTTGAGGCTGTGACCTGTGGGCCTGTGGCCCAACCAAATCCCAGGTGACATCCCAGGGAGGGTCACAGAATGGTGGAAACATTGGCTGAGATGTTTGGAGACATGAGTCCTGGGTCCAGCACAGCTGGGGCCCCCCAGACAAATGTGGAAGTGAACTATCTCTGGTTTGTAGCCTTCTCTTCTGTGAATAGAGGGGCATGTATTAAATGATCTCCCAAGAAGCCCCTTCAGCCCCCAGACCTGGGATTCTGTGGCAGGATTAAATTTTCTCCCTCAGTAAAAAATACTGCTGAACCAAGTCCATGCCTAGGAGGCACAAAGGGCATGAGCAGCTCAAGAACCTTCCAGAATGGAGCCTTTGTTGGCCCAGTTAGATTGGTGAGGGATGGTCACTCCTGGGGTGTGCTCAGCCTGATCCTCAAGCTGGGAAGAAATAATACTAACAGTACGTACTGTGCCACATACTCTACAGGTGCCTTACATACATGATCGCCCTGTCCTTACTCCCTCTTGTAGACATGCCATACCTGGAGAAGTAGATGCCTCCATTATGCCTATTTACAGATGGGAAAACTGAGGCTGTCACACACAACCCTTCTCCACTCCCCCAGGCTATCCCAAGTATCCTGGCGCTCTTTACCAAGAACTTCCCATCACTTCTGTGAGAGAGGCACATTTGGTCACTCTGTGGACATCAGTGGGGGTCACTCTGTATCTGGTTGTGAGCCAGGCTTTGAGAAAACAAAGGCAGCTGGAGCACTGCACATGCCTCCTGGGAGCTGGCAGTCTGGAAGAGGGCAGGCTGCCCCTCTGAGCCCACAGACAGAGTGCACAGTGACCACAGAGGCAGCTGTGTTGCATGTCTATCCAGGGGCAGCCACTACCCTACTCCTCACAGGGTTAAAGCCCACTGGGGGAGAGCATTCATGAGATGAGGCAGCTTGCAAAATGCCCAGTGGGCTTAGGTAGGCTGGCCTGGGAGCTGATGGGGGAGTGCCTGGCTAGGGGTGTTAGAAGATGAGGTATTAGCCAAGGAGCTGATGACATCTTTTTCTCTTTCCTGAAGGATAATTATCCGCTTTTTCCCCCTGGAGCCCTGGCAGATTGGCAAGAAGGGGACAGTCATGACTTTTTTATGAATGGCATGGAGAGCAACCAGGGTGTCTGTAAGCTGGCCACCCCTTTCAGAGAGGCCACCTGGCAGGGTAATGGTCTGGTGGATACCAGCTCTGGTCCCCCCTGCCCCCTCATCCCCACAGACATGCGCAGTACCTCACAGTTGTTATCTTCCCCATCCTCATGCCAAATAAATGAAGAGAGCCTCATCTTTCAAATATGACTTCTTTACCTTCCTTTGCCCCTCCCTCCCTGGCATTCTGGGCCACTCTGGGCAGCGGGCTTGGTTTATGAGGTGGATACTTTGGGATCCTGAGAGGTAGGATGTTTCCTGTTCTCAGGGCTGCTGTTTCACATATTGTATTTAGGCTGCTCAAATCCAAGGGTGGAGGGCTCAGCCCGGAGGCCCTTGCTGTCTGTGCCTGTGTGCAGGCTGGGAGGGAGGGGTTGGCAGCTGGTCTATCCTGGACCTTCCTACAGATTCTGCTGACCAGATGTCCCTGTCCTCAGCCTGGGCTCGCCTGGGTGTTCCCTGCCTACAGACTGCTGTGCCTAGGGAGAGCTGAGCTTCAGGGGACCTCTCCTGGGCATTCCTAAAGTCCATCTTCTCCCATGAGTCTTGCTGAGAATGCTCTGAGCACCTGGTGAAAACCTTAGTCCTAGAATTGGCAAACCTGGAAATGCAATGTCTGCCACTAGAAACTGAGCAGATGGGATCCCTGCCTCCCCCTATACCCTATCTAAATTACTCTTACCATGTTTTTGCATTTCAGAGGCTATACAGGTGGGGTGGGGGAATCCCATAGGTCTCCTTTTCAGTTTCCTTCTAGATATTTGAAGCAAAGTTTGCTTCACTTAGACACTGTGGTGGGTGCTGTGTTTCCCTGCACAGTTAAAGGTTTGATCATCTTTGTCTTTAGTGCACCAGTGTAATATCAGATTGAGATTTTTCAGTCTATGAAGTCCATCTGGTTAATAAAGTTAGTTTCCAATGGAATGTGCCTGTGTCTGCTGTGTTTGTACCTGACAGTTGCTGAGGACCCATTAAAAGCTAGAGCTTGGAGTTCCTTTCCCTAGCTTCCTGTCCCAGCTGCCTCTACACTCATTCCTTCTGCCAATAGGGGTGTGCGGTTGCCCACACGAGCTCAGGGAACCTTTGTGGGTTGAAGGAGAATGGTTGAAGTGCCCAAGGAGATTCAGGCCTAATTCCTGCTGGGACCTCCTGTCTGGTCTCCCCCCCTTAACCCTACTGTAGTTAGAGTGATGTCTTTTGTTTGCTGTGGGGACTGGCCCCTTCCCCCTCCACGGTGGCCTTGAGCTTTGCCCCTTGGTAATACCATGTTATCTGAGGTAAGCGTGGCTGGTACTGTTTCTCACCTCCAAACCCTTGCCACATAGCTCCCTGCTGCTTGGACCAACCCCCCACCACCAAGTATTTCACTCCAGAGCATCTTTCAAGGTCAAACTCAGGTGGGAACTGCATCCAAGGCTGCATGTTATCCGTGGAACTCTGAAACCATCTGTTTCTGTTTCTGTTCCCTGCCCCTCTCACCAAGGCTGTACTCTCAAAATTAAGGTTGGTGACTCAATTATTTTTATAACTCCTGGCATATCAGTAAAGGCTTTATTGTTCTGAAGTGACTCTTAAGTTATTCACCATTATTTTACTGTCTTTAAGGTCAAAGAGAAGTCCATAACATTCAAATTTAAATAATTCTTGCTGGATTCGGCTGTCAATCTCAGCCAGCGTGGAGCCTTCCCTAAAACCCTCCTAAGACTAACCTCCCTCAGCAGAGGCTGTCGTCACAAACCCTGCAAAGCTGGGTTTTCGGCTCTGGAATTGTCACTATCTTCCAGGACCGCTCATTTACCGGGTCTTTTTTCTTTCTTTTTCTTCTCTCTCTGTCACTTGCAATAGTTGTATCTGTGCCTTTTGGGCTTCAAATCCTTTTCAGAGAGAGGTGAGGCACGGGTAACATGGAGGGCGATGCTCTTCCTCCTCTTGTTCCCTTTAAGGGTTCCCCAAGTTTCCATTGCCTTGGGTAGCACCTGTCCCGGGTTCTAACTAACTCGGCCAGGCACCGAGCCCTGCGCTTCCCAAGTGTAATAAGTGGTGGGGCTGGGAGTCCGACTGCCAGCTAGAGGGCCAAGCTCACAACACGCGAGGCTCCGAAGCCAGGCCCAGGAAGGTTCACGGACACGTGCCACGCCGCGGGGCCGCACGGGACGCCGGCCGCAGTGGCGGAGCGCAGGCCGTGGGGGCGAGCGCTGCGTGCGCCCTTGCTGATTGGGTGGCCGAGCCGGCACCGGAGCCAATGGGAGCGCGCCTTGTTGTCAGGCGCCCAGTGGGCCGGCGCGGGGGGTCGCGGCGGGCAGGCCGTTGCCGTGGAGACTCCTGGAGAGGTCCCGGGTCGCCGGTTCGGTTGCAACCCCGGATGGGGGCGCGGCGCTCTACTGAGCCGAGGTGAGAGCGGGAGCGGGGGCCTCAGGGGCAGCTGGCGCGGGCCGAGGCCGGTGCGGATGCGGGGAACTCCTCCGGCAGTCCTAGTAACCCAGTCGGGGAAACAGAGGCCGGAGAGCGGGAGCTACGAGGCCGGGCCTCCGGGCTGCCCCGCGGGCCTGTTCGTGCCTCCTGCCGCCTCCCTGGGCCGCCGGGGACCGGCTCCGGGCTCGGGAGTGGCTCACAGCGACCCCAGCAGGAGCCACCGTTGATTTGCGTCTGCTGGGTGCACAGCCAGGTGCTAACCCCTGCTGGGAGCCCTTGGACGTCACCTTCCCAGCAGCCCTGCACGGTGAGGTGAGAGCTGGTGTTGGCGCCCTTCCCGGGGAGTGCAAAGGGCTGAAAGGTGAAGTGACTGGTCCAAAGTCACCCAGCTAGCCAGTGGGTCAGCCCAACTCCAGACCGAAAATCTTGACTGGCTGAGTTAACTGACACCGGCCGGTGTCTCGCGGGTGGCTTTGGGAGCCACTTAAGTCTTCAGGGCCCGGGTTCCTACGGGTCATTCCTTGCGGCTAAGGTACCTTCTGTGGGATTCAGAACTGTGGTTAGAACTATCCTTACAGAGATCTCCCTCAGCGGTCGGCAAACTTTTGTTGTCATGTAGTAATATTTATAATATTATTATGTGGTGAATATAACAGGTATAGTTACACTTTAAATAGCATTTTAGGTTTTGGGAGCCATAGTCTGTCTACTCAGTCTGGCATTGTACTGTGGGTACAGAGGCAGTAGGTAAGTGAGTGGCAGTGTTCCAGTAACATTTTATTTATGGACACAAACGAATTTTATATAATTTTTATATGATTACTATGTGTCACGAATTTTTTTCAACCATTAAAAAATGTAAAAGCAGTTTTTTGCTCCTGGGCTGTACAGAAACTGGGCTGATTACTTGTGGATCCCTCATCTGACAGTCCAAAGCCTGATACCAGAGGGAAAACTGGCACCCAGAGAGGGGCATCTTATGCCAAGTTAGTCACACAGCCAGGTAGTGCCACAGCTCAGCTTCAGACCTAGGCATGGCAGAATTGCCTGTTCATATCTTTTCCCCATTTGTCTATCAGGTTTTTGCTTTTCTGTTCCTCAGGATATTTTTTTAAGTGTGGTAAGATATACTTAATATGAAATGTACCATTTTAACTATATTTAAATGAGTTAAAACAATAACTTCCTTTTCTTCCCTCCCCCAGCTGTTGGCAGCCACCATTCTACTTTCTGTCTCTATGAACTTGATTACTGTAGGTACCTCACATAAGTGGAATCCTACAGTATTTGTCCTTTTGTGATTGGCATATTTCCCAGCACAGTATCTTCAAAGTTCATCTATGGTGTAGCATGTGCCAGAATGTCTTTCCTTTTTAAGGCTGAGTAATATTCCATTCCATGTATATACCATCTTTTCTTTATCCATGCATTTATTTGTCAGTGGATACTTGGGTTGCTTCTACCTTTTGGTTATTGAATAGTGCTGTGTCCCTCAGTTTTTAAAAGCTCTTTATATATTAGGAATATTAACTTCGTGGTATATGTTGTAAATATTTTCTCCCAGTTGAGGAATTGTCTTTTGACTTTCTGATTTTGTTGTCTTTCTAATTAAAACTTTTTCCAGTTTTATCGAGATATAATTGACTGACAAAGTACTGTGTAGGTTTAAGGTATACAGCATAATGATTTGACTTACACGTATTGTGAAATGACTGCCATAAGAAGTTTAGTCATCTGTCATTTTATGTAGATTTAAAAACAGTTTTTTGCTTGTGATGAGAACTCAAGATCTACTCCCAACAACTTTCAAATTCACAATACAGCAGTGTTAACTATAGTCATCATGTACATACATCCCTCATGCTTATAACTGGAAGTTTGTACCTTTTGACCACCTTTATCCACCTTCCCTCCCCCAAATACCCACCCTCCCTCTTCCAAATCTGATCTCATTTCCTGTGAAATTGGTTTGTTTATATTTCACATGTGAGACCATACAATCTCTGTCTGACTCATTTCTCTTAGCATAATGCCCTAAAATTCCATTCATGTTCCATCCAATGGCAGGATTTCTTTCTTTTTTCTGGCTGAATAATATTTCATTGTGTACATACACAACTTCTTTATCCTTTCATCCATCAGTGGGCACTTAGGTTGTTTCCATGTCTTGGCTATTGTAAATAATGCTTCTGTGAATGTGGGGATGCAGATATCTCTTCAACATAGTGTTTCCATTTCCTTTAGATACATTCCCCAAAGTAGAATTGCTGGATCATATAGTAGTTCCATTTTTTATTTTTTGAGGAACCTCCATACTATTTACTATAGGGTCTGTTCCAATTCACAGTCTCACCAATAGTGCACAGGGATTCTCTTTTCTCCACATCCTTACCAGCATTTATCTCTCATCTTTTTGATGATAACTATTCTAACAGACATGAGGTGATACTGTGATTTTGGTTTGTATTTCCATGTTGTGCCTATTGGCCATTCATTTGTATATCTTCTTTGGAAAAATGTCTAATCAGGTTTTTTGCCCGTTTTAAAATTGGACTATTTGTGTTTTTGTTTTTTTTTTACTGTTGAGTTCTATGAGTTCTTACATATTTTGAGTATTAACCCTTTAGCAGATAACTCATCTGCAAATATTTTTACTATTCCATAGGTTGTTTTTTCATGTTGTTGATCTTTGTGTGTTTTCGTTTTGTTTTGTTTTCTTTTTTGCCGTGCAGAAGCTTTTTAGTTTAATGTAGTCCCACTTGCTTAGTTTTGTTCTTTTTGCTTGTGTTGATTTTTTTGTCATGCAAATTTAAAACATTTTTATGTAGTTTATCAATCTTTTCTTTTACTGCCTCCGGACTTGAAATCGTAGTGAGAAAGCCTTTCCCTATATATTGTTAAAAAGGAATTTATCCATATTTTCTTCTGGTATTTATATGGTTTCATTTCTCTGACACATTTGGAATTTATATATATGGTGTGCGGTAAGGACCTAATATTCTTTTTCTAAATGGTTACCAATTTGTCCCAGCATCACTTATTACAAAGTTCATCTTGTGATTTGAGATGCCACCTTTGCCATATTTTAATCCCATATACTTGACCCGGTCTCTTTGTCTACGAATGTACCAGTACCACTGTTTTAAAATTATTAAGGCCTTATATAGTATATTTTAGTGTCTGGCAGGGCTCTTTTCTTTTTCACTGTGTGCTAGCTATTCTCATATGTAGTTTTTTCCTTATGGACTTTAGTATCAACTTGTTCAGTGTCTTGTTGGTATTTTATTAGGATTGCATTTAATTTAAATTAACTTAGGGAGAACTGACATCTTTATAGTGTTGAGTCCTGTCCAAGAACAGAAGTCGTCTTTTCCATTCATTCAAATTTAAAAAACACTACCAATTTTGTTAGTGTGTTTTAAAATTTTCTTTGCATAGGTTGCACATTTCTTGTTAACTTTAATTCTAAATATTTAATCATTGTATTGCTATTGCAAACAGGATTTTTCTCTATCATTATGTCTTCTGTTTATTGTATGTGAAGGATATTGATTTTTGAATGTTAATTTTGTATCATGCTACTTCACTGAGTTCTTTTATTATAAATAAAATTTTTATCATTGATTTTAGGGTTTTCCAGGTATTCTATCATATTACCTGCAATTAATGATAGTTTTACTTCTTCACCCATTCTTAGACCTTTAATTGGCTTTTCTTTTCTAATTGCATTGCTAATAATCCTAATACAACGGTGGATAGTAGCAGACATAATGGACATCCTTGCTCTGTTACTGATATTAATGGATATGCCTCTAGTGTTTCTCCATTAAATAAGACTTTGGTTTTAGGACTAAGGTATATATATTTTGCTATGTTAAGAAGGTATCCTGAAATTACTATTTTCTTCAATGTTTTTAATCACAATGGGTATTGAATTTGTCAAGGGCTTTTTTGTTTTCCACATTAATTTTTTAAAAATTAAAGTATCACTGATAGGCAATCTTATGAAGGTTTCACATGAGCAACACTGTGGTTTCAACATTCATCCCCCATTGCAGTCACTGTTTGTCAACGTAGTAAGATGCTGTAGACTCATTACTTGTCTTCTCTGTGCTTTACTGAAAGGCTTTTCCTTTATGGAGACAATATGATTTTTTTCCCCTTCGATGATTCCATTGTGTTTTCACACATGTGGTATGTATTTTCATTGTTAGCATTTCTTTACGTTTTTCCAATTTTAGTTGTGTTTCCTTTCATCTAGAAGTTGTTTAATAGGAGGTTCTTAAATTTTTAGATAGAAGCATGTTCCTTTTTCTTTTGTTGGTGTTGATGTTAGTAAATTTTAGTTTTAATATATTGTGATCAGAGTATGTTGTTTTAATATCTTTATTATAGAAGGTATTTTCTTTGTGCCCTAATATATTAGCTTTTTTTGGTAAGTGTGTTGTGTGCTGTGAGCACTAGAGAAGAATACATAGTCTCTGTTATCAAGGCGTAGAGTTTGATGTTCATCTGGAAGGCCTCCGATATTCGTTTTGTTGTTTAGATCTTCTATCTCCTTCCTTACTTTTTCTCCACTTGATCTGTCTTTTACTGAGAGTGATGAATGAGAGTCTCATATTATTAATGTGTTTCTGTTTTATGTGTCCTTGCCTCTTTTGTGGTTTTTGTTTCTTAAAGTTGGTTGCTGTGTTATTGGCATATATTCTTAGGTGTTTATATGATCGGTGTGAATTGTAACTTTTGTCACATTTAGTACTTGTGGGCTTGAATTATACTTTGATAGCTGGATTGCTCCCCTGTATTCTTTTTTTTTTTTTTTTTTTTTTTTTTAATTGGTTGTATCTTAGGCCCATGTAGTTTTTTTTTTTTTTTTTTTTTTTTTTTTTTTCTTTGAGAGGGCATCTCTCATATTTATTGATCAAATGGTTGTTAACAACAATAAAATTCAGTATAGGGGGGTCAATGCTCAATGTACAATCATTAATCCATCTCAAGCCTAATTCTCGTCAGTCTCCAATCTTCTGAAGCATAACGAACAAGTTCTTACATGGTGAACGAATTCTTACAGAGTGAATAAATTCTTACATGGTGAACAGTACAAGGGCATTCATCACAGAAACTTTCGGTTTTGATCATGCAATATGACCTATAAACCATCAGGTCAAATATGAATATTCGTTTGATTTTTGTACTTGATTTATATGTTGATCCCACATTTCTCCTATTATTATTATTATTTTTATTTTTAATAAAATGCTGAAGTGGTAGGTAGATGCAAGATAAAGGTAGAAAACATAGTTTAGTGCTGTAAGAAGGCAAATGTAGATGATCAGATGATCAGGTGTGTGCCTATGGACTAAGTATTAATCCAGGCTAGACAAGGGCAGCAAGACATCCACGGATGCAGAAGATTTCTCTCAAAGCAGGGGGGGTGAGGTTCTGAGCCTCACCTCTGTTGATCCCCAAATTCTCACCTGATGGCCCCCCTGCGACTGTGCCTGTCTTAGGTTGTTCCTCCCTTGAGGAATCTTACCCGTCTCTGGCTAACCAGTCATCTTCCGGGGCCATACAGGGAAATGTAAAGTTGGTAAGTGAGAGAGAAGCCATATTGTTTGCAAAGGTTAGCTTTTAACTTCTTTGCAGATTTATGCCCTGTGGCTTCTATGCCCAGCACTTGTCTCGAGGTATCTTTACCACCTGGAGGAATTATGATACTCGGTAAATTCGATATGAGGCACGAATTCTATTTAAGGTTTGTAATTAGGAAGGAAGAAGAAAAGCTATAGATGTAGCATATGAAGGAAACTTGGGAGGATTGATTATTTCTTTGACATATCTTCTTGTATAGTACCTTAAGTATGTACAGGTTTTAAACTACTAACTAATTTGCACACACATATTAACATAATAGGAATACGGTGACATAAACAAAGCAAATCTATAATTACCAGCCATCTCCAGTGAAGCCAAGAAAACCATTTAGGCACCCTAGGCATTTGTGAAAATTTATCTATGATATGATGGATATTTTCGAACTGTACTTGAACCATCAGACAAATTAAAGCAGCCCATTTCTGGGATCTGTTCACATCCCATATGTTCTTTTAACCATAGATAGTCTATAGTCATGAGATTTTGGGGTGCTACAACTTGCACCCCTCCCAACTCCTGGTTGAGTTCCAACAGTACAGATCCAGTCAAATTCGTTGTCTCACTGTATGCACATGCCAGCCTAGACATCTCCCTCCTCCTTCTTATGGCAAGTCCAGGAGACGGTGGGCTGGATGCAGCCACAACCGCAGCATCGTCCGGATCCCTGTGGAGGCTTTTTGATGATCATCCCCCGGCACGAGTCCTCCAGAGAGTGCTGATGCCGGAAGCTCCTCCTCATATCGTATCTTAGTTCATTTTCTGGGTATCCAAGCTAGGCCTTGATCTTCTGCCTAGAAACAAACAGACCCTTTGCCCACACTTTGACATGCCCTCTATACCACTGTGCAGAACTCATTGGAGGTCAGCACACAGTAACTGCTTTTTTTTTTTTTTTTTTTAATTAAGAGAAAGGAATATTATCAGAAAAGAGTACCTCCATAGCTGATCATCTGACACCCTTTAAGTGATCAACATTAAGGATATTTAAAGCATGCGTTGATCTTTGATTTACCAATAGTTTTATCCTGTTAAGGAGTAATCCCCCTTTTCTTTCTTTCTTTCTTTTTTTTTTTTTAAATTTTTAATCTACACTTACCTGAAGAATACTATGTTTACTATGCTCTCCCCTATATCAGGTCCCCCCTAACAACCACATTACGGTTACTGTCCATCAGCTTAGCAAAATGTGGTAGAGTCACTACTTGTCCTCTCTGTGTTGTGCAGCCCACCCTCCCCTTTCTCCCTCCCCCCCATGCATGCTAATCTTAATACCCCTCTTCTTCTTCCCCCCCCTTATCCCTCCCTGCCCACCCATCCTCCCCAGTTCCTTTCCCTTTGGTACCTGTTAGTCCATTTTTGGGTTCTGTAATTCTGCTGCTGTTTTGTTCCTTCAGTTTTTCCTTTGTTCCTATACTCCTCAGATGAGTGAAATCATTTGGTATTTCTCTTTCTCCGCTTGGCTTATTTCACTGAGCATAATACTCTCCAGCTCCATCCATGTTGCTGCAAATGGTTGGATTTTTCCACTTCTTATGGCTGAGTAGTATTCCATTGTGTATATGTACCACATCTTCTTTATCCATTCATCTACAGATGGACATTTAGGTTGCTTCCAATTCTTGGCTATTGTAAATAGTGCTGCGATAAACATAGGAGTGCATCTGTCTTTCTCAAACTTGATTGCTGCGTTCTTAGGGTAAATTCCTAGGAGTGGAATTCCTGGGTCAAATGGTAGGTCTGTTTTGAGCATTTTGATGCACCTCCATACTGCTTTCCACAATGGTTGAACTAATTTACATTCCCACCAGCAGTGTAGGAGGGTTCCCCTTTCTCCACAGCCTCGCCAACATTTTTTGTTGTTTGTCTTTTGGATGGCAGCTATCCTTACTGGTGTGAGGTGATACCTCATTGTAGTTTTAATTTGCATTTCTCTGATAATTAGCGATGTGGAGCATCTTTTCATGTGTCTCTTGGCCATCTGTATTTCTTTTTTGGAGAACTGTCTGTTCAGTTCCTCTGCCCATTTTTTAATTGGGTTATTTGTTTTTTGTTTGTTGAGGCGTGTGAGCTCTTTATATATTCTGGACGTCAAGCCTTTATCAGATCTGTCATTTTCAAATATATTCTCCCATACTGTAGGGTTCCTTTTTGTTCTATTGATGGTGTCTTTCGCTGTACAGAAGCTTTTCAGCTTAATGTAGTCCCACTTGCTCATTTTTGCTGTTGTTTTCCTTGCCCGGGGAGATATGTTCAAGAAGAGATCACTCATGTTTATGTCTAAGAGGTTTTTGCCTATGTTTTTTTCCAAGAGTTTAATGGTTTCGTGACTTACATTCAGGTCTTTGATCCATTTTGAGTTTACCTTTGTATATGGGGTTAGACAATGGTCCAGTTTCATTCTCCTACATGTAGCTGTCCAGTTTTGCCAGCACCATCTGTTGAAGAGACTGTCATTTTGCCATTGTATGTCCATGGCTCCTTTATCAAATATTAATTGACCATATATGTTTGGGTTAATTTCTGGGGTCTCTAATCTGTTCCACTGGTCTGTGGCTCTGTTCTTGTGCCAGTACCAAATTGTCTTGATTACTATGGCTTTGTAGTAGAGCTTGAAGTTGGGGAGTGAGATCCCCCCTACTTTATTCTTCTTTTTCAGGATTGCTTTGGCTATTCGGGGTCTTTGGTGTTTCCATATGAATTTTTGAATTATTTGTTCCAATTCATTGAAGAATGTTGCTGGTAATTTGAGAGGGATTGCATCAAATTTGTATATTGCTTTCGGCAGGATGGCCATTTTGACGATATTAATTCTTCCTAGCCATGAGCATGGGATGAGTTTCCATTTATTAGTGTCCCCTTTAATTTCTCTTAAGAGTGACTTGTAGTTTTCAGAGTATAAGTCTTTCACTTCCTTGGTTAGGTTTATTCCTAGGTATTTTATTCTTTTTGATGCAATGGTGAATGGAATTGTTTTCCTGATTTCTCTTTCTATTGATTCGTTGTTAGTGTATAGGAAAGCTACAGATTTCTGTGTGTTGATTTTGTATCCTGCAACTTTGCTGTATTCCGATATCAGTTCCAGTAGTTTTGGAGTGGAGTCTTTAGGGTTTTTTATGTACAGTATCATATCATCTGCAAATAGTGACAGTTTAACTTCTTCTTTACCAATCTGGATTCCTTGTATTTCTTTGTTTTGTCTGATTGCCGTGGCTAGGACCTCCAGTACTATGTTGAATAACAGTGGGGAGAGTGGGCATCCCTGTCTGGTTCCCGATCTCAGTGGAAATGCTTTCAGCTTCTCGCTGTTCAGTATAATGCTGGCTGTGGGTTTATCATATATGGCCTTTATTATGTTGAGGTACTTGCCCTCTATTCCCATTTTGCTGAGAGTTTTTATCATGAATGGATGTTGAATTTTGTCAAATGCTTTTTCAGCATCTATGGAGATGATCATGTGGTTTTTGTCTTTCTTTTTGTTGATGTGGTGGATGATGTTGATGGATTTTCGAATGTTGTACCATCCTTGCATCCCTGGGATGAACCCCACTTGGTCATGGTGTATGATCCTTTTGATATACTGTTGAATTCTGTTTGCTAATATTTTATTGAGTATTTTTGCATCTACATTCATCAGGGATATTGGTCTGTAATTTTCTTTTTTGGTGGGGTCTTTTCCTGGTTTTGGTATTAGGGTGATGTTGGCTTCATAGAATGAGTTTGGGAGTATTCCCTCTTCTTCTATTTTGTGGAACACTTTAAGGAGAATGGGTATTATGTCTTCTCTGTGTGTCTGATAAAATTCCGAGGTAAATCCGTCCGGCCCCGGGGTTTTGTTCTTGGGTAGTTTTTTGATTACTGTTTCAATTTCTTTGCTTGTAATTGGTTTGTTTAACTTTTGTGTTTCTTCCTTGGTCAGTCTTGGGAGGTTGTATTTTTCTAGGAAGTTGTCCATTTCTTCTAGGTTTTCCAGCTTGTTGGCATATAGGTTTTCATAGTAGTCTTTAATAATTCTTTGTATTTCTGTGGAGTCTGTCGTGATTTTTCCATTCTCATTTCTGATTATGTTGATTTGTGTTGACTCTCTTTTTCTCTTAATAAGTTGGGCTAGAGGCTTATCTATTTTGTTTATTTTCTCAAAGAACCAGTTCTTGGTTTCGTTGATTTTTGCTATTGTTTTATTCTTCTCAATTTTGTTTATTTCTTCTCTGATCTTTATTATGTCCCTCCTTCTGCTGACTTTAGGCCTCATTTGTTCTTCTTTTTCCAGTTTTAATAATTGTGATGTTAGACTATTCATTTGGGATTGTTCTTCCTTCTTCAAGTGTGCCTGGATTGCTATATACTTTCCTCTTAAGACTGCTTTCGCTGCATCCCACAGAAGTTGGGGCTTAGTGTTGTTGTTGTCATTTGTTTCTATATATTCCTTGATCTCTATTTTGATTTGTTCATTGATCCATTGATTATTTAGTAGCATGTTGTTAAGCCTCCATGTGTTTGTGAGCCTTTTTGTTTTCTTTGTAGAATTTATTTCTACTTTCATACCTTTGTGGTCTGAAAAATTGGCTGGTAGAATTTCAATATTGTGGAATTTACTCAGGCTCTTTTTGTGAGCTAGTATGTGGTCTATTCTGGAGAATGTTCCATGTGCACTTGAGAAGAATGTATATCCTGTTGCTTTTGGATGTAAAGTTCTATAGATGTCTATTAGGTCCATCTGTTCTAGTGTGTTGTTCAGTGCCTGTGTGTCTTTACTTATTTTCTGCCCGGTGGATCTATCCTTTGGGGTGAGTGGTGTGTTGAAGTCTCCTACAATGAATGCATTGCAGTCTATTTCCCTCTTTAGTTCTGTTAGTATTTGCTTCACATATGCTGGTGCTCCTGTATTGGGTGCATATATATTTAGAATGGTTATATCCTCTTGTTGGACTAAGCCCTTTATCATTATGTAGTGGCCTTCTTTATCTCTTGTTACTTTCTTTGTTTTGAAGTCTATTTTGTCTGATATTAGTACTGCAACCCCTGCTTTCTTCTCACTGTTGTTTGCCTGAAATATGTTTTTCCATCCCTTGACTTTTAGTCTATGCTTATCTTTGGGTTTAAGGTGAGTTTCTTGTAAGCAGCATATAGATGGGTCTTGCTTTTTTATCCATTCTATTACTCTATGTCTTTTGATTGGTGCATTAAGTCCATTTACATTTAGGGTGACTATTGAAAGATATGTACTTATTGCCATTGCAGGCTTTAGATTCGTGGTTACCAAAGGTTCAAGGTTAGCTTCTTTAGTATCTTACTGCCTAACTTAGCTCGCTTATTGAGCTGTTATATACACTGTCTGGAGAGTCTTTTCTTCTCTCCCTTCTTATTCCTCCTCCTCCATTCTTCATATGTTGTGTGTTTTGTTCTGTGCTCTTTTTAGGGGTGCTCCCATCTAGAGCAGTCCCTGTAGGATGCCCTGTAGAGGTGGTTTGTGGGAAGCAAATTCCCTCAGCTTTTGCTTGTCTGGGAATTGTTTGATCCCACCATCATATTTAAATGATAGTCGTGCTGGATACAGTATCCTTGGTTCAAGGCCCTTCTGTTTCATTGCATTAAGTATATCATGCCATTCTCTTCTGGCCTGTAGGGTTTCTGTTGAGAAGTCTGATGTTAGCCTGATTGGTTTTCCTTTATAGGTGACCTTTTTCTCTCTAGCTGCCTTTAAAACTCTTTCCTTGTCCTTGATCCTTGCCATTTTAATTATTATGTGTCTTGGTGTTGTCCTCCTTGGATCCTTTCTGTTGGGGGTTCTGTATAATTCCATGGTCTGTTCGATTATTTCCTCCCCCAGTTTGGGAAAGTTTTCAGCAGTTATTTCTTCAAAGACACTTTCTATCCATTTTCCTCTTTCTTCCTCTTCTGGTATCCCTATAATACGAATGTTTTTCCTTTTGTATTGGTCACATATTTCTCTTAGTGTTGTTTCATTCCTGGAGATCCTTTTATCTCTCTCTCTGTCAGCTTCTATACGTTCCTGTTCTCTGGCTTCTATTCCTTCAATGGCCTCTTGCATCTTATCCATTCTGCTTATAAATCCTTCCAGGGATTGTTTCACTTCTGTGATCTCTTTCCTGACATCTGTGATCTCCTTCCGGACTTCATCCCACTGCTCTTGCATTTTTCTCTGCATCTCATCCCACTGCTCTTGCATTTTTCTCTGCATCTCATCCCATTGCTCTTGCATTTTTTTCTGCATCTCTGTCAGCATGTTCATGATTTTTATTTTGAATTCTTTTTCAGGAGGACTAGTTAGGTCTGTCTCCTTCTCAGGTGTTGTCTCTGTGATCTTTGTCTGCCTGTAGTTTTGCCTTTTCATGGTGATAGAGATAGTTTGCAGAGCTGGTACAAGTGACCGCTGGAAGAGCTTCCCTTCTTGTTGGTTTGTAGCCTTTTCCTGGGAGAATAGCGACCTCTAGTGGCTTGTGCTGGGCAGCTGCGCGCAGACAGGGCTTCTGCTTCCTGCCCAGTTGCTTTGGGGTTTATCTCCGCTGTTGCTGTGGGCTTGGCCTGGCTGGGGCTGTTCCTCCAAAATGGTGGAGCCCCGTTGGAGGGGGAGCAGCCAGGAGACTATTTATCTCCGTAAGGGGCCTCTGTGCTCCCTGTTGCCCAGGGGGTTAGAGTGCCCAGAGATCCCCAGATTCCCTGCTTCTGGTCTAAGTGACCTGTCCTGCCCCTTTAAGATTTCCAAAAAGCACTCTCCAAACCAAAACAACAGCAGCAACAATGAGAGAGGGAACAGAAAGAAAGAGAAAAAAAAAGGAAAAAAAGGGGAAAAACAAGCGATTTTTTTTTTTTTTTTTTTTTTTGTCCTCAGGTGCCGGTCCCAGGCACCGGCTCTCTGGTCCTGCTGCCCTGTCTCCCTAGCACCAGGGTCCCTGTCCTTTCAAGGCTTCCAAAAAGCACCCACCCACCGGTCCCTCAGGGAAGGAACGCTCAATATTCTTTGTCCTCAGGCACTGGTCCCACGCACCCGCTCACCAGTCCCGCCGCCCTGCCTCCCTAGCACCGGGGTCCCTGTCCCTTCAAGGCTTCCAAAAAGCACTCGGCAAAAAGAGAGAAAAAAAAGGGGAAAAACGCGCGATTTCTTCCGTCCTCAGGTGCTGGTCTCAGGCACCCACCCACCGGTCCCACAGGGAAAAATGCGGGATATTCTTTGTCCTCAGGTGCCGGTCCCAGGCACCCGCTCACCAGTCCCGCCGCCCTGCCTCCCTAGCACCGGGGTCCCTGTCCCTTTTAGGCTTCCAAAAAGCACTCACAGAAAAGAGAAAAAAAAAAGGGGAAAAACGCGCGATTTCCTCTGTCCTCAAGTGCCGGTCTCAGGCACCCGCCCACCGGTCCCGCAGGGAAAAACGGGGGATATTCTTTGTCCTCAGGCGCCGGTCCCAGCCACCCGCTCACCAGTCCCGCCACCGTGCCTCCCTAGCACTGGGGTCCCCGTCCCTTCAAGGCTTCCAAAAAGCGCTCGCCAAAAAGAGAAAAAAAAAAAAAGGGGAAAAACGCGCGACCTCCTCCGTCCTCAGGCACCGGTCTCAGGCACCCGCCCCCAGGTCTCGCAGGGAGAAACGCAGGATATTCTTTGTCCTCCGGCGCCGTTCCCAGGCACCTCCTCACCGGTCCCGCCACCCTGCCTCCCCAGCAACGGGGGCCCGTCCCTCTAAGGCTTCCAAAAAGCGCTCGCCAAAAAAAAAAAAAAACCGCTCCGGTTTCTCTCCACCCGCCGGGAGCCGGGGGGAGGGGCGCTCGGGTCCCGCCGGGCTGGGGCTTGTATCTTACCCCCTTCACAAGGCGCTGGGTTCTTGCAGGTGTGGATGTAGTCTGGATGTTGTCCTGTGTCCTGTGGTCTCTATTTTAGGAAGATTTTTCTTTGTTATATTTTCATAGCTCTATGTGTTTTTGGGAGGAGATTTCCACTGCTCTACTCACGCCGCCATCTTGGCTCCGCCCCCCCCTGTATTCTTTTAAAAAATTGTGTTTATTTTTATTAAAATATATTTATATCTGTTACATTTAATTCAGTAAGTTAAATTTTTTGACCTATTTTGGAGTGTACATTTCTGTGACTTTTAACACATGTATAGATTTTGGTAACCATTACCACCATCAGTATACAGAACAGTTTCATTACCCCAAAAATGCCTTATGTTACCCCTTTGGAGACGTCCTTCCCTTCCTTACCCCTGGCTACCACTGATATGTTCTCTATCGTCGTAGTTTTGTCTCTCCAAGAATGTCATGTAAATGGAAAAGCATACAGTATGCATCCTTTCTGTGGGTTCTTTTCACTCTTTTGATAGTGTCCTTTGCATAAAAGTTTTAAATTCTGTAGAAGTCCAGTTTATTTTTTCTTTTGAGATTGGCTTTGAGACTGACCTCTTTCACAGGGCCTTTGAGCTTCCTCCAGCTTTTACATATATCAGTTGTTTGTTCCTTTTAATTGTTAGTGGTATGCCAATGTGTAAGTAGAGTTCTTACTGAGCAATATTCCTTGGTTTGGCATATCACAGCAGTTTATCCATTCACATATTGAATGATATTTGGTTTGTTCCTGGTTTTTGGTAATTTGAATGGAGCTGCTATAAACATTTACATATAGGTCTTGTGTGAACATTTCTCTAGGGTAAATAGGAGTGAGATTGTTGTGTCATACAATGTGTGTTTAACTTTGTAAGAAATTGTTTTCCAGCATCTTTGTGCCATTTTGCATTCCTGTCAGCAATGTATGAGAGTTCCGTTGCTCTGTATCCTCCTTGGGACTTGCCATTATCAATTATTTTTTAAAAATTGGTTATTCTAATAGGTATGTACTAGTATCTCACTGTGGTTCTAATTTGTACATCTCTAATAACTGATACTGAACATCTTTTAATGTTACCTGCAATCTATAAATCTTCTTTGGTGAGGTATCTGTTTAAGTCTTTTGCTCAATTTTTAATTGGATGTTTTCTTAAATTGTAAAATATATATAACATAAAACTTACCATTTTGACCATTGAAAATGTACAATTTAGTGGCATTAAGTATGTTCAAAATATTGTATAACTGTTCGTTGTCTAGTTCCTGAAAATTTTCATTGTCTGAAGTAGAAACTATACCCATTAAGCAATAACTTCTGTTCCCTCCTTCTTCCAGTCCCTGATAACCTCTACTTTATTTTCTGTCTCTATGAATTTGACTACTCTAGGTACCTCATACACGTGGAATCACAAGTATTTGTCATTTTGTGAATGGTTTATTTCACTTAACATAATGTTTTCAAGGTTCATCATGTTGTAGCATATATCAGAATTTTATTCCTTTTTATGGCTAAATAGTATTCTATTTTATGTGTGTACCACATTTTGTTTATCAATTCATCTATTGCTGGACATTGGGGTTGTTTCCATCTCTTGGTTATTATTACTGAGCACAGGTGTACAAGCATCTGGTTTGAGTCCCTGTTTTCAGTTCTTTTGCATATATACCTAGGAATGGAATTGCTGGATCATATGACAGTTCTGTGTTCAACTTTTTGAGGAACTGCCGAACTGTTTTCCACAGTGGCTGCGCCATTCCCACCAGCAGTGCATGAGGGTTCCAGTGTCTAATCCTTGTCAACATTTGTTATTTTCCTTTTTTTTTCATATTAGCCATCCTAGTGGGTGTGAAGTGGTATCTCATTCTGGTTTTGATTTGCATTTGATTTCCTAATGACTAATGATGTTGAACATCTTGTCTTGTGCTTATTAGCATTTGTTTATTTTCTTTGGAGAAGTGTCTTGAAAGCCTTTGCACATTTTTAAATTGTGTTGTCTTTTTGTTTTTGAGTTGTAAAGTTCTTTATGTATTCTAGACATTAGTTTCTTATCAGATATATGATTTACTAATATTTTCTTAAATTCTGTGGGTTCTTTTCACTCTTTTGATAGTGTCCTTTGCATCAAAGTCTTGAATTTTATAGAAGTCCAGTTTATTTTTTCTTTTATTGTCTGTACTTTATTTTATGTATGTATGTATATATGTATTTATTAATTAAATTAAAGTATCACTGATATACAATCTTATGTTGGTTTCAAATACACAACACAGTGATTCAGCATTTACCCATATTATCAAGTCCTTATCTCCTCCAGTGCAGTCACTGTCCATCAACGTAGTAAGATGTGTGGAACCCTTAATTGTATTCTTCGTGCTGTACTATCGTCCCCGTGACCAACCTACACTGTGATTGCAAATTATTGTGCCTCTTAATCCCCTTCCCCCTGTCTCCAGCCCCCCACCCCTCCCCCTAACCACTACTAGTCCAGTCTCTGTGTCTGTGAGTCTACTGCTATTTTGTTCCTTCTGTTTTGCTTTGTTTTTATACTCCAAATTAGTGAAATCTTTTGGTATTTGTCTTTCTTCACCTTATTGCCTGTGCTTTAGATGTCATACAAGAAACCACTGCCAAATCAAAGGTCATGAAGATTTTCCCTTATATTTTCTTTGAAAGGGTGGCTCCTTGCTGCTTTCAGGATTCTCTTTGGATTTTGATAATTGATAGTAATCTTTCTCAGTGTGTTTCTGCTTGAAATTCGTTGAGCTTCTTGGATGTCTATATTCATATCTTTCATTGGATTTGTTTTAGTTATTGTCCTTAAAATACTTTCTTTTGCCCATTTCTCTCTCCTAAGACTCCTATTGTTCTTGTTGGTCTCCCCCTATTGATAGCCTTATTATTTGCTAGGAGTGCCTGAGGCACTGGCAGGGGTGCCCGAGCTGTTTGTGGCAAGCCCCCACAGACGTTTCCCCCCAAGCAGAGCCTGTGTTGCAGCTCGATTGGCCCTTGTGGTTCTTATGATTTCAAGATGCACTTAAGCAAAAACCGTCAGGGCACTTTTCAGAACAAGATTTACTACTTACAGGTCCTAGAGAGTACATGATGTATCTGAGGGCCACATAATAAGGCTGGGTAGAGAGAGAGGGAGGGAGTTTGGACCTTGGCCTTTATTGAAGTCTGAGGGTGGGGGCATAGGGTTTTACAAGTTCACTCTGTATTGGTGAATTTAAAACATAAGAGTGGGGATTAGGGCATAGGAAGGGAAAGTTGGGGTCACTCCAGCAGTCAGTTATCTAGGTTACCCAGGGCTTCCGAGCGGGGGAATGTAATGGGCGGAGTGGCCAGGATTCTTACCTAGTTGTCTTGCTTGCAGCTCTCCACAGCTAGCAACGTGGTTATTCAGGATGTCTGAAATGGATGCCTTGGCAATGAAAGCTTGGTCTGAGGCATTACACCTCTGATGCCAGTGTTGGTCCTCTAGATCTTTTCCCATATGTCGCTCAGGCTCTGTCAATTTTTCTTCTTTATTTGCTCTTCTGCCCCTTCGGCTGGATGATTTTGCTTGCCTTCCCTTCAGGTTTGCTGATTCTTTCTTCTACCTGCTTAAATCTGTTGTTGAGCCCTTCTAGCGAATTTTTCATTTCAGTTACGGTACTTTTCAGCTCCAGATTTCTCTGTTTGATTCCTTTTTATAATTTCTATCTCATTATTGATGTTTTCATTTTGTTCTTACATTGTTTTCCTGATTTCCTTTAGTACTTCACCCAGGGTTTCCTATAGCTGATGAAGCATATTTAGGGCAGTTGGATTAACATTTTTGATGAATAATTCAAATGTCTGGGTTCCTTAGGGATGGTTTCTCTCAAATTTTGTTTATCCTCCGAGGAGCTATACTTTGCTGTTTCTTTTAGTGTTTTGTAATTTCTTGTTGAGAATTGTACATTCTAAGTATCATAATGTAACTCTGGAAATCAGGTTCCCTCACTCCCCAGGGGTTGCTGAAGTTTTCCTGTTGAGGGCTGCACTGTCCATATGTGAGTTTTCTGAGCTATTTTTGCAAAATGTATTCTTTGTTGTGTGTGGTCACTGTTGATTCTGTTCCATTATTTTTGGTTAGTTAGTGACCTCACAAAGATTTCCTTACATGTGTGGCTCCAAAAGGGGGTAACAAGGTGTTCTTCTCCCTTTAAATCTTCCAATAGATGCCACCTGTGAAAACCACTGTGGCCTGACAGGGCCACAGCCAAGGCCAGTGTCTACCCTGCTCCCACAGGGGCCCTCCAGACCAACCAGAGTGCACACCCCAGACTTGTGGAGGGGAAACCCCTACTGCCCATCCTGGCACAAGCTGGCTGCTCCAGGAACATGGGGTCTCCTCACTGTCACCATGGTGGGGCAGGAAGGGGATTGTGGCTGGTTTTTACCTGTTATTCTCTTACCCAAGATCAGCAGCTTCTGTCTTCACCAAGCACCACTCTGGTTGTTTAAGTGTCTGGTCAGGTTCCAGAGTATGAAATAGTTGATTCTGATATTTTTTGTTTTGTTGTGGTTGAGGAATGGACTCCTAGAGTTTCCCACGCTGCTGTTTTGTGTCAACTGATTTTTCGTACTGGTGAGTTTTTAGAGTTCTTCATATATTCTGGATGTAAGTCCTTCGTTGTATCTGTGATTTGCAATTATTTTCTTTCAGTCTGTAGCTTTCCTTTTCATTCTTGTATAATTGAATTGCCTTTGCACTGTTGTGGGTGATCAACTGGCCATATTTGTTTGGGTCTACACCCTGTCTGGATTATTGCAGCTTTATTGTAAGTCTTAAAGTTGGGTAGTGTGTTTCTTCTAACTTTTTTCTGTTCAAAACTGCTTGGGTTCTTGTAGTATCTCTGTCTTGTCATCTACATTTTAGAATCAGCTTGTCTATAACTATAAAAAACTGTGATTTTTATTGAAATTGCAGTATATATATATGTATATATATATATGGATACATTTTGGGACAATTGACATTTTATTATGTTGATTCTTCCAGTTTATGAATATGGTACATCTCCCTGCTTATTTAGGTCTTTGAATTCTTCCATTGTTTTCTAAATTTCAGAATACAGAGTCTGTACCTATTTTATTTTTTTGGAGCTACTGTAAATGATAATTTTTCAATTTTGATTTCCAATTGTTTATTGCTAGTGTATAGAAATACAGTCACTTTTTGTGTGTTCAGCTTTACCCTGTGCCTTTGTTAAACTCACTTGATACTTCTAGGGCTTTATTTTGTAGATTCTTTGGGATTTCTGTATGGACAATTATGTCATCGGTGAATATGGACAGCTCATTTCTTCCTTTCCAATCTCTTTACCTTTGTATTTCTCGCCTTACTGTAGTGGCTAGGACTTCCAGGACATTGCTGAATAGGAGTAATGAGAGTAGATATCCTTGCCTTGTTCCTGATTTTAAGGGGGGAAATATTCAGTGTTTTACTCTTTAGTATGATGTTAGCTTAGCATTTTTGGTAAATGTCCTCTATCAGATTGAGAAAGTTTCCTTCTATTCCTGGTTTTCTGAGAGCTTTTTCTGTCCCATTAATGGAGGACACAGTGTGTGATGACCATGTGCAGTGAGGGACACATCAGAGGGCTGGGGGTCAGGGAAGCTCCTTGATAAAGTCCCGCAGGAATGCTTCTCCTTACTCAGGAGTGCCATAGTCCATGGTGTCACCAACATCTTCGGCCAGCTGTTCCTTGGCAGCTACCTCTGCATGGTTTCTGCAGCTTGGCGGGTCTTGAGAGGGGCATCCCGTGAATGCCAGGTGGTTGCTCTTAAGAGAAAGATTCAACTGAAAAGTTAAGTATGTCTTCCAGTAAAACAGACAAGCTGCCTAGGTACCACTCATCTGCTCGCTTATTCCTTCCTTCATAGAACACCTGTTTTGGGCAACATGGGG
Organism: Manis javanica; assembly: GCF_040802235.1. Lineage (NCBI taxonomy): Eukaryota > Metazoa > Chordata > Mammalia > Pholidota > Manidae > Manis > Manis javanica. The sequence goes on along the minus strand of NC_133170.1, from coordinate 85,022,180 downwards.
TGCAAAGGTAAATAAGGACCATTTAGGAGTGTACAGACTAGTGGGTGGGACAGACCCAAAGACAGGACGATTCCAGTGCAGAGGTGGGAGTGTGTAGAGGGGAAATTTACAAAGAACAGTCTTACTATATTAAGTCAATATAAAATTTTCAGTTTTAAAAGCTGTTTTATTTTTTTATCATAGGCAAAAATTCCTGTATATGCTGACCTTTAAAAGTCCAAAGCCAGTTTTAAGATAGTGCTTGCTATATACTACTTTGGCAAAGGTAAAGGGGGTTGTAAGTCCACATCACACAGCCCCACAGTCCTCTCAGTGTGTATTAGAATGCACTATTCTGGCTCATTCTTTATTTTTCTACTGGGAATTAGAAGATGCTGAGAAAGAGTGGCAATGATAGGGTAGAACTGGGGGGCCATGCACAGAAGGGGTGGTGGTCTCTTGGGCTTAGTGTGTATGATGAGTCTGTGAGGATCATTTTTCAGGTTCCCCCCTGATGAAGTGTATGGATACTCATGAGTATGTATCTATCTCTTCTGACTGCCAGCGTTATGAGATAAGCATTATTATCCCCATTTTCCAGATTAGGAAACAGGCTTTAGGGGACTGACTGACTTGTCCAAATTCACAATACTAGCAAGTGACGAAAATATGGCCCTAAGCTCAGTACTCTTTCCAGAGTCTGTTCCAACTTCAGGTGAGATAATGTGAACATCACCTTGTTAATGTCTGGGAGGGACTGTAGAAGTATAAGCGTGGAAGATACTGACATTTTTAAATTACAATTAGCACAGATGCTATTTTCAGTGGGGAGAATTGGCTTGAGTTTTAGTATGAAACACTTTTTAAAAATGTGTTTTTATTATTTTTTATTTTGGTATCATTAATCTACAATTACATGAGGAACATTATGTTATTAGACTCCCCACATCATCAAGTTCCCCCCCACATACCCCATTACAGTCACTGTCCATCAGTGTAGTAAGATGCTGTAGAATCACTATTTGTCTTCCCTGTGTTGTACAGCCCTCCCTGTGCCCCTCCTCCTACATTATGTTTGCTAATAGTAATACTCCCCCTTTTTTCCCTCCCTTCCACCCATCCTCCCCAGTCCCTTTCCCTTTGGTAACTGTTAATCCATTCTTGGGTTCTGTGAGTCTGCTGCTGTTTTATTCTTTCAGTTTTTTTCTTTGTTCTTATACTCCACAGATGAATGAATGAAATTATTTGATACTTGTCTTTCTCCACCTGGCTTATTTCACTGAGCATAATACCCTCTAGCTCCATCCATGTTGTTGCAAATGGTAGGATTTGTTTTCTTCTTATGGCTGAGTAGTATTACATTGTGTGTATGTATCACCTCTTCTTTATCCATTCATCTACTGATGGAAATTTAGATTGCTTCCATTTCTTGGCTATTGTAAACAGGACTGCAATAAACATAGGGGTGCATATATCTTTTTCAAACTGGGCTGCTGCATTTCTTAGGGTAAATTCCTAGGAGTAGAATTCCTGGGTCAAATGGTATTTCTATTTTTAGTTTTTTGAGGAACCTCCATATTGCTTTCTACAATGCTTGAACTAATTTACATTCCCACCAGCAGTGTAGGAGGGTTCCCCTTTCTCCACAACCTTGGCAGCATTTGTTGTTGTTTGTCTTTTGGATGGTGGCCATCCTTACTGGTGTGAGGTGATACCTCATTGTGGTTTTAATTTGCATTTCTCTGATGATTAGCGATGTGGAGTATCTTTTCATGTGTCTGTTGGCCATCTGAATTTCTTCTTTGGAGAAGTGTCTGTTTAGATCCTGTGCGAATTTTTTAATTGGATTATTTGCTTTTTGTTTGTTGAGGTGCATGAGCTCTTTATGTATTTTGGATGTCACCCCTTTATCGGATATGTCATTTATGAATATGTCATTCTCTCATACTGTAGGATGCCTTTTTGTTCTATTGATGGTGTCTTTGTTGTCCAGAAACTTTTCAGTTTGATATAGTCCCACTTGTTCATTTTTGCTTTTGTTTCCCTTGTCCGGGGAGATATGTTCATGAAGAAGTTGCTCATGTTTATGTCCAAGAGATTTTTGCCTAAATTTTTTTCTGAGAGTTTTATGGTTTCATGACTTACATTTAGGTCTTTGATCCATTTTGAATTTACTTTTGTGTATGGGGTTAGACAGTGATCCAGTTTTATTCTCTTACATGCAGCTGTCCAGTTTTGCCAACACCAGCTGTTGAAGAGGCTGTTATTTCCCCACTGTATGTCTATGGCTCCTTTATCATATACTAATTGACCATATATGTTTGGGTTAATATTTGGACTCTCTATTCTGTTCCACTGGTTCGTGGGTCTGTTCTTGTGCCAGTACCAAATTGTCTTGATTACTGTGGCTTTGTAATAGAGCTTGAAGTTGGGAAGCGTGATCCCCCCTGCTTTATTATTCCTTCTCAGGATTGCATTGGCTATTCGGAGTCTTTTGTGGTTCCAAATGAATTTTTGAACTATTTGTTCCAGTTCGTTGAAGAATGGTGTTGGTATTTTGATAGGGATTGCATTGAATCTGTAGATTGCTTTAGGCAGGATGGCCATTTTGATAATATTAATTCTTCCTAGCCAAGAGCATGGGATGAATTTCCATTTGTTAGTGTCCTCTTTAATTTCTCTTAAGAGTGTCTTGTAGTTTTCAGGGTATAGGTCTTTCACTTCTTTGGTTAGGTTTATTCCTAGGTATTTTATTCTTTTTGATGCAATTGTGAATGGAATTGTTTTCCTGATTTCTCTTTTTGCTAGTTCATTGTTAGTGCATAGGAAAGCAACAGATTTCTGTGTATTAATTTTGTATCCTGCAACTTTGCTTAATTCATATATTGGTTCTAGTAGTTTTGGAGTGGAGTCTTTAGGGTTTTTTATGTACAATATCATGTCATCTGCAAATAGTGACAGTTTGACTTCCTCTTTACCAGCCTGGATGCCTTTTATTTCATTGTTTTGTCTGATTGCCATGTCTAGGACCTCCAGTACTATGTTGAATAACAGTGTGGAGAGTGGGCATCCCTGTCTTGTTCCTGATCTTAGGTGAAAAGCTTTCAGCTTCTCACTGTTAAGTATGATGTTGGCTGTGGGTTTGTCATATATGGCCTTTATGATGTTGAGGTACTTGCCCTCTATACCCATTTTGTTGGGAGTTTTTATCATGAATGGATATTGAATTTTATCGAATGCTTTTTCAGTGTCTATGGAGATGATCATGTGGTTTTTGTCTTTCTTTTTGTTGATGTGGTAGATGATGTTGATGAATTTTCAAATGTTGTACCATCCTTGCATCCCTGAGATGAATCCCACTTGATCATGGTGTATGATCCTCTTAATGTATTTTTGAATTCGGTTTGCTATTATTTTGTTGTGTATTTTGCATCTATGTTCATCAGGGATATTGATCTGTAATTTTTTTTTTTTTTGTGGGGTCTTTGCCTGGTTTTGATATTAGAGTGATGTTGGCTTCATAGAATGAGTTTGGAAGTATTCCCTCCTCTTCTACTTTTTGGAAAACTTTAAGGAGAATGGATACTATATCTTCTCTATATGTCTGATAAAATTCAACGGTGAATTCATCTGGCCCGGGAGTTTTGTTCTTGGGTAGTTTTTTGATTACTGATTCAATTTCATTGCTGGTAATTGGTTTGTTTAGATTTTCTGTTTCTTCCTTGGTCAGTCTTGGAAGGTTGTATTTTTCTAGGAAGTTGTCCATTTCTTCTAGGTTATCCAGTTTGTTAGCATATAGATTTTCATAGTATTCTCTAATAATTCTTTGTATTTCTGTGGGGTCTGTTGTGATTTTTTCTTTCTTATTTCTGATTCTGTTTATGTGTGTAGATTCTTTTTCTCTTAATAAGTCTGGCTATGGGTTTATCTATTTTGTTTATTTTCTCAAAGAACCAGCTCTTGGTTTCATTGTTTTTTTCTATTGTTTTATTCTTCTCAATTTTATTTATTTCTTCTCTGATCTTTATTATGTCCCTCCTTCTGTTGACTTTGGGCCTCATTTGTTCTTCTTTTTCCAGTTTCAATAATTGTGACCTTAGACTATTCATTTGGGATTGTTTTTCCTTCTTTAAATAGGCCTGGATTGCTATATACTTTTCTCTTAGAACTGCCTTCGCTGCGTCCCACGGAAGTTGGGGTTTTTGTGCTGTTGTTTTCATTTGTCTCCATATATTGCTTGATCTCTGCTTTAATTTGGTCATTGATCCATTAATTATTTAGGAGCATGTTGTTAAGCCTCCATGTGTTTGTGAGCCTTTTTGTTTTCTTTGTACAATTAATTTCTAGTTTTATACCTTTGTGGTCTGAGAAGTTGGTTGGTAGAATTTCAATCTTTGTGAATTTACTGAGGCTCTTTTTGTGGCCTAGTATGTGGTCTGTTCTGGAGAATGTTCCATGTGCACTTGAGAAGAATGTGTATCCTGCTGCTTTTGGGTGTAGAGGCATGAAACACTTTTGAAAATAATTAGTAAGCTTGAAAGTCCTATTTTCTCTTTTGTACCAGAATCTTCTGGCGCTGCTGATCGTAGTGCTCAAGGAGCTTTTGTTTTGAGCAGTTGAGGCCCCTACTTTATGGAGATGAGCAGGTGGAAGGGTGGACAGGGACTTGGGCACCATGTAAAGCCAGAAACCCCTCTCCCTACTTGGAGCTCACTGTGTTTCCTCTGCCTTGGCTGGTCATTCTTCCAATCTATCCTAAGGGAGTATCTCCTGTCAGCTCTGAGGCTGAACCTGAACCCAGCTGGTCCTGGGGAACATGAACCTTGGGGAAGGCGCAGGCCCACCTTGCATAGTCCCTGTGGTTGTTCGGTGCCTTCCTGCAATGTGCTGCGGAGGCAGGAAGCAGGTGAGCTCTCTTTCTTGGGGAGTAGGTCGTCCTTGGGTGTGACAGCTGTATTGATGCTCTCCTACCCGTGCACAAGGATCCTGCTGCCACCGCACAGAAGCCAGATCTCTCTGTCGTCCCTGGGTCCTCCTTGTGTTTTTCTCTCCAGTGAGAATTCTGATGGCATCTGGGAAGACTTGCTGGGACCTGGAGCTAGCACCTACCCTGCGGAGAGCAGGTGGACAGGCTTGTAGTTAGGTGTCAGCACCACCCTGTGCCTTCTCTCCTGTACTCTTTACCCCTGCTTTCAGGTTTTTTTGGGCATATACCTAGTAGTGGAATTGCTGGGTCATATGGTAACTTTATGTTTAATTTTTTGAGGAACCATTGGCCTGTTTTCCATAGGAGCTGCACCATTTTATATTTCCACTGGCAGTGCATGAAGGCTCTGATTTCTCTACATCCTTGCTAACACTTGTTATTTTCCATGCATGTGTGTTTAAATAGTAGCCTAGATTCAGGGTTTTAATGCTATTGTTTCTACTTTTATCTTTTTTTTCCCCCACACTGTTTGGTGGTCAGAGTCCATCACGGCATAGCTCATGGAGAAGTTTCCACACTTCATCACCAGCATTCTTCTTTTCTATATGTAGAACCCAGGAGATAAAATAGCTGTCAGCCTAAGGGAGATTTGAGACTTCCTTGTGTGGGAAAAAGCCTACTTCCATCCTTGTAAGAGACCTCAGAGCCTGTGTGGAAGTCCATCATGGCTGTTAGTGCTGTTGGCAGTAGTGGTCATTGTATTGTATATAAATGTAGCATGTGTTCACTCTGTCTGCCACGGCTCCTTCTGGGCCCTTCCAGGCCTTCTGCCCATCTCTCAGCTGGGACTTTTTCTGGCTTCTCCTGTCCTCACTGGCTTGTTTGGTGGTGCTCCCTTACCATCCCAGCTCAGCCCTTTAGGCCGGAACCCCTGCTGCTCCATCCAGCTTCCCAGGTGCCGGTCCTGTGGGTCTGCCTCCTGGAGTATGTCCCCTCATCCCCACTGCTACTGTCTGTCTGGGCTTCTGGCATCTCTTTGTTTAATAACAGCACATAATTCACGTATCATGCAGTTTACCAGTGTGAGGTATACAAGTCAGTGGTTTCCAGTGTATTTGCAGAGCTGCGTTAACCATCACCATAACCAGTTTTAGAACATTTTCATGAAGAAACCCTGTACGCCTTAGCAGTCATTCCCCATTTGTCCCTCTTTCTTAAGTCCACTAATACTTTCTGTCTCTATAGATTTGTCTAATCTGGACATTTCATATACATGGAATCAGACTGTATGCCTTCTGTGACTGGCTTCTCTCACTTAGCATAATGTTTTCAAGGTTCATCCCTGTCGTACCATGTGTCAGTACTTTATTTTATGACTTAATAATAATCCATCATGTGGCCATACTATATTTTATTTATCCATTCATCAATTGACATACACTTGTGTTTCTCCCTTTAAGCTGTTATGAATAATGCTTCTATGAATATTCACAAACAAGTGTTAGTGGAGAATATGCTTTCATTTCTCTTGGGTAGATACCGAGGAGTAGAATTCTGGGTCATATAGTAACTGTGTTTAACATTTTAAGCAACTGTCAGACTGGTTTGCACAGCAGCTGCCCCATTTAACATTCCCATCAGTAATGTATGAGATTCTGATTTCTCCACATCCTTACCAATTCTGCCATTTTTCGCAAACTTCAGACTGGTCTTACTACCTCTAATTTTTTTTCCTTTATCCTTCTAAGTTTCGTTCCCCTGAAAACTCAGAATGGCTTCCCTGTTGCCTATAGACTTGAGTTTTCAATCCCCTGGCCTGGCACTCTTGCACCCTCCCTGCCCGCTCCGAGGCCGCGCAGCGGGCACTGTTGGCTCTCACTTGTTCCTGTTTCTCCATTGTGCCACACACTCCCTGCTTCTGTTCACCACCCACCACTGCAGTGCTGTCCTTTCCTCAAAGCTTAGCACCTGGGCTTCCTTGATCCCTTGGTGAATTGTTCTCTACCTTTAGATGATGCTGTGTTTCTTTCTTTCATTCAACTTCTGAAAAGTGTTTATAGGTTTATTGCCTGTGCTGAGTAGTGAGCCCTGGGGGCAGGGGTTGGTCTCACTCTCCTGTGTCTCTGGTGCCTGGTACCTTGCTGGGAAAGGACAGATGCTCTGGCCAAGGGACTGAGAGGCACCCTGGGTGACAGACCACCCAGTCATCCTGAGGAAGTTGCTCACCAGCCTGTCTGCCTAGAGCTGGGGAAGCCCATGGGTTGGGGAGTGTTTCCCGGTGGGTCCCTGGCCCTGTGATGTTCTGGACTCTGCATGGACCCTCTCTCAGTCTCTGCTCTTCTCTGTCCAGGACTGGTGGACTGGCATAGTCCCTGCCAGTGATGGGACGCGCTGCTCAGCAGCAGCGCTGAAGCTCTCTGAGTATGGTAAGGACTGATGCTTACCTATTTTGCTGGCATCAGTGTATTTTATTACTTCACTTCTGGGGGTGAGGGGCATTTTCCTGGGTGGACCCTGAAGGCTGTCATTATGGGGCAGCCTTCCTCCTGGGAGAGCTGTTGGCACATTCGTGGGTGGGAAGCCTGACCTTGGAGGTAGGTAGAGGTAACTGCTAGGAGGTAGAGGTAGCAGGGTAGCTGGAATGGGTTACTCTGCTGCCCCCGCCTCCTGCTGTGGTGGGCCACTGCTGGCTGTCCCCAGCCTGTCCCTTTTGCAATGGACAGTACCCGAACAGACTGGCGTGGTCCTCCTAGACGTGTTCTGATCCTCAATTCTTTCCTCAGTTACCATTTGTTGTCATCTGTACATTCTGAGTGGGCTGTGGCTGCTTGTTCGAGGCGGAATAGATTGCATACTGGACCAGGGTTCTATTTATTGTCAGTTATTAAAGAGACAAGTGACATCTCAACTAAAAGCAACTCTCCTCTTCCCTCAAACCCCTGTTTCTAGATTCGAATTGCAGCCTTAAATGCCAGCTCCACTGTTGAGGATGATCATGAAGGAAGCTTTAAAAGTCACAAAACACAGACTAAGGAGGCCCAGGTATGTGATCCATAGTCATCCTTTGTAGGCAGACCTAGATCCTCCTTTCTGTAGCTGGTGCCCCATTTTTTCCCCAATGCCTTGTCCTCGCGTTCCAGTGTGAGGAGGCTCCTGAGGGGAGCTGCCTTGTCTGTGCGTTGCTGAAGGTCAGTGGGGGTGCCAGATTTGACTTACGCTCTTTGGAGTCTTGTTTTTTCCTATCACGAGGCCTGGTATCACTTCCGTTTCAGCCTGCCTGCCTTCCTTATCTCTCCACCCATGTCCTGCCTTAGTGCAAGTGTTTGCTCCTGTGTGTGTTTCACCTCCCCCATCACAGGAGAAACCAAGACAGTCTGGAGCCCTCTCAAAGGTCTGCTAGTCAGAGGTGTCTGGTCCTCAAGGAATGTCAGTGGGTCTTGGCCTTCCCAGTGCCTGCTTTGTCCCAGAGGAGGTTGTCACCCTCCCTGGCAGTTATCAGGCTAGGGCACAGTGGTGGGCAGAAAGCACTGGAAACCATCCGTATCCTTTAGGGATCATTGGGTTTCTGGCCACTCTCCTGGCTTTATCCAGAAAGGGCCAGGTGGGCTCATAACCTTGGTATTACTCTGACTGTGTGCCCTGGGTCTCTGTGTTTTTGCTGTTGCTTAGACTCAGTTGAGCCTGGTTGTTCACATCTCCCTGGGGGGCTCCTGAGGGGTTCTTTTCCCAGGGTTGAAGTCCTGGGAGGTTGGGGTGTTAGGATTATTTCCACTATAGAGGGTACAGCTGACAGTTAACGTGGTCTCAACTGTAGCCAACCCTCGACCCTACACATACTTTTGGCTTGAAAGAGACAGACCTTTGCACTGGCTGAAAACATCTCCTGTCTTGGTTCACAGGAAGCAGAGGCTTTTGCCTTGTATCACAAGGCCCTGGATCTGCAGAAGCATGACCGGTTTGAGGAGTCTGCCAAGGCCTATCACGAGCTCCTGGAGGCACGCCTGCTGCGAGAGGTGAGCTGCCAGCGGTCCAGACGGCGGGCCCTAGAACCAGGCAGCCTGGGTCTGACCTCTGCCTTCCCTCTTCTTAGTTGGGTAGTCTTAGACATGTTATTTCCCCTCTCTGCCCCTCAGCTTCCCCACCTGTAGAGTGTCAGCCTCATTGGGTTGCTGTGAGGGTTGAGTAAATCTAGTGAAACACATAGAATGGTTCTTGGTGTGTAGTAGGAGCTCCATAAGTGTCAGCTATTATTAGTACTTCATCTTGACAACCACTCTGCCGACACACACTGTGTGTGTGTGGGGGTGAATTATCCCCATTTTACAGTTGTGGGAGTGGAGGCTTAGTGAGGTGTTGATGGCTCAAAACCACCCAGTGAATGAAGCATTAGAGCCAGGATTGGAGCTCTTGGTTTTCTGATACCTAATGATCCCATTGGCAGCATTTTGGCAAATGCCATTTGGGTGATAGCCTATGAGCTCAGTGAGCACCAAGGGCTTTTGGAATCAGAGGAAAGGCCTGGGCAAACACCACAGAGCCACACTGAGAGCACAGGGTGTGGTGTAGACCGCAGGCAGGTCAGGACTGGGATTCAGCTCCAGGGTCTTGCTGGTGGTGAATGAGTTAAGCCTGAGTTGGCTCTGCCCTGGAGAAGTTGCCTGGAGGTATGGGGATGGGTCTCAACCTGAAATCGATTTAAGAAAGAATTGTATTTCATTAGGAGAAAAGCCTTTTGTTTTCCAGTATCCAAATAGCAAGCATAGAGATGGTGTGCAGTAGGGAAGCAGACAGACTGTCCATGAGCATTTTCTGAAACAGAGTCCTTCGGTTAAGCAGTCTCGGAAGGCAGACACCGTATCTCAAGTCCCACCCCCCCAATAGTTTCTACCACTGAGGAGGCAGAATGTGAACTGAGCTCTAATTGTCAGCAGAAAGTGTCTGTCCCTTCTCCCACCCCAGATGCCTCACTCATGCGCCCTGCTGTGCAGATTGTCGAGATTCTTTGGTGCTAGTCATGGTGTCTTGGAGTTATGGCTGTGGGAACTGTGACCCTCCTCCCCAATTAGTAGGAAGTAAGCGAGGGCCTAGAGAGGGAAAACGACTATATTCCACTTACATGAGCTTCAGCTATGGGCCAGGTGCCGGGCATGTTTTAGGAGTGGGTCTTCCTCTCGGCCCATGGTGGAGTTCACCTCACAGATGTGAGCAGGTGAACACAGCACCAAGCTGGCAGTCTAAGAACAGAGTTGTTGCTGGGTAGGCCTGGCACTGACAGGAGGCTCCCGGCTTGAACTCTCAGGCGCGGCAGTAGTCATGGGGAGGGTTCCCTTTTCTCTTTCGGTGTCGACTGCCTGCACACTGCCTCATGGTGGTCTGGCCTTTCTTCTGTCTGCTCAGAGCTGGAGGGGTCCTCTAAGAACATCTGGTATAGTGCTTTCATTGTCCCTTGGAGGGTGGCACCAGGCTGCCTCAAAGGCTTGCCGCAGAGGCCAGCCTGGAGCTGGGTGTCCTACTGAGGCTTTAGGGCCTAGGTATCACTTCTGCTTTTCTGTCTTTGTTCACAGGCAGTTTCGTCGGGTGATGAGAAAGAGGGGTTGAAACACCCTGGGCTAATGCTGAAATATTCCACGTATAAGAACCTGGCCCAGCTGGCAGCCCAGCGAGAGGACCTGGAGACAGCCATGGGATTCTACTTGGAGGTACAGTCTTGGCAATGCTTGGCTGCCTCCTCGTGTCTGAGAGCCCTTGGTGGAGGGGTGAGGCTGTGGTCTTGTTGGCTGTAGTGGTGTGTCACCGAGCTGTAGTGCCCGAGGCCCTGTTTAGTGGGTGACAGTAGTGAGTTCAGGTGGCCTGGAGAGTAGGGGCCTGGGTCTGCATTCTTCCTCTGCCACTCAAGGCACGTGACCGTTGGTGAGCTGCTTAATTTCTCTGGGCCTCTAGGTCCACACCAATACAGTAATAGGAAAGAGGGTGGTTGTGAAAAAGAAATGCATTGGTACATATACAAGTGCTAAGAATAGAGCCTGACACCTGCCCCCCTCCGAGCCTGTTCATTGTAGTATTGCCATTATTTCTATACTACCATCACCATCTCTGTGGGCACCTCTGATGTGCCAGACACTGTGCTAATCCTCATGCCATCTTGCAAGGTAGGTGTCTTCACGAGGAGACGGGGGCTCAGGATCACTGCTAGTCAGTGTGGGAGCGGGAATATGAACCAAAGGCTGCCTCGAGGCCGCAACCTTTCTAGAATCCCTCTATTTACTTTTAATTGTACTTCCTTCCACTTCTTTTACCTCCCAAATGTGTAAGGAATGTATATGTTTAGAGTGACAAAATATGTCAGGAAAATGGTCTGAATTAGGTAAGTCAGTCCGTGTAACTTCTGTTTGCCGCTTTCCCTGGTGGTTTGAACGGCTGGGCTGGTGCTGGGCCCTCCGGTCACCGTGGGCTCCTGCTCAGCAGGAGAGCCAGCTGAGTGTGGGTGCCCTCTGCTTGTGCTGCCTCCAGGCAGTCATGCTGGACTCCACGGATGTCAACCTCTGGTACAAAATCGGACACGTAGCCCTGAGGCTCGTCCGGGTGCCCCTGGCTCGCCATGCTTTTGAAGAAGGGCTGCGGTGCAATCCTGACCACTGGCCCTGCCTGGACAACCTCATCACTGTTCTGTACACCCTCAGCGATTATACAAGTGAGTCGGCCTTTGATGGCTTTCTCCCATGTGCTCGGGTTTTTGGGACAAAGGAGGGAGGGTGGCTTGGGTAGGTTGGGGGCCAGTTAACACTGAGGGGCTTTCTGACCAACTGTCAGGGAAGGTGGAGATGGTTTTGCATGCCTGCTTTGTTTGGCTTTCTTTCTTACTCAAGCGAGATGGATTGAGTGCACTATAATAATAATAAGTAGGATGGTCTCTGAGTGGGTTCCCCTCAGTTATCTCATTTCACACCATCATTGTCCCATCCTGTGCCACAACCCGTTTCTGTAACTTGCTGACAGATGGCCTTGCAACTGCAGTTTGACCCAGTCTGTGGTTGGGGACCTCTTGAGGTGGCCCATTCCTTTGCAGAGCAGCAGGGCTACTGGGATGCTTTCTACCAGGTGGATGCCCAGTCTGGCTTCAGCTACCTGGCTCTGGCCTTGCCCTCTGCTCTGCAGAGGACACATCTGCCCCTTATGTGGCTGGTCCCAAGGCAGACGCTGATTGGGTGTTCTGGGCCTCCCATGGGCATCAGCCCCTTGAGGCCAGAGTGGAGGGAGCCTCTCCAGGGGCACTCTGAGCAGGGCTGAGTGCAGCAAGCCCAGGGCTCTGAGCTTACCATGGAGGTGTGGAGCCCAGCTGTGCTTAATAGGACAGACACGCTGGTGACCACTGGCTGCTCTGAAGGGCCCCTCCTGGAAGGCTGACTTGCAGGGGCTTTCTCTGTCCCTTTTTAGAACACAGATGGCACTAGAACGGAGTGTGTTGAGAAGAACAAGGCCCTGCTCACCCTTCCCCATCTCCAGTCTTCTACAGCCACTTTTTAAATCTTTTTAATTGAGGTAAACATACACACATGGAATGAAGTGCACAGGTTTGAGGTCTGTGCATTCAGTTTGTATACATGAAACATGTCAAGATGCTGAATGTTTGTGAAGCCCCAGAAGGCAGGCTGCAGCCATTAACACCCCCTGAGGTGACCTTAATTTCTCCCTTTTGTCACTAGAGATGCGGTCTGCCTGCCCGGGGTCAGGCCTCCTCTAGTGGAGTCAGGTGGGGGGTGTCCTCTTCTCAGCCTGGCACCCTCGGCTGTGGCTGTCCTGTCGCGAGCACACCTGTGTGGGGCCCGGCACTCACTAGGCCTTTGTACTGCAGTTGTCTGTTCTGTGTGGTACACGGTATGACCGTGCTGTGCCAGCGCAGTTGGGTTATTCCAACCCCTGCGTAATGCTGCTGTGAATGTGCTTGTTCCCCTCTGGTGCGCACCGGCACTTGTTCTGTTGGTTGCTCCATTTTCTTTCTCTCCGGCAGAATGGGATGGTTCCCTTGGGGTGCCGTTTTGCTCTCACAGCTGCTGCTTTCAGAGGCACTGGGCTCTTCCTGGGAGCTTGTCCCTTGGCTTGGGTGCCGGCTTGAGGTGAACAGCCTTGTGTTCCGTCTTCTGTCCCTGGCTATCTAGTTTGCACCCTTCTCTGGATTATAAGTTATGCTTGGTAAACTTAAGTCCTTGTTTGAAAAATAGGTTTGGGGGAATGAACTGATGCATAGGTCTATGAGAGCCCTGGTAGATACGCTCATTTAGACCCCAAAGTTAAAGCACCTTGTTGAGTGGCCTCCCAGTGGCATTTGTGCATTTAAGCTGAATAGTCGGGGGTGCCTCAGGGTAATGTCTACCAACCACCTTTTGTTTCCTTGAGACTTCTCAGGCCTTCCCTGTGCAGGAGAGAGAGTGTAGTGCAGCTAGAATGCCTGCTGAGAATGAGCATCTTCTGAAGGCAGCTGGGTGCTTCCCTGGCTTCCTCTCTGGCCAGCACTGATGGCCACTCTCGTGCCACCATGGCCTTGTCCATGAGGCAGGAAGATTGTGTGCGCTGAGCAGTTAGCAGCTTGCTGGGCTGTGCCGGGGCTGTATGGACCCCTTCCTGCCCACAGGTTGCTAGGCCTTCGCGTGCCTTGAGTTGTGTGGTCGCTGTGGAGCTTTGTGGTGGTCTCTGCTCTCTCCACCACAGTGTTCTAGAAGGATACCACTTCTTTTCTCTTCCAAAGGGTCTTGGCTTCTGCCCTGGCTTTCCTTCCTCCTTGCCCCTGGCTCCTTTGTCCAGTCATTCTTGACAGGAGTAGCATGGTAGCAGTCCCGGTGCTTAGGCAGGGCAGAGCCAGCACTCTGCAGTCTGTGCCAGTTCCCGTGTGCGCCTGGCAGCACCGAGCCTGTTAGGGACTCGTAGCCGTCGCAGTGGTCAGGGGCTCTTCCCACTTAGGACACTGAAGGCTTTCATGATTCACATTGAAGCTCTGCCTTGTGAGTCCATGTCATCCCATTTTTTGCGTTAGTTTGTGTGTTACTGTCTCTACTCCTGGAGGAGCTGGAGTCATCACAGGCTTTCCAGATCACTGATTTGAGAAGGCTTGTTGACATGAATGATGCACACATGTCTTCTATAGCCGACAATAACTTTTCATGGCAAGGACAGTTTAAAACAACAAAAAAGGAGAAAAATAGGAAAATACAGGTAAACTAAAGGAACACAAACTGGTTTTGTGTGTATGAATGGAGCCACACCGTGTGGCCCATTTGGTGCCCTGCGTCTTCCCCATGCCGTCTTGCGGCCTCCCTTCTGGTCAGTGAGCACATCCCTCAGGCATCTGCATGGCATCTGCTCAACATCCTAGTGTGTGGATTGGAGAAACCTGCCTTAGCTAGGCCCCAGGGTGGGGCACTGAGTGGTTTCCTGAATTTTTGAAGGTTGTTTTCCAGTTAGCCAATAGCTAATAATCACTGTGGGCCCTGCGGGTTTTTTGTAGCACCTTCTAGAAGTGGATTGCTGGGTCAGGGGTCCGTGTGTCATACCTGTGGTTCTCCAGAAAGGTCATGCCGTCTATCCCGGCAGCATCTGGGTTTGCCCCATCTACTGTGGGTTGTGTTATTTTCAGAAAACTTTCCTGATGGAATCAAAGTAGCACCTCATTATCGTTCACTATGCATTCCTTAGATTCTGAAGTGGGGACATTTTCTTGGTGTCATCGGTAAGGCCAGAAGTTTGGAGCGCACTCTCAGAGTCGTCCTGTTTCTTTCCCTGCCAGCATGCCTGTACTTCATCTGCAAAGCTTTGGAGAAGGATTGCCGGTACAGCAAAGGGCTAGTTCTCAAGGAGAAGATCTTTGAGGAGCAGCCTTGCCTCCGGAAGGACTCTCTTCGAATGTTTCTTAAATGGTGGGTCCTGCCTCTTCTCACGCGAGTCAGACCCCCCACTTCTCCTCCGGCACCATGTGGTCGGTGAATATCAGGAGGCACTTGCCCCTTGTTCTTGCAGGTGCTGACCTGGGGGATGAGCCCCGCACTTCGTCCCCACCGCAGCGCCCCCATCTGGGAACTGGCTTTGATCGGCTGTGTTTATCACTCAGCTCTGCCTAATCTTGGCAGTGCTTCCGTGGCTGTCTGTTGCCCTCCTTCTCCTCTGCCCTGCCGGCCCTCCTCTGGACACTAGCAGCAGCTTGCTGTACACCTTGTCTTCTTGCCACTTTCCATTCCCCTTTCCAGGGCCTTGCTCCCAGTACTGCCCACATTCAGTGTCCCAAACATGACCCTGATCCTGTCTGTGCCCTGTTTGCCTCCAGGACAAATCTCATGCCCAGGAGTATCACCTGGCGGGTCCTTTAACTTTACACTCTGTGCCCGCTTAGGTCTCCTCTTTGCCTCCTGTCTCTCCGTCCCCTGGAGGACAGCTGCCCTTGGCCCCTGACAGACTCCAGGCCTGGCCCCACTGGGCACTGTCCTGTCCCTGCACCCTGGCTCACAGCTTACCTCTCGGCAGCTTCCCAAATGCTGGTTGCCTCCCTCCCAGCTCCAGCTGAACCAGGTGCCCTGTTCTCTGGTACTTCCCTGGCCCCTTGGGCTCACCTGCTGGGGATTGGTTGTTACTTATTTTGGCGTCTGTGCCTCTTGTTTGTATCTGGTCTGAGGGAGCTAATATTCTTTGGAGACATAAATGAAACTTGGGAGTCCATAAGCGAGTGGCCTTGTGGTGGAGCCCTGCTGGGAGGCATGGGGACGGTCTGGAGCGGAGGGCAGGTAGAGCCTGGGCTGCCTCAGGCAGAGGTGGCCGTGGGGGCACGGCTCAGGCCTCAGATCCCCTGCCCTTTCTCTAGTTTGGAGACACTGGACATGGGTGAGCTGAGTTGTCTTGATGACTTTTTTTGGAGATGAGCAGGATGGATTAAATTCTCTAAACATTTTCTGTAAATAATTGAGAGCAAGATTTTATTTTTCTGTGGCTTTTCTGACATTACTCTGATACTGTTAATACATATGAAAACCTGTGTTTGATTTTGAATTGTAGAAAGAACAAAGGGTATTAGTCATTTCTAGTGTATGTGGGTACAAGAATACTAATTACTGCCCTTTCGAGGCCAGACTCAAAGTGGTTATTTGTAGGAAGAATTAATACAGATTAAAGGGTATTAACTTAACTGCATCCCTGTCTGTAAAATGTAAGCCTTGGCTCTAGTTTGTAATTTCTCCTTGTCTTACATGCTTTAGTGACATGTCAATCCATGATGTGTCAGTGAGCGCGGCTGAGACACAGGCCATCGTAGACGAGGCCCTGGGGCTGCGGAAGAAGAGGCAAGCGCTGACCGTGCGGGAGAAGGAGCCGGACCTGAGGCTGGTGCAACCCATCCCCTTCTTCACGTAGGTCACCCAGCTCTCTGGGGCTGCAGAGTCAGCTGGTGGGCCCTGCACAGGAGAGAAACCCAGAGGCCTGGCCCTGGGCTGGGTACACACTGGACAGATGGCTGGAGGTGTGCGCTCATGGATTGCCAAGAGGCACACCGGGCCCCCCAAGTGTGCCCTGTCTTAGTCCCTCTTTGCTATTGCTCTTCTTGAGCCCATCCACCTACCCCATTCCTGGAAGCCCCCTCTCGGTCTGCCCTACCAAGAGGAGAAAAGGGAACTGACATTGGGAAGCACTTGAGGGGAGGAAACTGAGTTAAGAGCAGGCAGATGGTGAGTGGGGCGCCTGGAGTGGATTCCAGGTCTAGGTCTTCTGGCTCTTGAGGCCGTGCTCTCCCTCTAGGGTCTCACGGGGCTCCTTGGAGGATGGGCCGCAGCACAGCCCTTGTGGGTCCCGAACTGTGTGAGAGGATGGGAAGGCTGGTATTGGTAGCCTGCTGGAGTTGGGGTAATTTAGCCCTTGAGTGAGATCTGGTGTGCAGTTTCTGTTTTTAAAATTCTAGCATCAAATCTTGAATCTTTACATTTAGCATGTCTTGGCAGCAGTGATCTTTTCCCCACTTCTTGAACTCAGAGGCACCATCAGATAGTGGCCCACAGCTCCTGCCCTGCATTGGACAGACCTGGGCCAAGGCTGGCACCACTAGGGGGTGAGCTTGGGGACACTATGTGCCACTCTACGCAACATCCCTGTCTTGCAGGGTTGTCATGATAACTAAAAGGAGCACGGGGGCGAGAGGGTGGCTAGCTCAGAGCCAGCAGTCAGTGTTCCCAGGAAGCCCTGGCTCTGACCCACATTGCGACTGCTTGTTTCCACATGCCAGTCTCCCAGGACATGTCCCACCAGGTGCCGGTATGGTCAGGAAGTTGGGGTCACTCTTCAGGCTGCTCTTGGACTCCTATCAGGTGCCCTGCCCACTGTTTCATCACATGGGTCAGGAGCTCCATCCCTTCTGCGTGTGGGCTCCTCAGTCAAGAAATGTGGGAGTTTGGAAGGGTCATGGATGCCTGCCCGTTGCAGTGAGGAGCAGCAGGCCTGAGGACATAGGCAGTGTGACTGGAGGAGAGAAGCTGTGGGCTGGTGCCTGGCCTCCCTCCCTGGTGCAGGGTGACAGCCAGACGGAGCATGAGGAAGACAGGCTGGGCTGAAGGAAGCGTTGCTTGGTAGTTACGTATGGGGTTGGGGTATTAGGGAAGAGGGTAGGGATTCCCCTGTGGAAGCAGAGGGTATGGGGCCCTTGATATAACCACCGTCTATTCCAGGGCTCGCCACACTTCACCTGTAAAGGACCAAATGGTAAATACTTTAGTCTTTGTAGGCCAGGTACAACCATCTCTGTTGTATACTCTGTGTGTGTGTGTGTAATAATCCTTCACAAATGTGAAAAACATTCTTAGCCTGTGGGCTGCACAAAACAGACTGTGGGCCGCAATTTGCTCTCTCCTGGCCTCTTCTGTGCCTAGTAGACATGAGCAAGACGTGAGGAAATGAAACTGTATTTACAAGGCATTTGATGAAATGCAGCTGGAGAGGGGTCATTCCTGTCCGAATCTAGCCCTTAAGGGAGACAGGAAAAGAATAGGTGAGAAATCCCCCCCAATCCCGGGGGCTCCATTTGATTAGGTTCTGGATTTTGAAGCACTGTCTTTTTCATTCTTTTCGCAACATTTACTGGATACTAGCTTCATGCCAGGCACTGTGCTCTGTGCTGGGGACTCCTCCACGTGGTGGGGCCTGGACCCTCACTGGAGCCAATCCCAGGGGCAGCCAGTCACCCAAAAGAAGGAGTATATGCCACAGGCTGGGGGCCTCATGAGAGAGAAGCACAGCGCTGGGGGAGCTCCTAATGGGGTCCACACGGCCCTGGGGGTCCCGAGGGCTTGGATGCTGTAGCTGGAATCTGACAGAGGAGTGGCACTGAGCAGGCAGAGGGCCATGGGCGTGGGTAGGGCCCTTGATTTTGGCTAAAGGGAAGCCTCCGTGAAGGCCCTAGGTATTTGGGAGTGTGGTTTTGTTTTCAGAACTGAAAGAAAGCTAGCATGGCAGGGAATACAGGGGTCAGGGCGGGGGTGAAAAGAGAAGGTGTTGGTCGGCTGGGCCAGGCTGTGCGGCACCCTGAGGCCAAGGATGTGGTCATTAGCCTGAGAGCGTGGGATGCCATTCAGGGATGGATGGGTGGGTGGGTATGTCATACCAGGCTGCAAACTACAACATGTCATACCCCACAACACACAACAGTACATAACGCATAACATAAAACTCAAAATGGCAGCTTACAACATAGCATGCAGTACCACAGTAAAATACACGCACAACACAACACACACAATGGCCCTGGTTTGCCATCCGATTTGGGGGCCCACTGAGATGCTGCTCCTGAGAGGCCCTGCCCAACGGCCTGTTTATCCCCTTAGACCATATCCCTCTCGGCAGTCCTCCCCTCAGAAAACCAGGTCAGTGGCAGCAGAGAAAGCCACTGATAGTTTTAGGGTTCAGCCTTTAGGGGAGGAGTTGTTGAAGAGTCAGTGGTTTCCATTGACTGCCTGGTAGAAGCTGCAGGTGCCTGAGGCTGAGATGCTTCGGGGTGCTTGCCAGGGGGCAGGGAGAAGGGTGCCGGGCCCCCCTTCGCTCCGGCTCCAGCTCGGCTGCTCCCCCTCAGTGGTGTTGGACTCCCGATTTCGTCAGTAGCAGCACTGCCATGAGGGCTCCCCTGCCTTGTGGGATGGTAGCCCGGGAGCCAGCGCTGCTGCCCCTCTCCAGGCCAGCTGGCGCTCTGCTCGGAGCATGCTACGGTGGGGAGCTGAGTAGGTACGGTGACCCTGTCTTTGCAGCTGGAAGTGCCTCGGAGAGAGTTTGCTGGCCATGTACAACCACCTCACCAGCTGTGAGCCCTTGCGGCCCAGCCTCGGCAAGAGGATCGACCTATCTGATTACAAGGACCCTAGCCAGCCTCTGGTGTCCTCTGTGGTGGTGGCACCTGTCAGCGTGATCCAGTCCAGCCCTGTCAGTGCCAGCCCGGCTGTGACAGTGGCAGAGCCCATGCTCTCCTGTCCCCCTGTGGCCGCGACCAACTTCCCACTGCACAGGCCCAGCCTCCTGGATGCAGGTGTCACTGCAGGTGAGCAGGCCTTCTGGGGTCACCTTCCAGGGAGACCCCTTTTGCTGAGCAGGAATGAGAGTTGGGGTTCCTTGGCCTCCAGAGGGTGGGTCCTGCTGGTGCTCTTGGCCTGAGGTTTAAGCGAACGCCCCTGGCTCCACAGGGGAGCCTTGGCGTGGCTGGCCAGGAGCCGCTTCAGCAGCGAAGTCCCGTGGGAGAGGGCGGGGCTCGGGGGTGGCTCCCTGCCCCAGGTAAGTCCTGACCGAAAGGACTCTTCCTGCCTGTCATGTGCGAGCTGGCAGGTCCCTGTGCTGGCTCTGCTCTGCTGCTGGCCGCGTGCTGCAGCACTGCGTGCTGCTTGTGCTGACCCTATTCTGAGTTCTTTGACCTTAAAAAACACTCAGCAATGCCCCCACCATATATGGTAGTATATTTTTGAATGGTTTTCTTGTTTTTTATTTTCACTGGAGTTGTAAAAAATTTCAGACAACAGTTAACAAGCCTTTTCTTGGTTTCTGTGCCACCGAGAAAAGAATATCTGTCAGTTATAAAGAGATTTCTGAATGAACATCTGTGTGGTTCTAAATTTTTTTACTTAATCATACATGACACTTCTCTTCAATTTTACAGAAGCTGTCTGTATGATTCATGTGATTCTCCTACTTTCATATCCTTGGGTGCTCAGAGGATCCTGGGGGATGAACAGGGTCAGTGTCACTGCTACGCACTCTGTCCCATCTCGGGTGCATTCACTGAGGCCCTAGAGGCTTTCACAGCCACCAGCGGAGGGTCAGAGGGACAGGAGCATTGACTCTGGGAGCCTGGTGTTCTGTAGCCATGAAAAGTAACCTGAAATCTGGCTTGTGGGTTCTGTAAATTCAGGAAAGATGTAAGAGTTAAGGAATTTGAAATGAACTTAGGACTCTGTTGTTAAAGAAGAGATGGGAGATTTCCTGAATGCCAAAGAAGATAACAGTCAAATGTATTGGTAGAATTAGAAAAGAGGGGCACTGATGTGCCCTTTTGTGCATTTTCCTGTCCCTGCCCCTTGTAAGATTTTAGTTTGCACTCTTTGTGAAGGTGACATTTCTGGGGGAGATAAATCCAAGAAGGGAGTAAAGCGGAAGAAGATTTCAGAAGAGAGTGGAGAGACGGCAAAGCGGCGGTCTGCCCGCGTCCGAAACACCAAGTGCAAAAAAGAAGAGAAAGTTGACTTCCAGGAGCTTCTGATGAAGTTCTTGCCATCCAGGTACTGTGCACACTTTTTCAGATTTGCAAAAACAAGCAAATATAAAACAGCAGCATACATCACCAATAATGCTTCTCCTTCCATTGCTGCCCCCTCCTCTGGGCGCCTCCTTGTTTTCCCATAATGTCTGTGCAAACGGCAAGGCACAGGTCTCCCTGGATTGGGATCTTGGGTTTTCTAACAGCGCTTTGAGTTGTGCATTCTTTCAGAGGACCAGGTACTTCCTGGGCCCTCAGGAGCTGAATGGTCCATGTGCTGGAGGCGACACACTGGCAAGCGCGTAAACACAGACACCCACTTGCTGGGAGGCCTGGGGCTGCTGCTCCATGGAGGCAGACTCAGGAAACCCCACAGAGGGGGGCGCACTTCTGCTTGCAGGGAGAGGGTGCCTGCTTGGCTTCTCCAGGCTCGGCAGGACCCCCTCGCATTCTGAGGGGGATGAGGACCAGCTTGTAAATCCTTCCTTGGTCTCACTGGTTCTTAACGTCTCTCAGAGAGGCCTCACAGGGGAGGGGGCCAGGCTGCGCAAGCTGGGACAGGCCTGGACCCAGTGCCCCTTTCACAGATCGTCACCAGTGCTCCAGTCTGTCTTTGCCTTTGCATCTCCTGCAGAGGCCCCAGGGCTCTCGATTCCTGAGCCTCTCAAGGCGCTGCAGTTCAGGGTGCCGGGGTGGGCGCTTCTTGATGTCGGCCTCCTGCCACTCCTAACCGAGTGGAGAGAGCAGTTCCCTTTCTACTGGTTCATCATCTTTCTGCCTTCTGACATTTGGTGGGTACATTTCTTGCTTTCGGAGGCCTCCTCTCCTACCCCCTGATCTTGTGAGCTTATACCTTTTTATTCCTCCACGATTACTGGAGTGCAGTTTGGGAGGTGACCGTGTGTGCCCAACGTGCATCTTTGACTCGGAGTCCTCAGCTGGCGTTTTGGCTGGTGACAGTTTATTTCAGCGGTGACGACATCTAAGTGGAGGAGGAAGAAGAGCCAGAGGCTTTAGGTGCACTGTGACTCTGTGTTACAGCAAGAGTCCCAGTTTGCCTAATTTGTTGCCATTCTTTCTGTGGGTGCAATACTTCCTGATAAATCCCTCCTAGGCACAGCCTCAGGAACAGGCTTCCCTTCGGGAAAGCTGCAGGACGATGCCGTGCTTGATGAGGCCGAGAGGTCCGAGGGACCCATTTCCTCAGTTTCCCCTAGCCCTCTTTATGTAAAATGGTGTCTGCTTTCTTTTGAATCTTTATTTTAATTGCCGGTTTCCACGTCTGCTTCTTTCAGCAGTCAGGCAAGAGCAACATGATGTCTTGTCTGGAGTAGTCACCTGGGGGGTCGTGTAATAAGTGAACGTTGACACCGAGAGGTGCCCTGTGCGTTTATGCTGCAGGACTGCTTGGTTGAGAGGAAGCTGCAAGGCTGGCCCAAGGTGGTCCTTAGGGGGTGTTTGAAAGAATGGGGCTCGCTCAAGAGGGACCCCCCCAAGTCCCAAGGCGTCGTGAGGAGCCGTGGAGGACCAAGTTCAGAAAGGCCTGCTGTGCCCCCAAATGCCACCCTCCTGGCCACTTTCTTCTTGCCTGCCGGGCTCCCATCAGGTCTGGAGCACACCAGGTGCTCTCTGGGCCTGTCCTTGTGCTGCTGCTGGGGTCCAGCTGACCCTGTCTCCTCCAGGGTTGGCATGAACGCCTGAGAGGCCTTTCTGACGGTCCTGTGGCCTCTAGCTTAAGTGTGTGGTGGTGGGTCCTTCCTTGGGTTCTTTTTTTGTGTGTCTCTGCTTACTGTCTGTCTCTCCCCTTAGAAGGTAAGCTTACTCTGGTCAGGTCTGCCACACTTACAGCCCAATTCCAGCGCCTAGCATAGTGTCGCACATGCCCAGTGCTCAGTAGTCCTGTCGGACGGGACGAATGAACAAGTGAGTACAGACGAGACGCCAGCTCCCAAAGGCCTGGGTTCTGGACCTGGCTGCCTGCTTGTTGTAGTCTTCTGTCTGGCTCCATCTTTTGTTTCTCTCAGAGGAGGAATTCAGGTGCTTGTGTCAGAATGTGTGCTGTGGCTTTTGTGAGTTTGGTATGTTCCATGCAGGTTAAGGAAGCTGGACCCCGAGGAAGATGATGACCCCTTTAGTAACTATGAAGTCCAGTCAGAAGCCAAACTGCAGAGCTTCCCTAGCATTGGGCCTCACAGACTGTCATTCGACTCAGCCACGTTCATGGAATCTGGTAGGAATTGAGCAACATGATCATTCACTGTTGGGAATTCTTCCTCCCATGATCCTATAATCTTAGATTTTGTTCTGGGAGAATGGTTCTGGGATGTTTTTTAAAGTGTGGTCAAAGGTTTGCCTGGATTTGTCCTGGGCCTGAGCCTCATGGTCGGCTGGCGGGGCGGGGGGGTCCTCTGAAATGTCTGGGTTCATACTTGACTATGCTGCCTGAGTGTGGAGTAGGCCAAAGCCAGGGTGGGGCGGGGCAAGTCCAGTGTGTATGGCCAGCTGTTGAGTGCATATTGTGTGTTCTGGCTTGTGGCAGCACTTGGAGATCAGCGCTTTGATACCCGCCTTAGACCTGGGAATTCAGAGAAGCTGGCTCGCAGCTAGTGAGGGCTGGAGCCAGGGTTGGAACCTGGCAGTGCCGCCCGGTGGTGGGAGGGCACAGACTCTCTTCTGCCTCCGCCTCCCCCTACCCCCAGAGGAAATGGGGGAGACCCTGGCGTGGAGGGTTGTCTGTCTAAGTCAGGTTGTTTCTCTCCTCCTGGGCAGAGAGGCAGGATGTGCACGCCTTCCTGCTAGAGAACCTGACCAACGGGGGCATCCTGGAGCTCATGATGCGCTACCTGAAGAGCATGGGCCTCAAGTTCCTGCTGACGTGGCCACCAGGCCTGGCCGAGGTTGTGCTCAGCATCTATCACAGCTGGAGGAGGCACAGCGCCAGCCTGCCCAACCCACTGCTGAGGGACTGCAGCAGCAGGCACATCAAGGTCAGGCGGGTGGGGTCCTCCTGAGGGCCAGGGCAGGTGTGGGGGCCCTCTGGGGGGCGGGGCGGGGGACACAGTCACGTAGAGCCTGCTCAGCTGCATCTGCTTGTGAGCCTGGAACCTGAGCCCTGGGGGAGTTTGAAGCAGGACGTCATGACACCTGCTCTGTGCCTAGAGAGATCCCTTGTTCTGAGCGGAGGACCCACTTGGGGTGAGAGTGGGCAGAGGGCCGTTAGGAGGCTGTTGCCAGGTGAGTGGTGGTGAAGGGTCCTGGACCACTGCTGACAGGGGACCTGCACATGGAGGCAAGGGAACGAGATGAAGAGGCTTCGGGGGCCAGCCAGGCTGGTGAGGGAGGTGGTGTCCTGAGATGGAGGAAAGCCAGTGGTGAGGGTGGGGAGAGTGAAGCATTTGGCTGCATTCAGGGTGTCATGGACTTGCCCAGTTTTCAGCCAGGTGAGAAGATGTAAGTGCAGAGGCTAAGTAGGTTGTTAAGGGAAGTGGGGTGTGTGGGGGGAGGTGGGGCGCCGCCAGCAGGGAGCCAAGTCCAGCTCAGCCCACCTGCTGCTGCACTCCAGTCCAGGCTCCTTCACTTGGCATCTTCCGAGGCTCAGAAGGGTCCTCTGGCCCCCTTGTCCCCTTGGAAGAGGAAGGCTAAATGCTGGGAGGGGCCCTGGGAGCTCACAGGGCCCCCTGGGTGGTCTTTCTCATTGGTGGCTCAGAGGTGGAGCTCGAGGCTGACAGGTCCCTTAGGGCCCTGTGGGTCAGTGCTCCCTGGCCTTGCGGCCTCCACAGCTCAGGGCGTGCTTCCTTCCTGGCAGCCTCTGCCCGCCAGGCTTGCTCCTGCGGGTAGTGTGGAGTGGCCAAAGCAGCCAAGGCTTCGGTCCCCAGTAAGCCAGGTTGGTCATTTCCCAGCTCTAGCTCCCATGCCTACCCTGGGAGCAGTGTGCTGAGCCTGGCACTTTGAAGGGTTGAGTGCCGTCATGTGGATGCAGCATATGGCTGGTACCTGGCTGGTGACAGAGCTGCGTCTTCCGTAGGGCAGCCCCTCAGGCCTGAAGACAGGTTTCCCGCTCCTCCCAAGTCTCGTCAAATGGAGGTCCACATGCCTCTTTTTATGTCCTGACAGGTAGCCACTGATTATTATTTATACAATGGAAAAAAGATTGGAGGAAGAATTATATTTTCATCAAAGTAAATTTTATTTTAGTTTATTCCATCCCCCACTGTGTGGTGACTCTTTGTGATGCCCTTCCTGACCTTCTGGTGCCTGTCCTGCAGGATATGATGCTGATGTCTCTCTCCTGCATGGAGCTCCAGTTGGACCAGTGGCTGCTGACCAAGGGCAGAAGCTGTGCGGGTAGGAGGCGTTCTGTGTTCTGTGGCAGGAGTAATTTTCTGAACCCTTGGCAGCCAAGAGAAGGTGGGAGTGGGGAGGCTGAATCATGGAATTCAGACTTATATCTGCATGGGGACATTTCCTGGGTTGACTTGTCAAGCCAGGGAAAAGCCAGGGTCCCAGAAGTCCCCTGAAGGACACCTGAGAAGTAGTTAGCAGCAGCTGAGCCCCCGAGGGAGCCACCTGCCTGCTTTTTCTGTTACTCAGAATTGAAGGAAGTGGGGACTGTTTTCTTAAGTTATCACTTGACACTATATGTATCCTCAATAATTTTCCCAAATCATGTGGATCATTCTGATTTTTAAACCATTACCTGGTTTAGAGATGTGCTCAAGTTCAGTCTGTACCGTGAGGGCCCTCCAGCTCTTGGAGTCTCTGCATCTGTCTGACTTCTCTGCCACGCAGGGGCTGTAAGGCTCTGTGGGACTCAGGGCACCGAGGCAGTATGGAAAAGGCTGAAGGTGACCTCTGGGGAGCAGAAGGGTGTTCGGAACCTGCACTTGCAGCTGACTCTTTCTGGCCTGACTGGTTTTTCAGTATCTCCTCGGAATTGCCCTGCTGGGGTAGTGAATGGCAGATTTGGGCCTGATTTCCCAGGAACTCACTTCCTGGGTGACCTCCTGCAGCTGTCATTTGCATCATCCCAGCGGGACCTGTTTGAGGATGGCTGGCTGGAGTTTGTGGTCCGCGTTTATTGGCTGAAGGCTCGGTTCCTGGCACTGCAGGTTGGTTCTGTTGTTGGTTGCTTGGCGAGCACGTGCTGGCACCCAGCAGAGGGAGGGGAGAGAGCTGCATGTGTGTGTGTGCATGTGTGGCACCTGCTTGGCACTGGGCTCAGGGTGAGGAAGTGGGATGTGGTGGGGAGTTTTTAGCATTCCAGGTATCAGCATGGCCACCAGTCTGTAAAGCACATACCACAGAGCTCTGGAAGGGTTCTCCTGTGTCCCTCAAAGCCCCCCACTCAGGATTGCCTTGAGGTCTTGACCCTTGGCTTCTGTCTTCCTGAGAGAGCTTGAGTGAGTGCACAACTGAATACAGAACTTTCCAGAAAGGAATTAGCCAACTATCTTGTGTGAATTATCAGAAAGTTTCCCTTGGAGCCCGGTCTGGGTGGCCAGGGTGAACTGCCTGTTACCCAGCACGTTGCATATGGCGGCACCTTGCACATTATGGTAGAAAGAGTGAAAGATTGCCATGGTTGGTTCTGGAGTTAGGATAGGCCTAGGTTCTGATCCTGAGTCTATCATTTATTATCTCATCATCTTGAACAAGAGACTCAGCCTTGCTCAAGTGTCCTTGGTGTCCTCACCTGCGACATGCAGTTCATGATATCTGTCCTTAGAGTTGCGGTATAAATCAGTCAGTCAGTCAGTCAGCCACTCAGCAAATGCTTAGTGAGCCCCGGCGTGTGCCAGGTCCCTCTGTAGAGGGGGTAGCCGTGACTGGATAAAGCCCCACACTGTGGGGTCGGGAAGGTAAGTTACCTGGCCCAGCACAGAGAGGTCCTTTCCTTCTGCCCCTGTCCCTTGACTGCTTTTCCTCTGACCAGGGAGACATGGAGCAGGCCCTGGAGAACTATGACATATGCACAGAAATGCTCCAGAGCTCCACTGCCATCCGGGCTGAGGCAGGGGCTGAGCAAAGAGACATTGTTATCCGCCTGCCCAACCTCTGCAATGACTCTGTCGTTTCCCTTGAGGAGGTGAGTGGGAGTTTTTCTAATGGTATTTTCTTGGTCAGAGATTCATTCTGGGTTGTCCCAGTTAGACCAGGCCTGACCTGAGCAGGGCTCCTTCCTCCATTGGGAGGGCAGAGGGGCCTGGGAGAGGCAGCTCGGGCAACCAGGGGCCCCTCGGACTTGCAGCACAGCCCCTGATGGAGAGCTTGTCCAGGTGATGGGGCGGGACTGGAGACACTCACTGGCATGATTTAGAGTGATTTTTGCTTCGCTTTCCAGGCTGTGTGTGACACAGCCCCAGGGGAGTTAGAGGGAGACTCCAGCAGAAGCAGACCGGTGCCGGTCTGGCTGTGGGGTCGGGTCAGCGATATGTGGTATGTGTGCTGGGCTCTGTCGGGTTCTGCTCCCGTTCTCACCCCGCCTCAGCTCCTCAGCTGTGTGTGTCCACATTGGCTGAAAGTGGTCTTCCGACTCTTGCAGGGCTGTTTCTGGGCAAGGCCAAGTGCAGTGCCCCTGCTGCATGGCAGACCTGTGAGGAGTGGGTTCTAGGGGTCAGTGGCATGTGGCAGCCTGTGGTCCAGGGCTTGCTGAGTCCCTGGGGGCCTGCTGCTCTATGCTTGCACGCGTCTAGTTTTCTGAACAGTGGCCACTAGGCTGTCCAACTATTTTGGCAGATACTTTTCTGAAACCTCTGCTTCTGGGATGGTTTTCAGTTTTTGGTGTGCTTATTTTTTAAAGAATTGAATGCCTTGACCTTAATAGAAGTATTTTTTATAAAGTATTCATTTAATTTGAATGCTGATAGGAGTCTTAATTTTGTGCTTCTCATCTGGGTCTGATAAATGCGAACACTGGCCAGATTGAGAGAAGGTGTGAGGGGTTTGTCTTTGGGCAGCATTTCTGGGCCTTTACCAGATTGATAAGAACCTGAAGTCACTGGAGCGGTGCCAGTCCCTGGAGGAGATTCAACGACTGTACGAGGCTGGTGACTACAAGGCTGTAGTGCACCTGCTCCTCCCCACCTTGTGTACCAGTGGATTTAACCGGGCCAAACACCTGGAGTTCATGACATCCATTCCTGAGAGGCCAGCCCAGCTGCTGCTGCTGCAGGTGTGTGCTGCCCCCACCCACCTTGCTCCTTGTACCTTCTTTGCATGGTTGTCGTTTTGTTATATGGAGGCATTGAGGTAGCCCTTGAGAACATGCACTTAGAAGAGAAACACGGGAGTAAAAACTGCTAACCTGGTGGATGATGCCAGTCAGAAGATACGGCGCAGATCAGTCGGAACCTAGTTCTGCAGGCTCCGGGGTTCCAGACGCTGAGCTCCTGCATGACAGACAAGAAAGAAGAGTAGTTGGATGTCAGCCAGCCAGCCAGCCATTTTTCTGTCTGCTTGTCTTTTTTGATTACTTTTTATTAACTATTGAGTAGATTTTTAAATGGATACAATATCTGTAGAATGTAAAGCACCAAGAGAAAATATATACCCATGTATGATCATGTAGTTGAAGAAAAAGGACACCACCGTGGTGTTTTGAACCCATGTGCCCTCTAAGCTCCTCCATGCCTCCATTCTTCAAGGGAGGAAACCCTCACTGAGAGCTCACTGGGTACCAGGATCTGCTGGGCATTGCCAGTTCCTCAACCTCTCTGTGCCTTAGCTCGTCATCTCTAGAATGCGGATGATCATTGTTCCTACTTCAGAGGCCTGTTGTGGGGATTAGACAAGTTTGTGTTGGCACCATGCCTGGCATGTGGCAGGTGCTTTATGGGTGCTGGCTGGCGTTGCTGCCATCCTCAGGAAGCTTGGAGTCAGATGATAAGCATGGGAGTTGACAAATGTGATAACCACGACATGCTTAGTGCAGTGGGTGCTCTGGTGTCCTGCCCCTTATGGTTCACACTGATTACACTGTATTTGTTATCTCACTGGGTCCTTCCCCTTCAGCTTGGAAAGAGAGCCCAATCTTCTCCCAGGCTTTTTGCTGAGATTACATGAGACATATTTTAATTATTAACTTTCTTGGACTGTGAAAGACTCAAGAGGTGTGACTGTGGGAACAAAAGGAGACATCTCCACCCTAGTAAAGGAAGTCGTTGGTTTTGGGGAGGAAAGGAGGGAGGGAGGGCAGGGGGGAAGGATGTTACAGCTCCTGGTAGGGGGGTGTTAGGCAGGCCCGTGCTGAGAGCAAGGGACGAGCGGTATCTGACCTGTTACATGGCAGGCCAGGGGGCCGGGGTGTCCAGCATGGCTGTGTGTGGGAGGGACAGCTGGTGGTACCCAGGGGGGCCCCTGGGTGAGGAGAGGGGAGAGGCCAGCCCTCTCTGCGCCTGTAAGATGGCCCCAGTGGTTCAGATGCCAGCTTGCCCCTGCCCTCTAGAATCCTCTAAGCTCCTCCATGTGTGTGCAGGGTGCCCCACTGGTGAGGCAGGAGCAGCCCATGGCCGGGCACTGAGCAGTACATGGGCTGTGGTGAGGTCTCCACCAGGTCCTCTGGAAGCTTCTGGGTTTTTCTGCGGATGAGTGACTCCTGTTTTCTCCCCTCAATTTCCTATTGAAAGTATGTGTTTTCTCACCAGAGTGCTTTTTATATATTAAAGATACTAATCTTTTTCTCATCAAATGTTGCAAGTATCCTTTCCTAGTTACTTGCTTTTACATTGTGGCTTATTTTTTTGTTGACATACTGAAGTTTTGAATTTTTATGTCATCAAATCTTTTGGCATTTTCAAACATTTGTGATTTTGTTCATCATGCTTAGATAATCTTTCCAAGACTGGAAAGAAATCCACTCATTCTACACACATGGATTGAGTTCCTACAGGGTGCCTGGCACTGGACAGGAGAGGCCCCCTCTGACAGAGCCTATGTTCTGGAAGGGAGGCAGAGAAGAAGCATGTCAACAAATAGTAGAAAGCATTTGCCTCTGGGTTCTTCTAGCACTACGAATGTTCTGTGTTTTGGATTTAAAGTGCTTCACCTTGCGTTTACAGAGTGGGGTCTGCTTCGGAGTCCTCCCCTTCAGGAGTGTGCTGGTGCCCTCCCGCCATTTAGGCAAGCTGCTTCTAATGTTCTTGTGATTGTATCGTTTTTTCTGGTTGAGTTTATTTTAGTCCTTAATATTTTGCGTTACTGTTTTGAGCAGGATTTTCTTGTTGGTCATTATGTTTTCCAACTGTACATTTCTGGTTTATAGGAACCGTATTGATTTTTGCATGTTTATTTTAAATCTAGGTACTTCACTGAATTCCTGTTATTTCCGATAGTCTTTGTTTTGTTTTGTTTGGGGCAGATGCCCGTGTTGCCCCCTGTCCGTGGTAGCTGTCTCCTCATTTGTTGTTAGTTATTCTTCTGCTTTTTGGCTCTTTCTGGCTGTGACACCGGGGATGGTGTCACGTGAGTGCTGCCGGCAGGTCCTGCTGTGCCCCTGACTTTCTCGGCGACTGTGGCTGCAGTTTAAGGTTGATAGTCTTTATTCTGCTAGAAAATAAGCCCCCGCCTCTTGCATGTTAGGCTTCTGATCAGGAGGTGTCAGCTCAGGCCTTTTGGCTCTGTGTCTGCACCGCCATAGGCTCCTTCATGCCTCATTGGTCTCCTGCTGAAGACCGCTTGCTTTCTCCAAAGAAGCATAGGCCCCATTTTCCTAGCAATTAGGGCTTTTAAATTGGGGGTGGTTTTGATCTGTGTTCAGACAGTGCAGCACATCCCAAAGGCAGCTTTGGGCATTTCTGCCTCCACCCCCCACCTTCCCACCGATCTATGTCACTTTGGAGAGTGGCAGCTGTGCAGGCCACAGCTGCAGCAAGGTCAGACCCTGGTGGGGTGCCAGGCAGCAGGTGCTTCCTGCTGGTCTAACAGGCTGCCTGCCAGACCTGCAAATTCATGGCCATCACACTGGCATGGTGGTGAAAAACAGAGATCCGAGGTGTTTAATGGGTTGTGTTCTAGAATAAAAGGAGAAAGAGCTTCACAAAAAGCAATGGCTCCCAAAGAGGATTTTTAAACATGGAAGTAAAAGCTCTGTGTGGTGGACTGAGGGCTCCTTGTGCCAGGCTCCGTGCTGAGTGTGGTGTGTGCAGCAGCTCGTGCCATGCGCACAGTGCGTCGGAGGGGCTCAGTGCCTTGTTCCACTGGAGCACCTGGAGAGGATAGGACTCAGAGAGCGATGACTTCTGTGCTGCCTGGTCAGGTGCCCCTGTTGTGGTGGCCTTGGCTCAGGCCCCCTGCTGCAGAGATGTTCCTCCCTGGCAGTCTGCCCTCCCCTGCTGAGACCTTGCAGAGGCACAGCACTGGATGAAGGCATGGCAGAGTGGCCTGGGGCACGGGGCCTGGGTGAGAGCCGGCAGAGGTGGTGGGTCCTCTCAGCCTCACCTTGGCTGCCTGCTGGTTCTTTGGCCTCATCCCAGTGTCCTAGCTTTATAGACATGGAAACTGAGGCACAGGGGTTAAGCATCTTTCTGCAAGCCCCCGTCGTGGGCAGCATGCCATGCTGTGATTGCACACAGATCACCGCACCCTTTCACAGATGCCTCAAGGCTGTGGGAGCCCACGCTTCCCCTTTCTTTTGGGTTGGCCCTCAGGTTCTTGTCCCGTTACCTGCACCTCGGTCCTGAGGACCAGGTGTGACGAGTACTGTCACAGTGGTCTCATAGCGCGCCCTCCTCCTCGCCCCTTCTGGTGTCAGGACTCCTTGCTCCGGCTGAAGGACCACCAGCAGTGTTTCGAGTGCTCCGATGTGGCTCTGAACGAGGCAGTCCAGCAGATGGTGAACGCGAGTGAGGCGGCAGCCAAGGAGGAGTGGGTGGCCACAGTGACCCAGCTGCTCCTGGGCATCGAGCAGGCGCTCTCGGCAGACAGAGGTGGCTGTATCCTGAAGGAATCATCCTCTGCCCCCGGCCTCAGCCGGCTTGCCAGTAACCTCATTCAGGTGAGCCCGGCTCCTCATCCCCTTCTTCATAGTTCCCTGGCTTTCAGGGCACGTTAGGCACCCCAAGGGAATGTGTGGGCTTCTCTCACTTGAGGGGGCAGGACCTCAGGCATTGGAGGTTGTGCCCTGGCTTCAGGCCTTCCTGGGGCTGGTCAGTCTGAGGGTTAGAGAAGGTGTAGCACTTGGCACCAGATGGCCTGTCCCAGAGGGGAGGAAGCGGACCAGAGCAGGGAGTCCTGACCTGTGTGCAGCGAGCCGAGGCAGAGCTGGAGCCGGAGCCTGGGCCTCCTGTCTCCCTGCCAGGGCTCTCCACCGCCCCATGTCGGCCTGGCACTTGGAGCTGAGAGGTAGTCATGGCACTCCAAAACATCCAGGCGGCCTTCATGGCAGGGAACCATCCTCTGAGTCACCCTCAGCTCTCTCCTAACAACCCCCACTCAGGCCATCAGCAACTCCTACCGCGTCCACATCCTAAAGCCCCACCCTTTGGTTCTCCCTGCGGCTCTGCCCTAGCCCAGGCCCTCACCATCTCTTGCTTTGACTGAGGCAGCATTCTCCCTGCAGCCCTCCTTGTCCCCTCTACCCTTCCAGTCCGGCCACCGCCATGCCATGGAGGCACCTTTCCAAATGGCAGTGTGAACGTGCCCCTTGCTTGCTTCAACCCTTCACATTCTCTCCAGGTCACCTGTCGCCCAAGGTGGCAACACTGATCTAACACCCGGCCTTCCTCTCCGCTCTCATCTTTTGCTTCTTTGGCTGCCTCTGGGGCCTTTGTCCGCATGTCCATTCTCTGCACCCAGTCCCTGCCCTGTCTACGTGCTGGGCACAGCACAGCCACACACCTGGAAACCTCTCCAGGGCTGGCCCTCCTGTGACACCCACTGTGCTGCTCGCTCCCCCAGGTCATCGACTGCAGCATGGCTGTGCAGGAGGAGCCCAGGGAGCCTCACGTCTCCTCTGTGCTGCCTTGGATCATCCTGCACCGGGTCATCTGGCAGGAAGAGGACACTTTCCGCTCCCTCTGCCACCAGCAGCAGCTCCAGAACCCGGCAGATGAAGGTGTGGGAAGCGGGTGTGGGTCGGGGTGAGGGTGGAGGTAGGGCTGGGCCCTGACCCCGTGTCCTTGCCTATTGCCTCAGTCTCCATCCATGTGCTCTGAGTGGGTGTGGCTCCCAGACAGAGGCAGAGGGGCCTTCAGGGAGCTCACTGTGCAGTAGGGCCTAGAGGCAGCGGGTGTGTAGAAGTACGTCATCTGGTATAGGTGGCAACGCAGCATGATGGCATGGTGAGTGCTTACAGAGAGCGCTCACTGCTCCCAGAGGTCTAGCTCCTTTGATCCCCACCACCCACCTAGGCGACAACAGCCTGGCCCTGGCCCTTGCATTTACCCACCGCCCATGGCCCCTCCTTGGTGTGAGCCAGTGAGGGGGGATGTGGGCAGCTGGAGGGCAGTGTGGAGCAAGCACGGGTTCCACTGTCACTTAGTGGGTGTGTGACCTTGGGCAAGTCATACAACCTCTCAGCCTCTGTTCCCCTTATACTTGTCGGCAATAATGGTACCTGCCTCAGAGGGTTGTTCTGAGGGCAAAATGGAACAATAGCTGAAGGCCAATCAGTGCCTGGCACATGGGCATGCTAAGTGATGTGTGGTCCTTGTGAATGGAGAGGCCAGATGGGGTGAGCCCAGGACTTTTCCTGGAGCTGACACCTGAGCCAGGTCAAGGCAGTGGTAGGAAATGTGGTTAATTGAAGAAATTACATAACAGTAACAGCTAAATAACATTTAAGCCAAGATTGCCTGTAATTTAACAAATGGATTTCCTTTTTGGTGTTTCTGCATTTTCTGTCTAGACTTGGCCAATGACATAAACTTTTTATAAAACTGTAATTATAAAACACACATTCATATATTTATTCAATTAGTTTAAAATTAAACTTACTGGGGATTTTTCCTCAGTAATTTGAAAAATAGAAAAGTAGAAAGCAAAGGAAGTCATCCCTGTTCCAGTGACCTAGGGAAGACCAGAGTCAACATGTGGTGTGTTTCCTTACAGTCATTCCCTCTGGCTTCGTTTACCTCCCGGACACTTAGCAGCTGCTCACTGCATGTCAGGCCTCTGTTGAGCAAGATGCCTCTGGCCCGGCAGGTTCATGGTGGGAGGAGACAGACCGAAACACCACAGCCAGTGTGGCCTGCTAAGAGGAGGGCACCTCTTGCTGCTGGGCGCGGGCTGGTTTGAGGCCTAATGGAAGAGCTTGGGCGAAGGAAGGCACTGGCAGATGGAGCATTGTGGCACGGAGAGGGGCCGGGCCACGTTGGTCAGACATGAGAAGGGCCAGACCGAGAAAGGTTTTTGTATCTTAATTTGTAAAGCTGTTTCTGTTTAGCTCCATAGTCTTTATAATGCTGATGAGAGGTGCCCTGCTTTACTGAACACCCCCCAGAACCCTCAGGATGGCTGCAGTATTTCTTATGGGTCATACTTCAGTGAACACCTCATGCGTATATTTTTGCTTTTGTCAAATTGATTATTTTGGATAAATTTTTAGGATGAATATCTTTAGAGCTCTTGACAAATATCACCTTTGTATTTTCTAAAAGGGTCTTAGTGATGAAAAAAGACTGAGGTTTACAACTACAAATGTTTATG
Source organism: Manis javanica (assembly GCF_040802235.1). NCBI lineage: Eukaryota > Metazoa > Chordata > Mammalia > Pholidota > Manidae > Manis > Manis javanica. The sequence goes on along the minus strand of NC_133170.1, from coordinate 84,987,882 downwards.
GTTTTTCTTAGGAAAAAATACAAAGACTCTTGGGTTAAGAGTCTCTTTTTCTCCAAAATGAATTATGTAAACAAAATACGATTTAAAGGAACCTGCCAGTAAGCAAACAAGTAAAGGAGAAAGGGTAGGCCACGAAAGAAATCAAAGATTTTGGTGGACCGGCAGCCACGGCACGGCTCTTGGCTCCTCCTCCAGCCCCAGTAGGAAAGCTTAGGGAGGATGGTAAGTTGACAGAGTCCTGGGAAGTACTAGTATCCTCTCACTTATAGAGAGTGGGTTGGTGGGGAAGCCCCCCATATTGCCCTGGTCCCTAGCAGGGGTGGGAAGGGCTGCTGAGTCTCGCTGCCTTCTGGTGAGGAAAGGGGCCCAGGGAAAAAACACACTTCTGACGGATGGTGAGGAGCCTGGTGTAGGACACTGACACATACTGAGCTCTCTGGAAGTGGACACCGAGATGGTTTATCAGGGTCAGTGCTTGGGGAAGGAAGGAGGGAGCCAAGAGGGGCCAGAGAGACAAGTTGAACTGTGGTGCAGGCCTGACAAAGCCTTGGCCAACGTGGCAGGCTGCTCTGGAGCCAGAGTTCCCATCAGAGCTGATGCCCTGTTTGGACTGAAGCAGGCAGGGCTTTACACTCCCCCGTTGCCTAGTCAGTCCCTGTGAGCTGCCCCAGGAAGCCCGTGACCTCGGGTGAGGTGAGCATGCAGCTGCGGGGCAGGCAGACCGTGAAGGAACCGGCAGCTGGGGGCTGGAGGCTGGCTGCTGGCTGCACTCTTCTCTCCAGGCAGCAAGTCCTGCTTCTTAGGAACACCGCTGGGGGATGAAGTCAGGAAACCAGCCTGGGTCAGAGTGCAGCTCCTGAGGAATGGAGAAGCATGGAGAAGAATTTGAAGTCGAATTTCTTTTAAAGAAGTGGAATCCATTTAAAGTGGAATCGGGAGAAAGCAACTGTGCTAACTGTGGTTGCAGAATAAAGTATAAATGTTATAATCCTTGAGGCACTACAAATAATATGCACAACAAACTGGGATATGGTGAGAAAGAAGGAATGTTACAAAGCTGTCATTTGTATGTACAATAGGGAGGCACTTGATGTTCTTGAAGTGGAAACTAATTTTAAAAACCATAAAAAACAGGAAAGGCTTGAACTTAATGATTTTCTGACTTTTTTTAAACCAGTGCCTTTCATACATTTATGATTGGTACTGACCAATAGTAAAAAGTACAAAACAACTTTCATGAAAGAATCCTTATTCTACTGGGGTGTGGTCCCTATTTGTATTTTCTGTTCTAATGTGTTCCATTCTAAGCCTGTTTTAAAATGCCAGTTACAAGGTTATTAATGGGTTATGGCCCAGTTTTTCAAACACACTGAAGGCTCTTTAAGGAACTAGTAATGGTGCTAGTGGTGACAAAATATGTAACTGAAATTTAGATGTTCTTTTTTTCTTCTATAATATTCAAGTAGACCTAACTATAAGAATCTTTAAGCACTGGTAGATGCAGTATGGGTTCCATTGTTATAAATTATAACAAATTAGAACATTTCTTTCAAAATGTCTCATATATGCCCAGAAAGAGGAGTACAGTGATGTCCCCCAGATGTCAGTGTCGGTTATCTCTAGGAGCTGATACTTGGTGAATGAGGCATTCTTCTTTGTTTTCCTGTATGATTTGAGTTGTTTTGGGGTAAACATGTATGCTTTGGTAAAGCCACTCAAGTCATTACTTATTTAAAAAGACAAAAAGATAAAAAAGGGAAGAAAGAAGCATGTGGCCACCTTGGTAAAGACAGAAAAGCCCACAGAGGAGAGACTGAGCCCCGCAGCCCCCACCCATGTCACCACACTAAGTCTGTGTCTGTTGGTCTGGTCTTTCCCCAGTGATGGCTGAGACCCCCATGCTCCCGTCCTCTCTCATGCTGCTCAACACAGCCCATGAGTATCTGGGCAGGAGGTCCTGGTGCTGCAATTCAGATGGGGCTCTGCTGCGATTCTACGTAAGTGCTGGCCACCTGGCCAGGGCTGCTGGTGGGGGCTGGGCGTGGCTGGCACCCTGAGCCTTGTGTGGCCTCCCCGTGCACTGGGGTCCACTGTGCTTTGACTCACTGTACGAGTCAGGGTGTATGTGACACATTCACTCACAAAGTGTATGTGGCTACCGAAAGTTGCCAGCATATCAGGACTTGGTTCCCTTGTGTGCATGCGGCTCAGGGGAATCTGGACCTGGCCTTGAACTGCAGATGAACTTAAATCCGCTAGTCCTTATGGAGTCTCTTCTGTGTCAGGCATAGGGCCGGGCCCTCCAGCAGGGTCCTAACTTCAGTCACCACTGCTTATCGAGTCCTGTTTGCCAAGAACCACTCATTGTACTAAGTAGTAGTTGCTCAGTGAGTAGCTGTTGTATTCAGTCAGTCAGTAAATATTTAGCACAATAGGCTTCCTCTCACTTGCCAGCTGTGACTGACTGGGCTTACTGGGGGCAAGCAGCATGATTCCGGTCCCAAACCTCACTGTTGAGGTTGAGGCCCAGTAGGACACAGGCAGGTTACAGAGCTTAGGAGGGGCACCCAGCCCAACCTGCAGTGTCTATGAATAAATGTTTGCGTGGAACACAGCCACCTTCAGAATTTACATATTAACTCCGGCTGTTTTTGCAATGCAGTGGCAGGGGTGAGTAGCTCCGATAGAGTCCACATGGCTTTTGAAACTTAAAATATTTAGTATCTGGCCCTTTGGGAAAAGCTTTGCTGACCTTGTTCTCTACCTTTTCAGTGAGCGCTCTCCCTGCAACGTGACCTCCCTCCCCAGTCCTCTCCGTCCTCCTCCTCTACTCTCCCACGGCTCCTACCGTCTTCTAGCATGCCCATGCTGCATGACTTACTTATTTTTATCGTGTGCCTTTTCCATTGAAATGTAACTTCCGTGAAGGGATTTTTGTTAGTTTTGTTCCCTGCTGGATCCAAGCACAGCACCTAGCCCTTATAAAGGCTTCATAAATATGGGTTGAATGAATGAATAAATGGGATTGAGTATTTATAGAGCTCCTGTATGTGTAGGGCTCGGCAGTTTGCAAAGCACTTGTGCTGAGGATGTTGGAGACTTGGCCAGGAGACCAGGCTGCCTGGCTCAGGGCCCTGGAACTGGTTAGTGTCTGAGGTGAGCTCCAGCCCCCAGCTGTGGATGCCTAAGTGTGTGGTCCACCCTGTGGGCTCTGAGGACCTCCAGGGTGCTCACCCTGGGTCAATTCCATGCTCCAGGAGCATTTTTCAAGGAGTCGTGCCAGCTGAGTGTATTGCTACCAGAATCAGGAACTCCCTTCTGCCTTCCCTCTCCCAATTAGGGAGTGTGGGGACAGTGTCAGTTTCTATAGGATCACCTCCACCAGGCAGTCACCCTTAGGCTGACTGGGGGGAGTCAGGAATGGGTTAGCACCTTTGCGAGCTAGGGCCAGGCAGGAGTGGCACTGAGAGGGACGGGCGGCTGCAGGGGCATGATGGGATTGCCTGCACCTGGTGTTTTTAAGTCTGCTGCTTCTTTGGAGCATGAATCCTAGCTGCCAGGACCTGCCAGTTGAAGTTGAAGGTATAGAAGTGATATGGGTACTGCTGTGTTCCATTTCATAGCTCCTAATTCGCTGCTCCAGGCCCAGCCTTTCCATTCCTCCTATTCTTGTAACAATTTTACCTTTGAGGATAGAGCTGCTGCTTGGTGACTGACTCTCTGCTCAGGACCTGGCCACCCTTTTCCCTAGGATGTGCATGGCTGGCTTTTCCTTTCCTTCCTGCTGGTGCAGGTCTCAGCTCAGAAGGCACCTTCTCAAAGAGGTCTTCCTTGGCCCTGACACTCTCTGTCCCATCTATTGCTGGGCAGCCCTGCTATTTCTTATTGTGTCATGTGCCCCTCCTCCATTTGATAGCATTCCCGAGACCACGGACCTCTTCTGTATTGCTGGCTGAAGCATCCCTAGCGCCCTAAGCAGTGTGTGACATAGATTACTGCCCAATTGATGTTTCTTGAGTGAATGAAGACATGTTTCTTGAAACATGAAGACATTCATTCATTGATCCGGAAATGCTTGCTGGGCACTCATCGTTCTGGGTGCAGTGGAGGCTCCTGTGTTGGTGAATACTTTATTACCACCTCTACTTGTGGCCCCAGATCGTGGTCTGCACGTCAAGGGCTGTGTCTTGAGAGAGCTTTGTGACCCACACAAGGGAGACACATGTTTCTGTGTGGGTTGTTTCCTCTTCTTGGGTGGAGTGGGAGTCTTCTCCAAGGGCAATCCTCTTGGATCTTGTCTCTTCTTCAGTTAGTGTTTCTTTCACATGTTCTGTTCAGGCTGATGAATCCTTATACTCCATCCACACTTGACTCAGATGGCTCAGGACCTGGCCACCCTTTTCCCTAGGATGTGCATGACTCTCCTGGGGAGGCTTTACTAACTTCTGGACAGTCCCTCCTACACCGTGTCCAGTGTACTACCACCCAGATTGTGTTCACATTAACCATCAGCTGTTTTTGTTGCAAACTTGTCTTCTAGTAGAAATAAACTATTACAGGAAAGATAACATGTTTTTTTTATTACTTTCTCTCCCTCCCTTGAATTTGGTGTCTTTTTGTCCATGTTTTTCTACCTGGCTATTACAAACTGTGCATCAGTAAACAATATATAGTTGTATGAGTTTTTTAATTTTACATGCAGAATATCTTATAGTATGTAACCTCTTGCAGCTTTCTTTTATTCATTTTGATTCACGGAGATATAGTCATAATGATACAAATCTGGTTCATTCATTTTAATTGCTTAGAGGATATTGTGTGAGTATATCAAAATTGTCAACTTTTTAGTATGGAAAAGTCCAATTATATATTAAAGTAGGAATAATAGTATAGTAAGTCCATACAGTGAGCATTGATTAATAATTATTAATTCACGATGCATAGCTGCTCCCCTTGTAGCCCTCCCCCATCCATACCACATTATTTTGAAGCAAATCCTAGACATTACATCACTCAGCTGTAAGTATTACCATGATTTTTAAAATCCATTCTCTTAATGGCATTAAGGGTGTTTATCCATTTTTTTGTCTGTTATAAACAGTATTATGGTTGATGTCTACCACCAAGTTGTTTTATGGGTACTTGTGAGTGGATTCCTATAAAAGGAATTACTAGGTCACAGAGTTTGCATATTTTCAACTTTAAAAACGATTTTCAAATTGTTCTCCAAATAGTTGAACTAATTTTATACTTTTGAGGGCAATATGGGAACTCCCTCCTATCACTGTCAGCCCTAGATGCTGCTGACAAGCGCTGATGCCCGTCTGAGAGGGTGAAGGGGTATTTCATTGTGCTGAATTTCTTTTTAATACTTCATGATTATTAATGACGTTGAGTATCTTTTATGTTTATTGGCCCTGTGGGTTTCCTCTTTGGTGATTTGCCTGTTTATATAATTTGCTTTTTTCTACTAGGTTATTTTTCATTTTCCTATTGATTTGTGGAGTTCTTTATGTACTCTGATTTCCAATCTTTCGTCTGATATATATTTGTCATCACTTTGATATGCACTTGTGTATATGTACGTTTGTGTATTTAGTTCTACTTCAATTTTATAAGGCATATCTTTTAGCTTTGTTAGAGCATTTTTACAGAATTAAAAAATTTTGATGTCAAATTTATCAGTCCGTTCCTTTATGGTTTGTGATTTTTTTTTTAGTACTTTTTAAAGAAATTCTCTCCTCCCACAGATTATAAAGATATTCTCTGTTAACCTGTAAGTTCACTCTCATTTTTCACATCTGGTCTTCATTCCATCTGGATTTTATTTTTCCTCGTGGTGAGGCAGGGATCCATCTTACATCCCATGTGGGTGCCCAGTTGACTCACACCAGTCACTGGCGAGGCTTCTCCCTGCACGGATTTGTAAGGTCGCCTCCATCTTCTGTTCGTCTGCATGAGGGTTTGTCTTTGGATTCAGTTCTTTCTACTGGTTTGAACTGTTGACTCTGTTCCTTTGGTGAATATAGGTCCGTTTAGATTTTCTCTTCTTAAATCAATTATATTTTTGGGATAGTGTCCACATAAGCATGAATTTGTTCATGATGTTTGCCTGTGGTTTTAAAAGTCCCTGTGGTACCTCTAGTTATGCCCCTTTTCATTGCTAAAATAATTTATCTGTGTTTCCTCTCCCACTTTCTTGTAAATCAGTCTTTCTTGAGGTTTATTTAAGTTAGTGTTTTAAACTAGCAGCTATTGGTTTGTTGATTTTTTAATTTGCTTTCTTGTTCATTAATTGCCCCTTTAGAATTTATTATTTCTTTGGATTTACTGTGTTTTTTCCAACTTATTGAGGAAAAAGCTAATTTCAGTGTTTACTCTTCTAATACATGTGTTAAAGGTTACAGGTTTTTCTCGAGGACATTTCAACTTTATGCCATAAGTTTTGACCTTTGGTATTTGTTATCTTTATGTATTGATTTCTAATTTTACTGAATTAAATTCAGAAGATGTGGTCTGTATATCTTGTCTTTGGTATTTGTAGAGACTTGCTTTTTATCTAGTTTTGGTAAAATCCCATGAATGTTTGAAAAGAATGTGTATTTGCTGAAAGTTGGGCGTAATAAAAGCCACTGGATCTAATCTCCATAGATGACACTTGTTAACTGTGATGTTCATTCACATCCCCTGTGTTCCTCATTGATGTTTTGTCTGAGAGAGACTTCCTCAGCCCTAATGGGATTTGCCATCTTACATTACAACTCTAGCATTAACTGCTGCCCTGTTGGAGGCTGAGACTCTTCAAAGTAAGGCATATGTCATACCGTGCCTGGCAATAGGAGGGGCCCTGTAAATATTTGGGGAACAAATGAATGGCTAAATAAATGAGTAAAGGCATTTCCAAAGGGCATGTAATATCCCCTTCAAGTGGCAGGTAGAAACTGACTGGGTGTACTTGAAGGAAGGCAGCTTGGCAAGTCCCTCAGGAGGCTGCTGTGCCAGAGCTGTGCCCGGAATGGGTATGAGGTAACAGGCCTTTTCCAGGAAACAGGCCCAACAGATGCAGCCTCCCCAGGTTACCAGTTGATAGATGGGAGGCGATGTTCCTGGGGCCCCACTGCCAGGGAGGCTGTGGGCCCTCTCAGCAGGTGTCTGTTCTGCCTGTTGCAGGTACGAGTTCTCCAGAAGGAACTTGCCGCACCCGCCTCCGAAGACACACACCCCTACAAGGAGGAGCTGGAAACAGCCTTGGAGCAGTGCTTCTACTGCCTGTACGGCTTCCCCAGCAAGAAGAGCAAGGCCAGGTACCTGGAGGAGCACTCCGCCCCGCAGGTGAGGGCGCCACAGGGGCCGCCGCCCCCTCCTCTGCCTGCAGGAGGGCTGCCCGGAGAAGCAGGGGCTCTGAGCGCCCGAAGGACAGGAGGCTGGCGACATGTAGCTCTGCAGACCTGCGTGGCCTTGCATCAGGAGGATGTGGCGATGTTCTCGTCGGTAGTCTGACCAGTAGTCTGATCAGAGGGAAAAGGTTTTCCTTGCAAAAACTAGCTTCATAAATGTCGGCTAAGCATTCAGAAATGCAGCATGGCAAATTCTTAAGAGATTTTTTTTTTTTCCAGTCTGGATAATATGAATAATTCATCAGAGGTTTTTCATTTGTTGTTGTTTGGTTTTCAGAGCACTGTCAGGTGTAGTGTCTCATGGCTCATCAGTATTGTCAGTCATTCTTCTGTCTTAACGGATTCTATCCCCTGAGCGTAAGCTCCTTTGGGCAGGACCCCTTCTGGGCCCCGTACAGAGTGCAGAGCCACCCTGGCCCAGAACCCTTGGGCGCTATTTGTCAACCAAGTGACCAGTGAGGTAGCTGAGGTTTGAGGAGAGAGTCAGTGGCCTGTGCAGGGTCTCTGCTTGAGATGGGACACAACCTCTGGCTTGGCCATGTGGACTCAAAGAGTGCAGCCCTCTGCTTCCAACATCTGTCTGTATAAAGACCAGGTTTGTGCTGTGCACTTCTCTGCTCTCCAGACACTTGGGTTTGGGGATTACAGTGGGCGTGCAGATTTTTAGAAGTATGTGGGACTTGTTTTAGGCTCGCTAATAAACTGTAACCTTGTCTATGTTGTTTCCACGGAAGAACTTTTCCCTTTGTGTTTTACCCTGACTACTCTATGATCTGCCTTCTGTCTTTTTTTAAGGTGGACCTCATATGGGAGGATGCACTATTTATGTTTGACTATTTTAAACCCAAGACCCTTCCTGAATTTGACAGCTACAAGACCAGCACCGTGTCTGCTGACTTGGCCAATCTCCTGAAGAGAATTGCCACCATTGTGCCCCGTACCGAGAGGCCAGCCCTGAGCCTGGACAAAGTATCCACCTACATTGAGGGGACCTCGGCTGAGGTAGGAGCTGAGTGCAGCAGGGCTGCGTTGTGTCTATCACCCTCTCCCCCAGCGCCACTCCTGTGGTTCATTGGCTCTTTCTGCACCTCAGGTCAGGGCCATGAAAAGCCGGGGGTCTGTCCTGTGCTGATGCAAAGGGTTTGCAGCACTACCGGTCACATCTGAGACCCTGACTCTGCCTGTCCCTATCCTTACTCCCTCGCCTGCCAGGTGCCCTGCCTCCCAGAAGGGGCTGACCCCTCCCCTCCAGTGGTGAATGAGCTCTACTACCTCCTGGCCGATTACCATTTCAAAAACAAGGAGCAGTCCAAGGCCATCAAGTTCTACATGCATGACATCTGCATCTGCCCCAACCGGTCAGTGACCTGGGCGTGGGGCCAGCCAGGGAGGGCTGGGGTGACTGGAGCTTAGCAGGCTGTTCACTGGTCCCGTGGCAGAGAGACCAGGGAAAAAGGGCTGAGCGAGTGGTTCAGCACTGCAGCCAGTAGGAAAGGCAGGTTCTGCATAAAAGGGGCAGTGGAGAAGACCTCCTACTAGAAGACGCCTGGGATGGGCACTGGGGCCAGAGAGGGCACATGCGGCTGTCTGGCCCCGTCCTGTTGGGTGTGTGCTGCCCCCTTTTCTGGCTCTTGGCCCCGGGAAGTCAGCCGTTGTGCACTCTTGCTTCTTCCACTGCAGTGTCTTTAATTACGGCTGTTTTCTTATTTTGGTGGCAGGGAGGGGGAATCAAATCTCTCCAGGCAGAAAGGCTTTCCTTGCTCGATGCGCTGTGCTGTTGGCAGTAGGGGTTGTTGTGGCGGTGAACGTAAGAGACCCCACTGCCCCACTGTCCCGCTGTAAGGCTCATGCTTTCTTCCTGTGGAGTCCTGGGGGCTTTTTCTTTAAATGTGCTGATGGCTTGCTCAGCCTGAAGGGCCCTGCTAAAGCTCATAAAGTCTGATTTACTTAACTGAGAGGAAACATTTCTGCCATACCTAGGAGGTAAGCCTCGGGTCAGGGTCAAAATGAGGCCACACTGTGTGGCTGACCTGTATGTGAGGGGTACAGAGTAGGATCTATAGGCAGCCTTCCTTTAGTACTCAGGGGCCAGCCCAGGGTGGCTGCCTTCCTTCCGGGAAACAGAGCTCCGCCTTGTCCAGATCCACTGGGCCAAGGTGGGGGTTTGGGGCTGGGATCTGTGAGCAGAGGCCAGGTGGCATTTACATAGCGTTTGGGTGAGGTTCTCCCAGACCCTGTTTTGCTCAGCCTGTGGTTTACTCCAGGCAGACAGCCACCTGCCAGTGGCCCTGGCTGTCCCCTCTGGGGCCACTGTGGACTGCTGTGGTGGAACAGCCCTGTGCTCGGGCGGACTAGGGCTCACTGTGCAGGACAGTGAGGAATCACCTCCTCTGTACGTCTGCCTCTGTGTCGGAAAAGTGGGAGTGGTAAACCTCTCTGTCTACAGGGAGTTGGGAGCCTGGGGTGGTACCTGTCTCATGATGGCCCCTTAGTCAAAAAAGTGAGGGTCATGACAGCTTAACAGCCTGCATGTGCACCTGTTCAGAGGCGTCAATCTGCCAGGCCCGGCCTGCTGGCAGCCCTGCCGGGGGGCAGGGTCTCCTTGAGGACTGGCCCCAGGGCCAGGAGGGCCTTAGTGGCCCTGGCCTGGGCCCCCTTCATTGTGGCCCCAACAGGCAGACATCAGCGGAGATGGCCTCTGTCTCATTTTCTGTGCTAGCTAAAATGGAAGTTAGGTACTGGGTTTTTTCCCTTAAATTTTGGGAGCCTACTGGGTACAGGTGACCCATGACAGATGGCTGGGTGAATGGCAGAGTGTTTTGGCTGTGGTATTTGTTGGTGGTTCCTACGGGAAAACTGTCTGTGAGGACGCTAGTGACAGGTTTTCCTCCCACCTTCTGCTCTTGCTGAGTTGGAATTAGACTAACTTGGCTGAGCAGGCATTACGAGTGGCATTTGGGGGGGAAAATGGGAATAGGCCCCAATACACCTTGTTCATCTACCAACGAAATGACTTTAAGCCCAGTGCTGGGATTAGGCCAGCCCTCCATGTGCATGAGCCCCATGCACAGGCTCTGGACTCATCGTCCCTCTGAGAGCATGTCATCGCCAGCCCTTGGGCCACCCGGCAACCCTGTAGGCCCGCACTCCTTGAGTGTGGGCTGTGCACTGTTCTGCTAGTGTCAGGGACCCACATCAGACATGGCTCTTGCTTAATAAAGGAGCATTTTAAGTTTTTGTAATGGTGTATTTGTCTGTGCTCTCGGTTACTTGCATTTGTGACAGGAGAGGGCTGTCTCCATTTTGGCGCTCATGCAGGCACATGGGCACACACCCTGATGTGGTCCCTTCCCTCCAGGTGAGGGCAAAGGGAGTTGCTGAAGCTACTGGGAGAGAACGTAAAACAGGAACTCCTCAGCATGAAGGGAGCTGGCCTGGTGGGAAGTCCCTGACGGGGTTCCCTCTGTCTGAGGCACAGCTTGCTCCATGTGCCCTCCCCCAGGGTCCCCTGAGCAGAGCTGGGAAAACTCCATTGTCCCGAGTCCCCAGGCCCTGAGGAGGAAAATGCCCTCGGACCTGGCATGAGGGGTGCAGCTTTGGTTTTTTTTGCTCTCCTCCTGTTAACACTCACACCTTCAGGGCTCTTTATCACTCCTCGGTTTGCACTTTGTCATCCTCGGGTGCCTGGAGGATATCAGTTTTCCCAGGCCCTCACCCCATTTCAGGGACTGTCAGATAGGCAGGAAGCCAGTTAGCCAGTTAGCCAGTTTTTAAGTTAGTGAAGCAGTGGGTTAGGATTGTCGGCATGTGCAGCATCACTCTTAATACCAAAACCAGGCAAAGACACCACAAAAAAAGAAAATTACAGACCAATATTCCTGATGAACATAGATGCAAAAATACTGAACAAAATATTAGCAAACCAAATTAAAAAATACATCAAGAAGATCATCCATCCTGATCAAGTAGGATTTATTCCAGGGATGAAAGGATGGTACAATATTTGAAAATCCATCAACATCAGCCACCATATCAACAAAAAGAAGGATAAAAACCACAAGATCATCTCCATAGATGCTGAAAAAGTATTTGACAAAATTCAACATCCATTCATGATAAAAACTCTCAACAAAATGGGTATAGAGGGCAAGTACCTCAGCATAATAAAAGCCATATATGATAAACCCACAGCCAACATCATACTGAACAGTGAGAGGCTGAAAGCTTTTCCCTTAAGATCAGGAACAAGACAAGGATGCCCACTCTCCCCACTTCTATTCAACATAGTGTTGGAGGCCCTAGCCACAGCAATCAGACAACACAAAGAAATAAAAGGCATCCAGATTGGCAACGAAGAAGTTAAACTGTCCCTGTTTGCGGATGACATGATATTGTACATAAAAAACCCTGAATAATCCACTCCAAAACTACTAGATCTAATACCTGAAATCAGCAAAGTTGCCAGATACAAAATTAATACTCAGAAATCTGTGACATTCCTATATGCTAACAATGAACTAGCAGAGAGAGAAATCAGGAAAACAAAGTCATTCAGAGTTGCATCAAAAAGAATAAACTACCTGGGAATAAACCTAACCAAGGAAGTGAAAGACCTATACTCCAAAAACTACAAGCCACTCATGAGAGAAATTAAAGAAGATACCAATAAATGGAAACACATTCCATGCTCATGGATAGGAAGAATTAATATTTTGACAAATGGCCATCCTGCCTAAAGCAATCTACAGATTCAATGCAATCTCTATCAAAATGCCGACAGCATTCTTCAACGAACTAGAGCAAGTAGTTCTAAAATTCACATGGAACCACAAAAGACCCTAAATAGCCAAAGCAATCCTGAGAAGGAAGAATAAAGCAGGGGGGATTATTCTCCCCAACTTCAAGCTCAACTACAAAGCCACAGTAATCAAGACAATTTGGTACTGGCACAAGAACAGACCCATAGACCAATGGAACAGACTAGAGAGCCCAGATATAAACCCAAGCATATATGGTCAATTAATATATGATAAAGGAGCCATGGACATACAGTGGGGAAATGACAGCCTCTTCAACAGCTGGTGTTGGCAAAACTGGACAGCTACATGCAAGAGAATGAAACTGGATTATTGTTTAACCCCATACACAAAAGTAAAGTCAAAATGGATCAAAGACTTGAATGTAAGTCATGAAACCATAAAACTCTTAGAAGACAACATAGGCAAACATCTCCTGAATATAAGCAGGAGCAACTTCTTCCTGAACCCATCTCCTTGAGCAAGGGAAACAAAAGCAAAAATGAACGCATACAACTATATCAAACTAAAAAGTTTCTATATGGCAAAGGGCACCATCAACACAACAAAAAGGCGTCCTACAGTATAGGAGAATATATTTGTAAATGACATATCTGACAAGGGTTAACATCCAAAAATATATAAACTCACACTGGAGGGTATTATGTTCAGTGAAATAAGCCAGGTGGAGAAAGACAAGTGCCAAATGATTTCCCTCATTTGTGGAGTATAAGAACAAAGCAAACCTGAAGGAACAAAACAGCAGCAGACTCACAGAACCCAAGAAGGGACTGGTGGTTACCAAAGGGGAGGGGTGGGGGAGGGAGGGAGAAGGGGATTGAGGGGTATTACGTTTACCACACATGCTGTGGGGGGTCACAGGGAAAACAGTGTAGCACAGAGAAAGCAAACAGTGAATCCGTGGCATCTTACTAACTGATGGACACTGACTGCATTGGGGTGTGGGTAGGGACTTGATAATATGGTTAAATGTAGTAACCACATTGTTTTTTCATGTGAAACCTTCATAAGAGTGTATATCCATAATACCTTAATAAAATACTAATTTTAAAAAAACCAGAAGAATTGTCGGCATGTGGTGGGTAGCATCTGTCATTTGATTGCTGCCTTTTCTGATCTCTGCACAAGCTCCCAGAAAATTCCAGACTCTCTCAAGTGCCCTGAAATCATCTTAGTCTTGGTGTCTCTGTGACTGTCACCTCTCAGAGGCGTTCCTGCATTCACCCCGTCAGTTCCTTTCAGGTGGTGTCAGAATGGTTGGGTCTTGGCCACTGTGTGGTCCCCTTGCTGTCCATCTTGTTCTGATAACTGAGGTGGAAGGGGATCTGCTCAGGGTCCTGGAGGGAGAGCCAGGTAGAAGCTAGGTGGCAGCCAGCTCGGGGACCTGGGCTGCCTGTGCTTGAGGTCAGTGAGGGTGTGGGTGGCAGGCCCTGCCAGTGCAGGTAAGTAAAGCTGCAGCTGGGTAGGAGCTTCCCAGTCCCTGAGGCTGGGCCGTTACTGTGATGCCTTGTCGAGCATCCCTTTTCCTTTCCACCAGAGGCATTGTGTGGGTGACCCCTGCAGACAGCGGGGCCAGTCCTGGAGCCCGTCTGTGCCAGTGAGCAGCCTGGCCTGGGCTGGGGGCGGTTCTCTCAGACCAGTCACTGGCTCCCATGGGAAGTGCTGGGTGATATGTCTTGTGCCCCAGCAGCTCTGCTCTTGAGGTAGGTCTTAGCTGTATTTCCTGGGTCAGGAGCTGAGGCCCAGAGACACGGCTGGGCAGGCCATGGGCATGGAGTGAGTGATGGGCTCCGGGCCCTGGTCTGGGGTGCAGGCTCCCCCAGTGCCTGTCTGCCTTGCCCTTCAGGCTGTTGTGTCTGCAGTGCTGTAAGGGTAGCAGCATGCTTACTGGTGTTTTTGTCATGCCTCAGGTTTGATTCCTGGGCAGGCATGGCCCTGGCCCGGGCCAGTCGCATTCAGGATAAGCTGAACTCCAATGAGCTGAAGAGCGACGGGCCCATCTGGAAGCACGCCACTCCTGTCCTGAACTGCTTCCAGCGGGCACTGGAGATTGGCAGCTCCAACCTGTCCCTGTGGATCGAGTACGGCACCATGTCCTATGCCTTGCACTCCTTCGCCTCGCGCCAGCTGAAGCAGTGGAGAGTGGAGCTGCCTCCTGAGCTTGTGCAGCAGGTGAGGGGCTCTCTGACTGGGGCACCCTCAGTTGGCAAAGCTCTGTCCTGTCCGTTCTCTGCTCTTGTGCTCACGACCATGCTGGGAGCCGTGGATGGTTCACTCTGAGACTCAGGCCACACTGTGACCAGTGATGACTTGGCCCCTGGTTTTGGACACCCATCTGCTGTGGGCAAATTCAGGGCCAGGCTCTCGTGACTCAAGCTGGTCAGCCATCAGTTTCAGGGCAGTTGAGAGGCCTGGGAGGCTTGGGAGGTGTGTCGGCTGCTCGAAGTAGCCACTCTTCCCTGTTCCTCTCAGAGAACTTGTGAAGTCCTTGGAAAGTTTGGAGTTCTTGTAGGAAGTTTGAAGTCTCTTTTTGGTAGGGTGTTCCCCCAGTATGGGTTGCTGGGTACTTGGCACGAGGCCTGTGTTAGCAGGGCACCCTTGGCTCCTGGAGATGGAAGTGAAGGAGCCACACTGGCATATCTAGGCTGGTGTGGCAGGAAGACACCATGACCCAGAAGGTGTCCCAGGAGAACAGGATCCTGAGATGAGAAGAGAAGTGGCTGCAGCCTCCCTGCCGTTACGCCAGGACCTTAGAGAGAAGAGGCCAGAGACCCAGGGGGCTCGGAACAGTGGTCTCTCCACTCCAGCTCCCAAGCCAGGAGCTCCCATGAAGGGATGTGTGTGCCCTTGATAGCTGACATCTTGCGTGGATAGCACTCAGTATGCTAGCCCATAGCCCCTCGCAGAGGGACTGGAAGAAGTGGTTCTCCAAGTTGGAAAGTCTCTTAGAAGCTGACCCTGTGTCTTAGCTATTTCCACCCTTCAGCTTAGGGGAGCGTGGCTGCAGCCACGGCTACAAACAGGCTCTGTCAGTGGGTCTTGGTGGGGCTCAGGAATTGCGTTTTTACAAGCACCCTACATCCCTCTGGAAGGGGGCATGGGAGTTGGAGGAGTCCTGTTGAACTCCAGGGGTGCCGTGGAGCTGGGTGCTGGGTGCACATGTCCTCCGAGTCTGCTTGGCCCCCCAGGTGAGAGGGTGAGAGAACGCGGTGCTCCCTGCCTGCAGTGGAGGTTCACCTGCTGCCTGGCATTCTCAGACTGACGTGGGAGAGCTGTCGGCCTGGTCCTCCTGCGGGGATGGCTGGCAGCCCCTGCTTATGCTGACTCCCAAACGGGGCCTCCTGCAGACACCGTGAGGGTTGTAGTTGGGACTTCAGGCGGGGCAGTGGCTACTTCACAAACTGGTGGACTGTGTCAGGTACCATAGGAGACAGGAGAAGAAGATTGGCGTTGGCACGAGGCAACCTGGGTTTCACTCCAGCTCTGTGTCTTGTTTGACGTGTCTCTGAGGGGTGCCAGGCCTCTCCGCACCCGGTGTCCCCAGCTGTGAGATGATGATAGCACTTCTGGGTGTCAGGGTTGTGGGAGGATTATAAATTTGCTAAGAAGGCAGCAAGGCTTCCTCCAGGCTAAGGCATGATCCTGTGCAGGTTCAGGCCATGGGCCTAAGACGGCCCCATCTGTGGTCTCCTTACAGATGGAGGGCCGGCGTGACAGCATGCTGGAGACCGCCAGGCACTGTTTCTCGTCTGCGGCCCGCTGCGAGGGTGATGGCGACGAGGAGGAGTGGCTCATCCACTACATGCTGGGCAAGGTCGCTGAGAAGCAGCAGCAGCCGCCAGCCGTCTACCTGCTGCACTACAGACAGGCCGGCCACTACCTGCACGAGGAGGCTGCTCGCTACCCCAAGAAGATCCACTACCACAACCCGCCCGGGCTGGCTATGGAGGCCTTGGAGGTGACACCGTGCTGGCCTGCGGTGGGAGCACAGGGCAGGGGCAGGCCGGTCTCTCTGTCTCCTTGGACATGGGGCACAAGGTCCCAGTGACTCCCTGCAGCCCTCTGGAAGTTTCTCTGTGTTTAGCAGCTTTGTGTGCAACTAAATTAAAGCAGCCTTTCGTGTCTCTTTCTGAGGGTGCTTACCATCCTTTCTGGTAGAGCGAGTGCTTGTTCTTACCCCCCAGGAGATCGCCTCTCATTAGTACATGCAGGTTCCAGGAACTGGCCTGAGGATGGCATCAGCGCAGTGCAGCATGTCCTGGTACCCAGCGCAGTCACACACTGCAGCCTGGCAGGAGGAGGATGGGCACATGAGACATCCAAGACCCAGCAAGGCCAAAAATGCGCCCAAGCACCCAGCTTGGCAGGACACAGCCAGGGAGCGGCCTGTTCCCTTGACCCCAGATCTGGGATCTCCCCCTGCTTCTCAGGAGAAGAGTAGCTGTTCACTGCTTGTATTTGCTTCTGTGATTTCTGGAGCATTTCACACAGAGCTGTCACTGATGCCTGTAGCAGTCCTGTGAGGCAGGCTGGGGGGCTGTGTTGTAGGAAGGGAACTGAGAATGTGGGTGAGGGTCCAGACAGCTTGGCCTGGCCCTGGACTTGAGTTTCACCCTTTCTGAGGCTGTGTGCCCGGCCCCTGCCAGGCTGTATGCCCAGCAAGCTTCTTGGAGTCTGGCAGAATCTGCTTGCTTGTGCCTTTTCTGCCTTTAGTAAGTACTTTTTCTGATCACAAAATTAGCACAGATTCTTAGTTAAAACTATGTAAGAATCAGTTAAAAAGTGCCTAAACTGAAAAATTAAAGTTCCCTGTGACCCTAGTCCCCCACCCCAGTAATCTGTATTAACAATTTTGTGCGTGTCCTTATCTTTCTAGACTTTTCCCCCTATTAACATATAGGTACATAGTAACATTTTCTTACCATTTTGCAACTTGCTTTTTTCATTGGACAAGATGTAGTGGGAGGAGTTGTGGGCTCCTTCCCTGTTGTGCCCTCTAGTCTGGCTGGGCATCCATTTATTTGCCTGGCCTCTTCATGGGTTGGCCTTCTTGTCCACTTCTTCAGTGACAAGGTGCAGGTAGGGTATGGCCTTGCATGTGTATCAGGGGACACATATGTGACATTTCAAAGGGCCATTAAACATTGGATCAAAAACGTCCATTTGCCCAGAAAGGTTGTACTGATCTATGAACCTGACTGTTTTCCCTCAGTCATGCTAGTATCTTCTTTTTAACATTTGCTACTAGTGTGAGCAAGCAAAAAAGTGTCATTTTTAGAAATTGCCTTTTGAAAATAATTCATGCTGAGTGGTTTATAGCAGCTGTCTTAGGGCCCCATTCATGGGGTTCGTCATAAAGTGTGGAAGCACAGCTTTCTACCGAGCACGTTGTCAGCAGCTTCCTGGTTGCTGTCATTCCCAGCCCCTGGGCCCACGTCCTTCCCTGTCACGGTTCTTTCATGCTTTCCACCGGGGCTCCTGTGCCGTTCCTGGGACTTCCTTCCACCTTGGGGAAGGCAGGGCTGAGGCCCAGAGGGCTGACGGGAGCTGTCCTGACTCAGCAGCAGGAGGCGAGGGCGGTCGGAACCAAGTCCCACGTGGCCTGGGGCCTTCACATGGCACCTCTGCACATGTGGAACCTGCATGCGGTGGGAAGTGGCCTGGCCCTCTGAAAAATGACAGCTCTGATTTTCCTGCATGATTTTACTTTGGTTTTTGCTGTCTGCTGATGCCTGATAAAACAAATGAGCAGGTAGGATGGTGTCCCTCTGGGGCCCAGGGACTTCCAGACGGGGAACTGAGGCCTCAAAAGTGTCCACTGCCCTCCCCCAGCACACCGTGCTGCCTCTCAGAAGAGCAAGTGCTCAGCTGGAATGGGTGTATATCTTTAAAATGACATTTCTCTTAAGAATTTAACCCTGCCCTGGTGACAACTCCCCTTTGCTGTTGAGCCTTCATTCAAAATGGTTTACCTGCCGCTTGAAGAAACTTTGCCAGTTGAACATTTGCCCCCTCCATGTGGCTGCCAGAGCGTGCAGGGCGCCTCGGTTCTCTACATCTAAAAATGGAGTTGCTGGGCCAGTTTCTCTGGGTGTCTGTGGCTGTAGCTGGAGGGGCTCTGGGTGTGAGGGCGCTCCCATGAGAGTGCTGCCCAGGCCAGACCACCCCATCCCTCCCCTGGGAGGGTCCTTGGTGCCCTCTCTTGAGAACTGCCCCTGGTTAATCAGGGGCTGCAGCCACAGCACTTCTTAGCCCTAGGGGTACCTTTTGTGCCACAGGTGGGAGCCTGCTTTTCACCCACTCCTGGGTGTGAGTTCAGGCCGGGTTGTCTGCAGAGCTGTCTGTGTTCAGTGTGGCATTTATTTGGGGGTGGCAGAAGGCAGGGAACAGGACGGGCCTGGGTTTCACCTGGCCCTCGGCTTTCCTGGCTGTGGGCCAGGAATGTGCTGAGGACTCGAGGAAATGAAGGAAAGTACGGGCCCTCATAGCCTCCCACCAGCCTGTGCCCACTGGGCAGAGCCTCTTGAGGCCTGCAGCACCTGACTTGCCCAGGTGTGGGGACATGGGCAGAAATTCATTGTGCCCCTTGCCTCAGAGAGTCCACAGCCCAGTGGGGAGAGAGATGTGGAGGCTCCATTTCTGTGGGTGCCGCAGAGGGGCACACAGGGGGCAGTGGGCCCCTTGGAGGGAGGAGATGCCCAGGGAGTGGAGCGCAGGGTTGGTCCCCTTGTTCTTACACTGTGTGCCTGGGCTACTGGGTAAGCAATTAAGCTGGGATGCTGAGTTTGTGTCTGTTTTGATTGTCGGGGCTGGCTTTGAGTGAATTATAGGTTGGCTGGTTTAAAAGCTAGTGAAAAGTACATGGCGGCCTGTGTCCCTGGTTCGGGGCCATTTCCAGTGTGGCTCACTGACCTGTGGAACAAACGTCAGCAACTGGGGAGATGGCTCACACCCGGCTGTCGTTCTCGTAGGTGTACTTTCGGCTGCACGCCTCCATCCTGAAGCTCCTGGGGAAGCCGGATTCTGGGGTCAGTGCCGAGGTCCTGGTCAACTTCATGAAGGAGGCTGCAGAAGGACCCTTTGCAAGGGGTGAGGAGAAGAACACCCCCAAAGCTTCAGAGAAGTGAGTAGCATGCGCACTCGCGGCATACCCTCTGTGCCCCATGGGCTCATTCACAGCACCCTGGCATTCGGGCTTGCTGCTGCTGAACCCGAGCTCGCGGAGACTCCTGCCTATGGGCTGAGGTGTTTATGTCGGCTCTGAGAAGGAGCAGCTGAGTCTGCAGTCCCTGTGGCCCTGCCCCTGTGGCCCTGCCCACTGCCGCCCCAGCCTCGGGGGCAGCTCCTGGAGACAAGCTGATTCCCTCCCCTTCCTGTTGGGGTGCAGCCCTGTCCTGCGTGGGACACTTGCTCTTGGGTCCTCTTCCAGGGCTTCTCCTAAGGGTGGGCACCCTCTGAAGGCCTGTATGCTGCCCATTCTGCCAAGAAGCAGTGGGGGCATGGGAGGCCTGGGCTCCTCCTGCAGTGCCAGAGAGCTCGGGGACGCTGGGGCCCTGATGGTTTCCCCTCTTTAGGCCTGTGATAGACACCCACCCCTACCAAAGGCCTCCTCTCAAATGTGGGTCATCTCTGTGGCCCAGACTTCTTTTACCCCAGTGTCTACAACCTGGAGCTTTGGCTCCGCTCGCCCTATCTCAGAGCCCCTGCCTGGCCGGGGACTATCCAGGGCCCAGCCAGATGCCAGAGAGACCTGAGCCCAGACTTACAGGCGAGAGAAACACACATGTGGCAGGTTGCACAGGTGGGTTCAGTGGCCCAGAAATTGCAGAAGTATGTATTTTAGTCACAGAGGGCCCCCAGGGTACAGTGATGGTGTCTTCTATTGATCATAACTCTTAAAAAAAATATTACAGTATACAAATAATACAGGAATATATTCTAGTTACAGAAAATTCTGGAAGTATACAAACACATAGACCAAAATGTGACAAATCCCCTCTCCTCCCCAGAATTAGCCACTATTCACAATTTGGTTGCTCAGATCATTTTCTGTACATGTGTGCATTTATATGCAGACATACAATTATAGGTTTTCTTTTATTTGATAAAAATCAACTGTTGAAGGTGTTGTTCCAGAGTTTGCCTTTCCCCTGACAATGACCTGGGACCCAGGCCACAGAAATACTACCCCATTTCCCCCGTTCTTTCCAGAGGCTACCAGTGGTCTCTAGGTGTGTATTGTTCCATAGCTTGGAAACACCATGTTTTCTGTAATCATTCTGATGGACATTTCGGGTGTTTCTAACGTCTTTGCTCAGCAGTGTAGCAGATCTCCTTGTACACATGTGAGCATGCAGTAAATTCAGAGTTTTCTCTGTCGACACACTCATTGGGGATTAATTCTGTCAGGTCTCAGGTATCCCAGAGAAGCGTGCTGGCTTGGCGTGGAGGGGTGCGGCGATGGGCGCTTCACAGGAAGGGCTTGTCAGCTCCCCTGCAGTCTCCCAGGGCCTGAGGCCTGAGACACTGGCAGAGCCTGACCCAAGATTGAGCAGTGTCCAGTCAGGGGCCAGAGCCCAAGTGGGTGCTCTGGGGTGGCTGCTTCACCCCCAAACACCATCCAGAAGAGGTCACCTAAAGTGCATGGGAGCACAGGCCCTAAGAAGGGTAAAGTGGGGACCAGCAGCCAGGAAGGGCATTGTCCCAGACCAGCACTTTTGTTCCATGTGATGTGGGGATTCTGACCTGCACCCCAACTCTCTTCCCCACAGGGAGAAGGCCTGCCTGGTGGACGAGGACTCCCACTCTTCAGCTGGGACACTGCCGGGCCCCGGAGCCTCCCTCCCCTCCTCCTCTGGCCCAGGTCTGACATCCCCACCTTACACAGCTACTCCGATTGACCACGATTACGTCAAATGTAAAAAATCCCACCAGCAGGCGACGCCGGACGGTACAGTCCCTGTTCTCCCTACTGCCAGCCCAGGGCGGCACGCCAACCATGGGGGAGGGTGCTTTGGGTGATGAGTTGCTTTGTTTTGGTGAGGGTGGGTGCTGGGTCTGGGGTGACACGGGCAATGTTGTGGCTGTTCATTAACTTCATGGACTCACGGTGATTCTGTGCTTCTAAGACATGCTCAGGGTCGCCACCTGCCAGTTGCCCACATGGGAGCTGGGGAGGGGCAGGGTGAGCTAAGGTACCTCACCCTTTGGAGCCTGCATTTTCCCACTGAAACATGGGGGTGTTGAAGGGCAGTTGAAAGACCCCTGGAACCAGCTGTCTTCAGGCTGCCTAGAACAGCCTCTGTGCAGTTAACTTACTGGGGTCGGGATCCTGCCTGCGATATTACAGCACGTCCTTGTGACAGTCATGGGAAGGCCTTGACAAGCGCTGAGTCTATCACCCTGGGAATTCAGACAGTTGGGTGGTGGGAGTCAGCTGGGACCATGTGCAAGGCCATCCCACATGGGATGGGGCAAGTGGCGACCCTTCAACCACATTCCTTACTAACATTAGGAGGCTCGCATGCTGACCTCGTAGCTCAGTTTCTTCATGTTCTCACCTTTACAGTGATAAGCTGGTGATGAAGTATTTGCTGGCATGAATGATCCAAATTGGTGGACTTAGAGGGCCCTGGGGAGATAGTGACAATGCTGAAAGCCACCCAGGCCCTTACAGTCCTTTATCTCATCAGGGCTTGTGTGGAACAGGCCTAGCTCCGCCTTCCCCAGGGCAATGGCACACCCCTAGCCTCCTGTCCTCTGGGTCCCAGAGTGCACATTGTTGGCCAGTGGGTAGGGTTTGAGAGCAGGCTTAGAGAAAAGCTGGTGAAGGACAACAAGGTGACAGTGCTCAACTTGTGGGGAGGGTGGGAGGGATATGGTGACCTGACAGGAGGAGAATTGCAGTGTCCCCTCCTGGTCTGGTTTGGCCTACGTAAGTGCGTTGAGAGAGGCTGTGGATCTGAGTGTGTGCTGTGTGATTCCATCACCTCCCTTGGGTCCCAGCTGTTGGCTCCTCTCTGCCTGCCAGCCCAGCCTGGTGAGCTGGGAAGCCCCACAGGGCTGGGCAGAGACTGGAGTTGCTGGCTGGCCTGCGCTTCCACACTTCAGTCTTGCAGATATTCTTGAAACAAAGTTCTTCCCCTTCTTACTGAACTCAGGTTACCCTGTTGCCAACCTTTTACTCTTGAGAATATTGAGAAAACACACTGGAAATAAAACACTGCTCTGGGAATTCGTTTCTGGCAGGTACATGCTTTAAGGATCTAGCACCATGCCCATTTTCAGGAGGAAGAATGCCTTGCACAGTTGTCCGAGGGCCTGTGGCTACCCCCGTCCTAGCCTTGCAGGCTCGAGCCCAGCTCAGGCAACAGCAGCCCTGCTTGTTCTGTCAGCCCACAGAGCTGGGTAAGCGTCCCCTGGCATGGGCTCCCCCCAGTAGCAGAGAAGGAGGGAGGCATGACTGTCTTAGAAAGGGGCCATGATGCCACGTGGCACCGCAGCCCAGCCGTTCCATTCCAGTGCCCACACGTGCATGAGCTGTGGGGATGCACACTGCTGAGGGCAGGTGCTGGCGTGACATGCACTGGGTGCCAGCGTAATGGTTGTTTGCTCTGGGAGTTTGCAGAGGGAACCATACAAATAGGCTCACATACCATTTCAGTGGTTGTACCTTTTGGAATGATTGTAAAATTTTTTTAACTGATTCCTCTCAGTGATAGGGAGCCATCAAGATCCCATGGCCCACCTTTGGCCAGCCCCAGCCTGGTGTGCTAGGAAGCCCCACCCTGGCCATGCTGTGTTCTGCCCAGG
Organism: Manis javanica; assembly: GCF_040802235.1. Lineage (NCBI taxonomy): Eukaryota > Metazoa > Chordata > Mammalia > Pholidota > Manidae > Manis > Manis javanica. Next base: position 84,964,856 of record NC_133170.1, on the reverse strand, counting down.
CCTAGCTGCTTGGTGCTCTCAGAACTCTCACCTGCCTCATCTCAGAGAGAAAGCAGTGTCTCACATTTCTGAAAATGTTTTGGTCTCTAAACTAGCCATGATCTTAATGTTCAAGTGGCCCTTTCAGCTGCTGTACTACCTCCAAGGTAGAGTCCTGGCTCCAGCAGAAGCTGTCATGCATATGCTGTGGCCCCAAAGGGCTGCACTGTTCGCCTCTACTTCTGCCTCCTGTGACCCAGCCAGGCGGGCTGACCAGGTCCTGGGAGGAGAAAATGTGGCCTTACACTTTGCACCCAACTCCTTGGCCTGAGAACAGCCTCGCGTCTCCTTTTGTGGGAGGACAGGGCATTAGTGTTAACTCTGGGCCACAGCCAAGCCATTCTGCGACAAGAAGCATAACAGGTGCTTCTAGCCCTGGTACAGACGAAGAGAAGCCATTTAGGGACCCACTTGAGGTCAGACAGGGAGGCCAGGGCAGAGATGGCCTTGGAGTCAGGGGATCAGATCCCAGCGCCACCACTTCCTTGTCTGGCAACCTTGGGTAAGGGACTTTACTTTCCCGAGCCTCAGTTTCCTCAGCTGTAAAATGGAAGGTGCTTGCACAGTGTAGCTCCCTGCCAGCTGCAGTCATCCCCAGGTCAGCAGAGCTGACTCAGGGGCCAGGTGGCACTTCACAATAAGGGGAATCCTGATCAGGAGCCGTCATCCTCAATTTACAGCTGGCCTCTCTCCAGCTAGTGGTACAGCCTTAGAATAGGGGCAGGACGCATTCTCAGAAGCAACAGCTCCTGAGTGGGCCTGGGCCCTGGGGTTTCTGGGCCCTTGTCTCTTGCGCCATGGAACCTGTCCAAGGCTAATTTGCTACCAGCTGGACAGGGAGCCAAGCACTAGGACTTCCCTTGGGCATGGTTAGGACACCCTGCCTTAGAATTGCCTCTCTACTTTAGTATGCTTTTCCTTCAAAACCAGAAATCAAGTGGGGGTCAATTCTTACTTGGTGTAAGATTTTTTAGAAGAGATTTAGAAAAATAGCTCCAGGTATGTGCATGTAACTAAACATTTGATAATGGTTTCTTAGTAGAACTCAGATTTCCTCTGTAAACTGGCCCCTCCTGCACCCCTGTGCCATCCCACCCCACACTAGGGTTGGAAGATACCTACAACCTGCCTACAACTCTGGTTAAAAGCCCTTTGCAGGAAAACAATTCCATTCACAATTGCATCAAAAAGAATAAAATACCTAAGAATAAACCTAACCAAGGAAGTGAAAGACCTATACCCTGAAAACTATAAGACACTCTTAAGAGAAATTAAATAGGACACTAACAAATGGAAACTCATCCCATGCTCCTGGCTAGGAAGAACTAATATCATCAAAATGGCCATCCTGCCCAAAACAATATACAGATTTGATGCAATCTCTTTCAAAATACCAACAGTATTCTTCAACGAACTGGAACAAATAGTTCAAAAATTCATAGGGAAACAACAAAGACCCCAAATGGCCAGGGCAGTCCTGAGAAGGAAGAATAAAGTGGGGGGATCTTGCTCCCCAACTTCAGGCTCTACTACAAGGCCACAGTGGTCGGAACAGTTTGGTACTGGCACAAGAGCAGAGCCACAGACCAGTGGAAGAGAATAGAGACTCCAGACATTAACCCAAACATATATGGTCAATTAATACATGATAAAGGAGCCATGGACATACAATGGGGAAAGGACAGTCTCTTCAACAGCTGGTGTTGGCAAAACTGGACAGCTACATGTAAGAGAATGAAACTGGATCACTGTCTAACCCCATACACAAAAGTAAATTCAAAATGGATCAAAGACCTGAATGTAAGTCATGAAACCATAAAACTCTTAGAAAAAAACATAGGCAAAAATCTCTTGGACATAAACATGAGCAACTTCTTCATGAACATATCTCCCCGGGCAAGGGAAACAAAAGCAAAAATGAACAAGTGGGACTATAAGCTGAAAAGCTTCTGTACAGCAAAGGACACCATCAGTAGAACAAAAAGATACCCTACAGTATGGGAGAATATTTTCTTAAATGACAGATCCGATAAAGGCTTGACATCCAAAATATATAAAGAGCTCACACACCTCAACAAACAAAAAGCAAATAATCCAATTAAAAAATGGGCAGAGGAGCTGAACAGACAGTTCTCCAAGGAGGAGATTCGGATGGCCAACAGACACATGAAAAGACGCTCCACATCGCTAGTCATCAGAGAAATGCAAATTAAAACCACAATGAGATATCACCTCACACCAGTAAGGATCGCCACCATCCAAAAGACAAACAACAACAAATGTTGGCGAGGCTGTGGAGAAAGGGGAACCCTCCTACACTGCTGGTGGGAATGTAAATTAGTTCAACCATTGTGGAAAGCAGTATGGAGGCTCCTCAGAATGCTCAAAATAGAGATGCCATTTGACCCAGGAATTCCACTTCTAGGAATTTACCCTAAGAATGCAGCAGCCCAGTTTGAGAGAGACAGATGCACCCCTATGTTTATTGCAGCACTATTTACAATAGCCAAGAAATGGAAGCAACCTAAATGTCCATCAGTGGATGAATGGATAAAGGAGAGGTGGTACATATACACAGTGGAATATTATTCAACCATAAGAAGAAAACAAATCCTACGATTTGCAACAACATGGATGGAGCTGGACAGTATTGTGCTCAGTGAAGTAGGCTGGGTGGAGAGAGACAGGTGCCAGATGATTTCACTCATATGTGGAGTATAAGAACAAAGAAAAACTGAAGGAGCAGAGCAGCAGCAGAATCACAGAACCCAAGAACGGACTATCAGTTACCATGGGGAAAGGGACTGGGGAGGATGGGTGGGAAGGGAGGGATAGAGGCAGGGAAGAGGAAGGGGGTGTTACGATTGGCATGTATGGTGTGGGGTGGGGCATGGGGAGGGCTGTGCAACACAGAGAAGACAAGCAGTGATTCTGCAACATCTTGCTACACTGATGGACAGTGACTGTCGTGCGGTTTGTTGGGGGGACTTGGTGATGAGGGGATCCTAGTAAACATAATGTTGTTCATGTAATTGTAGATTAATGGTAACAACAACAACAAAAAAATATTTTTAAAAAAATCCCTTTGGAAAATAAAATCGCAGCCAAGAAAGCAGACCAACCAAATACTAACTAAAGGCAAAAAATAAAATCAACTATCCACAAAAGCAGTCAAGGGAAACACAGAAGAGTACAGAATAAAACACCTAACATATAAAGAATGGAGGAGGAAGAATAAGAAGGGAGAGAAATAAAGAATCATCACACTGTGTTTATAACAGTGTAGTAAGTGAGTTAAAGTTAGATGGTTAGAAAGTAGAAGAAGCTACCCTTGAACCTTTGGTAACCATGAATCCAAAGCCTGCAATGGCAATAAGTACATACCTATCGATAATCACCCTAAATGTAAATGGACTGAATGCACCAATCAAAAGACACAGAGTAATAGAATGGATAAAAAAGCAAGACCTATCTATATGCTGCTTACAAGAGACTTACCTCAAACACAAAGACACACAGACGTAGGATGGAAAAAGATAATTCATGCAAACAATAGGGAGAAAAAAGCAGGTGTTGCAGTACTTGTATCAGACAAAATAGACTTCAAAACAAAGAAAGTAATAGATAAAGAAGGACATTACATAATGATAAAGGGGTCAGTCCAACAAGAGGATATAACCATTATAAATATCTATGCACTGAACACAGGAGCACCAACATATGTTAAACAAATACTAACACAATTAAAGGAGGAAATAGAATGCAATGCAGTCAATTTTAGGAGACTTGAACACACCACTCACTCCACAGGACAGATCAACCAGACAGAAAATAAGTAAGGACACAGAGGCACTGAACAACACCCTAGAACAGATGGACCTAACAGACATCTACAGAACTCTACACCAAAAGCAGCAGCATACACATTTTTCTCAAGTGCACATGGAACATTTTCCAGAATAGACCACATACTAGGCCACAAAAAGAGCCTCAGTAAATTCCAAAAGATTGAAATTCTACCAGCCAACTTCTCAGATCACCAAGATATAAAACTAGAAATAAATTGTACAAAGAAAACAAAAAGGCTCACAAACACATGATCCTAAATAATCAATGGATCAATGACCAAATTAAAACAGAGATCAAGTAATATATGGAGACAAGTGACAACAACAGTACAAAGCCCCAACTTCTGTGGGACGCAGCGAAGGCAGCTCTAAGAGGAAAGTGTATAGCAATCCAGGCCTATTTAAAGAAGGAAGAACAATCCCAAATGAATAGGCTGAAGTCACAATTATTGAAACTGGAAAAAGAAGAACAAATGAGGCCCAAAGTCAGCAGAAGGAGGGACATAATAAAGATCAGAGAAGAAATAAATAAAATTGAGAAGAATTAAACAATAGAAAAAAACAATGAAACCAAGAGCTGGTTCTTTGAGAAAATAAACAAAATAGATAAACCCCTAGGCAGACTTATTAAGAGAAAAGGAGAATCTACACACATAAACAGAATCAGAAATGAGAAAGGAACAATCACGACAGATACCACATAAATATAAAGAATTATAAATATAAAGAATTATAAAGTATTATGAAAATCTATATGCTAACAGACTGGATAACCTAGAAGAAATGGACAACTTTCTAGAAACATACAACCTTCCAAGACTGACCAAGGAAGAAACAGAAAATTTAAACAGACCAATTACCAGCCACGAAATTGAATCGATAATCAAAAAACTACCCAAAAACAAAATGTCCGGACCAGATGGATTCACCACTGAATTTTATCAGACATTTAGAGAAGACATGATACCCATTCTCCTTAAAGTTTTCCAAAAAGTAGAAGAGGAGGGAATACTTCCAAACTCATTCTATGAAGCCAGCATCACTCTAATACCAAAACCAGGCAAAGACCCCACACCAAAAAATTACAGACCAATATCCTTGATGAACATAGATGCAAAAATACTCAACAAAATATTAGCAAACTGAATTCAAAAATACATCAAGAGGATCATACACTATGATCAAGTGGGATTCATCCCAGGGATGCAAGGATGGTACAACATTCAAAAATCCATCAACATCATCCACCACATCAACAAAAAGAAGGACAAAAACCACACGATCATCTCCAAAGACGCTGAAAAAGCATTGGACAAAATTCAACATCCATTCATGATAAAAACTCTCAACAAAATAGGTATAGATGACAGGTACCTCAACATCATAAAGGCCATATATGACAAACCCACAGCCAACATACTTAACAGCGAGAAGCTGAAAGCTTTTCACCTAAGATCAGGAACAAGACAGGGATGCCCACTCTTCCCACTGTTATTCAACATAGTACTGGAGGTCCTAGCCATGGCAATCAGACAAAACAAAGAAATAAAAGTTATCCAGACTGATAAGGAAGAGGTCAAACTGTCACTGTGTGCAGATGACATAATAGTGCATAAAAAACCCTAAAGACTCCACTCCAAAACTACTAGAACTAATACCTGAATTCAGCAATGTTGCAGGATACAAAATTAATACACAGAAATCTGTTGCTTTCCTATGCACTAACAATGAACTAGCAAAAAGAGAAATCAGGAAAACAATTCCATTCACAATTGCATCAAAAAGAATAAAATACCTGGAATAAACCTAACCAGGGAAGTGAAAGACCTATATCCTGAAAACTACAAGACACTCTTAAGAGAAATTAAAGAGGACACTAACAAATGGAAATTCACCCCATGCTCTTGGCTAGGAAGAATTAATATTATCAAAATGGCCGTCCTGCCTAAAGCAATCTACAGATTCAATGCAATCACTATCAAAACACCAACAGCATTCTTCAGCAAACTGTAAAAAATAATTCTACAATCCATATGGAACCACAAAAGACCCCAAATAGCCAAAGCAATCCTGAGAAGGAAGAATAAAGCAGGGGGATCTTACTTCCCAACTTCAAGCTCTACTACAAAGCCACAGTAATCAAGACAATTTGGTACTGACACAAGAACAGACCCACCAACCAGTGGAACAGAATAGAGAGTCCAGATATTAACCCAAACATATATGGTCAATTAATATATGATAAAGGAGTTATGGACATACAGTGGGGAAATGACAGCCTCTTCAACAGCTGGTGTTGGCAAAACTGACAGCTACATGTGTAACTGCATCATTGTCTAAACCCCATACACAAAATTAAATTCAAAATGAATCAGAGACCTGAATATAAGTCATGAAACCATAAAACTCTTAGAAAAAAACTTAGGCAAAAATCTCTTGGACATAAACATGAGCAACTTCTTCATGAACATATCTCCCCGGGCCAGGGAAACAAAAGCAAAAATGAACAAGTGGGACTATATCAAGCTGAAAAGCTTCTGTACAACAAAGGACACCATCAATAAAATAAAAAGGCACCCTGCAGTATGGGAGAATATATTCATAAATGACATATCTGATAAAGGGTTGACATCCAAAATACATAAAGAGCTCACGCACCTCAACAAACAAAAAGCAAATAATCCAATTAAAAAATTGGCAGGCCAGCTGAACAGACAGTTCCCCAAAGAAGAAATTCAGATGGCCAACAGACACATGAAAAGATCCTCTACATCACTAGTCATCAGACAAATGCAAATTAAAACCACAATGAGATATCACCTCACACCAGTAAGGATGGCCACCATCCAAAAGACAAAGAACAACAAATGTTGGTGAGGATGCAGAGAAAGGGGAACCCTCCTACACTGCTGGTGGGAATGTAAACTAGCTCAACCATTGTGGAAAGCAGTATGGAGGTTCTTCAAAAAACTAAAAATAGAAATACCATTTAACCCAGGAATTCCACTCCTAGGAATTTACCCTAAGAACGCAGTAGCCCAGTTTGAAAAAGACAGATGCACCCCTATGTTTATTGCAGCACTGTTTACAATAGTCAATAAATGGAAGCAACCTAAGTGTCCATCAGTAGATGAATGGATAAAGAGGTGGTACATATACACAATGGAATATTATTCAGCCATAAGAAAAAAACAAATTCTACCATGTGCAGCAACATGGGTGGAGGTAGAGGGTATTATGCTCAGTGAAATAAACCAGGTGGAGAGAGACAAGTACCAAATTATTTCATTCATCTGTGGAGTATGAGAACAAAGGAAAACTGAAGGAACAAAACAGCAGCAGAATCACAGAACCCAAGAATGGACTAACAGTTACCAAAGGGAAAGGGACTGGGGAGGGTGGGTGGGAAGGGAGGGACAAGGGGGAAAAACGGGCATTATGATTAGCACACATAATTAGCACACAGTGGGCACGGGGAGGTAGTATAACACAGAGAAGACAAGTAGGGACTCTACAGCATCTTACTATGCTGATGGACACTGACTGTAATGGGGTATGTGGGGGGGACTTGGTGATGGGGGGAGTCTAGTAACCGTAATGTTGCTCATGTAATTGTACATTAATGATACCAAAATAAAAAAAAAGAAAAGAAATGTTAATTACCAACTAAAGGAAAAAAAAAAGCCCTTGAAACTGGCCCTCAGGTTGCTCTGTACCCCCACCACAGCCGGTTGTCAAAGCTGGCCCTTCTGGGGCAGCTGGGAGGGTGTCCATAGCTGACCCGAGCTCCCTGCCTGCCCGGCTTCTCCCTTCCATCCGTCTGGGAATTTGCCCACAGCACTGAACCCTAGTTGAACCCTAGAGCTGAAGCTCCTTGACCTGGAAGAAACGTCAGTTGGGGGCATGTTGTGATCTTCAAGGGGCTCCCAGTGATTGTTGTTTACCATCGATGTAATGTTCAAACACAGCATAGTGAGATTTTTGAACAAAATCTGTACCCCTCATCTGCATGGAGTGTGTAAGCATCTGTGTACTCGTGTGCAAGTGTGTGTGTCTGTACGCACGCGTGTGTGTGTCTAATTGGACCCCACCACCTGGCAGCGTGCACTTGCTCTGTGCTGGGCTCCAGGCTGGGTGCCTGTGGTAGTAGCACGTTCCCCTCCTTAAACAGTCACCCTGTAGTCTTGGCCTGTTTCCCTGTGAGGAAGCCAAGCTGAGGGCACTTACACTCATCCCGGGCTGCCTAGCTAGTCGGGGAGGAGACAGGGGAGACTGGGATTTAAGTCTCCTTCCCCTGAGGCCAGGGGTGCAGGGGTGAGGCTAACGCTGAAGGGCCCTGTGCTCCCTGACCTGACGGAGAATGGGTCTGTGTATGTGCCCCTCTTTGCTGGAGATGTGTTGGTGGCAGGGCCATTACAGAACACCTTGGTCCATAACTTGGCCTGGCTCGGCCACCTTTAGGATGTGTCCCATGGCTTTGCTGGACTGGCCAGGACTCCCAGTGTCTGCCTGCCATGCTCCATGTCACCTCAGAATGCTGGAGGCAGAAAGGGCCTCAGTGGTTAATGGCCTTGCCTCGTGGTCAGTCTGAGGCTGAGCCTTCTGTAGGGTTCTTCGGCCAGTCTGTGGCCATGCCCATCCAGACGTTCCATCAGCACTGGGCCAGGTATACGGGACAGTCCTGGTCCCTGCTGCAGGCTCTTAGGGAAGGCAGGTGTGACTCAGTGAATCAGCTGAGGGTTGGGGTACAACTGAAACTGCCCCAAAGAGACCGATCCTAGCCTCTTGGTGGGTGGGAGACCTTCCTGAGGTGGCAGAGCTTAGCCAAGATCTCAGGGGCATGTCGGTGTTCACCCTGATGGGGAGGAAGAGAGATGACAAGCCGGGGGTCAGAAGAGTGGGCACCACTGGGGCTGGTGTCCGTGGCTGCCTCGAGCCTCCTGGTGTAGGGCGTAGGCCTTCCAGGAGAGCCGGGGTGCCCTGGGGCCATCCATCCTCACTCACCATACTGTCACCATCTGTGTCGTGTCCCACCTGTGCTCATCCTTGCCTGCTCACCCACATGGCCTCCACCAATATTGCCCGTGCTTCCCCTAGCCCTGACCACACTCTGTTCTCCAGGCTTTGTCTTTCTGCTTGCACTGTCACGGCTCGCTTCAGGGGACAGCGCAGACCGCATGCTTACCCTCAGTCCGGCTCCCTGTGCCCAGGGGCACCTCCAATCTGCTAGTCCTGTGATTTGGAGAGTGTGTGTCTGATGTGCTTGGCTTCTGCCCACGGCCCAGCTTCCCAGTTCTGGCCAGTTGCAGGTGCAGTGGTGGCCTTCCCCCATTGCCCACCTGCCTGGCAGGGGGCTCAGTCCTGGATTTCCGTTGCTTTGCTCTTCCTTGCTTAAAAAAAAAACAAAGTCAACAGACTCTAAGATACTATGTTATCTTTGTAAGAATAATTGTGCACCGTAGACAGATGCTCTGAGGAGGGCCCTGTGTCTGTAGCCATGGTGTTCAGGCTCAGGGTAGGGGCTCTGTGGCAGCCAGTCCTAGAGGGCAGGCCCAGCCTGGTCTCTGCTCACCAGCCTCCCTTCGCAGGGCCAAAGGGAGGTCAGCTTACGGTAGGCGAGCTGTGTTCCTGTGAGTAAACCTTCAGCGGAAGGAGGCTCCCAGTGGAGCGTAGGTTGTCCTGCATGTCCCCTGCAGGGTGGACATGGCACTGGGGCAGGGAAGCTATCAAAGGACAGAGCCTGTTACCTCCTTTGTTCTCCTCTTCTATAGTTTTACCCTTTGAAAAACTTGTTTTTCATAGCTGGTCATGGCATTGCCTGCTTTATGATAGGCCTGAAAGAGGGCACCGTGATCCCTGGTGCCTGGTTGGGTCTCTGTGTCCCTATGTGGTGTCATGAGCTGTGGTTGATGCCAAGAGGGAGTGCAGTGAGCTGGCTGTGGTGCTTGGTGGGCTGGGAGGACTTCCTGGAGGAGTGGGCCTCCAGAGAGACCTGCAGGGCCATTTCAGGTGAGGGGCAATGGCAACAAAGACATGGAAGTTGGAGAGGCCTATGGCGATTGGATACGGAGCCGACTGGGGTGAGTGGAAAGGAGCCCTTGAGGGGAGAGGGCTTGGGAGAACAGTGGGACCCCAGATCGGGGGGGTGGGCAGGGCTCCTTCCTATTGGCTGTAGAGAGTATGTGGTCAACAGCATCTCTCTTTTTAAGACAGATTCTTTCTCCCAGTCATCCTTTGTTTGAAGAGCCTTCCTGGGAGCCTGTGGGGGCGCCAGGCTCTCACCTGATGTGGTTACTTCTCTTCCCCTGACATTTATGTCAAGAGGGGGCTGCGTACTTGCCTTTGGTTAGGAAAATGCTTTAAGCTGCCTCAGGGCCTCCCTGGTCAGTGCCATGCCCACGTGGGGAGCAGAGTGATACAGGCTGAGGGGCGCACTGTGAGAGATGCGCATGAGGCCAAGGCTTGTCCCTGCTCTGAGCATTGGTGTCCTGGCAGGGCAGCGCCATGATTGAGCACAGGGTGCTCAGGAGGGCACAGGGTGAGGCCAGCTGCCACAGTGATGCCCCTGAGACCACCCACCTGCTGCTGCCATGACGGGGGCCACCAGGTTTCTGGTGTCTCTTCTCTTGGGTGACCAGTCTCCTCCACCTCCAGGAAGGTGCCCCATCCTACACAGAAGCCCCACTCCCGGTGGACATGGCCTTTCCTGGTGGTCATCAGGGACCAGCTGGGGTGGATTTTGTCCAGTTGAAGGTTTCTCAAAACACTGATTCCACCCAAGTTTACTATTCTTGGAAGCCTGTTGTTTTCTAGTTGGCAGAACATTTGTGATTTCTTCAGTGCTGACTAGTCAGAGTGGCTGCCATTTTTGATGGCACAACCATCTCTTTTCCTTCAAATCTTCACTGAGCTGAACTGATGGAATAAAAGGCTATGAGCTGTTTCTAGCCCTACTGCTGGAACAAGTGGAGGAAACATGTCAGGAAACATGTCTTATAACTAAAGAACTCTTCTAGGCTGGCAGGAATCCTGGGAGGATTTGAACTGAGTCAGACCTGAGCAAAAAGTCCTGGAAATACAGTCAGCTCTCCCACCGAGTGGGACAGCCTTCTGTCACCAAGCCAGATACTGTTCCCTCTGCGTCCCCAGCCCTTGTTCCTTGTAGTTGGCCCTGAGGGTCCCACCTTTGGAGTGGAGGGTTGCCAGGACTTAGCAGCAGGCTGTGTCATCAGCAGTTGGCTGGCAGTCAGACATCCCTCTGAGGGTTCAGAGGGGCCGGAGTGACCCCGAGGCGTTGACCGGAAACATTCAGAGGTTAACAGTAAGAGAATAAAATATTTATAACTTTGCCATGAATATTAGTGTGAGCAGGTTTTGTGTGGGCAGACTTTTAAAAGAACATTCTGAAAGAAGAGCAGGGCCAGCCTAGGCAGCCTGCCCACTCACTCGTGCCCGTCACCTTTCCTGTTGGCCTCCAGGCTGCTCCTTCAGGACCTCAGGAGCCTGGGCTGCAGGCAGGCCCCAGGGGCCCATTCAGCCCAGTGGGAAGCACAGGAGGTTTCCGCCTGTCTCCTCTGCCTCAGGCCCAGGGGGCTGGGAAAGCCCCTGCCCAGCCCCTCCACCCCCTCCAGGTAGGGCTGAGGCGGAGTGGCAGCGGGCCCACCCACCTCTGCCTCCCACCGGCCTTCCTCCACCAGGCGAGCGAGAGAGCGAATAGCCGCTGCCTCCAGGCCCAGGAGCCTGGCCCGCAGAGCGTCAGCAGACCCGCCCGGTTCTCCTCTGGAGGAAGCTGCCTGTGTTCCCCCAGCCAGAGCTGCCCCACCCCCCCCACACATGCAGGCCCCCGCGCCCCCCTGTCAGGGTGTGCTGGCCGTGTGCGGGCTGTGCGCGGCCGTCCTGAGCCGGTGCTGAAGCCAGCTGGCCAGGAGGCACGCGAGGTGTGGCTCGGAGGATTTGCCCGGCATCACTGCCCAGGTCAGGAGGGCCATTCTTTAAGAGCTTCTTTGTTTCTCTGTTGCCATACTGACGTAACTTTCCTTTTGATCTAACTTGTCTCTTGGTGTGAAACTTTGAGTTGCTTCATAGTACTTAAAATCGGGATTATTTCACATATCCTTGTGCCGATCTTCTCTGAAAGGATCAGAGAGAAGCTCGGCCCCAGGCGTTCCAGTCCCTGTTGGTGGCTCTCACTGCGGCAATGCACTTGTCCTCTTTCCTCAGAGGTGGCAGGAACCTTTTCAAGCATCCCGCTGCTGCCTGCTTCCCAGGCCTGGTGAAGCAAGGGGCGCAGCTCCAGCCGGGACACCTCAGTGTGCACAGCCCTGCCTCTCCCGCTCTGGCCCAGGGGGCGCTGCACACTGCCGCCTGTGGGGGCCCCAGACCCTTTCCACTTCCCTGCCTGGTGTCCACCTTCCTCAGGGCTCCTTAGCTGCCTGTGATGATGCCCGAGGCCACGGCTTGCCCAGAATCGCCATGTGTAGCCCGTATTGGCCTCTGCTCTCGGCCCTTTCAGAGGGCTGGCTCCTAGGTGCCCTTGTCCCTGTCTGCGAGGCTCAGAGGAAGCCCGGTCACTATCCCCGTCCCCGCTAGTCCCATAGCTTGCTTGCCTTTGTCCTGCTCCTGTGCCAGGGCTTTTGCTGCTGTGGCTGTTATTTTAAAACTCAGCCACCTGCCCATAGTTGTTCAGGGGAGCAGATGCCTTTGAAGTGTAGCGCTGCCCTTTCCTGGCCACGGCATTCTTGGCGCATTCAGTGGTGTCTGCGCACTCTAGTGCTGGGGAGTATCCCTCCCCAGGCAGCGTCCCCAGCGCATTAGCACATTGGAAGTAAACATCCATTTGCTTAAGGCTGTTCTTGGTTCTTATAATGATCACAACTAGGATTCCAGCAAATTAGTGATTCTTTCAGGCCCAAAGCCCAACAGCTTGTGAGCATGTGAGCTCATTGGGCAGCAGGCCAGTTCTTGCGAGGCCCTCCGGCTGGGCTCACTTCTGGGAGGTTTGCTGCACAATGTGCTGCTCAGCTGTGCGGGGTTTCAGCTGGTCGGGTGCTGGCTGAGGAGTGCCGTCCAGAAGGACCTCCTAACCTATGGAGGATGGCCTGCCATCTTACCTGAGCCATCGGCGCTCTGTTTGTCAGGGCCAGAGAAGGTGCGACAGGACAGGGTAAGTCCGGGGAGAGGAAATCCTCGGGCAAATACCTCTAAAACCGAAATCAGTCAAAGGGAGAAATAAATTTAAAAACCTATTTAGTGCTTACAAACTGCAGTGTGGGGCCATCTCTCTCTCCTGCTCTGCAGAAATAAGCAAGCAAGGACCTCCCCTTAACCTCTCAGGTTCAGACACACCCTCGATTGCCCAGGTAATAACCCATTGATATGGAGGTGAACTTCTCTCCACCCCAGAGGATATGCAAATGCACTAAAGCCAGGCGCGATATTCTGGAAATATTACAATTTTACCCACAGGCCACCCCTCCAGAAATCTCGCCTTACAATCTACTTGTTGCCCTTCTTCCTCAGTGGTCCCTCAGCAAGAAAACTGGAGCATTGTGACCAGACTAATGACATAACATTAGCAACAGCAATAAAATCATGACAATCCTCAACCTGGAAGATTCAGCTAGGTTCATAGTCTATGCAGATTAAGTCCATAGCTTGTCCATTCCCTAGGCAGGCAGTAGCTGAGGGTTCAGAGCAGTCATCATATGGCAGCTGCAGCCAGGGGGCGCATTCAGGCCACAAGGACTGTAGGAGAAAATAACCTCCTGGACATTTTGGGTACACCGTTGTGACCTTTGGGGGTCATTCAGCTGTTGTTCCAAAAATACACCGGAGGCTAGCTTCCAGGCCTTTCCCCTAAGGTGCCAGAAGGGCCACCAATCGCTGGTCCATGTGTCAAAATGTCCAGGGCCATGTCCATTTTATTTCTAATTGCTGCACCCATCCTTGCAACGCATGTCCAAAAAAGTGGGTGCCTTAATCACTGGCAACCAGCAATAGGCTGCAAAGAGACTCTCTAGGCCCCTCATGGTGGTTTGCTGATCTGCACAGCATGCAGGGCACTCCTTCCTGGCTTGGCTAACTTCTTCAAAGGTCAGTGGCAAGCCCCACTGACAGCTACAGCCCACATTGTCTTTTGCCTCGCATGCCACAAACACATGCCATTGGGCCACATCAAAGGCAGGTTTTCCTTTTACCCAGTGCATCTGGGCCACTGTGTCTGCTTCATCATTCCCTGGGGATGCCAAAGGCAAACAGCCAGTCACAGGATATATGGTAGGTGTCTGTGCCACACCACTCCGTGGCCTTTGGGTCTAGTCTCTCACCCATCCCAAGATGGGACAGCTGGTTATCACCTTGGTCAGAGCCGTTCTGGCAATGGGCTCCATAGCCAGCAAGGCGTGGTACACAGCAGCCATGTGCTTCTCTGTCGGGGTGACCCGGACCTCTGCTCCTGTGGATAGCTGTGACCAGGCTCCGGCGGCAGCAGGGGCAGCAGGGGCAGCAGCAGTAGCCTTAGGCTCGGGCCACGGGCCGGGGTCAGCACAGCCAGCAGCGATAATGGTGCCTTCACGACCACACAAGTGTAGACACATGTCCCTCAGTGTGAGTGCCACTTCTCCCCATCATTTCTAGGGTGGCCCTCCCAAAGGTCGCACCCATTATGACGGATTTTGGGTTCAGAGGAATCCTGCTAACTACACCAGATGTAAGTCCGGGGAGAGGAAATCCCAGGGCAAAATACCCCTAAAACCAGTCAAAGGGGGAAATAAAGTTTAAAACCTATTTATTGCTGCTTACAAACTGCAGTCTGGGGCCGTCTCTCCTGCTCTGACAGAAGGAAGCAAGCAAGGACCTCCCCTAAAGCTCTCAGGTTCAGACACACCCTCGGTTGCCCAGATAATTACCCACTGATACGGAGATGGACTTCTCTCCACCCCCGAGGATATGCAAATGCACTAAAGCCTGGCAAGATATTCTGGAAATGTTACAATTTTGCCCACAACAGAATGGGTCAGGGCTGTCACTCCATGTGCCAGGTGCTGGGCGGGGCCCCTGTGAGGACCCCGTGTATGTGTTTGGGACAGAGGCAAGGAAAGCAATGACAAACATGCTAAGAAGCAGGAAGTAGAGGCCTGGAGCAACCTGAGTGGCAGACTGGGACTGGAATGCAAGTCTGGGACTCCTGGGTCCTGAGCTCCTGCAGTGACCCTCTGCGGCTTCTGGAGTCAAGGGTCCCCTTTCCACGTGGACAGCAAATGAGCTTTCCCATCCTCTTCTCTGGGAGAAGTGATCCCCTCACACCGGGAACTTGGGTTCAGGACTCCTTGTGGGGGCTGCAGTCCTGCCCATAATCCCCATTCAGTGGTCATGGAATCCTGGGGTCTGGCCTTGCAGGTCAGGGGAGAGCTCCTCGCTGAGTGTGAGGCAGAGGGTCCAGCAGGTCCCCGCTTGCACATTGGGGACCTGCAGAGCTTCTGTGTCAGTGATGGGGGCATCTCACACCCACCACATGTCCCATCACCCTAGCTGATGCTCATGACCCACGAGGTACTGGGCAGTGAACATTCCAGAGACAGCCGGGGAGGAAGGGCTGCAGCAGGTGCTATGGGGCTGCCGGAGAGGGCTCTGTCCCCAGACCCTGGTCTTTGATCTGACATGGGTAATGACACCAGAGCAGCAGAGGGGCCTGTTGTGTTAGTGAGATGTGGTTACCGCCCCGTGGACAGGTGCGCCTCAGGCATCGTCTTCAGTAGGGCATAAACAAAACTCTGCCCACTGAGCGTGAAATCTCTAATGTCAAGCTTGAGATGTTGGTGAAAGAATCGGTCTGCATTCATTGAAATAATAATATTAATAATTGAGCTGACATTTCATGAACCCTTACTGTGTAGGCCCTGTTTCAAGTACTTATGTGTATTAACCTATTTAATTTTCATAACAATTCTATGAAGTAGACACTTGTATTTTCACAATTTTAGTGCCTGAAGTGTAAAGAAATTATGGAAATTGCATAAGCTCTCTGACCTAGTAAGTGACAGAGCAGAATTTGAATTCAGGCAGCTGGGATCTCCGGCTTTTGATTTTGAAACAACTACATTTTGTTGCAAGTTTGTCCACCAGATAGCTCGTCGGCCCTCCCCGTGGTTCCTCAGTAATGGCCTGGTAGCCCTAATGCATCATCCAATGCCAGGTTTTTAAGATAGCTGAGCAAAGGGCTGGAGGGTCTTGGGGGCCATGTCTGCCTCTCTCCCTGTGTCCCCAGAAGTCACTGCGGCATGGACCTCACTGAGATGATATGTGGTGGCAGTTTGTGGGTGGGGAAGGGACTTAACCTGGTGAGGGTCACACCGCTAGTGAGTGGCCCAAGAGGAACTTGAAGTTAGCGCTCTGGATTCCCGGACTGAGCTTCACCCTCAGGTATACAAAGTACAAGACAAAACAAAGCTTTATTGTTTAACACTTGCATTTTATCTCTACTATTGGTTTGTGATTTTATCTCTTTTTTTAAAAATTGTAGTGACTGCCTTAGGATTAACAACAGGCCTCTTTAAGTGATCACCGTCCACCTTCAAATAACACGCTGCTTCATGTTCAGTGCGAGAACCTCCCACCTCTTGTGCTCTTTTCATTCATTGTACTTTTGTGTATCCTGTAAACTCACAGTGCATTGCAACTACTTTGCTTCAGATGGTAGCCAATAATTTTTAAGAGAAACTTAAAATGAGAAGAAGAACTTCTTTTATATTTATCTTTAACCACTTACAAGGAACTTCATTTCTTTCTGTAGATCCAAGTGTCTATCTGGTTTGAATTCGTTCTGCCTGAAGAACTTAAGTATTTCTTGTACCTCAGATCTGATAGTAAGGAATCCTCTCATTTACTAACTCTTGAAAAAAACTCTTACTTATTTCTTCTTCAGTTTCGAGAGGCACTGTCATGGAACACAGGGTTCTGGGGCGGCTTCTTTTTTCCTTCAGCATTTCAAAGGTGTCTGGCTTGCTTGGTTGCGTGGTTGGTTTTTCTGTTGCTGGGGTTACCTTCAGTGTTCCGCTGGCTCCGGATTCCTGTGATGGTGCCTTAGAGTGAGGGCACTTTTGCTACCAGGTTTTCTCAATGTTCTGTTTCCACCATCAGCTTCAGGCCTTTTGTGAGTCTCTCTCCCTGTGGCTGCCCTGTGTCCCTTCGCGGACCTGCCCCATGTCCTGTAGTGACCGCTTTGCCCTTCGTGGTTTCCTTGCACTCCTAGCCCCTGGGCGTGGGCTGGGTTGGTGCTCTGTTATCTTGACCCAGCCTCTGCTGAGGTGGGCTGTGGCCCTGTGGCCCAGGGGTGGGGCTTTTCCTCCCCCAGGGGAGGTTTCTCTTTTCCCTTCCCCCAGCGGCCAGCCGTGGGTCTTCACCTGTACCTTTGAGGCAAAAAGACTTGCTGCCCAGCTGGTGTCAGGTTTTTGTTCTGCAGAGAAAAGGTCCCATGGGGCCTCAAGCGTCCCCACAGCCGCAGCCACCCCCCCTCTCCAGGCCCTGCCCCTGGTCTTTCTCAGGGGCCCTTGTGGAGGTCTGGAGAGGAGCCAATGAGCGGGTACCAACCTTCCCTGGGTCTGCAAATCCCAGGGATCTGTTCTTTTACTTTGGACCACACTTGGCCCTTAGCAAATGGTTAAAATTTTGCTGAATTCTTACCCACTTCAATTATGCATGCCTATTATTATATCTATATGGTGTAAATACTATATAATGGTATACTACTGTGATCTCTTTCCAATTCCATATGCAGCAACATCACGTTGGTAGTTTGAAATCAGCCATGGTGGGAGTATTTACATCACAGAAATCTGTAAATGCTGCAAATGAGCACCCCCATCCCCAGCCAATTTTAAACATAAGAACACCACTGTTGGGGAAAACCCCAGAGATTTGGCCATGGATATTGATGCCTTTGGCAAGTGGCTCAGTGCCCCCAGGACAGGTTAGGCTCAGCAGTGTCCGAGTGGCTGTGCTCAGGCCGTCTCCTCTGCAGGGAGACTAACCTGGCGAGGCCCCTGCACGTTGGGGGCAGTATGGGCTCATGCTGCCACTCTCTCTCCCTCCTTCTCCCCTCAGAACGCAGCCAGGATAGCACGGCCGTCGCGCTCTCAGACTCCAGCTCGACGCAGGACTTCTTTAACGAGCCCGCCAACTCATTGGAGGGCTCCCGGAAGCCCTATGTGGAGAAGAAGCCTCCTGTTCCCAGTTCCCAAACAGGACTGACCAGTAAAGACCTCCAGGGGGCCACAGAGGAAAGAGGTATGAAGACCTGACTTGGTGAATTAGATCTGCTCTGATGTCCTGTGGCGGTCTGGGCAGTGGTGAAGGACGCGGGCTCAGGAAGGTGCTCGCATGATGCCTGGTACACAGTATGTGTGTCATTGTTCGACCCCACCACAACCCAGTGTGGCAAAGCATGTCTGCCGTGTGAGCACCCTGGTTTTTTTTTCTTGATAAGTGGTTATTAAAAGTCTTAGGATCCTGAATATCACAAATGTGTTTTCTTTTTAGTCTGAATCACATCAGGCCTTTAGGGAAAAAGAAACTTTTTGACAGGGGGCCCTGATCTAATCCCAGGGTATGCTCAGCTCCTGTGGGGCCCCAGACCCCCTTTGTAGAAATCTGTGGGCAGGGCTGCACACCTGTGCTTGCTGGAAGACCACAGGCAGGCTGGGCACCCCTGGCATGGCTCAGAGGCTGTAGCTGGTCTGTCAGCCATGGATTTTGAAAGCTTTCTCCCTCTGGTCAGCACCAGGGCACACAGGTACCCAATACCAACCACCAGGGCACACAGTACCAACCACTGCCCAGACTCATGTTCCACGGTGCGGTGCCAGGCACTGTTTAACTCTGTGGTCCCCTCAGCCACCCTAGGGGAAAGCGCTGTGACTTCTCGCTTCACAGGAGAAGAGCCCGAGCTTCAGGGAGGCCAGCACTGTGCCTGCAGTCAGTCCGCAGCCTTATACGCTACCCTGTGCTCCCTCTCCAGGAGGGAGGTAAGGGGCAGGTGGGGCTGGTGATAGCCTGCCTACCCCAGGGGCCCGGGTCCAGCCTAGGTAGGCACTGCACAGGCCCTGGATGGGACAGTTAAGGTTCAGGAGCTCACGTGTGGGCATGCCCGCGGGGCCAGAGCCATTCCTGCTAGGGAAAGCCTCTCCAGGCCCTCTGCTCCCCGCCAGCCTCCCCTAGCTGGCCTTAAAAGGGGCTGAGGCTGCATGCCTCGGAGGCTGGAAAAGGTGTCCCCATTAGAGTCAGGTAAGGGCACACAGAACGGGAGCCATGGATTTGCCTGTTGAAGGGAGAGCCCAGGGCCCCACTTTCTCACCAGGTAGTTCTTAGGCTGTCCCAGTCCCAAACCAGCTGATACAAACACCCTGTAGAGGGTTTAGAAGGGGAAGGAAGAAGGAACCTGTACTCTCAATCTGCTAACACAGCAACTGTTGTTCACATCCAGTCTTAAAAATAAGATTATTTGTACTATTGGACAAGTAGACCTGTTATCTGTGCTGTGTGGCCCAAAAAGCGGTGGGTGCTACAATGCCACCAGTGCTGTGGGTGTCGTGGCCTCTCTCCACCTTGCTTGTAAGTGGGGGATGCCGGGAGTGGCACTGAGCTGAGAGAGGGTCAGCTGTGGTACAGCCCAGCTTGTGCAGGGCTTCCCAGACACACGAGGGACATCCCACCTCTTCGCGCCTTCCATTCCAAGCCAACTAAGCAGACAGTGTGTTGAACAGAAGGGAAGAAAGTAGAGAAAGTTAGGATAGAACCTATGTTACCTCAGTAGCCAGTGGGCTTAAAAGGAAGCGTCTTGCCTCTGTGGACACATTCTTCACCTCTAAGCCTGGCTCTTCCCGGTAACCACAGTGGTGAAGTTGGTGAGCTTCCTGTCAGGAGAGTAGGGAATGTGTTCTGAGCCCATGCCCTGGCCAGCGGCAGTCTCTGGCACGCACTCCTCTGGATTTCCAGTGGCTAGGAGCCCTGGCCACCAGGGCTTCAGCAGGTTTCAGCCCCAGGCAGAAAGCCAGGGTGTGGTGCTAGGCCAGCACTGAGTGTGCCCAACACCCCAGCCCTCCGGGAACACCCTCCGATGCAGCCCTGCCCCCGGCCCGCTGCTCCTTGCACAGCCGCACTGTTCACTCTGAGATTTTGTGTCCATTGTTGAATAGCAGGACATGACAGGGCCCAGGTCTGTGCCAAGGGGAAGCAGGAATGGGTCTGATGGCCACTCTGCCTGGCACTGGGGTGCAGTCCCACCTATAGTGTCCAGCAGGCAGAGGCTGTCCTGCTTCCCAAGGACTCATCTCCCTTCTTTAATTCTCCACTCTGGGTTGTGCCAAGGTGCTTCTAGGAAAGAGGTTTCCCCGTAGGTGAGGAGTAACTAGTTGAAGCTCACCTTTTCAGGGATCAGAGCTTTAAAAAGTGTCTAAAATGTGGATGTAACAGTAAATATTAATTTTTTCAATAGAGAATAAAGCTACCTACAGTTTCACCACCTACACACAAGCCCATTCTGTTACTCTAAGGCAGCAGAATTGTTAACAACCTGTGTGGTCTAGGCCATGGACACAGGTGCCTGACCTGGGCCCTCCCTGCCAGCTGGGCCCATGGCAGGAATTGGGCTGAGGATGCTGGTTACAGGCACCAGGCACCTATCCAGGGACTGCCATCCTGTGGCTGCACCTACCCCTTTCTGGTCATGTCTGAGTCCCCGGCACAGAGCAGAGTGGGGCTGGTTGGGAGGTGGAGTAAAGTGGGTCCGATGGCTCCTGGCTGCTGCTCACCCGGCCCATGCACCGGGGGCATCCTAAGCCAGTCCTCATTGCCAGCAGCAGGCACTCGACTAGGCCAGCCTGGCCAGAGTGTTCGTTCGGCATGCTCCCTCTCAGGAGGAGGAGGTCCTCCCACCTACATGCTGCCAGGATTAACACTGGGCATCGTGGCTGGGAGGTGTTGTATGGGCTTATCGACATCTCTGACCCTTTGCCGTCCACTGACGTGACCTTTGAGGCTCATTCATCAGTGGCAGTGGACACTGTGGGTGAGGCATGTCACCCATCTTTCCTGGGCCTCTTCAGGCCACCCAGATCCCTGAGCAACTGGGTTTTTAACTCCTTCTAGCATCACTTGTTTTTCTTTCTTTCCTCTCTTCATTGTCTTTACACATGCATTCTTGAATATTCTTTGGATGAATTCTTTACCCTCTGCCCACTTTCCCTAAGAAGTATTTTCCTGTGTGCCTGCATTTGAGTGTAGCACCTTCTTTGAACCCCTTGGAGGCCCATGTCCTCATCCATTTCCCTGTCTCCTTGTGTTTAGCACAAGGCTGGGCCCAGAGTCATCGTTCAGACTGTATTTGTTGGGCCACATTGGAAATGTGTCCTTTGAATTAGAAGCATGGCATATTTTTGAGTAAAACGATGGTACTGCTACAAGATGGGGCCAGCCCTAAGCAGCATCCCGGTTGCCGTCTGGGGCTGTGAGTGGGTGTGTGTGGGACCTAAGTGGTTTCCTGAGCCCCTGGGAGAGGAGGGCTGTGATCGGATGTGACCTGCCACTCAGTCATTCAGTCAGCTGCAAATGGCAGGAGTGGCCAAGCCCCGCACTAGGCAATGGGGGAGGGGGGGGCACACGTGCATAAATGCTGTGGGACCAGTGACATCAGACAGGTGGGTCCACGAGGCGCTCTGCAGACGCCACCCTGGGGCTGGGGAGGCCCGAGAGAGGAGGTGACACTGCATAGAGTCCTGATGGCTGAGAGCAAGTGAGCGAGGCAGGGGGAGGAGGAGGAGGCAGGGAATGTGTCCAGAAGGAGCGACAGCTGAAAGGCAAGGACACGGAGTGAGCTGTTCCTAGTGGCCAGTCATGGGTGTGAGGCCGGGAGGGGAGCTGGGAGGGTCGGCAGGACTGTGGGCAGTGGCTTCACGTGCTCTGCCAAGGAACTTGGCTTTGTCTTGGCAGCCCAGGAGGGCACAGGGAGTCACCACTCAGATTCTTAGCAAGAAGAGCAACGGTGGGGAAGCTTGACGCGAACCTGATGACCTCACGGCTTTGCTGGAACTTGGTGTGGGGGAACTTGGGGCTGTGGCCCTTGCCCACTCTGCCCTGCCTAGCAGGCCCTAGCCTTCCTGGCTGCTGCTGCAGTAGGCAGGGATGGGCTCAACCCACAGTTTCAGAAGGGCTTCAGAATTGATGCCAGGCTGCTTCTCTGCCCCCCTCCAGGCAGGCGGTCCCAAAGGGCTGGGTGCCCACGAGCCACCTTGCCCTTGACACCTGGCCCTGCCCCCATCCTCTTGGGCAGTCTCCTCCTTCTGCAGCTCTGCTGCCCATGCTGCCTGCCCCACGGTCCCTGGTGGAGCAGGCCTGTGGGTCCAGTACTGGGCTCGCGTGGGGAGGGCCCGAGTGTGAGCCCGTGGTTCCCACACAGCAGCAGCAGAGCCTGGAGAAGGACGCTGGGTGGGCTGAGGGCTGAGGGGCTGAGGGGCTGCGGGGCGGAGCAGGTGCAGTCCTTTGCGCACCGCCCCAGCTGTTTCAGTGCGTGGTGGTGGTGGCTTCCCCTCTGTGGGCTGCTTCCGCAGGCACCTGTGCAGGCCCGGGAGGCAGGACAGCCTTGTCTGCCAGTCAGAGCCCTGCTCCTAGCCTCCGCTTTCCACAGCCCCAGGGCCCCTCAGCTGGGCCGCTGCACGGGGGAGACCAGTAGGCTAGGGAGCCCTCAGCCAGTGGGGGCAGAGCAGGCCCCAGGCCCCAGGCCTCCCACTGCTGCCCGTCCAGCAAGGGCACAGATCCACCTTTGCCAGTTGCCTCACTAAGGTGCCTTTGTTGCTGGTAGCAGACCACCAGGTGCAGGGCCTGCAGCCGAGGTGACTTGCTTTTCCTTCTCAACAGTGGGAAAAACAGAGGAGTCCTTGGAGAGCACGGAAGGCTTTCGGGCCACGGAGCAAGGCAGCCAGAAGCCTCCTGCAGACCCCGCGACCTCCGCCTGCATCCCTGTCAAACCCCCAGCATCTGCACCCACCCTGGGGGACGGAAGGAAGAGAGGGGACGCTACAGGGGAGCCAGCAGCCTTCCCCCAGGGGCTGCCGGCTGGCGCAGAGGAGCAGCGCCAGTTCCTCACGGAGCAGTGCATCGCCGCCTTCCGCCTGTGTCTCAGCCGCTTCCCCCAGCACTACAAGAGCCTCTACCGGCTGGCCTTCCTCTACACCTACAGCAGGACCCACCGGGTGAGTGGGCTGCCGGGCCACGTGGGGCAGGGGAGGTGTGCTCTTCCCATCGCCTGCAGGCATCTTCGAGGACTGACAGCAGAACAGACACACTGCAGCTGCTGAAGGTCTTGGGCTGCAGTTTGTGGGTGTGAGTGGGGTGTTGGGAGAGGAGAGAAGCGGGCAGGGGGTACAAAGAATGGTCCAGCTTTCCAGGCAAAAGATGGCGAGGGTCACAGGTTGCAGTGAGGGAAGGAGGGAGAATCCAGTGTGTTCCACAGTGGGACCACAGACTTGGGTACCGGCTGTGGGGTGACGGATGGGAGCCAGTAGGCTCGTCACTCTGGCTTGGGAGGCTGGGGTAGCAGCTCGTATTCCACTGCTGCTCCTCACCCGTGTTGTTTGCCTGTCTTCCTCAGTGTGGCCCAGCACACACGTCTTCCAGATGCCCTGACACCCACCCAGCCTACCCCCCAGGGCCTTGCTTGCCCCAGGCCCTGCCCCCTGGCTGAATCTCGCCGAGGCCTTTGGGCTCTCCCCTGGGGCGCAGCTGCCAGAGCTGCCTTCATGGCCTCTGCTGCCTGGGGGTCGGGTGCTGACAGCCTCCTCCAACTCTGTTGGAAAGCAGATGATGTAGGGATTCTCAGGAGCTGTGCCCCAGGCTTAAGAGCTCCCAGCAGCTTCCTGGCCAGAGCTCTGCTGCCATTTAGCACTTGCAGGGAGAGCGTGGCCTCTTAGGAGATCTTCCAGTCACCCCTCACTCGCCCGGTGGCGCTGCCCCATGGAGCTACATTCTAAGGGGCAAGCAGATGAAAATCATGAACGGAGCAAACGAACGAGGCAAGTCCCACTGTGACAAATGCCACAGAGAAGATAATAGGGTACACACAGGAGTGGGGTGCTGCTGTGGCTCTGTGAGGGTTCCCATCATGCTGAGCCTGTAAGACGGCCATGGTGGAGGGGTCAGTGGCAGGCTGGATGAGAGGGAGAGCGCCCAGACTAGGCCAGCGGCCCGGGCATGTGGCCTTCTTGAGGCGGCAGTGCCAGTGTGGGCGAGGGCAGAGAGCGCCAGGGCAGACCGGGACGGACTTCGGAATCTGACTGTGGTCCCTGCTTTTGTCTGCCTCCCCGTGGCTCAGTAAGGCCTGGGCTCAGGAACTTCCGTCTCCCAGAGGCTCCCTGCTCCCTCCCCTCAGCAGCCTGTGTGGGATGTTGAAAAACCAGGAAGGGCAGTTGGCCAGAGAGGGAAACCCTGGCTTGGTGCAGGTTATGTGACCGGAAGTTGTTGCTTGGCAGAATTCTGTTTGGGGACTAGGCACAGATAAGTGCCCTACCTCTGCAGTAACTGCCTAGCATGCTCACATACTTGGTTGACTTTTGCCGAGAAGAACAGTGAGGCCTGGGGAGGCAAGGGATCTCACCTGGGGCTTCATTGCTGTTGCAGGGCGTTTGGCTTACCTGGCCGCTTCTGCCGGTCACTGCTGCTGGGCCACATCTGAGCTGGGCCTGCTCCCCTGCCCAGCCTGCACTTCACCGTGGGCCTTAACCTCCGGTGCCCTGGGTCTTCTGGACGAGGCATACCTGGGTTTTAATGACACACCCCTCGGCAGCAGTCTTCAGGGTCACAGTCATATCACAATCACGGTGATATGCCCCCGCTTGCCCCCCCTCTCCAGGCTCCAGTGCTGCTTTGGGAACATTCCTCCTCTGAGAGCTGCAGACACCAGCACAGGAGCGCTCCTGGGTCTCAGTGGAAGGGGTGAAAGGGGCACTAACACCACCATCCTGACCTTCCCTCTTCCGATGGTCCCCCAGTAAGCCATGCAGCCCCAGCCAGCTGCGGTCAGCTCTGAGCAGGACCCAGAGCTTTCTGTGCTGAGCCCAAACCTTCCCCGCACGGTGGCAGGTTGCCCCCTCCAGAAGCAGATGCTGAGACGGAATGTAGGATGCAGAATGCCTATGAGAGACCCTCCTCTATGGAAGGGGGGGCACAGTGCAGGGCTGGTTGGAGGGAGAGTTGCAGGCAGGCCCACAGAGTGCCTAGTGCCCAGCCCCCGTTGGCTTTCATCTGAGTGCAGAGGAGCCAGTGCTTGTAAAGGGCTCCACACATGCCAGGCACAGGCTGCTGTTACCACAACCATCCCCTCAGTGGGTGAGGTTTTTAAAAGTGGAAAACAGTATTCATATCCATTAAAATTGGAGAGGGGATATCCACAAATATTTCATGTGTTTATTTCTTCCTAGCTCCGTGTATACATACTGTTAACTGTCACTCCCCAACCTCCAGGTACTTCATATCCAGGATGTGGGGACCGCATCCTCTCTACTTTACATCTGGGCACCTGGCTCAGGGTTGCACAGGGGTGGGTAACAGTCTGGCATTGGCCCAGGCAGCCTCACCCAGGCCCAGTGGCTCCACTGCCCTTCCCCCGAACACTGTTAGAACACCCACGCCCACAGCTTTCCATTTTGCTCTTTCCATGAATGTGCGTTCATTTCCAGGTCATTTAGGTCATCCTGTGATGGTCTTTGGGGTGGGTGGGGCAGAGGCCGCCTTGGCTGTCTGCACCATGGCTGTCCGTGTCCCAGAACACCCCCCGACAGCCGTCATGGTTTGCTTCTCCTGGTTCTTCTGTTAGTTGCAGTCCCAGGTTGGATTCCAAGAGAGACCACCTTTCTTACGCACCATTGTGTGAGGGCGCCATGTGGGGCTCCACCAGCTGCTTTGTTCTATTTCACTCAGACCCCTTTGCTGAGCAGCAGTTGTCGCCTGAGCTTGCATGGCTCGCTGCACTGAGAGCCTGAGTTAAGGCTGACCCTCTCTGGGCGAACCACTGTCCTGGGGACTGGGCGTGGCTCTGCACAGGCTGGGTGTCAGCTTGTCCACAGAAATGGGGACACCACTAGTACTCTCAGTGACTAATGTGAAACAATTAGCTGACAAGCAGGGACTGCTTGCCAAACACAGCTGTTTGGTAACAAACACTTCCCGCTGTGTGTATTTAACAGCAGCACATTTCTTCATAAAATCTGCCTATGGGGTTGGCAGTAGCATTTTCCTGCTGCAATCTCATGGTTCCGTGGCCAAGGGCAGGGGCATCCTCACCTGTGTTTTCAGAGAGGCCCCAGGAGCTGTGTGGGTTGACTGTAGATCCCCCAGGTGTTCCACAGGCCCCCAGGTGGAGCTCTGCTCAGCTCAGAGCCTCCTAGGCCTCTGCAGAGAAATTGCCCTCAGAGTACAGGGCGCTCCTCACTCAGCTGCCGGCAGCAAGGATTGGGGCGAAGGGGAGAGTGGGGATTCTGAGGCCCGCCTCGCCTGGGTTCAGGTCCTGGCTCTGCGTGGGGTCTCTGAGAGCTCAGGGCTCTTCCCCCGTGATGCTCCCAGAGTCACTGTGGCCACAGTACATCATGTGCCCAGCATGGCACACCCCGCCCCTCAGCCAAGAGTCCTCTCTCCCCTCCCTCCTCCCACTGAGCTTCACACCAGGAACCCAGGGCCCGTTCCTCAGTGTCATCATCCCGCATGGCTCCGAGCCCCACCGCCAGTCCCTCTGAGGGTTGGGTCTGTCCCCAGGAGCCCCTTGGCACCCTCTTGCACAGCGTCGCCTTTGCTGCAAACTGGCCAGCCCCTAGGCCCCCCAAGGCAAACCTTCTGCTGGCCTCCCCTGAGGGCCGGGAGCATTGAAGGAAGCAGGACCCCTCGTACTTTCCACCCCGTAGGGAAGATTGCTCATGCCAGTGGCCACAGGGTCCCTAAGTCTAGCTATTGTGTCACTTAAAGTCTCTATGACCACAGTCCTCAGGATTTTGAGCCCTGGATTGTCAGTCCCTGCCCGTGAAAACCTGGCTCCTTGAGCCCGCATGAGGAGCCCAGGAGAAGAGACCACGTGGTGTTGGGACATCTTTTGTCCTGAGGGTTCTGGCCTTCACTGATGGGATCTGGGAGGAAGGCTGAGGCACGGGCACCCCTGCTCTGACTCCCCACACCCACGGCCTCCCCTGCTCTGACTCCCCGCACCCATGGCCTCTGTCTCAGTTGCAGAATTGAACTCCCCCCACTTCCTGCAACAAGGGGTCTAGGACAGAGTGGGTTATAGGATGACCTCCGGGGCCAGTCTTGAAAAAGAAGAAACATGAAGGACTCACACTTCCCAATTTCCCAATTTCAAAATTTACTACAAATCTATACTAATTAAAACAGTATGGATATTATTTAGTCTTAAAAAGGAAGGAAATTCTGACATGCTACAACATGGGTGAACTGTGAGGACGTTATGCTCAGTGAAAGAAGCCAGACACAAAAAGACAGATACTGTATGATTCCATGACATTGAGATATCTAAAGTAGTCAAAACCATAGAGACAGAAAGCAAAATCGTGGGTGCCAGGGCCTGGGGAGAGGGGGAAATTATTTATCGAACAGGTATAGAATTTCAGTTTGCAAAATGAAAAAGTTCTGGAGACCTGTTGCACAACAGTGTGGATATACTTACCGCTTATGCACTGTGCACTTAGAAATGGTTAAGACGGTAAATTTTATGTTGTGTGTTTTGTACCACACTTAAAAACCAGAACAGTCTAGTGTTGGCCTAAGGATAGCTACGTAGAGTGATGGAATAGAACTGGGAGTCCAGAAGTAAACGCGTACACCTGTCAATTGATTGCCAACAGGGTTGCCAAGATACTTCAGTGGGGGAAGGACAGTCTCTTCCACAAATGTCGCTGGGGTAGCTGGATATCCATGTGCAAAAGGATGAAGTTCGACCCCTGTCTTACAGCATGTACAAAAATTAACTCAAAATGGGTCAAAGACCTAAATTTCAGAGCTAATCTTATAAGACTGTTAGAAGAAAACATACGTGTAAATACTCATGACCTGGAATTAGGGAACAGTTTCTTAGATACGACACCAAAAGCACAGGTGACCAAAAAGATAAGCTAGACTCCATCAAAATAAAAAACTTTTGTCCTTCAGAGGGCACTATCCAAGTGAAAAGACAGTTCACAGATGGGAGAAGTACTTACAAGTCATATATGTGGTAAGGGACCTGAATCTAGAATATATGAAGAACTCTTTCAGCTTGATAATTAAGAGACAGCCTAATGTAAACATGGGCAAAGAATCTGAACAGACAGTTTTCCAAAGATATACAATGGCCAATAAGTGCAGGAGAAGGTGCTCAACACCATTAACCGTCAGGGAAATGCAGATGAAAACCACACTGAGCTACCATTTCACACCCACTAGGACCACCAGAATAAAGACGACTCGGGCCTTTCCTTTCGGGTGCCTGGGTGGTGCTGGGCCCGGACGTGCCTGAGAAGCCATGCCCTGCCGGCGGTCCTTGGGGCCGAGGGATTGGACGCACCAGAGCCTCATGCCTCCTGCGTGGACACCAGCGTCTGCAAACACTGGCCGTGCTTTCCAGAACTAGTTTCCTCTTGGGGGGGCCTCTTAAATGCGTTACTGACTCCTCTAGCCCACTTTGTGTCGTGGTTATTGCTCAGCCCCATCTCGGAGGATGCTCTCTCTGGTCCTCACAGGCCGCTCGATATCTGAAGAGAAACAGGCCAAGAAGCAGAGTCCAGCGGGGCACCGAGACGGCCCGGCCTAGGCCCAGCGCCCCAGTGCTGCCTCTCGTAGCGCCCCGCCTGGAAGGGCAAGCAGGAAGCTGAGGCTCAGAGGAGACAACAGCTGGTCTGGAACCCCTTGGCGAGGAAGTGGCGGGCCTTGGACTCTGCCTTCCTGGTAGCCAGGCTGATGAGGGCCTCTAGGGCTCAGATCTGTACTCTGCCTTTACTTTCCAGAAGGAGAGGACTGAGGCCTTCTGGCCCAGATCCTTTACTGGGCAGGCAGGTGGATGTCCAGCTTCTTGCTAAAGCCGCACAGTAGCTTGCATCCTCCCGTGGGCAGCCAAGGCCCCAAGAGGTTCTGACTCTCCAGTGCTGTAGGCACACATTTAGTTTGTCCTTCACCAGAACTTACACGTGTACCACTCCATCCCTTCATGGGGAACTGAGAGGCAAGCCTGGGGCTTCTGAATTACTGTTTTGGAGAAAGAATAGTAAAGGGTGTTTTAAAGAGACAGAGTTCATGCTCCAGTCTCCCGCCACACGCGTGCTCCCGAGCAGTCCCTTTTCCCCACAGCTCCCCAGGGGGGAGGCTCTGTCCCCAGCACCCCCTCCTCCAGCATCCCGCTTCCCTGCCAGGCCCCGCCTGTACTTCCAGCGCCTCTCTGCCGCGTGCCCCCGGCCGCCCCCTCCCCGTCTTTGGGGCTGCTTGTTCTCTTCAGGCTCACACCTTGCCTGTCTTCCTTTCATTCTTTCCCCAAATATCTGTCACATCCCCGTGGACCCCATGCTGGTCTAGCCCCTGAGGAGCCCTCAGTGAAGAAGTCCAATGGTGTCCCTGCCCTCAGGGAGCTTCCAGACAAATGGGGGCAGACAGCAACGCTGTTGGCAAGTCAGGCTATTTAAGGTGGCCATGGGGCTGCAGGGACAGTAGTAGGTGGCATGTGGGGGTGGGAGGAGATGGTGCCAGGCTGAGACCCCTGCAGGGATGAAGGTGCTGTCAGAGGCCAGCGTGGCTGCAGAGCTGTGCACAAGGGGAGAGGGGAGGAGACAGGTGCCTGCGCATGGGTAAACAGGTGTGGAGCTGGCCCTTGCTCTGAGGAGGTGAGGCCAGGAAACACAGGATTACAAGAGTCCCTCTGCCTCGTGCCGGCACAGCGATGTCCAGGCGACAGGTGGCAGAGGACATCAGGGTGCTCTGTGCTTCGGGAACCCTTCTTACCGCCTGTCATCAGGACCCCTCTGCCCTCTCTTGAGGGCACTCAGTGCATCCTGCCCCCTGTTCAAATGTGGTTGGTGCACAAGCCTCAGGGCCCCAGGGATCCCAGAAAAAAATAGGGCTATTATCTGGCAGGCAGCTCTGGTGTTTCTTCCATTCCCAAAGGTGTGGTAAGCCAGAGGCTCCAGGCCAGTGGCCAGGTGACGGGTTGTAGGAGGCCTAGGAAGGGGCTGCCTGAGGCCTGAGGCCTGAGATGGCTGCAGTGGGAGCTGCCCCCGGCGGCCGGCTCTGCTCTGAGCATACAGTCCACACCCAGGCAGATTTGTAAAGTGACTTGCCCACCCTGTAGGGGGAGGGGAAGAGCCCAGGCCGGGAAGTGCCTCTGGCCTGGACTGCAGCACACGCCTGGCCCTGCCACTCTCTGGCTCTGGGACGTTGACCCGGCTGTTGAACCACTCTGAGCCTCCGTGTCCTAGTTGATGAATTGGCCATTACGCAGAGTGAGGAGTCATGGCTCAGCCCGTGTGGCATCGGATCTTGCCTCAGCATGAGGCTGCAGGGCAGGCCCTGCAGGGCAGCTGGGCGGGCTAGTTCACTTCCCCTGCCCCTCAAAGAGGCCCGGCAGGCGCCCAGCCATCTCCCCGCCCTCACTCCACCAGCCTGGCACCTGTCATTTCCCTAGGCAGGCTTCCTTGTCCCTGTCAGCTCCCACCTGGGGCCCAGGACGTGAATTAGCTGAAGCCCACCATGGATACCTTGTGCCTTAGCCCTTGATCGCCTCTCTCTGGCAGGCCTGGGAGATGGCTGGGAGCCCTGCGTGCTGCGGCCGGGTCTGCAGGAGGCTAATTGACAGTCCCGATTGGGCTTGGCAGGCCAGGGCTTTCTGCGCTCTTCTGAGGCCCCCAAGAGCCGAGGGACTGGCCTCCTCCCTCCCGGTCCTCAATGTTCTGCCAGGCCGCCAGCCCAGAAAGGCCGCCTTGGTGCGTGTGTCCCTGAGAAGCTGCAGCGTGGTGGCAGAAACAGAAGCCATACATAGAAGGATGGGTGTTACTGACCCACAGCCGCCAGGGCCTGGGTCGGGCACCCCCTGCCCTGGCCCCCTGCTGCTCTCATGAGCCCCTAGCCACATGCACATTGTTGTTGGGTTTTATTTTCTTGGTGTTTTTATGAAAACGATGGCCACTGTGGAGATGCTTCTTCAAGCCCCGTATCCCCACACCCCCTGCCAAACCACTGCTACTTAACGGGGTCGCCCAGACACTTACAAAGGAGTGCCCCAAAGTAGCCCCAGAAGAGGCTTTAGGGTCATGACTCTGGAGTAAGTTGTCTTAGGCCTCCTGCCCAGTACAGGCCAGGCCTGTGTCCTGGGCTTCCCGGGGTCACCTGGCTAGAGGAGAGGTTGGCCTGGGGTCCCAGAGGAGGGTAAGGGCATGCACAGACTCAGGGTCCCTGGGCAGCCCCACGACGCAGGGAGCAGGTCCTCCCCTGCCTCACAGCCCCCCGGCTCCCCACTGGCCTCCCAGAGGCCACCTCGGGAGTCCTCCAGCTCCTTGGCACGGCCCAGGCTGCCCTGCTTATTTGGGCTCTTGCCCAGTAAGCCCTCCAACCCCGTGCCAGCTGTGTGCACACCACAGCTTCGGTGTCACTTCTCCGGGAACCTCTTGACCTACTCAGACCAGACCTGAGGTGTGCCTCCTTGGTGCCCTGCTGCCATGGTCATGGGCAGGGGACCCCACCTGGCATACTTGAAGTGCAGGTATTGACCTTCCATATCATGTCCCCTTCTGTGAGGGTCCTGCCAGGGCTGATTAGACTGGCATTGGCCACCTGCCTGAACTAAGCCGCTCTGATATCCCTTAGGAGAGACTTTGGGCCAAGTGGCACTGAGACAAGAGACCATGGCCAAGCCCTGACACGGGTCATGAGCCTCTCCTGTGGGCTCCCTGGGCTGCGACCCTCCCTGCTGGAGGTGGAGGCTTTGCCTTCTCTTTCTGGGGCTCTGAAGAGCCAGCATACGCTCATCTGAGGTGGATTTTATTCCTTGTAATGAAGCACGTCTGACCCTGTGTGCTCAGTGTCTCTGCTGTGGACCTCCCCCACCCCACCCCAAATCCCACTCCCCTCCTCCGGCTGTGGGGGAGGGGTGTGGGGGCAGAGCAGGTAGGGTGGTGGGGAGAGGGGGCATCAGGCCGGGGCTGGACTTGTAACTGGCCTCAGGAGACTTCTTACTTAACGGACTGATCTGGGATGTGGGTTCTCTGAGCCAGCGTCCTGGGCACTGCTGGGGCATTTTAACAGGAACTGCATGGTGATTCCCCTGGTGCACTGGAGCTCAAAAGGTGAAGGCTGGGACTAGACGGTCAGTTCAGTCTCTGTGAGTGTGGAGCAGAGCGGGCCCTGTGCTTCTGATCGGTGGTGTAGGCAGCTCTGGTTGAGGTCGAGGACCCTTCTCCTCTGCCCACTGTGCTTCCCGACATGTGGGGGCAGAGAGGAGGCGCCTCAGGCAGCAGAAAGCCTCATCACTCTCCGTGAAAGGCTGTGGTGTCTGTCCCAAAGGCCCTGGAAAGGCCTGTGAGTCCTGGAGAAAATGTGTCTCAGGAGATGCAGCCGCGCCTGCCACTCCTTGACAGCCACTGGCCTCAGGGCGAGCAGCCCCTAACGTGGCCTGCGGTGGGACTCCTTCGGGCTGCCCTCACTGTCGGGTTGGAGTCCATAGGATAGGCAGTCTCGATCTGTTCCTGGTCTCCACTCCTGAGATGTGTCTGAGTGGAAATCTGGGCCCGAGGCGGGCTCTGAGCAAGAGAGCTAGCCACCCGAGCGCGAGCGGGAGCGGCCTGCCGCCCAGGGGCGTGGGCAGCACGCGCCCTCTCCTCCCATCAGGGCCGGCCCCTGCTCTCCTGGTGTGCTGGGCCGCCCACAGCCCCGTAGCCCCCAGCCCCACACTGAGCCTGCTCTGACCAGGCTGGGCTGCAGCCCTGCTGGGTAGGGGCAGCCTTGACTTGATGGATCCTCAGCCTTCGGCCCCCTCAGAGCCAGGCGTGTCCCTGTAGAAACTGGCCAGTCTTCATCATCCGGGCTTCCCTCAGGAGACAACTCCCTCCCTCAGGCATCCACAGAGCAGCTAGCTCTGTCTGCTGGGAGTGTGTCATCCAGGAGATGCATTCTTGGAACCTCTCCTGCCCCATCCCAGAGGGACCCTCATTCCTGTGCCTGAGCCCCACGCAGCTGCAGGGGCCCGCCTGGTGCTGGGTGCAGGGCAGCCTCTGGGGCATGTCCCTCTGTGCAGAGGTGGGAACAGAGGCGCAAAGGCAGGCCAGTGGGGGCCCCTAGCCAGCAAGCTAGGGAGCTGGGATTTGTACTTTTGCCTAAAGTTGTGATGAAGGGGACTGTTTCACAAGTCCTCTGACTAATAATAAGCAGATGGGCCTAGCTTGCAGGCTAATAAAGGGTGTTCACAGCAATTGGGACACGAAGTGTGAACGCCTGACCCCCGGGGTAGGGGTGGGGAGGTGAAGGTCGGGGAAGGAGGGCTGACGACCAGGAGCCCGGGCACCGTGGGAAAGACGAGGCTGAGGGTGTGCAGCCCTGGGCTCCAGGTCCAGCCCTGCCCCTGCTGGCTTCTCCCCCGTGGAATAGCTCTGCTTAGCGCTGGTCCTGTCCTCGGGAGCCACCAGGTAAAGAGCTGAGAGGGGAAGGCGTCAGGTCAGGCCCTGGTCAGGCAGGGCTGCTCTCTGGGTCAGTGAGAAGGGCAGGACAGCCAGACCCACGCCCGGCCTCTCCCCCTGTGCCCCTATCCCTCGTTCCTGCCCTGTCAGGCCCTCTGGGCCTGGGTTCCCCCAAGAGACACCATTGCCCAGAGAGTACTGGCCTGAGCACTGCAGGCAGAGTCCCCTCCCCTCAAGCACTCAGACCCCTGGCATCCTGCAGAGTCGCAGAGTCTCACTCTCCCAAGCCTAGGGTGGCTCTGTTCCTGGCTGTGATCGGTAGCACCGCTCACATCCTGACGAGAAGCCAGGGCTAACCGTTTGGGCTACTGGGGGTCCCCTGGACAGAAGGTGGGGCTCTGGGTCCATGCAGCAGCTTTGCAAGGTTGGTCAGGGTGAGGGGTCCCTGTGTGTGCTCTGCTTGGCAGTCTGAGGCCACGCTCTCCTAAGTCAGCTGTGCCAGGCAAGAAACCCATTTCCAAAATGCACCCCACAGCCAGATGATCAAAGCCAGCAGCCAGAGCTGCCTGGGGCTGCGGGATCGATGTCTGCAGGAGCTGCTGCTCGTCACCGCGTTGCCAGTGCAGCCAGGAAGGAGGGGACTGCCTCGCTTCCCCGTGGGCGCCGTGAGCTGCCCACACACTCACTTCCAACCTACTTCTTGTTTCCCCAGAACCTCCAGTGGGCCCGCGACGTGTTGCTAGGCAGCAGTATCCCGTGGCAACAGCTGCAGCACATGCCGGCACAGGGGCTCTTCTGCGAGAGGAACAAGACCAATTTCTTCAACGTGAGTACTTTGCCTTGTTGATTTCCGAGGCTGCTTGCTGCCGCTGCTTTTCACTGAGGGCGTGCGCATGGACCCCCTGGGCGGGCGTTCCCAGGACCACGGGTCTGCGGCATCCTCAGAGGGCAGGCAGGGTGGCGCAGTCAAGAGTGAGCCAGACTTGGGAGTGGGGCTCTGCTTGCCCAGTGACTTCTGGCCAGTCGCTGTCCCCTCCAGTCACCGGCTTTCCCATCTGTGGGGAAAGGCATGGACAAGCTTGGCATGTTCTCTGGAGTCCTCGGTGTTCTGGGGCAGGCAGTGGCGAGGGTGCCCCAGGCCCAGGACCCTGCTTCCCCTAGAGCAGCTTCACATGCCCATCTGGTCCTGGGCACCAGGCAGGAGGTTCTGAGTGAAGCTGGGTCTACTGCTTAAAAAACAAGAAGTTTGGCCAGTGCTGAGTTTTCATTGTCCTTCCAGCCTTGACATTCTTTGTGAGACAGAGGCCTACCCCATGGGCAGGACGTGGCTGGCCACCTAAGGCCTCCGAGGGCCCCTCTGCCCCTCCTTGCCACCTTGGACCCAGACCTACCCCATTTGATCTGTCCTGCACAGAGACAGCACCCCTCACTCTACTCCACACCCAGGCCCTCTGGTCCTCACCCTACTCCCACCACTCCTCTCAGAACAGCCAGCTCCTGACTGGGTGGCTTCAGCACATCACACAGACCCTCTGAGCTTCGGTTTCTTTTGTATTTCCCTGGTTCCCTGTTACATGCAGGGGAACTGAAGGACAGGGTTGGCCTGAACAGATGCTGTAGAGGGCAGGTCTCAGGGCTAGAGGGGTACAGCAGAGGCTGGTTCTTAAGGGGCATGGGCGGGCAGTGGGGACCTCCCATTGAGAACTGGCTAGGTGGGGGGTAGCTGGGTCCATGGTACGTGTCTTCTTCCAGTGGCTTCAGATCCCGGGAGCCCTGCATTGCCTGCCGTCTTTCTGTGGATACTTTATAGACAGATAGTAGATGTAATCCTTGATCAATTCACATGGTACCAAGGGGTTTGTGGTGAAAGGGAAACTCCCTCCTACCCAGGTGTCCTGGCACTGCCCCACAGCAGCCACTGTTCCTTATCCTGCATGTGTCCCTCCAGAGGGTCTTTGCCCATTTAGTAGTTAGTGCACCGAGATAGGCACAAAGGACAGAGTACATGTGCTGTGACCTCTTGCTTTATTTTTCACTTAAGAGTATATTTTGAGAATGTTTTAGAATTCAAGCATCCTTTTTAATAGCTGCATAATACTCCTACCACCTGGTTGTCCCACAGTTTACCTACCCATCCCTTATTGGTGGGCATTTAGGTGGTTTCCAGTCTTTTGTTATTGCAAATAATGCTTTATACATACATCTTTGCACATATGTGGGAGTCCACCTATAGGATAAATTCTGAGAAACAATTCCTTGATTCCTTGATCAAAGTGTTTGCAGTGTCTTTAAGTTTTAATAGCTACTACCCTTCAATACCAGTCCTAGACTTATTTTTTCAGACCTTTTTAACACTATGTTACTGAACTGTTTCATATTTGATCTTCAGTAGGTGAAAAATACTACTGTGTTTTATTTATTTTGAGATTGACTGTGATACCATGTTAGTCGTTTTAATTTCTTCTGTGCAGTTTCTACTCATTCATTTTCCTATTGGATTATTGGTCCTTACTGATTTTCAAGAGCTCTTTATATATTAATGAAATGGGCCCTTTGTTACTGTTTTACAAACCTTTTTTTCTGTAGTTGCTAAACCAAAATTAGAGCCAGGTAAGTGACTTAGTTTCCCTGAGCTCTTGGGTTGCTTGCCGTATAAAATGGGCTTCTATCACCTACCTTGAAGAGCAGTTGTAAGGATCAAGTCAGACGATGGGGCAATGTCCCTGGCTTGGGATCTGGCACCTGACGGGCGCCCAAGGGGATAGGTGCCCTCTTCGTCCCTCCCCCACTGTTGGTGCCCTCTCGGGCTCTGTGGTCATGTTGGAAGGAGACCCAGCTTCCCTTTCTTCCTCATGTGCGAAGCGCCCGGCCTCCCTAGGAAGGGGGTTCAAGAGGCCAGTCCCTCAGACGCCTGCAAGCCCAGAGTGCATCCGAGCCGTCAGCTGGGCGCCCCGGGCCTCTCTCACTGGCGTCATGCCCCAGAGCAGATGAGTCCCGCAGAAGGGCCATCAGGCTGCGCCTACGGGAGAGAAAGCCGGCAGAGCCCCAAGCGGGCCTGGCACAGGGGCAGCGGCTCCCCGGCACTGGGGGCCCCTGCAGATCCAGGCCCCAGTCTGGACCGGAGGTTTTGACTGCTTTTGCCTCCTCTGATCAGCTGCTTGCTCCTCTGTGCTTCCCGGTGAGCCGCTGCTCCGACACCCTCGGGCGCTCAGCCAGCCTGACCCCGGCTGCCTCTCCTCTTGCAGCTCTTCTCTTCGGAGGTGGGTTGGGGCTCCTCTTGCTTCTGGAGCCCAGAAGGTTAACCTCTGGGCAGAGGCCAGACAGACCTCATGCCTACACTCAAGAGACGGGGCTCCCAGCGGGTTGGTGGCAGGGTAGCCCTTGCTGACGCCGCCCTGCCCTGTCCTTGCTGCCACTGTGAGGGGATCCCCAGGGTGGACTCCTCCTCCAGCCAAGGCTCACACCCAACACGTCATGCAGTGCTGACCCTGGGTGCTCTCAGCACCCTGACCACGTGTGAGGAAACTGTTTCCCACCATCTGTGCAGACGAGCCCTGTGGGTGGCCCTCTGCCAGCTCTGCTGCCCTGGGGCTGTGGATGCGGACGACCAGGCCGGCTCCCCTCCCTGTCTGTCATGCACTGGGTTTATTGCCTTGGCTTGGGGTGGGGCAGAGGCTCAGTGGGTGCTGGCCCTTGTGAAGAGGTGCAGGGAGGGGGAAGACAGGGTCACCAGGGACCCTGCTGGCCGTTCTCCGGAGCCCCAGCTGTCCTGGACCACCCACCCGGCCCAGTCTTGATGTCACTCACCCAGCTGGTCAGCCCCTCAGGGCCCAGGCTAGGGGACCTTCCTGTTAATTTTTAATGACAATTTCTGAAAATTATGCAACTCACATAGGACCACATTGTCACTGCAAACAGTTCAGACACACAGCAGAGCCCAGACCCACTGGCCTGCTCGCCCTCAGGCACTCTTCCGTGAGTGGCTAAGCTATTCTCCTTTTCCAGGTGTGTGTGTATGATATCAGTCATGCAGCATTAAAAAATACACGTGTGCATGTGTGCACTGGTGAACTTGCTTTTGTTTGCGAGCTACCACCCAGTACTGGGTCATGTGCAGGGCCACAGTCTCCTTGGGCTGGCACTTATGTGGTCCAGTCTTTGTGCTGTCGCCATGTTCCTCTGTGAGTCCCTGGCCACCCCAGCCTGGCCCGGAGGAGGTTTGTGAGCCCCGTCTGTGAGCTGATTCCCTTCATGCCTTTCCCCATGACAGGTGGTCCTCAAGCACATTCTCCTGGCCCAGCCAGTGCTGGCTGCTGTAGTGTCCCTGCCACCGGATGCTTGCGGGCTTGCAGTAGAGCCCCACTTGCATGTCCCTTTGTGCGGGGCCTCTGTAGGACACTGGGAGGCATGTGGGAGCGATGGAGAATCCTCAAGGAGCCTGGAGGCAGGGTTCCCACTGGTGGGGTAGGTACTGCTCAGCCAGGAGGTGGGTAAAAGAGGGAGGCCAGGGTTAGAGGCACTTCAGGGGAGCTCCTGGGGGCTGGGCCACACCTTCATGAGGAGCGTGATGAGCCAGGCAAGGGATGGGTGCTGAAGGGCTGCTGAGGGTGACCTGGGCTCCAAGTGGCAGCTTCCCTGATGGGGTTGCTTGCACAGGGGCCTACTGCCCAGCTGGCTGGGACCCCACAGCTGTACACACTTGGTGTGGAGCAGGGCCATCAGTGGGGCTGGATGAGCATTTGACAGAGAAAGGAACGTACTTGGCCCATGTCCACTCCCACTGTGCCACAATTTAGAGGGAACAGCTCCCGACCCACCCTTTCCTTTGTCGTGGAAAATCTGCCAAGCAGGTCGGACCACCGGGACCCTGGCTTCTGCTCCAGAGCAGGCTGGAGCCCTAGCTGAGGGCGCCGTGGCCCCAGCCCTCCCCCACGGGCAGGACAGCCTGGCCTTCACCAGAACAGAGCCAGGGTTGTTGGATGTTGGCTGAGGTCCTGTGCCCACCGGACCTGGGGCCTGTCCTTTCACAGCTCCAGGAGGGAGGGACTGGCAGAGGTGTGGCTGTGTGATTCAGGGGTGGCTTCTCAGACTGGCTCTGCAGAGTAGGGGGGCCAGCGAAGACATGCAGGCCTGAGGGGGGAGGCAGTTGGGTGAGAGCAGTGAGTTAGGGGTCGGGTCTAGGGTCGTAGGGGCCCTCTGAGCCAGTGCCAGACCTGACAGGGCTGCAGAGACTGGGGGCCAAGGGGCTGCCTGTCCCTGGACAGGGAGGGCCAAGCAGGCAGGCACCCAATACGCCACGGAGGCCGAGGGCTCGCGTCCGAGGGCCGAGAAGCCTCCGCCGCTTCCCCTGCTGGTGTGTGCCCGCCCCTCTGGGCAGGTGGGCCCGTGTAGGCCGGAGTTGGGTTGCTCTGTCCAGTGTGAACTTCTCTCTTGTAGTTGATTCAGAAACGTTCCTATAGTAACCAAGCCAGAGATGGCTCGCCCTCCTTCCCCCAAATGTTTGCTTATTTTAGCAGGCAGGGTGTTTTCTTGTTTCAACCCAGTTTCCAGCCACTGTGAAAGAAGCAAAGGGAGCTGAGGGCCCGGCTGGCATTTCTTCCTGCTTCCGAGGCTGTGCAGGCGGGCAGAGGCTGTGCCCTGACTTCGAGGGGGTGGAAGGGAGGTGCTGGCCTGCCGCAGTGCCTCCCCTAGAGCTTCTTCCGCCCCATGGAGGGGTCTGCCTGTGTCACCCGGGCCAGGGCCCTGGGCCCTGGGGTCACTGGGGAAGGCACAGGCTTTGAGACTCAGGTTGGCTGAGCCCCTGGCCACCCCACCCCTTCCTCAGCCCCACACAGGACACAGGGCTGCCCCTTGGCAGGGTGGCCTTCCAGCAGACAGGTGGCTTTCAGTTGTCCACTAGTAAGAAATGCTGCCTTTCCTGGTCCCTTCCTCACCTGGGCAAGAGTCTCCAGGACAAGCACCCAGGGGCAGAGGCCAGGTCCCAGGCCCTCCACACCGAGCGCCTCCACTCGGGGCCAGATGGGTCTGCAGAGCCAGACCAGGTTCTCCCCCTCCAGCCACTGCTCTGCCCCTCCTGGCGCTCAGAACCGCAGTGACCTTCAGTCTGGTCCGTCTGTGGAGTGGCCGGAGAGGCTGAGCTCCCTCCCGCAGCTGTGGCCGGTCCTTCTGTCTGCCTGAGTTCTGGAATGTACTCCTACCTGGCAACCACCACAGGGGCCCGGTGCTTCCTTGTGTCCTGCCTCCGCATTGCTTAGACTGACAGGAGACACAGTCATCAGGAGCCATCTTTATTTCTTGAAGCGTTTGTACGCTCGTGTCCAGATGCTCTTGTCCGCAGCCCTGGAGCCTGAGTACTCACCCAGGGCCCCTGCTGGTCCGGTGGCCAGCCTGAGGGAGAGCCACCTGCTGGAGCTGGGGGCAGGAGAGGAGGTCTCTGAAGCCTCCAGCACCCTACCTTTCTTGGTAAGAATCATTCTAAGCATAGAATCAGCAAGTCAGCAACTTGCCACCAGTTAGCTGGGGGAGTCCTCTCGCCCCAGCCAGTGAGCAGATGCCAGGCGTTAGGGAGGGGTCGGCACAGCGGGCCAACCTCTCAGGCCAGGGACTTCTCAGAGACCAGTGGCAGCCCAGCCTGAGACAGTGCCCCTCCTCGGGGCAGGGGGTATCGGGGAGCCAGTGGGGCTGCCCGGACAGGGCACAGCCTCTGGAGCCCAGCACACCCAGCCCCCGCGTGGGGACCTCATCTAGAATAGCATTGCCATCACCCTCCGACACATCCCCCTGGCACAGGACCCAGCAGGCAGGGTGTGCCTGCGACTCTGAATTCCTCCCACCCTCTGGAGTTCCCTGGGGCTTTACCCTCAGAGCAAGGGGGAATAGACACCATCCCGGCTTGAGTGCTGGGGAACCCAGCCGTGGCCAGGCCCTGGTACGTCTACCTCCCGTTCCAGGGCCACATTGGCTCTTCTTTGTAGCCACCACCCTTGTGGCTCCCGAGAGGCACTGTGCCCGATGGGCCTGGGGGCGGCCCTTGCCTCACTCACATCCACCCCTGGAGCTGAGTCACGGACACCCGCCCCCAGACGCCAGCCCCAAGCTGAGAGCCTTTTGTAGGCAGACATCAGCAAAGACCAAGGCGCAACCAGGGATGAGGTGGTGACCTCTACCCAGTTAATTATACCCCACACCACCCCCTGCAGTGGCAGATTTGTGTTGCGTCCCAGCAGTAAACAAGGCCAGGAGCGTCACCGCAGGGGTATTCCAGCTTCTCCCGCACTGAGCTCTGCCCGCCCTCTGGTCAGGGTCAGCAAACGTCAGGATAGGAAACACCTGGTCAACAAGAGTCCTCCCCATTCCCAAAGATGGTCCTACCCATGTCACCTCCTCTCTACTCAGGACCAGTTGTGATGGGGTCACATTTCCCTGATTGTCCCTCTGCCTCCACCTCAAGGAGGTATTGCTCTGCTGTTAAAACTGCTGTGTGCCAGGCCCTAAGCCAGCTGTTGTCAGCCAGGTCCAGGGTCCAGCAGATCCACAGGGTTGATGATTACTTCCGTTTCCTGGAGGTGCCAGGAGGTAGGGTTCCCTTGGCCAAGGTCCCATGACCGGCCGGTGCTGGAGGATGGGTGTGAACCTCACTCTGTCTCGTGCTTAAGCTTGTGGGTGGTGGCCAGAGCTGCCCGTGAAGGAGGAGGGGCGGAAAGCCAGGGACCTGCTGGCTCCCACACCGGAACTGGCCCAGGTGCTGCCAAGTGGGAGTATTGCCCGAGTGACCCATTGGCTGGGTGGGGAGGCTGGGGTTGCAGTGGGCAGGGGAACATGGACATACAGCCCTGCACCAGGAGGTGAGGATGGGATTCCAGGTCCATGGGGGCTGGGTTAATAGCCGGGCTATTGTATACACCAGGGCTGCCCCTGGGGGCTGGGACCACACTGTTGGCTGTCTTGGGTGCTGGCCTGTGTGGACATGGCCTCAAGTAGCTGGCCAGCTAGGTTGGGCCACCTCTCTATGGTGTAAGGCCTGGGGTTCCAGAGGCGGAGCACAGCAACAGTGAAGACTGCCACCCGTGCGCACTGTGCCAGGGCATCTGTGCCTAGCCTGGCCCACAGCAGCAACGGCAGGACTGGCCCCATTTCTGGGCATTCACTGGGGCCTGCCAGCAGATCTGTGGGGCTTAGGTACTGGTAGGACCCTCACACAGGTGGGGAATTTGATGACCAAAAGGCGCCACAGCTGTCAAAACCTAAATCCCTTTTCTGCCCTCTGCCCACCAGGCTGACCAGAGGCCTGGCTCCTCCCCGTGGACGGCAGAGCTTGTGGCCCTGTTTCCAGACCTTGTTCACAGGCCTCCCCCGGCTGACTTGGTCACTCTGGGTGCTGGGACAGAAGCTACAAGAGGGGCACTTATCGAGGTGCTTCTGCAGCAGCAGCTGCCGGCAGCGGTGACCTGGCCACCAGGGCCCTCTGGGAGCCAGTTGTCTTACCTCCTTGAAGGGTGTGCAGAAGCCCGGGGAGTGGCCCAAGATCACACAGCCAGCAAGTGGCTAGGCAGGGATTCACGTCCAGGTCTGCCCCACTCCAGGGCCTGCTCCCTTAGCAGCCCGGCTGTGGGGCATTCAGTGGCCACATCTGGGCACTGTCTCTGTTCCGCTAGCAACGTCTGCTGG
Organism: Manis javanica; assembly: GCF_040802235.1. Taxonomy (NCBI): domain Eukaryota; kingdom Metazoa; phylum Chordata; class Mammalia; order Pholidota; family Manidae; genus Manis; species Manis javanica. The sequence continues at coordinate 84,922,627 of NC_133170.1, read as the reverse complement.
GGATGGCAGAGGGAGAAGGAGAGTGCATCTGTGTCCTGTGCCCGTGTCGCCCTCATCCAGGGGCTGCAATCCCTTGCCCCTCCGTTGCTCTGAGACCTCCTGGTGCTAAAGCAGTCTCTGCATGGCTCTTGGTCACCTTACAGCCCATTTGTCTTCCATCAAGCCATTAGGCCCACTCCTGAGGGCACCCAGGTGCCTGGGTTGGGGGTGATCAGTTAAACATGACTGTGGGAGCGCAGCGCTCAAGGTTTTGGGTAGGGCTGGGTGGCTGGGGAAGGATCGTGGGGCTGGGTGTGGGTCTGTCCCTCCACGCTGTGGCCTCCCTTCTGGAACCTCACTTGGCTTGCACCCCTCCTGCCCACAGGCCTTTGGCCTTTGGCAAGCTCTCTCAGTGCCTTCCAAACATGCTAGTTGGGGCCACTTCTACAGTAGGGGCTTCCCTCTGTGGTCCCCTCACAGGCTTTTCCTTGCCCAGTGTCGCTGTGTGAGTCAGCCCTCACCAACTCGCCCGGCTCCTTTGGGCCCCCCCAGCCCTGCCCAAGGCTGACGTCCTCCAGCGAGCGTCGGGCTCTGCCTGAGTCCTCCCGTCGCGGTCGCTTTTGTACACATGCTCTTTGAGAACCCCCAGTCTGAATGAGCCCCCATCCCTTGTGGAGCTGAGACCTGGGAAGCTGAGGGTAAGGGGAGTATGTGGGAAGGAGTGCCCACATGATGGGCTTCTGAGCGGAGGGAGCAGCAGGAGCCAGCTTCTCGTAGGGCAGAGGGGCTGTGTGTGGGTGGGGGGCACCAGGACACCAATGAAGCGCTGCTGCTCATTGCCCTCTGCTCCCACAAGGGGAAAACAGCTTCTAGGTACCAGTGTCGGCTGATTCTCAGGAGAAACTCTCTGGGACCCACCGTGGTTTTCCTCTCCCTTCACAATTCTACGTTAGCAAGGGCTGCGGACCTCCTGCCCAGCCAGTGAGGAAGGCGGCTGCACTCAGGCTTCTTACCCTGCCCCCAGGGAGGTGCTGCCAGGTCACCCGGCCTCCCCTGCCTCCCACTAAGGTCACTGGAGTTGAACAGCAGCACCGTTCTAACAACAGTGTTAAAGGAAACCCAGGCACATTAAAGTGGGAATTAGAGAACAGAAAAGAAGGGAAAAGTTTAAATGGAGGAAATATGAGCTCCTTGGCTGTAGTAGAATTGCTGTAATGGCGCTATTTTTAGCATTGCTGAGATGATGTGTGGGCCAGTTGCAAAAGTAAACAAAAGAATAATTTCAAGTTCTCCAGGGAAAAAAGGTCCAGCTTTTAAGAGTCTTAAAAAGGTTAGCAAACTCATGTGGCTTCTTAGCTTCTATCTGCTAGCTTTCCTTCCTTCCCACGTCTTGGGCTCTGTAGACTTCATCGAACTTCGTAGCTTCTGGCTTTCTGGGCCCAGGTTCAAGCTGGTGTAGGTGCCAAAGGCTTTGCCATCTGCATCTGCACCACCCTGTCTGGGAGGACAGTGTGAGCCCAAGAGGAGGCAGATAGGGAGGGGCTCATTCTTGCCTGAGATGCTGCAAAGGGTCCTCCCCCCGAAGGGCTGGCACACAGTGGTGCATTGGGACAAGGCGGGACAAGACCACAGAGTATCCAGGCCCGTGCCCTTGCAGGACCACAGCACAGTCATAAATCCCTGCCCAAGCCAAGCCGGCCCCATTCACAGCTAGAATTAAAAAAAAAAAAAAAATCAAATGTAAGCAACATTGAGATTTAGATGGCTATCACCTGGTGTGCATTCTTTGCTGGCCACTAGAGACAGTTCCATCTCCAGATGTAGCTTCACAGATTGGCAGAGCCAGGGCGCTTGGGCAGAGGGCTGTGATGTGCTTAAGCCCTTACGGCTCAGGATCTGCCCCCCCACCACCACGTCCACCCAGCAGGGCGTGGAAAGCCCTGCAGCCTGCACAGCTGTGACTTACCCTGCGTCACACAGTCAGTAAATGGGAGCGCCCTGCCTGGAGCCCAGGCCTGGGACCCACATCCTGTGGGCCGGCCTCCATGCCGGAGTTTCCGGCCAGCCCAGGGGGGACAGTAGCATTTGAGTACCCGTCCAGAACTGACCTCATCCCACAGCCCCCTCCGCTGGGGGTGCTCAGTCAGGAGCTCGCCGTTTAACATTCCTGACAAGAAGAACATTTTCCAGGGTAGACTTCTTTTCCCACTGCAGCTTATTTTTTAGAGGTTTGCTCTTGGAATGCGCGCCCCTGCCATTTCTTTCTGAGGCAGGCACAGACCATCTCAGCGTGGGCAGACCACTTTCCCAGGCCCAGGAGCCCTGCTGCTGAGGGCTGCCCGGGGAGATGCAGTTCCAGGAGGAGTCCTGGAGCCGGTGGCAAGGCTTTGGGAGTGGAGCAGGCAAGCAGCCCACCCAGCGAAGGCGCTGAGGGTGTCTGGGAGGGAGGGGGGAGCCGGGCGGGGGGTGGCTGCGACTGCTCAGGCTGCAGAACCCGCGGGGGCAGGAGCTGTGGGCGCCCCATCTCTGGGTCAGGAGGAAGAGGGGCTCCCTGGCAGAGTCCCTGAGAACATGACCTCTGGGACGTGGCAGCCTCTGCTTTGTTCACTCTGCTGGGTGCCCATCCCTCTGTGCCCCACGCCCAGCCTGAGGCATGGGCAGGCTGTGCGTGTGGGCTGACTCCTGAGCTGAGGTGCAGAAGAATGTCAGTGGGCCTCTGCCTGGTTGTGCGGGAGGGGAGGGGAGCACAAGGCTTGCTTCCATGGGGTGCAGAGGATCTGGGAGGGCAGCAGGGACCTCCCAGACACTCCCCATTCACTCCTGTGGCCCCGTGACCCCCATCTCCTGATGAGCAAGTTGAGGGTAACTGCAGCACGGGCCTCACATTGCTCAGCCTGTGAGGAGCAAAGCTGGGGTTCCTGTCCCACAGCCTGGCTACAGAGCACTCAGGCTTCTCCCTGCCCCACTGCCCACCCCTGCACCCAGCCTGCACCCGCCTGCCAGGATTCGAAGCTAGAACCCAAGCAGAGCCCATGCTGTGTGGCCTGAGGGCCTGCAGACACTGCCATGACTGCCCGCCTCTGCCCTGGGCTTTGTTCTGCTTGTTGGCTCCAACTGCTGGCCCCATCTAAACCCAGCAGAAAGGGGGGCACTGTGTTACCCTGTTTGTAGACAAGGAACCTGAGGTGGCAAGCCCCAGGCTACAGAGCCAGGGGGCAGTGGGGTAGGAGCCAAGTCCGAGGCTCCCTGCTTCCTGCCGCAGTGCTGTGCCCTGCCTCCCCATGGGCCTGGCACACCCACTAAGCCAAGGCGTGCAAGGGCCGTGTTGGCAGCAGGATGCCACGTGACCACTCAGACAGTCTTCTCATCTGGGAGATGGGAGCACCTGGCACTTGACACTTGGAAGCCCTGTGGTCCCAACATTGTGTTGAGGTGGCCACTGGCCACACATTTGAGCCCCCAAGAGCAGTCTGGTGCAACCAGGGCATGGCCTGCTCCAGGCCTACCCTTGCCAGGGTCCTGGGAAGGTGGGCAGTGGACTCAGGTGCTCGGACGGACCCACCCTGCCCTGCCTGGCCCTCACCACAGCCCTGGTGACTGGGAGGCTGTCGTCCCCATTTAACATTCCCATTCTGTCTCCCAAAAACCTGCCTGGATAATAACAACGGGGAGCAGTGGCATCCCCATCAGGAGGGTTCTGGGTGTGGGAGGTGGCATGGGTGGGGAGCAGCCGAAAGTCCCGAAGGGGTCTAGCAGCAGGGGCGGTGACAGAGGGGGGCAGGGGGGGTTTGCTGTTTGCTTGCTGCTCCCCTCCTGGGCCTCTGCCTTCTGGTGTCCCCCTCCTACCCATCCCTCCCCTTCCTTGCCAAGACTTCCTGGTGTCCCCCTCTAGGCAGGTCAGTGGTACCCTCAGGGGAGCTCAGAGAGGGGAGGGGGCCAAGCCATACCCAGCCCAGAGACCACCCTACGCTAGATGGAAGCTCCCAAGGGAGGCTGGGTTTCTTGAGGCAGTGGGCATTGGCCGTGGAGCTTGAATGGGGGCCCAGACAGTCCCTCCTGTTGCCCAGAGATGGGCACTGCTGCAGTTACTCCAGTCCAAGGCCATCTCCTAGGGCAGGACTACCAGGTCTCACTTGTGATGCCATCTTGTGAGCCTGGGGGTGCTGAGGCTCTCTGGGGCCCCCAGCTGCCTTGAGCCCCAGGGCGGAAGGTTACAGTGGCCTGAGGGCGCCCATCGTGTGCTGCGTGTGATCCTGGAGTTGCCCCATGTGGGTGCCTCCAACCAGGCGCCTCCTGCTGGCAGAGCTGGGCTTGTGGACAGGAGGCACGGCCCAGAGCGCGGCTGGGCCTGGGGATGCTACCGCACCTGGTCCGATTTGGGCCCGATACATACATCTTCCCTGCACACCTTGTCCTCAGTGTTTAGTCCTGCTGTTGACTTTCTGGTCCTGGCCCCTCTGACCTCAGTTTACCCATCCCCAAAGCTGGACCAGTTAGATGAGGTCAGTGGTGTTACTGCCCTTTTCCCAAAAGAACCTTTCCCCACGTGCCCTGCTGGAAAATGTGAAAGGGCAGCCACTGCAGCAGGGACAGAAAGGGCTGGGCCCCACCTGCTTGGCTGCATCCTCGCCCGCCTGGGCTCCCGGATAAGGGACATGAACCCTGCAGAGACCGCAGGGTCTCTGCCCTGCCACCTCTCTGCTGACCCAGACAAGGCTTCCCAAGCTCAGTGGCCAGGCTTTCTTTCTGGTGTACCTTCAATCTGGGAATTTCTCTCTCTCTCTCTTTTTCCACTTTTCCTATTTGGAAAGTTTGACCAAGTTGCTTCTGACATAGCAGCATTGCGTTTGAAATCCAAACCAGAGCTCCAGCTCCCAGAGCCCCTGCCTCGTCTCCATGGTGACAGGCTGTGGCCACAGAGTGCCATGGACAGACAGCAACAATTCTTTCACACGTGGGCCTCCCACGCCCTGCTCTACCCAGCTTGGCCCAGCCTGGCCAGCCCCAGGCCCTGTGCCCCGCCGAGCTCCACCCATACAGCCAGGTGGCTTTGGGCAAGCTGATCAGTATACAGCTCGGTTTCTTCCTCTGCAAAGTGTGGTTGATGAGCCCAGCCTCACGGGGCTACAGTATTGCTGTGCGCCCTGGGGCCACTGTATCCAGGAGAGGGTCTGGGAAGGCCCCTGCAGGAGCAGGGGGTGCTGGGGAAAGGGCACAGGGGTGATAGGGCTCCCTGGGCTCTAAGGAGCAGAAGGTGAGGTGGATTGGGCCCAATTAGGACGGCCCCTTGAAGAAAGTGCAGGAATCTGTTTCATTAGAAATACATAGTTTGAAATGCTCATTTCTAAATATGTGTAAGAAGTCTGTAAAGTTAAGGTATGTCAGAGCAGGTGAAACTTCCCTGTGTGGAACTTGCTGATTCTCTCCAGCCACACACACATCCCTAGCTCCCTACCTGGTAGGTAATACCCCTGGCCCTGCCTCAGGAGCATGGGAAGCCCATGGAGGTGGTGCTGTGCAAGCCTTTGACATGGAAGGTTGGCCTGCAATGGCTGCAAGAGAGACAGCCTCTCCTGGGAGACAGGTGATAGCTGTGCTCAGGGGCACAGAGAGGACTCTGGCTCAGCTGGAAGCCTACTCCCCTTAGCTTCACTTCCTTGTCAAGTTTGGGGGTGAGCACCCATCCCCAGCGCTCAGGCGAAACACCCCAAGTATAGTACTTGCTGAGTTCCAAGGTGCCGTGGGTATGGGAGAGGGGTGTCTGCTGGCCTCAGCAAGTGGAAGGGGAACAGGTGGTCAGGAATGCTTCCAGAGGCCTGGCTGACCTTGAAGTTGGCCAAACTCAGGGCAAACGCATTCCAGGAGAACCGAGGGAGGCAGGGGTGTGTGTGAGGGTCATCCCTGGGCTGAGGACCGTGGGCAGTAAGGAGTTAGACTGGGCCCACCCCGAGGGCCACTGCATCCACAGTCAGCAGGCCGGCCCCGTCCTGGGTATCTGAGCTGGAGCGCTATGGTTGAGAGGGAGCCCTCAGAGCAACAGTAACTTGGGGGGCAGGCCTGGAGCAGGCCCTGAGGGCTAGAGGGATTAGGGAGAGTGTTGGGGTGGGACCTGGTGCCTGAGTGACAAGGGAGTCTGGGGAGGGTGTGTTTTGGCCACCGAGTAATCACATGCGTGCGCTGCAGCTTGGCGTGGCTTGGAGCATGTAAGAGCACTGTGTTTGGAGTTAGACTTTTGTGTTTTTGGGAGTGTGGCCAGAAGGAGAATCCTGCAAAAGTGGGAGCCACTCTGAACCCACTCTTAGGGAGGGAGCCTTGTGCCCTTCCCTCACAGCACGGGTGGGAGGCCCTGTTGCGGTGACCCAGGCTGCACGTTGCTCTAGAGAGGGGAGGGGTGCTGTGTCGGGTCACACATTCTGGTTACATCATGTGTTTGTAGTTCTGGTTTAGGGCACGTCCGCAGATGGGGGACTGAGCCCTGCTCTGCAGGGCAAGCTTGGACAGGTGGGCTCCCCTTGCAGTGCCGTACCTGAGATCTGAAGGGCTCCACACTGTGGCTGTCATGGCGAGGAGGACATGGTGGGCATGAGCCTGCTTGGGACCCCGAGTGCCTGTGGAGGCACCAGCTCTGCCTGGGACGGCGCCTCTGGCCTGTGGCTGGTGCCTGCTCGCCACTACCTGTTCAGCCCCAGCGCCCCCCATGAGGATCCTGTGTGGGCCATTCAGGGGCCATACCTGGCACAGACCACGGCCCCTGCTGCCCCTTGAGGCGCAGGCCTGGCCCTGCTCGGGTTCCCCTCACTCCTGCCTCACTTCATAGTCCAGGCAGAGGAGCCAGAGCCTTCCGACCCATAAAGGCATTAGGAACGAGGGTCAGACGATGGATGGGGCTGTCCTAGTTTCCTCGGTGTGCCTGTCAGACATGGCTTTTCGAGGATGTGGGCTCCCCTCCTGAGATGAAACGGAAGCAGCTCAGCAGTCCTCCAAAGACTGGGCTATTCTAGAAGCCTAGACAGCAGCTCTCATTTCCAGCCCTGATACGGGGGCAGGCTCAGAGGAGCCCAGTGTAAGTATCCTCTCGCTCCAAGGAGGTCTCAAGGGTCCCATCAATCACACCCCGAGTCCAAGCTCACCCTAGGAGGCCTCAGAGCCTGCTGGCCTCCCTTCCCTGCCTGCCCATTCCCTAGACCCCTGGCACACCCTCTCCCTCCACAGAGGCCACATGCACACACTGAGCACCCCTTGCTCTCCACATGTTCCCATTGGCTGTCCCTATTGTCCCAGGCCCCGTCCTTGTCTCTCCTCCTCCAGTCTGTACCCCTGCACGGGGAGATCCCTAGCCATCAGCACCCAGCCCAGATGCCTGCCACATCCTCCCCAGGAAGCCGCCCTGGTCCCCTCCCCATCCCTGTTTCTCTCTCTCTGTGGCCAGCTCTGTTCCTGGGCTCCAAGCTGAGCTGATACAGGCCATGACTGTCAGTGTCAGCCCACAAGCCCACAGGCATCCGTGACTGAGGCCCCAGGTGTTCCTCACAGTGACTAGGGATGTGGGCGTGGTCTCCCAAGGCAGCCATTGCCTCTTGGTATGGTGGGAACACATGCACACTAGGGGGTTCCGTGCTGGTCCCTGTGGAGCCGAGCATGGCGTGGACACAGCCCTAGATGGAGGGACAGGGGTCCTTGCATCGAGCCCTGCCCACAGCTGCTGGGCCATGTCTCACTGGGCAGGTCGCTTCCCTGCCCCCTACCTCTGTGTCCTCACTCATGGGTCAAACAGGCAAAACGGCTGGACTCAGGGACGTCAGACACACCTTGCAATTGTCCGAACAATCTCTGAGTACCAGAAGCTCTAGCCTGAGAATGAAGCATGCTTCTGGCTGGGGTCTGCGTGAGTGGGGGAGGAGGTACATCTCACTGTCCTGGTTGTCTGGCAAGGGAGAGGAAGCTGGCTGGCAGGGACTGTAAGGCCCAGCAGTCTTCTACTGGCATGCTTTTGGCAGAGAGGCTGCCTAGGCACATGTCACATAAGCCAGTATCCCACAGCAGGAAGCCTGTGCCCCTGCACCGGTTGGCAGCTCAAAACTCCACGGCTGAGAAGTCAGGTTGTTAACTCCAAGAAGCATTCCTGCCCCGTGAAAGGCATCACTGGACGCAGCCAGGGAGGAGGACTCAGGCGAGGTCAGGTGGGGACTAAGGAAGCAGCCTGCAGAAAGGAACCAGGAGCGGCCTGCAGGTCTGTGCTGGCTCAGGTTTTGAGAAGGGATGGCTGTATGGGCCCCTGGGCAGCTCAGCCAGCGGCCCTACTGTGGGGTCCGGCCTTGCTTTGCAAGGCCAGGAGCCCGCCTCTGCCAGGGGTGGAGGCCCGTGGGTGCTTACCCTCACCCACCTCCGCCAGGAGTGGAGGCACATGGGTGCTTACCCTCACTGGCCATGTGAGCCAAAGGCCAAGCACGTATTTCCAAGGAGGGCTATGGTCCCTTGGAGGCTGCGCTGCCTGGGTGGCCAGAAGGTGAGGAGAGGGTGGCAGTGCCCGTGTGCCCAGCCTGATGGCCTGCCCCAGGGTGGGGATGTGCTGGAGCAGAGGCTTGGAGACATGCACACATTCACCGTTAATCTGGGCTCCATACCCAGGTCCCCAGCATGCCTCTTGATCTTGAAGTCTTCCTTCCTATTTGGCAGCACAGGATGACAGTATCTACCCCAAAGGCCCTTGGTCATCTCTTTCTGCTGCTCCGCCCTAACACCTTCCAACTTAGCTCTCTGACTCCATTCACCCTCCTCGCCCCCATCTGCCCTGCCGGGGGCTACTACACGAACAAGGCCGTGGACATTTGGTCCCACTTTCTCTGGTTCCTTCTGGCTTTGATGACCATCCCTGGGCTTGCGGATTGCAGCTCGCCTCCCTCTCTGCGGCCACCCATGGGCTTCGGGAGGCCTTCATCCTAAGAGCGGTGGGCAGTTCACACTTCAGAAACGGCTGTGGTAAGGAGGAGAATAAACAGGGCCAGCCAGTGTAGTGCTGCAGGAGGGAGACCAGGTGGGCGCTGCAGGAGGAATGCTGGCTACCCAACTTGCCAGCACGGAGATGGCTGAAGTCCTGGCCTGCCTGCCGCCCTGCTGGCTGCCAGGGCCACTGGGTGGGCAGCAGCTGGAGAGTGAAGGGTCAGGACTTTCCAGAGCTGGCCCGGAACCTCTCCCTTAGGGCCAAAGAGGAGGATGAGGAAAAGAGAGAGCAGGGCTGTGCAAGGTGGGTGAGGGCCTCCTGGTGGGCGAGGGTGAGAGGGGAAGGCCCAGGTCTAGGCAGAGGGCAGGAGGAGGAGCCTGGGTACAGGCCGTTCCCTTCCCTGGCAAGGCCCCAGCAGGGAGCTGTGGGCAGGGGGTGGGGAGGTGGCTCCCAGAGCCAACTGCCTGTTGCCCTCTCCCTGGTGACCCGCTTGTCCTAGAGTGGGAGTGGGAGAGGGCCTGGAAAAGCCCTTTAGGGACCAAGTCACATCCTCAGGATGTTTGTTATCTTCTTAGGATTATTGAAGTCTGTTCTGGAGGTTGGAGGTCGGACATCTCTTGGAAAGGCAGTGAGGCTTCCTGATAATTGGGGCCCCTCCTGCGCTGAGGGTAAGGGAGCTTCCTAGAGGTCCAGGCCTGTCTGTAGCCCAGGGCCACATGCCCACTTCTAACATCACTCCTTCTCACGGTTAGAGAAGGTTCCCGCTCACAGGTTAGAGGAACTGCCCGCTGCTCTTAGGATAAAGGCCCCCCTAGGCTCAGGGAGTCCCTCGGAACTTACTGTGACTAGGCCAGTGAGTAAGAGTGACATTCCGGGGACAGGCTGGAACACACCCTTCAGCACCAGACAGGTGGCCAGGGACACCCCCATCCTCCCTGCTTGCTGGGGGTCCTGCTGGCCTGTGGGTGAGTGTGAGCATGGTCTGGGTGGCCTGGCCTCCAGGGCCCCTGAGGCTGGCAGAGTGCAGTAGGAACCCCCAATCTCTTAGGCCTTCAGGAGTGGCCTTGAGATGAGTGAGCAACAGTCTCTCCTGGGCAGTGGTCAGAGGCCTGTGCCCTGCACATCCAGGTGCTTTATGGGCAATTGGGACCCACGGGGCTCTCCTGTATAGGGTGCTGACAAACCCCAGGAGGGGCCCAAGGCGCCTTCATGCCTAAGAATTTTCAAGGACCTGGTTTGGGCATGCCCACCAATGTCCACTGTCGCAGCACTTTCACACGAAGCCCCAGGAGGCTCCAGTGTGCACAGGTGTGCATCCTCCTGGGGGCCTGGGGAGGGTGACTCAACTCCCTGTCATGGGCCTCAGTGCCGTGGCCTGTCAGCTTGAGTTGATGGATGCCCATCTCATGGGGCTCTGAAGAGGGCTGGCACAAACCATGGCTTGGAGTGCAGTAAGCAAGACTGAGGAACTGGAGACCACTGAGAGCAGACATTATCTCAGGAAGTCTCCCCACAGGCTTTTCTTGGCAGGGGCCCAGGACAGACCCCGAGATCCCTTCACCCACCACAGGCCTCCCTCCTGCTGGGACAGCCCTGCTGCCACAGCCCACCCTGGGCCTCAGTGTGCCCATGAGAGCACCCCTTCCAAGCTCTGTGTGGGAGGGCACGAGTGCCAGGGAGAGCTGGGTGCCGGCAATGACCAGATCCAGAGGTCCAGACATGGGCTGGCATCAGAACCACATGCTCAACACTGAGCATTTCTTCCTGGCCTAGGTGTGAAGAGCTCCTGTCCTCAGCCCCCTTTGGGCTGACTTGATCTTACAGGAAGTAGACAAGGTACGAAGTGAGTTCATGTGCTGTGCAAGGTGCAAGCCTCACTTGTCTGTTCCAGCCTTTGGTATAGCTGGGAGGAGTGGCCCAACCAGCCGTGGAGCAGTCCAGGCCTGGGGAGCCATTACTGTGTGACTCTGAACCAGCCAGTCCCCAACCTCAATGAACCTATCCCCACACGTGAGTGTCAAATGACAATATGCCAGTAGATGGTAAGGGGCTGTTAAGACTTGAGTGACGTGCAGATTTAGAACACCCTACCTGAAACTCAACCTGTTGTGGACACTCAGTTGGGAACCCCTTGTCCTTACACAGGCTTGGGGAGGCTTGTGCTCAGGCCTCTCTCCCTGCAGGTGAGTGACCTCTAGGAGCCAAGGCCTGGTTCTTCCAGCACCTGGCAGGGAATAGTAATCTTCAGGGGGTGCCAGACACTGTTTCTGTGCCTCCAGGAGGGAAGGGGACAGACAGTGTGACATCACCCTGACTGAAGGGATAGGTGGAACCCTTGTATTTTGGACTAGGGGCACCTGGTGGGCACGTGGGAAGCCTGGAACGCTAGTGGGCAGGTGCCATCCTGAATGTAAATAGCCATCCTGAATATAAATAGGTGGAAACAGCCTGCTCAGGGACATGTCCCAGGGCAGGGGGCAGGTGGATCTGAGTCCTCTGGGTATGTGGGGAGGGAGGAGGGGATGAGGAACTCCTGGTGCTGAGGTGGTGGTGAGAGAGAAACTTGTCTGGGGGTGGAGGCCAGCCCAGGGCTTGGGGTAGAACCTCTGCATCCAATCCTGTGCCTGCCTTTGCTCAGCCGGCCTTTCCTCAGATGGCACGGGAGGAGCAGCTAGTAGTGGTGGGCAGTCCGGGGCAGCCTGGCCCACAGGAATTGGGGAGGGATGCGCTGTGTGCACACTGGACCCGTGGGCGTCGGGGCCACGGCAGGGTGCTCTCAGGGGAGGCTCTTCCCCTCTGAGCCCAGTCCCCACCTGAAGAATGAATGCAGCACCTACTTCCAGGCCCCAGCAGAGCAGCCCCTCCCAGAGCTCTGCCGCTGCTCTTGGGTTGCAGAGGCTGAAGGGGAATCCGGAGCCTACCTGGCTCTCCCAGCCCTGCCACTCCCGTCCCTCGGCCCAGGGCCTTCTCCCGCTGGCCCTCACACCCCAACTGGAAGATGAGGCCCTTCCCATTTGCCCGGGCATCCGTGTTCTTCTCTCCCCCGCTGACGATGTTACTGGGAAAGTCATCACTTCATCTCCCACTGCCCCGTAGGATCAGCAAGGACAGCTCGCCGTGGCTGCGTGTCCCCCACACCCACACCTTGCCCTCCACAGGGCCCTCGCGTGGCACAACTCCAGGGGGCGCCGTTCGTATAGCTGTTGCCTGCAGGGTGAGGACAGCCTTCCGCGGCGAGGGTTGCGCCCCCCCGGCCGGTCGGCAACCCCACCACCCCCGGCTGCCGGGCCAGGGAACCCGCGAGGATTGGCCGGCAAAAGTCAGTTGTGTTGCTGGGCCCGCTTCCAGGCCGAGCGAGCGAGCGAGCGAGAGCCCGCGCCCCGTCCGGCTCTGCCCGCCCCGCCCCGGCCCGCCGCGAGCGAGCCTCCGCGGCCATGGCCCGGCGCCTGCCCTAGCTTCGCTGCACAGATGCCACGGGGGAGCCGGCGGGTAGGAACTTGCTCGGGGCCGGGGGGCGGGGCGGGGGTCTGCGCCACGGCTGCCTGTCCTCCTCAGCCCGCCGGCTCCCCGTCCGGGGCTTTGACTCGGGCCTCCCCGGGGCGGCCGCCCCCCGCCTCAGCCCCTGGCCCCCGCCAGGCGCGGCAGGAAGCTCGCGGGCAGTGGTTTCCCGGGCGCCGCTGCGGAGGAAGTCGGCCGGCCGCGGGGCCGTGACGCCCCCATGCCCCCGGGACGGCGCCCTGCACAGCGTCAGGTGGGCGGCCGGGCGGACCCGGGCGGCGGCGCGCGGGGGCGGGCACCGGCGGAGCCCGCACTGGAGCCCGCGCCGCCGGGGGGGAAGCCCGCGCGCGGAGCCCTGGGCGAGCCCAGCCCGACCTAGCCCGGGGCCGCGAGCCGGCGCGCGGGGATGTGCGCTGCGCTGCGCCAAAGCGAAAGCCGCGCCCCGGGCCATCGGCCCGGGCAACTTCGCGGCGGGTGGCGCCGACACGGAGCTGTCCTGGGCCGCTGCCGGGGATGGTGAGCGGGCCGGCCGGGTGGGCAGCGGAGCCCGGGCGCAGCGTTTCTCCGGCTATAAATAGCTGCCGTGCGGGGGCGGGAAGATGGTGCCAGCGCCTTAGGAGCAACCGGCCTGCTCGGGAGCCCTGAGCTAGGACAGGACCTTGCCCCGCGTCAGAGGGGGGCAGGGAGGGGGAGTAGAGCGGCGCGGGTGGGGGCACGGCACACGCAGACGGGGCCGCCGTGGAGCTGCCAGCCCGGGCTTCCCCACGCACTTAGTTGTTTGCCGTTCCTGGTTTCCCCGGGAGGGGGAGGGGAGGGACAGCCCGGCAGTTCTGGGGACCTAGTTTGCGGCGTCTCATTTGGTAGACGAGGCTGGAAACGGGCGGCTGCCGGCTGTGGGCAAATTGCAGGTTTCCCCAGCCGCTGCCTGCACTGGGAACTTACCTGTGGATGGCGCGGGGAATCCCCTGCCCTCGGCAGTCCAGCCAGGACCGCTCCAGCCAGGGGAGGGGGGGGCAACGGCGCCCCTGGCGGCCTCTCTGGCCGGCCCTGCTGGGTTTGCGTGGAAGCTGCAGGACTTCCTGCCGCCGCGTTATGCTTGGGAATGGGGGGACACCTTAGGGACTGGAGCAGGAGCATGTCTTAGAGTGCTGTGGGAGGGGCAGTGCTCTTAACTCCCCAGGGCGTCAGGAAGATGGGAAAGTGACCACTTGGAAACTCAGTCCTGGCCCCAAAGGCCTCAGGACCCCTGAGCAGGGTGGCTCCTGAAGGAGACGAGCCATCTGGGCCAGGGGTCAGAGGCGCTGCCCTGCAGGTGTGGCGTTGTGCTGCTTGCCTTGGTTGGAGGCTAGTGGGGTGGAGTGGGAAGAGCCAGGTAGGCTGAGTTCTGCTCTAGTCTCAGCTCCCTGCTGGCTGTGTGTCGTGGAGCAAGTCTCCCCCAGTAATGAGTAACTGAAATCATGTCGGGGAGGCTGGGCAGGCACCCTGTGAGCGCCTCAGGGGCTCTCAGGCACCAAGTGCAGCCCTACATACCCTCCCCTGCCCTTCTCCGAGTGATCTGGCTGTTCAGGAGGTTTATGTGGGTTTTCAGGTGACGGGTGTCTCCCCAAGACTGGAGGATGCTGGTATCCACCCCAAGGCTGCTCCTAACACCAGGGCCTTACAGTCCAGATTGCATCGCATTTTGGGGTCAGGGTGCAGCACCAAGTGTTTTCTGGAAACAGCAGAAAGTCTTTGTGTCTGGGTGCTGGGGAGCGCCTAACCCACCCAGCACCCCTCCTGCAGGGCCTCCTCACTCTCTCCAGCTCACAGCACCTGTGCAGCAGCTGGTCCTGCAGCACCCCCACGCCCGCCTCCTGGGAATGGGATGCCAGCAGGTTCCCCACCCTCGCCTGGTGAAGCACTGAGTCACCGCTGTACCCACGCCAGGGGGTGCTATGGGAATCCCTCTGCGGGGAACAGGTTCTCCCTTGGGTGCTCGCAGCACTGGGTTCTCTGTGAACAGGAACACTGTAGGGTGCTCACGTGTCATATTGTGGCATGTGGCGCTAGCTGGGGACTGGAAGGGCCCCTCACCCACTGTCTTGGGCCAGCCCTAGGAGAGCGCCTGCTGCTGCATGCCCAGCCTCTGTCCCCTCGGGGGGCTCCATCCCAGAGGCAGGGAGAAGGGTCTGTGGAGAAGGCTCTTCAGCCAGCAGTCTTTATAATGATCCTGAAGACCCAGCCCCAGATACCCACCAGTGGGGGACTGGATGAGTCATGACACACCGGTGGGGTGACACTGTGGTTACTTTAAATGATGGGGAGTTTTATGTGTTCTGTATTTACTGAGTTGAAAATTGAGATAAAAATTACACATTCTTTGGTCCCCTCTGCTCAGGACACCCCAGGTGGCAGGTAAATCCTAGGGGCCTGTGCTTTTCCTCCACATTTGGCAGAGGCTCCCCCCTTGCTGGCTTTGTTCCTCCCTGGCTTCTCCCTGGCCTTCCCTAAACACCCCTTCCCTGAAGCCCTTGTTGTCTGAGCTCATTCCTCCCTGTACCAGCCTCTCTTCTGCCGCACTCCCTGCCTGACAACCCCATGTGTCTGTCTGTCCCACTAGCAGGGACCCCCTTTGGAGGGGGTGCCTGGCCTATCCACATAATCCCCCACCCCTGCGATGCACTTGGCTCTCTGTACAGTGACGTGCCCTGGGGTACCCAGGAGCCACTCCAGAGTAGACCCTGTGTTGGGCCTCCCCAGCTTCTGAAGGGGGTTCATCTGGGGCATGAACTCCCCAGGACCTACCTGTTCACGCCTTGGCCCACACGGCACAGGGAGCTACTCGGAGCCACTCCAGAGCTGCACTGAGGTTGAGGGGGCTCAGAAGCCGGGGCTGGTGGTTTTAACCCGGAACATTCCTTTCCTGGAGGGTCCGCAGGCAGGCCTAGTGGGCCCGTATCCCTGTCTGCCTGGCCTGCCTCTCCCATGGGTGCTGCCCGCCCCCAAGGAGCTCCCTGAGACTTGCTCTCATCCCAGGTCAGAAGCTTCCCAGGGGGCTGGGGGTGCCCGTGAGCAGGATATATGCAGCCCCCGTGCCTACCGCTGGGCAGCTCCGGGTCCAGGGGTCCATGGCATGGCAAGCCGGGATTCAGGCCCATGGGACTGGCTGCTGGCCTCCAAAGCTAGATCAGCCCTCGGTCAGGGCCAGGCCTGGGAGGGCCCCCGTGCAGAAAGGCCTCTCTGGATGGGGAAGCCTGGTGTGAGCTGGAGGGGAGAGGGTCCCCTGCACGTGGCTGACAGCCACCCGGCCTGCTGCCTGCCCACCCGTCACCTCATCAAATCGAGCCCCCGGGGTCTCCTCAGAGTGCTGTTTCCTCCTCGCCTCTCCCTCCACGGTGCCTCCGCAGGGTGCCTGGCCTGGCTGCTTTGCAGCCTTCCTGGGTGCTCTCAGGTGTTGCTCTCTCCTCTGTCCACCTGTTGAGCCTCTCCTGGTGCCCCAGCTGGGCATGGCGCAGTACCAGCAGACTGGGAAGGGCCCACGCTTGAGTCCTGTGGGCGTGGCTGCACGGAACAGTGGGAGGAGCCCAGGAGAGTTCTGGGAGACCAGGGCCGCGGGCTGTTCCCACAACAGGGGTGCAGGATACTTGATTACGAAGGCCCTGAGGCAGCCGGGCGCTGGAGGATGCAGATGCTCCAGTCTCTGCCTGCCACTCCAAGGGCATATTCTGAGGTCTTCAACAGCCCTGGCCCCAAACCAGAGTGATTCAGAATCACTGCCCGGCTCTCTGTGCCTCTGTTTCTGTGACTGCGAGTCAGAGTGCATTGCTGACGTCGTGTTCCTTCGCAAGCATTCAGGGTCGGGGGCTGGGAGAGAGCCAGGGAGGAAGAACCTTGCCCCTGCATCCTGGTCCCACCCCGGGGTCACTGGGCAGCCCCTGGAAACTGAGGGGTGGGTTGATGACAGGCTCGGACTGCCCCTGCCAGTGTGGGTGTGGGGTGATTCCGAGTCCCTGAGCCTTGACCACCCTGTGACAAGCCCATACTCCGGGTCTGAGTGTGGCTTGCACAGAGCAGAGTCCGGCTGGGCCACACCTTCTTGCCTGCCTTCTTTCTTGCACTGGCATTACCAAGCCACTTGTTTTCCTGGAGGGACTTCGCCTGTGCCCTTGGAGTGGGGGAGGCTCCAGGAGGAGCCATGACTGAAAATTGGGGCCCATGCCCCATGAAAAGGTGGGGATTGGGTTGTGCTGTCAAGGATGACCTGAGCAGCCACCCAGCCGAAGTGGTTGAGCTAAAAACTCAAACTGTCTGGGCCTGTGGCCTTGGGCTGCCAAGCTCAGATTTGGCCCTGGGCTGGGTGAACAGGCTATGCCTGCAGCCAGGGGTCCTTGTGGCCTACACTGAGGCAGTTAGGGAGGTATGGACTGGCCAGCCAGTCAGGACTCTGGGGAGAGAAGAGTCCCCTCCTCCAGGAAGACCACAGTGTGTGGAGACAGCATGAGCCATGGGCCTGAGCACAGCCTTGGCCTGGCAGCCAGAAGCAGTGCTCGAAGCCAGCGGGGCCATCTGTTGTCCGTCATCTCTCCGGGGTGCCACCTGCCAATATTGTGGTGCCTGGATGCCAAAGCCTCGTGGCCCCCTTGCTCAGGCCCCAGCCTTGCCCTACTTCCCAGCACCCCCTTGTAAGTGGACAGTGTATTTGTGGGTAAGAACACAGGCTGGCCCAGCAGTGCCCCAGCTCTCAGCTCTGCTGGGCTAGTCTCCAAGGGCCCCAGCTATGGGGCTGGCCCTACCCTCCACAGACCTCTAGGCTCACGCCGCCTGGGGCTTAGCTTCTGAAGCTGTTTCTCAAGAGCGGCAGGAGGAGGCCCAAGTCTCCAAGCCGCAGGGAGGGTCTGGTAACTTGCGTCAAGCATTCAGCCTGATGGGGCTCTGTGAATTATTCAGGTGGTTGGTCTGTGTCGGTGACCTAATATGCCAGCCAGGAGCCACTCTGCTGGGTTGGGGGTCAGCTGATATGCTCTGGGTGAGACACTTGCACATGGGCATAGCTGTGGGCACAGTCCCAACGCTTCTAAGTGCTCTGAGGCTGCTGTGTATGCTCCCAGCCATGCACAGCTCTCCAGGCAGGCATCATGCCCTCAGGCATCATGCCTGCAGACCTGGGGGTGGGGGTGGGGGGTGCAGATTTTGAGGGAAATCCAGAAGAGCAAGGCAGGAGGGCAGCTGGGCCGGGGTGCAGGGAGGGAACTAAGACGGCCTGACTTGTGGTCCCCTAGGCCCCACCTGGCACCAGTGCTACTTTCTTCCCTCAAGGGTGAGCCCCACCGCAGACCCTCCTCCTGGTGGGGTCCCTGCTGCCCCTGTCCTCCAGGCCGCCCAGGCTGGCCTCCCCCATCTGCTGTCAGCAGGCCTCTTCTCAGGCACGGCTGCCCGCTCCCTGCCAATGCTCCAGCCCAGCTTGCTCTCCCTCGCCACCTGCTGCACATCTCCTGCACCCTTCCTGAGGTCTGCATGTGTGCCCTCTGGGGTGGGTGCTCTGGGGCTTCGGCGAGAGCAGGAGAGACCTGGCCTGGGTACCTTCTTCCCCTGTGTGGCAGTCTCTCGCCCAGCACCTGTCTCTCCCCTGGGAGCCCCCTGATTTGCTGGGGGGCTTCATACCCTCCACAGGCACATCTTTGCTGAGGGCTGGGATGTGCGTTGGTTTCCCTGTCTCGGGGGTGCTGCAGACCCAGAAGCCCAGCACTGCCTGCTCAGGCAGAGGCAGGTTGTTGGCCTGCTTGTCACCCTGCCAGTGTGTGGCTCTGCCTGTGGCTCCCGCCCTCAAGCCAGCTGTCCTTCCCTGGAGGCCAGCCTCCTGTCTGCAGGAACCTCCTAGGGCTTCGGGTGCCTGTGGCTGCCGTCTGGCTCTCTGCCGGCTCTGCCTGATTGTTTGGTCTTCTGTCCTTACTGAAGTGGGTGGGGCTCTGTTCCGCCCATGTGTGCATGTCTAGAAAGGAAATGGATTAATGGGGAGCCCTCATGGACAGGATCCAAACTGAGCCCCAAAACGCGATGCGAACTAGACTTGTCCTCACGGGCTGTGTCCTGGTCTTGGCCCTCGTTGGGGATTGGCCAAAAGCCCCTCAGGTTCTGGCTTCCGGCCTTAGGGACCCCGTGTCTCCCCGCAGTGATCACGGCAGACATGCCTGGCCGGTGGGGAGGCCGCTCAGCCAGGCACTCAGTCAGTGCTGAGGTGGAAGGTGGCCCAGCTGGCCCCAGACGCGAGGAGGGACCCCGCGGGCACTCTGTGCTCAGCTGCGGTCCAGCTGTGTGGCCGGGGCAGGCTGCCCCTCACGGGCCTGGGGTTCCCACCTGTACAGCGAGCAGGTTCACCCAGCTAAGTGTGCTTGAAAATGCCTGTAGTTGTGTAACTGATGCCACCAGATTCATCAGTGCCCAGCTGGGAACAGTGTCCTGGAAATCAGAAGGGGTGTAGGAGGAAAGAGGGGGCAGGGAGGGCAGTCACAAAGGGTAAGACAGGCAGGCGAGCCGTGCTGTGGCATAACGGGGAGTGGTGGCAGGCAGACCCACCTCAGTGTCCATGTGGAAGGCAGTACCTTGCTTTGGTGAGCAGACCGCACCCCCTGCCTGTGCCCAGTTCTTGGTGGGCCCGCGGCATGGGCCCCCCCACAGGCCAGGTCAGCCCGCCTCAGGGAGTTCTCAGCATGCTTATTGGCTTGACTTGGCATGTACCCCTGACAGCCCCCCACGCAATGCCCCGTGCCTTTGGTCCCAGAGCTTAGGAGTAAGAGCAGGTGTTTGGGGTCTCTTTTTACAGAGGGCCAAATGTATTTAACTTCTGGCAGTACCTTCTTGGGCCCCCCTTTTCTGGGGAGAGAGGAGAGCCAGCCCAGGACTGACCGAGAGCCTGGCCAGGGGCGCCCCTGGCAGCCTGAGGCCCCCCCCCGCCCCCAGTGAACATGCTGCTCCCTGCAGCTGTGCTGGTGACGTGTTGTCAGGGCCTTTTTGGCAAGAAGGCATGCCGCCACCCCCGTCGCCACCCGCACTGTAGGGTTCACCCGCACACCCATTTGTTCTGTGAGCAGAATGGACTCCCACCTGCCTTGGAAGTCTCTAGGGTGAGGGGCTGGCAGAGAGATGAACCTCGGCTTACCTGGGCAGAAAGTCCTTCTCAAGCTGGGCGCCCCACCTGCTCTGCCAGGTTTGTATCAGGCCCCTGGGGACCCAGAGCTGATGAAGACCCACTCCCACCTAGGACACGTTCCCAGCTATAGACTCCACCCCTGACTGAGGGGCCGACCTTGAGTGGTCCTGAATGAGTCTAGGGAGCAGCAAGCCAGGAGGGCTTCAAAGAGGAGGTGACGTTGCAGCCAGGCCTAGGAGGACCCAGGAGAGCTTACTGGCAAAGGAGGTGGATGGGTACCTGAAAAGGCAGGAAGCATGAAATTCATGGCTGTGCAAGTGGGTAGTGAGCTTCTGGAGCCGGAGAAGTGCTGCAGGGGCCAGCGTGGCTCCCGGCTCCAGCTCAGGCAGTGAAGGTTGCTGTCTGTCGAGTCGGGAGGGATGCGACCACATTGTCCTTGTCCAGACTTGTCCTGGCCCAGGTGGGGGTGCTTGGATTTGAGGGCAAGAGTGGGAGAAAGAGGATGAGCCCTAGGCTGGGGTAGGGACCTCAGGGGCCCCAGGTGCAGACTCAGATGCCAGGGGTGCCAGCAGAGTGTGAAGAAGAGACAAGTCTCTTTATAGTAATTAACGTAAGATGAAATGGTTCACCTCTAGAGCTCCCCATGTGTTCATGCTGGGCACCCACCTGGTGGGGTGTACAGGGGGGGCCCAGGCACCTAACTTGCCCGGAGCCTGTTGAGGCACTGTGCCATGTTCTGAGGCCCCCCTGACCCAGGCCTCTGCCCACCCCTCCACCACCCTGACCCCAGGTCCCTGGCAGCCTGTCTTTGGTAGACACAGCATGGGAGGCACAGCCGCTTCCCGGGGGAGGGTTCAGGAAAGTCAGCACCCCTCTCCGCGCATGCACGCTCCCAAACACAGTTTGGAGGAGCAAATGTGATTGAATTCATCCTCCCTGAGAGTCCATCAAGGAGAGCTGGGGACACTCTACCCCCAGCTGTTGGTAAGGGCCGCTGGGGGCAGCCTTGTGCCCTGTACCAGGGCACTGGCAGAAGTAATCCCCGCGGGTCCTTTGGGTTTTTGGACCCCTGGGGTTGACTGGAGCAGAGCGTGCCCCCATTCCCCGAGGAGGAGTGGGTCTCTCCCAGATCCCCGACTCGCCTTGTGGACCTGCCAGCCCTGGTGCCCACCTGCATGTCTTGGCAAGCAGTCAAGCAGTGCTTCTGGCCTCTCCCACTCCTGTTAGGTGCGAGGAGGAAGAGGTGGTGGAGGCTTCCCGCTGGCCCCTCAGGGCTCCTCCTCCCTGTCCTTGGAGCTGCCATGTGACCCTGAGGGAGTCTGTCCTGGGCTCTGTGCTGCCCCTTTCCAGCGCCACCACTGTGTGAGGCTGTGGTGCCTCAAAGGGTCAGGCCCTTCCTTAGTCTCTCACGGCCGAATGTGGCTGGTGACAGAGACAGCACCCTCCTGGCCACTGTCTCACACCTGGGGTGGGTTCGGGGCCCACCGGCCAGGGCAGCTGCTTGAGGCTGTCCCTCTTCCCCTCAGGCTTTTCCTGAGCTTCCTGGCAGGAAGAGCCAGCATCTGTGTCAGTGCCCTGGGCCAGGGTGGCCACAGCCCCCAGGTTTTGTCTGATGGTGCCTTGTTCGGCACTGCCAAGAATGGAGGGTGACTGCCAGCCTCCATGCCCTGCCACTGGCCTGCCTGGTGGGCCCTCCATGTCCAGTGTGCAGGCTCCAAGGACTCGGAGCAGAGGGTGTTAAGCTCGTCTCTTGCCTGACTGGCTCAGGGCTGAGGGTGCCCTGGCCCCGTCCCAGGACTGGAGCAAGCTGGCTGTCCTGAACCATCAAGCTCCCGTGGAAACCGGGCCTGGGAGGGACCCCGCGTGGAGGAGGCAGCATTGCTCACAGTGCTGGTCCGTTGTGGGCAGGAATGTCTCTAGGGTGCCGGCTGAAGAGACCCATCTGGGAGCCCACTCCTTCCAGGCCCCCCCAGCTCCTGCCCCAGTGACAGGCATGTCTCCCAGTGTCCCCACCCGCAGCCATAGGCCTGCTCAGGTGTGAGCTTCTGTTCACTTGCCATTCATTCGCTCTGCACTTGCCATTCATTCCCTCTGCCATCCTTTCCATCACCACGCTTTGTCTGGCCCCTGCTGGGCCGCGTGCCTAGTGCAGCAGCTAGCCACAGGGCTGAGGGGGATGGTGGCGGGGCTCCCCAGAGCCTGCCCTGCCCCAGCCTGGCCTTCAGACATCAGCGTTGGACCAGGAAGAGTGGGGAAGGGGGTCCTGCAGGGCAAATTGCTGGACAAAGGGGTTGGAGGGAACCCAGGCCCCCTGGGAGCTGCAGGTCATTTGGCCCAGCCCTTGACTCTCTGGGTGCTGCTGAAGGGCGTGCGCTTGGGCGGGGCCCAGGCCAGAGCCTTCCTGGCCCGCAGCAGCTGCCAGAAGTTCAGGGTGGCCACCCTGTGACTCATCAGTTCGTCTCTAGGAATTGCTCAGTCCCGTGCTGTGTGGAGATGCGTGGGCTTTGGGCTTCTCCGTGCTGTGATCGGTCACGGCCTCTGTGCTTCCTCTAGGGGACAGAGCACGTAAAGGTGCCTCAGAGCCATGCAGAAGAGGAGGACGCAGAGCAGCGCATCTCCTTTGCTGCTGTTTGTAGGAGGAAGAGGTGGGGGTGGCTGCAGTCCTGTGCCCTTCAGGACGGCAAGAAGGATCTCAGGTGGCCTGGGTCAGAGTCCTCTCTGGCAGGTTCCAGAGGCAGCAGGCTCCCTCAAACACTCGCCTTGTCTGTCACACAGGGCATCTGGCGGATACCTGTGGATGAGATTGACCGGCCGGGCAGCTTTGCCTGGCACATGAACCGCTCCATCGTGCTGCTGCTCAAGGTGCTGGCCCAGCTCCGGGACCACAGCACCCTGCTGAAGGTGTCCTCCATGCTGCAGCGGACGCCAGACCAGGGCAAGTGAGTGTAGCGCCTGTCGCGGCAGGGCCCCACCGGGCATACATGCAGCCCCACGTGGGGCGGCTGGCCCTGCTGTGGGTGAGCGCATGAGTGCACACACGGCTGGAGCCCCTCAGCCCCATCCACCCAGGGCGTCTCCACTGGTCGGGGAGCCCAGCCCAGCCCAGCCCTTCCCAGGGTCCTCTCGGTCCTGGTGTCTAGAAGCCAAATGGCATCCCCCTGGCTGAACACAAGCTTCCTCGCTGGTTTGGGTGTCTCCATCGAGACCCTGGACAAGCCCACCCTTGCCTGGGGCTCTCAAGGATGCTGTCAAGTCATGGGGAAAGCAGGTGCCCAGGTGATGACTGGGTAGCCAGGTGAAGGCCAGTAATAACGCTCTGGGCAGCAGGGACTAGGCATCAGAGGTAACCAGGGATCCCCTGCCAGAAAGGAAGAGACAGACCAAGGGGCATCTATGGCAGCTGCCACTCACTGGGACTGGGGTGGGGAGATTCCTGGGAAAGACGCGCTCAGGTGTGGTGTGGCCCAGCTAGGGGGCCTGGGGCTGCTGCTGGGCCAGCAGCTCACCTTCCCTGCTCCACCGTAGCCCTCACTGTCTTACTCACCTGTGCTGTGCCAAGGGCTGGGGAGCTGGGAGCCTGGAGACAGGCTTGGGGGAGAGAAGCCAGAGGCCCCCAGCTTTCACTGAGCCCAGCCCTGCCCACCCTGTCCCAGGGCACATGGCAGGCCCAAAGGGTCCTGGGCAGCCTGTGCTGGGTGTGGAGGGAAGAGGCTTAGGGCAAGCTTCTGGGGAGTGGACCCCAGGCAGTGGGCAGGTGGGCCGCTGAGGGACTGGCAGGTGTTCCTGGGTCGGGGCAGGGTGAGGGCCACCGTCTGGCCATGCTGTATGGCTCTGATGCTCTTGTCCTCCCCGTGTACCCACAGGAAGTACCTGCGAGATGCTGACCGCCAGGTCCTGGCGCAGCGGGCCTTCATCCTCACCGTGAAGGTGCTGGAGGACACGCTGAGCGAGCTTGCGGAGGTACGCGGCCCACTGCCCTCTCCGCTCCCAGGTGGCAGCCCCAGCCCACCACTCCCATGCCCCTGGGCAGGTCCCTGTGTCCCCGTCTATGGAGTAGCACTCCCTGCCTCCTTGGGTGGGTAATGCCAGTGCAGTAACAAATTCACAGATATTTACTGAGGCACCGCCGTGCTTGGCGAGTGGCCCCAAGGCCAATGAGGATAGTGATGACAGTGACCCTCCCGAGCAGCACCTCCCCCGCAGGACAGACTGAGGATGACAGCAGCTCTGATAAGGGAACAGAGAGCCAGGCTGGCATCCCCTCGCCCCTGCCCTGCCAGCTCCTGTGGGCTGAGAGCACCGTGCACACATGGTCCTTTCCTACACTCCAAGGCAGGTGCAGCCCTCACCCCGTTTCACAATTGAGCACCCTGGGGCCCAGGGGCTTAGGTGACCAGCCTAGCAGGAAAGGTGGTTGGGGCACAGCCAGGGAAGTCAGCTGCGATGCCCCCTGCCCAGTCAAGACTAGCTGGTCCTGGTGCTGGGGCTCAGGGCAGCACTCCGAGACCCTCCCCTGGCCTCTGTGCATTGGGCACATGAGAGCCCGGAACAGGACTCAGCTCAGCAGCAAGTGCACTTGACGCCTGTCAGGCATCCCCCCAGTGAGACGCCCAGGACAGCCCTGAGGGCCACACTTGGAGAAAGGCCGTCCCAGCACAGGCCTTCCTCAGGCAGGTCCCCAGGCCCAGCCCTGGCCAGTGAACAGATGGGTAGAGCCAGAGCAGCCTGGGATGGGAGAGGCCTGGGGTGGGCACACCTGGCACCCAGGGATGCTTTGTGGTGGTGGAAATACCAAAGACACAGA
Organism: Manis javanica; assembly: GCF_040802235.1. Taxonomy (NCBI): domain Eukaryota; kingdom Metazoa; phylum Chordata; class Mammalia; order Pholidota; family Manidae; genus Manis; species Manis javanica. The sequence continues at coordinate 84,898,279 of NC_133170.1, read as the reverse complement.
ATCTTTTATCTTTGGTTTGCTCATAGGGGTCAGAACACCCAGGGCCCAAGGCCTGTGGCCTCCCGGGAGCCAGGATGACCACTGATGTCCCCCACAAGGCCAGTCCTGAGGATGACCAGGAGGGCCTCCCTCACCCCAAGAAGCCCCCTCTGGCTGATGGCTCAGGGCCAGGAGCCGAGCCAGGGGGCAAAGTGGGCCCCCTCAACCGCCAGCCTGTGGCCATGGACGCAGGAGATAGTGCAGCTCAGAGAGGGGAGCAGAAGGACAAGGAGAGCTCGCGGGCGGGGCCCGTGGAGCCTATGGACACGGGCGAGGCCACCACTCGCCGTTTGGACGCGGAGCAGGTGCTGCCCCTGCAGCCAGGTCGCCCCCCAAGGGACCGGGGCCCTGAGAGCCGACCCCCTGAGCTGTCCCTTGAGGAGCTGAGCATCAGTGCCCGGCAGCAGCCTGGCCCGCTCCTGCCAGTCCAGCCGGCCCCTGACGGCACTGCCACCGCCACCGGGGCCAGAGCGGGCAGCCGCCCCGAGGAGCCGGCCCCACGGCCCGGCCGCAAGAGGAAGCTCCTGGAGGACTCAGAGCCGGGCAGGACCCTCCTGCTGGACGCCTACCGCGTGTGGCAGCAGGGCCAGAAGGGCATGGCCTATGACCTGGGCCGCATCGAGAGGATCATGTCTGAGACCTACATGCTCATCAGGCAGGTGGGTGGCCACGGGGCCAGACGTCCGGGTCATGCCAGCCCCACCCCTGCTGGTTGCTTAGCAGCAGCTGAGGTTTTCTGCAGTGAGCGCAAGTAGGCCTAGAGTCAGACAGACAGGAGTGCATCAGATCACCACGTTATATGCTGGGAATGCTGACCGTGTTGTCAGCTGTAGCTTGATAAAACTGGTGAAAATACACAAAAGAGAAGAGAAAAAGGAGAAACAATGAGTTTTAGAAAGTCTTAAAGGAGCCGAAACCACTTTGCAGAAATCTCATCAAACCCACACGGGGAGACGGGAGCCCTGAGCCCGTGGCCGTGACAGGCACTGGGGCACATTCTAGACCATCGTGGTGCCATCTGAAGCGTGCCTGAGTGTGTGAGGAGGCTCTGCCACCCTTCTGATTTTGCCTGTTTTTTTTTTTAATGCATTAGGCACATAGCTTTTTCTCTATTAAAAATGATGTCCACAGGAGGAGCCCCCAGAAACGGCTGGTGCAAACAGGGTGACCATTCTGAGATGTGGTCTCTTCCCAAGTCGTGTCTGTTTGCAGTGCGGCTTCTAAGTGCCTGTTTTACCACCTCCTCACCAGCAGCCGATATTAACTTTTGTTTTGCTGCCGATTAATTGGGAGAAAAACAAGCCCCGTGTCCCCCTGCTGGTGGGGCAGGCCCTTTCCCCACACTGCCCGCCTCCACGTGGGCTGTCTCCCGTACACTCTGCCCACGGCCGGTTCCTTCCCAGCCTTGTGCCTACCTTCCATGCCTTGGCCCTTGGTCTCCAGGCCAGTCAGACCTGCCCTCCACCCCAGACCTCGGATTCCAGAAGGCCTGGCATCTTGCCCACTTGAGGCAGGCTCCGATCCTGCCAGCCTCAGCCCCTGAAGATGAAATAACATGGCCACAGAGATGAACTTGGCATGGCCAGACAGGCCCAGAGCTGTGGCCCTGGGGATGGGCCCGGGAGATGGATGTGCCCCTGTCCATGCTTCCTGGGCAGGGCTGGGGTCCCAGAGGGCCCACAGTGGGAGGGCTTTTCACAGCCACTGACCCAGGGCATGCCAGGGACCGGGAGGAGGCCAGCCACCACGGCCTGGGCCCTCTGACCGCAGGCATCTCCTTGCTCAGGTGGATGAGGAGGCTGCGCTGGAGCAGGCCGTGAAGTTCTGTCAGGTCCACCTCGGGGCTGCAGCCCAGAGACAGGTAAGCCTGACCCAGCCTGTGCCAGCCTTGCCATGCAAGGCCCCCCCAATGCTGAGACCACACAGGCTGTGGGCCAGGAAGAAGGTACACCCCAGGCAGGGGCTTCTCCTGTGGTCAGGGTGGGCCGGGGAGAGACAGAGCAGGCCCCTGGGCCTCTGACCCCTGGCCAGGGTGGGGCGCCCTTGTGTGGTGGGTGAGGCCTTGGCAGGCTCAGACCCCAGCTCCCAGTGTATGATCTGAGGGGTACCCTCAACCTTAACTATCTTTTCTGGAAGCGGAGATGACGGTCCCTGTGCAGCTGACCTCACCTGGAAAGGTTGTTCCGCTGGGACAAAGGGGGCAGAGTGAGGCTGGGGCTGGGCGGTGGGGGGCCAGGGGTGTACCCAGCAGGGAGGAGGGCCAGGGCAGGGCTGGGGTCTCGTACTGATGAAAGACTCCCCGCTGCTGGGCAGAGGATGGCCGCTACAGGGCCAGGTGGGCGACAGGCAGGTCCGGGGGCTGTGAGAGGTGGGCTGGCAGGCATGACTGGGGACAGGGAAGTGGTGCCATGCGGCAGGGGAGGGTGGGCTCCGGGCCGGGCTCTGGCCGGCAGATGGGACCCTTGTGGGGCCCCAGGCTGGGGAGACCGGGTTCCGGCTGAGGCCAAGCCTCTCCCAAGGCACAGGCTGAGCAGGCAGAAAGGCCAGGGGCCTGGACCCCGAGGGACATCGAGGCAGGGGCCCCGGGTGCAGGCACCCCCGAGGAGGGCAGGCGGGGCCAAGCCCCAGGGCCAGACACCTGGCCCCAGGAAAAGCAGGACAGGGTGGGGTGATGTCCGGGAGGGAGAGTGCCCAGGGGCCCACCTGCCTGGCGGGACTGAAGGAGGGGGCTCTCCCAGGGAGAGGCCCCCCCTCGGGCGAGGGCCCAGGGGCAGGGTCTGACCAGTGATGAGGGGGGCACCCTGTCCAAAGCCAGGGATGGGTGCAGTCTTGCTCAGTACACATCTTCTCCCCCCAGGCATCTCTGCAGGGGTGCCCCCCAGAGCAGGGGTTCTGGGCCAAAGGGCAGGACTTGCCATTTGAATAGGTGCTGCCTCTCGTCCCCCAGGAGTATCCCAGCAGCGAATGAGTGGGCCTTGCCCCCCACCCTCGCCCACACCTCGGCCCTCCCTCAGCGTCTCCCCCAGGGACGGGCGTCATGAGGGGGTCCCAAGGCAGGAGCCGTGGGTGGCGGGTGTCCACCGGTAGCCTGGGGAGCTGTGTCTCTGGTCCCCCAGCAGCCAGCTGGTGGCCACTCTCAATGTCCAGACGGGCTTCCTCTCCCTGGAATGGGGCATCAGGCCACCAGCCCTTCCTGGGTTCCATGTCTGAGGACACCCAGAGGTTCAACCTTGACCAGGCAGCTGCGGCCAGGCCGCACAGGTGGGGCCCCACTCCCCAGCTGAGGGCCGCGATCCTGGAGAGACACACCCACCCCACCCCGCGCTGCCCCGCGGCAGTCCCCACCACTGTCACTGCCAGGTGGCCGGTGCTCACAGCGCGGCCCCAGTGGCTCCCATGGCCTGCGTGGCCCTCACCACAGCCTCTGCTCTGTGGGACCAGAGTAACTGCCTGGGACCCCAGGGCAGCGCTTGGGCCCTGGGGTTCCGCCTGTCTCCTCTGTCAGTCCAGACGAGGGCAGGTGAACGCTGACCGCCCTGGGGAGAGCAGGGTTGTCTCCGATGCAGGTTTTTTAAGGTGCTTTAAATGCTAGAACCACACAGGAACCCCCCCCAACCCTTCCCTGGCCTGAGGCAAAAGAGGTGCTGAGCTGACGGGGCCCAGGGCCAGGGCGGCGGCCCATTTCTTAGACGAGGAGATGGAGGCCTCAAAAGGACCAGCACCCAGCTGGGGCCCGGCTTGCTGCGCCCGGCGCCCACCCCTCAGGGGGTGTCCATTTGGCTGGAGGCAAGTCCCAGTCGCCTGGGCCAGCTGGTGCACGCCTGGAGGGCGCACTGGACAGAATCAGAGGTGCACGCGGTCCCCTGCTGCCGAGGCCGCACCTGCCAGGCGGGGACACAGCACTCACCTCCCCCTCAGTGTGTCTGCCCACCGCACCGCAGAGGCCCAGGTGCCCCCAGACACCCGCTGCAGGCAGAGGCATGGCTGTCCTGTCCCACAGGGAGCCGGGGACAGGGCATCTCAAGCGGAGCGAATGCCAGAAGGGAGGGTAGTTATGGGGAGCAGCTCTCCCGAGTGCTCAGGTGCCCCCCGCAGGCATGAGGCTCCCAGCTGGCAGCCACCGGGAGGCCCTGCCGCTGTGGGCCAGCTCAGGTGGCACGGTAGACCTGGGGCTGGGGCCCTGAGGGCAGGGGCTCATGCTCTGGCGCCCTCCCCACCTTCCGGCACAACCCCGGGGAGCTGCACATCACACCGTCCGAGGAGGGTGGGCTTTGTGGGGAGCCTGGTGGCAGAGGGAAGGTGTGGAGGGTGACAGGAAGGACCCAGGGGACCCAGCCCGCCACGAGTCCTGAAGCCCGAGGTGCTCGAGCTGGGGCAGCTGAGGCCAGGCTGTAGGCAGAGAGCCTGGTGGCCCGGCTGGGGTAGCATCAGGCATCATGACTTTGGGGCTAAAGCCTTGGACCTTGCAGCTGACTCTTGGGGTGTCACCTCTCACCCCAGTTCCCCTGGAATTCTCCACCAGTTGCCCACAGGAAGTTGCTCTCCACAACAAATCTCCCGTCACTGCAGTCCCTGCTCGGCCACTATGACCCCATGCCCCAGGTCATGGCCAACAGCACCCAGCCTAGCACCCAGGAGAGGAGGGTGAGATTGGATGGAGAGTCCACCCAGTCTGAGGTCCCTCCGCTGAGTCCTCACCAGCCCAGCCTGGACGTCCTCCCGGGAGACTCTGGGTCCCCTGCAGTGTCCTAGCATTCACAGGACCCCGAAGGACTGCTGATGGGCCTCGTTGGCAGCACTGGGGCCAGAGCATGGCACCCTGAGGGCCGTGTTGGCAGTCCTGGGCCCAGACAGCATTCTGTGAGACAGTGTGGTCTCAGGGCTGCCCGGCCAGCCTTCCTCATCCCCCCTTTTGTCCTTACAGGCCGCAGGGGACACACCCACCACCCCCAAACACCCCAAAGACAGCCGAGAGAACTTCTTCCCTACAGCTGTGGCTCCCACAGCCCCTGATCCCATGCCAGCTGATGCTCTCCTACGGCCCAGTGAGACCCACGCCAAGCCTTGCCCTACACCGGCTGCCACCATAGCCCTCACCACCTGCCCTCCCATGGCATCAGCCTCCATTCCAGACCTGGCCAAGGACCCCGGGCCTCCCCAGCCACCCAGGCCCGAGGCCACCCCAAGCATGGCCTCTCTGGGCCCAGGTGAGTCCAGCATTCAGCAGTGAGTCCTCCGTATGTGGAGACGGGGGGCTGCAGGGTGACCTCTAGCCCGGTGACCCTTGGGAAGCACATCATACGATGGAGGCTGGGGGGCGCCGTGCTGGTCCTCTTGCCGGCCTCACCCCAGGCGGGCGCCCAGCACTCTTAACCCGGCCTCTGGTGCCCCTGTCCCTGTCTTCGAAGGAGGGTGGCAACGGTGCCCTCACGCGGGCATGGCGAGTGGGAAGGAGCACCGCCCGACGCACCGACCGCCGCCCTTGTTTCCTCTCCCACAAAGCCTTAGGGTCAGCCAGCGAGGAGTTGGGGCAGAGGGCCCTGACCCCAGGTGCACACGAGCCTCTGCAGGCCTGCTGCGGTGGGGGGCATTCCTGCCAGGGCCGCCGCATGGGCAGGGTGGACAAGCCACGGGCCAGGGCCAGGGCCGGTCAGTGGGCTTGTGAAGGAAACAGGCCCTATCAGCAGGAAGGCGCCCTGTTCCTCCTAAAATCCAGGATGCCCTGGAAGTGGCAGCCTGGGCAGGGGCAGCCGGCAGACCTGGGGACACACAGGCCTGTGGCTTTGCTGGGATGGGCCACGAAGCGGCATCAAAGGCCGAGACAGGAGTGGCCAGGCGCCATCCTGACCCCAGGTCCCAGGCCCTCCCCGCGTCTCCTGCCTGCTCCTCGGACCAGCCTGCGCCCCCGCTGAGGCCCCGCTGCTGCTAGCAGCCCTCGTCTCTGAAGGCGTGTGGCCCTCCCGGTCAGTGCCCTTGGAGGGCCACATCCGGGCTGCTCCTTCAGCCATGCAAGCCCGGCTCTGTCCTTTCCTGACCCTGAGTGATGGGACGGCTGCCTACCTGGGTGGAGGCCCAGGAGGGGCGGTCGTCCCTCTCAGCGCAGGCGCTGATGTTGCCCCCTATGCCGTCCCCATTTTGCTTGGAGACTGTGGAAGCGCAGGGACCCTCTGCCTCCTCGGACCCTGCTGCCAAGGGTGCCCTCTCTTCCCCTTGGGTCAGTTCCTGCGGCCTCTCGTTTTGAGAGGAGCCTCTCGAGGCTCCAGGGCAAAGGGTAGCTGGAGACCTGTAAGCGCCGTCGCCTTGGCTGCCCACGTTCCTCTCTGTCTCACTGGCTCAGTTTCCAGCGCACGCCGTGTAAGACGGAGGTGACAGCACTGTAGGGTCCAGAACAGTGCTTGGCAGCTCGCAGACACAGCCACGGGGGTTGGCGGTGGGGATTTCAAGGGGCTTCGGTGGTGGGCATCATGGCCCAGAGAAGTCACTCCCTGGCAGGGAGACCAGCACTTGTCCCCCTCTTGTCTCGCCACCTCAGGTCATCTTGCCCTCCACCTGACTCGTGGTCCTGTAGTCCCTGAGGACCGGGGATTCGAGCGCGTCAGGCCGTCAGCTGGTCTGAGTCCACCCAGGCCATGCGCAGGCCTCGGGCCCTTGCCAGCTGTTGGCTGCAGGCCTCGGGCCCGCCACTGCGGGCCTCTCTCTAGGTTGCTGAGTGTCTCTGTGTCATGGCTGCTGGCTTCCCAAGAGCCCAGGATCTGGGAGGGAGAGACAGAGGAGGAAGCTCAGAGGAGGCCACAGTGTCCGTCACAACCTACTCTCAGAAGTGACCGCCGCTCCCTGGTCTTGGCCACGCACAGCCTGGGGCAAGCTTCCTCAGGGCGCCGAGTGCCGGGAGGCGGGGCCGTTGGGCTGCCCCGGCTGCCGGCCTGTCCTGCTCGCCCCACCCCAGCCCCAGCCGTCTCCACACCTCCACGCTCGCCATTCCGAGTGACCTACCAGCCTCTGCCCCCGGGTCTGTACCGAGTGCAGGCTCGGCTCCGGGTTGGTTGAGTGTGTGCACACTGCAGGCCAGGACCTGGCTTGGGGCTGGCCCCTCTTGCTGAGGGTGAGCCTCCAGGGGCAAGGGAGGGCAGAGCAGGGAGAGGAGGCGGGAGGGCGCTCCAGGCCGCAGGGCCAGCGTGGTGGCAAAAGCACCTGCCCATGCAGGGCACCACCCGCCAGTGGGGTTTCGAGGGCCGGAATGCTGGCCTCATGTCAGGCCTGAGAAGCCAGGGGGAGTCTGAGCTAGGGCTGGGCCCAAGGTCTCCAGGACACCGGTCCTCGGGGACCCAGTACCCAGGCCGTGAGTCTGCCCTGAGGAGCCGGGAAGGTCGCCCCAGTGGCACAGGGTTCCTGCCTGGCCGCCGGCTTCCCACAGAGCCTGAGGCCTTGGGAGGGGTCCGCAGAGCCCCAGGTGGCTAGGCCCCCAGGCAGTTCCGCTCTGCCCAGACCTACCTGTAGGCCTCCCCAGGCCAGGGCAGCCCCCTGCCCTGCCGGCCGCCAGGCCCTGGAGGCCCTGGGAGGGCCTCTGCCCCACTCCCTCTGCCCGAGTGTTCCCTCTCCTCCTGACTGCCCACTGAGAATGAAGGGCTCGGGGAGAGGCTGGGCCCAGGTAGCCGGGGCAGTGCTGCCTGCGGGAAGGCCTGGCCCAGACGCCCGCCGGCCTGCTTCGTGGCTGCGCGTCCCGCCGCAGTAATCCGAGTCCTTCCGTAATGGCACCAGGTCTGGGCTGGTCTCCTTGCTCCACGGGCGCAGGAGGGCGGCCAGAGGAGCCGTCCAGGCCACTGGCTCCTGCCCGCCCCGGGGGATGGGGCCGGACCCTGGGGGCAAAGAGGCGGTGAGACCCGAGGAAGGGAGGGGGTGGCCTGTGGCCCCCACAGCCAGGGGAGGCTCCGTCCTCTGGACCTCAGGCCCATGTCTGTCCCCGTCCCAAGGACGGGGGCCGCCTCACCTGCTGGAGAAGAGGGGTCGCTCCTGGCCTGAGGGCCTTGACAGGAAAGTGGGGGGGGCTGCAAGGTGACGGCCTGTGTGGCGGGAGATTCAAGGCCCCCAGAGAGAGGAGGAGGAGACCAGTGTAAGGAAGAGTGAGGAGCCCGGGCCCAGAGAGGCCGGGGGGCCCTTGGGAGCTGGGCCTGCGGGCCCAAAGTGAGCCAGTCGGCGATGACTAACAGCCTGGCTGGCAGCCACAGGCTCAGCCTTCACTCCTCAGGCCCATCCCCGCCTTGGCACTACTGAGGCCAATTCCTGGCCCCTGTCTCGTGCCAGGAAAGCTGTGGCCTGACAGGAGGGCACCATGCTAATGCGCCATTCCATCCACTTTGGTCTTAGCTGGTTTGTTTGCCTTTGGGTCCTGATTGTGTTCTGATCGTCATTCCAACTGTCGGGCACAGATCAGTCCCAGGGTGCAGGAGCTGTCTACCCAGGGCTGAGTGGGTGTGTACTTCCCACCGGCACCACCCGGCCCATGTAGGCGGTGGTTCCAGAGGCGCCTCTCCTGGTCCCCAGGCAGACGTGGAGAGCCTCCTCAGCCCGGTCCCCTGCTGGGCATCTCAGGGCCCCGCAGCTGTCCTTTGTTCCCACAGAGGGAGAAGAGCTGGCAGGAGGGGCAGAGGGCACCAGCCTCCCGCCTCAGGAGCCACTGCACGGTGAGCAGGTGAAGGCAGCCCCCGAGGGCCCCCCGGCAGAGCCACACTGCTGGCCCACAGAGGCCACGCCCCAGCCTGGCACTGAGCCCGCCTGCAGCCAGGGTAAGGGGAGTAGGGAGCAGCCAGGGCGGGCTTCACCTGGAAGAGGGGAGGGTACCCCAGGGTGAGAGGCTGTCGGGCAGGGTCTGGGGAGGACTCAGTGGCGGAGGGGCAGAGCAGAAAGGGGAGGCCCGGCTGAGAGCTTTGGAGGTGGGTAGAGAAGGGTGGGAGACGTGCCTGGGAGTCCACCCCGGCTCCACGGAGGAGTAGGCAGGCGGCCCGGGTGAGGCTGCTTAGCTGGGGGAGGAGTCGGGCCTGCGGAGTGGTTGGCTGGGCTGAACCACTTCCTTGTGGAGTCAGCCTGTTCCCACCAGCAGCCCCGACCAGCCAGGGCCCTTGGGGACCCCACTTAGGACAGCAGGGCCTGGTGCCAGCCCAGGGGGAGCAAGCATGTGCTCTGAGTGAGCCCCACTCCTTTTAAAGCCATGGGGCTGCAGAGGGATGTGGAGACCAGCCAGACTGTGGGTGGCTCCCGGCTCACGCAGCTCCCCAAAGGCTGCCAGCCCCAGAACTGCAGCTCCCAGGAGCGGGACAGGAATGGACGCCCCCAGCTGGCTGAGTGACCTGCTCTGGGCCCTAGCATCCTCCCTGGGCACCAACAGGACATGCCTCCTGGGATGGCCACCGGATGCAGCAGTTAATGCATGCACATGGCCCACAGGGCCTGCCTGTGTCCCAGGCCCTGGGTTCCCAGCGTGCACTGTGCTCCTGGAGGGAGGGGGGTCCCAGTCCCTATGCCCCATGCCCCACGGCCCAGAGCCAGAGCCGGCAGTCAGGGAGGCAGAGACAGAAGGAGGCGTGGAGCCTGCCGGCCAGCACAGGTAAAAAAATGGAGAGAACACACACTCGGTCTGATGCGGCGGGAGGAGGCAGTCTGTGTCAGGAAGGGGAGCTGGGGGGGGCGGGGGGCACTTACCGCCACCACACTTGCCCCGACAGGACCTGCTGCTGTAGGGCTCAGTGCAAGATACAACTGCAGAGCTCCTTGTTCAGGAACTAGAATTGTTTAAAGGTGACAGCAGATCATTAAACAAGCCCATGATGCTGGCCCTGCTGGCCCAAGTGGGGTTGGGGCAGTCAGGCCTAGGAAGCTGCAAGCAAGGCTCAGCCCCCAATGTCCAACCCACAGTTGTCAGCTCCAAGGTGCCCAGCAGTGGGAGTGCCCAGCCACCCGAGGGCCCCCCAGGCAAGGCAGAGCCTGGCCGGGCCAAGTCACGCCTCCTGCCCAACATGCCAAAGCTGGTCATCCCCTCGGCCACCACCAAGTTCCCCCCTGAGATCACCGTCACGCCGCCCACCCCAACCCTGCTCTCACCCAAAGGCGGCATCTCGGAGGAGACCAAGCAGAAGCTGAAGGTGACCGTGGGTTCCCGGCTGGAGGTGTGGGTTGGGGCAGGGGTTATGGGGCTCATGGGCCCTGGGGGCCCTGGGTGGGCTGGGCTGCCCCTGACCAGTGCCCCACCCGGTCTGTGCAGTCAGCCATCCTGTCTGCCCAGTCGGCCGCCAACGTGAGGAAGGAGAGCCTGTGTCAGCCGGCCCTGGAGGTGCTGGAGACATCGAGCCAGGAGTCTTCGCTGGAGAGTGAGACAGATGAGGAGGACGACTACATGGACATCTGAGGGGCCCCCCACCCACAGCCCCCCTCCCTGCCTGCGCAGCCACATCCCCACCACATGGGCCCAGAGGAGGCCAAGATTAGCTGGGAAGATGGGCAGCCGAGGTTTGCGCAGCGGTGCCAGCATCCTTTTCTATGAAATGTTGACTTTGTAAACATGCCCACGCCCAGCCCAGGTGGCCATGTCCACACCTGGAAACCCGGATGAGCCGGGCTCTGCCTGTGTCACAGTGAGGGGGTCATTTAGGGTTGGGCTTACCCCACTCCTTTTTTTTTGGTTTCTTTTCTAATAAAGATGGAACAGTTTTCTTTTCTTCTTTGTTCACCCAGGACCCTTCAGTGGATTGCTGTCTGGGGTTTCTGGGCCCCTCAGGAACCCCAGAGAGCAGGCAGGGATGCTGGGGGTTGTGTTGTGTATTTCCCTCGGTCTTGTCCCCGCCGCAACAGAATTGAGGGGCAAAGACACAGTAGTGAAGCGAAGTAAAAGTTTTATTTAAAGTTACTTAGAGAAAATGTACAGGCGACCTCAGGGAGGAGAGGCACCTTGAAAGGTTTAAGTTTTATTTCAGGAGAGAAAGTGCGCACTCAGAAAGGGAAGCATGGGCTACTTCAGAGAGAAGCACACTGAAAGATTGGGGAAAAGTTAAAGTCACACACTTAGAAAGTGCAGGCCACCTCAGAGGAGCGCCCTGAAAGGCTGGGGGTTCCCCCTTCTAAGGGTTTTTCAAGTGTGTGGCAAAGGGCTAGGGGTGTGCACTTGTTAAGTGGTCTCAAGGTGTTTGATGACACATTAAGTTTCTTATCAGTCCTCTAGGTAATTCTGCAAAATTGGCTTAACACGAGAAATTTACGGCTCCGGTTCCCTCTCCGGATAGCAGCTTCCCGGTTTGGGAGCATATCAGTCAAGACTGCCTGCCCATCCTCCACGGTGGGCCGAGTTATCTGTTTGCTTAAGAGTGTGTTAAAAATCTTACTTCTTCATTTCTTGGATTTTAAAATGCAATTTTAGCTTTAAGATGGAATCTTCCTGTCTTTATTATGCTGTGTAGGTGGGCCTTTAGCAGGCTAGAGTAAATCTCACAATGATCTGATTGACAGAATGAAGACATGGGCTGTGCTCAGACACTTCTCTTTATCTGGGGAATAGTCAAACATTCAAGGCCAAGTTGCTTCTGACCTTTTGAGCTTTAACGAATTAACTCTAACTCTGAGTCTTTTCTGGATTTCTAGTTTTAGCTGGTTAATTTTTAGTCCTTTCTAGTGGGCATTACTGACCTTGTTCTCTTCCCACCCCGCTCGTATCTGTTTTCCTGCCTAACAGGACAGAGGCTGGACCAGGGAGTGGTGGGCACAGCGGGAGCCAAGCACAGCAGGGCCTCCCGGGTGGGATGCACACGGCCTGAGGGACACGCCTGGGGCCCTTTCAGAGTGTGGGAGCCGGGGGAGGCCACACCTGGGAGCTGGCTTGCACCCCAATGTGGTAGGGATCCTGGAGGTCCTGAGAGGTGGGGTCTGTGTCAGGAAGGGGAGCTGGGGGGGCGGGGTGGGGGGCACTTACCACCACCACACTTGCCCCATAGGACCTGCCGCTGTGGGGGGGATGTGAGATACAACTGCAGAGCTCCTTGTTCAGAAACTAGAATTGTTTAAAGGTGACGGCATATCATTAAACAAGCCCACGATGCTGGCCCTGCTGGCCTTTGGGGCGGCATAGGTTTCAGGGACCCCCAACCTGCCCTTCACTGTCATGCCCCCAGTGCCTTGGGCGCCTTGGCCTGGGGTCTCCCCTGGAAGGCTCTCTGGCCAGGGTCTCCTGTGCAAGAAGGACGACAAGCGGCTGGGCACTGCCAGGCTCCCCAGCCCAAGCCTGACAGCCTCCGTGGAGACCCAGAGGCTTGGCAGCCTTGCACGGGCCTTCTGAGCTGGGCTGGATTCAGGCCCTTTGCAGGGGGCCAGAAGCTGAGGGGCCAGAAGTCAGTCAGCTGGTCGCCCCCGAACCCACAGGACCTGTGTGCGGAGCCCCCACACCGGACTCTTGACACTTGGCCAGAACTCCCAGGCTGGAAAGAGGAAGCAGCCACCTTCCTTCCTCCAGGCCACGGGGTCCCTCCTGGGGGCAACCCCGCAGTCTCCCAGGGCCAGTGCTGGCTGCATGGGGAACGCCCAGCCCCAGCCCCCCAGGCCTGCAGGGAGTCCCCAGCAACGGACTGGTGGCTCCCCACTCCCAGCTGACTTCCCTGACGCCTGCAGGATCCCTCCTCTCTGGAGCAGGTACAGGCACACCCACCAGGTGAGAAGGGCGTGCCAGGGGGCAGGCTGGCCGAGGCAGGTCACAGCCCTCCAGCCCCCTGTGCAGGAGTGAGGTCTTGTCCCTGTCTGATGCCTTGAGAGTGGCCGCCCGGGGAGGACTATCTGCCTGTCCAGTCACGTGGCAGAAGCGCAGGGCCCTAGTGAGTCCCAGGCCTGGGCCGTCCCCGCCCATCCTGGCTGTGGGACCTCCCAGAAACTGCCAGGGGCCTGGTCCAGCATTGCTGCCTCTCCCAGTGACCTCATCAGCCCCACCTGCCCCCATCTGGGCCTCAGTTTCCCCACCTACACAATCGCACAATGAGAAGGGAGGGAACACTGCAGAGATAATGCATAATCATGAGTGACACTGCAGGGGTGGGTGGGGCTGGGCCCATCCTCTCTCGGTCCTGCCCAGGGCCAGAGGCCAGTTTCATGTGTGAGCACCACCCCAGGGCCCCAGCCAAGCTGGGCAGCAAGGTGGGGGCTGCAGGTTCTGATCTCACCCTGGGCCAACCCGCCAGGGGCTGGGCCCGTCCCTCACCCCTCTCCTCCATCCAGAGGGGATCCCTGCAGAGCTGTCTGGGCGCACACGCACGCAGGCAGTTCTGGGTGCCTCCACCATGAAGTTACTTGCTCCCCCACCCCCCGTCCCCCGCCACCAGGCTACGGGGAGGAACTGGGACTAGACACCGGAGGCCTGTAGCTGAGAGCCCCAGGGGCTAGAATCTAGTGTTGCAAGGGCGACCCCGCCCTAGCCCTCACCCCATAGCCTTCTGTTTCCTGCAGGAGCCCCCGCCCTGCGTCAGGGACAGGGCCCCGGCTGGAATCCGCAAGTCTGAGCGGCAGCCTCTGCGTGTCCGGCCTCTTGAGAGCCAGAGGTTCTGCAGCTGCAGGCTCAGGCTCCCTCCCCCGTATCCCAGGCCAGCGGGCCAGGAATGTGCTAACTGGGCACGTCGGACACTGCTGGCTGCAAGGGCACCTGTGGACTTTGAGAGGGGACTGGGCGGGGCTGGTGGTGGCGCTGCGTGTGGGGCAGGCGGGGCCAGGCGGTGGGGAGTGAGCCTTCCTCCCCCTCGCAGCCACTGCAGGGCGCCGCCGCAGGCTCGCAGGCTCGGGCTGCACCATGAAGCTGCACCTCCTATGCTGGGCCCTGCTGCTGCTCGCGACAGCCCCCAGCCCCGGCCCCTGGCTCGCAGCAGGTATGCCCCACCCTGCCCTGCTGCCCCCTGTCTCCGTCTGCCTGCTGCAGTAGGCTGGGGCAGACCCCTCTCTGTCTGGGCTTAGCCTCTGTCCTCTGTCAAGCCATTCGGGGCTGTACTGGGGGTGGTGAGAAGGAATTCTGGGGAGCCTGGGGCCAGGGGTGGGTGGGCTGCCGGCAAGGATCGGGGAGTCTGGGCCATGCCCACTCTAAACCTACTCGGAGCCGGCAGGCAGCGGCTGTCTAGGAGGGAGGTGGCAGGCTCAGCAGAGCCCTTGACCTGTATGCTCAGTCTGACGGAGGGTGTGCCCACACATGGGGGAGCCCCCTAGCCCCCCGGGCCCCCTGTCCTGAGAAAGGCAGGACGGTGGGTCCTTATCGGGGCGGGGCGGAACCTCGGGGGAAGTCTCATACCCCGGAGCTCTGACCCCGGCCCTGAGGGCTGAGCAGGGCCTAGCTGGGCGGGGCAGGCCCCCAGGTCCCACCTCGCCCCCTCCCAGGGAGGCGCAGCCACCCTCCTGCTGCTTGTCTCACCTGCTGGCACCACTCAGTCTCCTCCCTCAGCCTCTGAGCCATCACATCCTCAGTCAATAAATACTTATGGACACTCGTGAGGGCTACGTCCTGCACTGGATGAAGTGAGGCCGCCGGTGTGGCTCAGGCCTGGCCCTCGACTGGCTCCCTTCATGGTGTGCGGCAGGGAAGGGCCAGGTGGGACATGTGATGCCAACCTCAGTGTCTGTACCACACCCCGGCCTCTACCCTCCAGCACTCCTGGCCATGCCTACTCCAGAGGGATAGATCCCCAAAACATGGCTGTGACACAGGTCGCCATGGCAGAAAAGGCTGGGTTCTGATGCCCACAGCCCTCCCACCAACCCCCACTCCTCCAACCTGGCTCTGCCAGGCCCTCTGCTGGGAATGTCCGTCCTCTCCTGGGGATGTCTCCCTCTGATGGGCCCGGGGAGATAGACGCGGGTGCTGCACAGGTTGGATGCTCAGGACCCTCTCCTCCAGGTGCCCAGGGGAGCTGCTCCCAGCGCTGCGGGGACCGGGCCGGGCCATGCTCCTGCCACCCCACCTGCTTGGGCCTGAGCACCTGCTGCTCAGACTTGCGGGACTTTTGCCTGGAGGTCTCGCCCTACTCAGGCTCCATGATGGGCGGCAAGGACTTCGTGGTGCAGCATCTCAATTGGCTCAAACCCACGGATGGCGTGATCTGCAGGTAGGTGGTCCAAGGGGCTGGGCCACCACAGATCTGTGCCTGCCAGGGGCCCAGACCCACTGGATGGCTGGGGGGAGCCCCTCAGACCAAGAACAGGGACGGCTGACCAGTGGGGTCCCCAGGGAAGCGCTTGGGGCCCAGGCCGGCGAGAGGGTCAGCCCACCCTGGCCCGGCCTCTCTTGCCCCCTCCGGCCCCGACAGCTTTAAGGAGGGCATCCAGACCCGTGGCCACGTGGACGCTCTTGGACGTGTGCACTGTGTGTCGCCCTTGCTCTACGAGACTGGCCGCATCCCGTTCACGCTCTCCATGGACAATGGCCGCTCCTTCCCTCGTTCGGGGACCTGGCTGGCTGGTGAGCCCCTCCATGCTAATCCAGGCCATGGGCACCAGCCGCCTGCTCCTGGGCCTGGCCCTCACGGGGCTTCCCCGGCACTAATCTATGCACACCTGGCCTGCCAGCTGTGCCCCGCCGCTCTGGCCAAACCAGTCCCTCGGGAGGCCCTTCCCACTCTGGGCGTGGGTTCCTGAAGCTCCTTTCCCCACTCCCTGGCAACAGGAGACCCCCCCCCAGAGAGCGTGGGGGCTGCAGAGGTCCCCCAGCAAGGTGGGCCAGTGCCTCCTGGCTCAGTTCAGCAGGCCGGGGGCTGGGAGGAGTCGGGTGGGAGGCCAGTGACCAGGGACACAGGGGCCAGAGCGCGGCCTCTCCCAGCCTCCGTCCTGCCCTGCAGCGAGGGTCTGGGGGAGATGTTCCGAGGGAGAGGCCTTGCTTTGTCCTTGGGAAGCCCCAGGGCCTCCTCCCCAGGGTCCCAGGACCCTAGGCCTTGGCTCAGTGCTTACCCCCACCGCCCAGTGCACCCCAGCAAGGTGTCCGAGGCAGAGAAGAGCCAGCTGGTCAACGAGACACACTGGCAATACTACGGCACTGCCGGCTCCGAGGGCAACCTCACCATGACCTGGAATGCATCAGCTCTGCCCACACGGTCTGTTGGCATCGAGCTGTGGGGCTACGAGGAGACAGGTGAGGCCAGTGGAAGGCTGGGCCGACGCAGGAACTCTGCGGGCTGCCTGTGGCTCAGGAGTTCTGGGCCTGCAGAGATGGGAGAAATCCCAGGCAGAGACTGTGGGAGAGGAGAGCGCAGGAAGGAAGGGGACTGGCAGGAAGCTGGGGTGCGGGCTGGGAGCAGCACAGGGCGATGGTGGACCCCTGGCACGTAGGACCCAGCTCCAAGAGGAGGTGTGGGCATTCTCAGCCCTTGGGTGAAAAGTTCATCCTGGAAACAGAAAAGGCTTGCCCTGCTCTGTCTCTGAGCCCCTGCACAGCTGGCATGGCCTTGGGCCTACCCTCCAACAGAGGCTGTGACCCTAGACTGTTGGGGGAGGAGGTGGCAGTCACTCAAGCCAAGGTTGTCGCTAGAGCAGTAGGGCAGGCCCTCCTGTGGAATCACCTGTCCACCCATCAGGCTGCTCTGAGCACCCAAACTGGCACTAGCCCCTCCTCTGCCCCCTGGGGGTCTTTGGAGAGGTCCTAGGGCTGACCGGGGGTCCCTACCCTAGGGAGGCCATACTCTGAGGAGTGGACAGCAAGGTGGTCATACCTGTACCCCTTGGACACAAACATCCCCAACTCTGGCTTCTTCACCTTCACTCCAAAACCTGCACCTCAGAACTACCAGAGATGGAAAGTGGGTGCGCTCCGGATCATCAGCAGCAACTATGGCTCAGGGGAGAAGTAAGGAGGAAGAGGGCCAGAGGGGCTGCCCACCTGCTGCCCACCATGCTTGGCAGGGCAGCCAGGAGCTGTGGTAGGGAGGGTGGGCGCAGCCTCAGTATGTGCACGGCCCCCACAGGGATGTACACGCGCTCTGGAGCAACGAGCACGCGCTGGCCTGGCACCTGGGTGATGACTTCCGGGCAGACCCTGTGGCCTGGGCCCAGGCTCAATGCCTGGCCTGGGTGGAGCTGGAGGACCAGCTGCCAAACTTCCTGGAGGACCTCCCCGATTGCCCCTGTACCCTGGCCCAGGCCCGGGCTGACTCCGGCCGCTTCCATGTGAGCCACCCGCCCCAGTCAGGGCCCAGGCACCGGGGAGGGAGCAGGTGGGGCCAGCTGCGCACAGCAGCCCCACCCAGGACAGCGCTGGGGGAGGCTGACAGAGGCCCCTGGGAGACAAGCGCCCCTGAAGCGCTGGCTCCCAGGGAGGGGATGGCAGCACCTGAGACTGGCACGGGTGACAGCAACCTGCCGCTCTGCAGACGGACTATGGCTGCGATGTGGAGCATGGCAGCGTGTGCACCTACCACCCAGGGGCTGTGCACTGTGTACGCTCCGTGCAAGCCAGGTGAGCCCCGAGATGGCAGGCAGGGCTCAGGGCGGGGCTGGGGACAGGACCCCAAACGCGGCCCTGGCCTCTTCCCGCCCCCTGACCCGTCCTCACCTCTGACCCATGCCCTCTCCCAGCCCCCGGTATGCCTCAGGCCAGCAGTGCTGTTACACAGAGGCCGGCACCCAGCTGCTGACGGCAGACTCCACCAGTGGAAGCACCCCGGACCGCGGCCACGACTGGGGAGCGCCCCCATTCCGGACACCGCCCCGTGTGCCTGGCCTCTCCCACTGGCTCTACGACGTCATCAGTTTCTACCACTGCTGCCTCTGGGCGCCCGAGTGCTCCCGCTACATGAGTCGGCGTCCCTCCAGTGACTGCCGTGGCTACCGGCCTCCGCGCCTGGGTAGGTGCCAGATAGGGCGGGCCAGGCAGAGCCAGGCCAGAGTGGCCTGCCTGACCCTCTGCTCTCTCCAGCCTCTGCTTTTGGGGACCCACACTTTGTCACCTTCGATGGTGCCAACTTCACATTCAACGGGCGCGGCGAGTACGTGCTGCTGGAGGCGGCTCTGACCGGCCTGATGGTGCAGGCCCGCGCCCAGCCCAGGACACAGCCAGACGGTGAGTTGGGGCCTGGAGCCCAGGTAGTTCAGGTCAGCTCAGCGTGGAGGCTGGAGCAAGCGGGTCCTGTTCTGCCCCCACCACCCCAGGCACGCAGGACCGAGGCACGGGGCTGACAGCCGTGGCTGTCCAGGAGGGCGACTCAGATGTGGTGGAGGTGCGGCTGGCCAACGGGACTGGGGCCCTGCAGGTGCTGCTGAACCAGGAGGTGCTCAGCTTGGCCGAGCAGAGCTGGGTGGACCTGCGGGGTGAGTGGGACGACCAGGCAAGGTCAGCAGGCTGCCTGTGCCCCTCCTCCTGCCCTGCTGGGCCTCCTCACCTGGCACCAGCCTGGGCAGGGGGCAGAGGCTGGTGTCCAGGGCACAGATGCAGAGGTGGAGGCCTCCTGGGACTCATGCAGGGTGGCAGCCCCACGCCCCTGCACTCCACCACAGAGGGGCCAGCTCTGGGGACACATGCCCCTGGCCCCCGGCTCTCTGTGGCATGGTCTGGGCCCCCCAGTATTGATGTCCAGCCTAGGGGACCTGGTCTGATCTTGAGACTTCACACCCACGGAGCCCAGACACAGCCTGGCCTGAACCCCAAAATGCCAGGCCAGCAGGACAAGGCCTCAGCACTGCCCAGAGGAGACAGGGGCTGCCGTGAAAGGCCTCCCCACTGCTGGGAGGAAGCTGCCCTGAGGATTCAGGAGTGGCCACTCCCTGACCGAACCCCTTCCCGCCTCAGGGCTGAACAATGAAATGATTGCCAGCCGGGTGGGGACCTGGGGTGGGCCCACCGGCCCTGAGCATGCAGGGATCCTTGGGAGGGAAGAGGCGGGCATGGCTGCTGCCTCCCAGTCAGGGAGCTAGGGCTGACGGGTGACCCCCATATGCAGCCTCAGAGTTTGGAGGGGTCCCTTCGGGCACAGGTCTGGCACTCGGATGCAGTCACAGGTCTGGGCCAGGACGGTGGAGTACCACAGTTGGAAAGGCCGGCCCTGAGGACACCCTCCCCTGCGCCTGAGCCAGGGGCACCAGCCCACCCAGCCTAGGACTGTGGGGCCACGGCACATTGCCCACAGGGGTAACCCTGCTTCCCCTCCACCTGTGCCCAGGCATGTTCCTGTCGGCAGCCGCCGGGGACAGCATATCTGTCATGCTGTCATCGGGGGCCGGCCTGCAGGTCAGGCTCTGGGGTCCATTCCTGAGTGTGGCGGTCCTGCTCCCTGAGAAGTTCCTTACGCACACTCGAGGCCTTCTAGGGACGCTCACCGGGGACCCTACAGATGACTTTGCTCTGCGCAGTGGGGAGGTCCTGCCCCCCAGCGCCAGTTCCCGAGAGCTGTTCCGCTTTGGGGCTGACTGTGAGTGACCACGGGGAGCATGCGGGGGCTGGGGTCATGGCAGGGATGGGTCAGGGGAGGTGAAGGTGGAGACCGCAGGCCCCTGACCACCAGCCAGTCCTGTGTGTCTCCCAGGGGCCGTGAAGAATGACTCCTCTCTGCTCACCTATGACTCCCCGTTCCTGGTCAACAACTTCTTGTACCTGCCCAAGCATGACAGCAACTTCCAGCCCCTCTTCCCGGAGGAGGTCACCCTCAGCCCCAGCCAGGCTGCCGAGGTGGCCAAGTTGTGTGGGGAGGACCGATTCTGCAGCTTCGACGTGGCGGCCACCGGGCACCTGAGCGTGGGCAACGCCACAAGGGTAGCCCACCAGCAGCATCTGCACCACCTGCACAGCCTGCAGCCAGGTGAGGGCGGCGGGAGGGTGGGCCAGGGGTTGGGCACTTCGTGCTGGGGCAGGGCCCCACAGGCCAGAGGCTGCAGGCAGCAACCAGCAGCTGGGGTCTGTCACCTGTGCCCTGCCCCCACCCCAGTGGTGTCCTGCGGCTGGCTGGCCCCGCCCCGAAACGGGTTCAAGGAGGGCATCCGGTACCTGATGGGCTCCACCGTCCACTTCCACTGCGACAGCGGCTACAGCCTAGTCGGGGCGGAGGCCAGCACCTGCCTGGCCGACGGCACCTGGTCCGGGTCCACCCCGACTTGCCAGCCGGGTGAGGATGCCCTGCCCGTCAGCGCACCCCTCCCCTGCCCCGCCCCGCTCCTCTCGCCCCGCCCCCTGCGGCCCCGCCCCGGCCGAGCCGCCTTCACAGCTCCGCCCCCTCTCCAGGGCGCAGCTACGCGGTGCTGCTGAGCGTCATCTTCGGGGGCCTGGCGGTCGTGGCTGTGGTCGCACTCGTCTATGTGCTGCTGCGCCTCAGGAAGGGCAACACGTGAGACCCCCGCCCACCCTGACCTAGGGTCCCGCCAGCAGGACCCGGGGCTGTGCCCCTCCTCCGCTCCCCGGGGATTCTGGGGTGTGGGTGGGACGGGGTGCCTGCTCTAGACCACGTGCGTCTCTGTTGCAGGTCCACCTGGAGGTCTCAGCCCTGAGGCGAGGGCGCTTGGCCGGCAGCCCAAAGTGCACAGGGGCAACCCCGGGGGCCACACCCAACCTCTCAGGAGACCGCTCTCAACTCCCGAAAGCCTACACTTCAGTACCTCGGTCCCCAAGTCCCCAGCACCAATGCACCTGGGACCCAGATTCCTGATGCCTGAGCCTTTAATACCTGAGGACCCGAGGCCTGGCGCCTTGCACTGTCACCTCAGCCTGGGCCTCCGGCTCTAAACCGTGCGGTTCCCTAGACCAGCTGTCTCTGTTCCCCAGATACGTGCAGCTCTGCTTCCCCCAGACAGAGGCCCCAAACTCTTGAATAGTAACGCCTGTCTTCCAAGCATTTAATGCTCCTGCACCAGAACGTACACCGCTGATGCCTCAGATCTAGTGTTTGGTGACTGTGACCTGACCCCTGACATAGGAGATGTAGTCGGGGAGCCCCAGTCCCCAGCTGCCTTGATTCTCCACCCTGAGCCCAGCCCACAGGACCCGAAAGCAGAGAATCACCCTGTGAGCTCCATGCATGTACGTTGACCCTTAAACAATACGGGTTTGAATTGCACGGGTCCACTTACACATGGAATTTTTTCAATAACTATACTAGAAAATTTTTTGAGGATTTGTGGCAATTTGAAAATTTTTATTTTCTCTGTTTATGTTATCTTAAGAACACAGTATATAATAAAAATAACATACAAATACATAGTAATTCACTGTTCATGTCATCAGTAAGGCTGTTAGAAGTTAAGTTTTGGGGGGTCAAAAGTCATGTGCATTTTCAATGGTGTGCAGGCTGGCAGCTGTTCAAGGATCAGCTGTGATTCTAACTCCTTTGGAGTATCACCTCTAACCCCTCCCTGCCTGTGGTGCCCCTTCCCGGTGTCCTGTGTCTTGATTCTGGAGAGTTCCACGATCGCCCTGTGGGTCCAACACCTCTCAGAGCAGCCTAGGTCTGTATCCATCCGCAGACACATCGCCTGGGACAGGCTCCTCCCCAGCCTCGTCTCTTCAGTGGGGTTGAAATCAGTGATGGCTTTGTGGGGTGAAGACAAATGGCTCTGGCTGTGAAGGATTCACCATGAGGTGCTGTGCTGGGTACCTAGGAGATGGGATAGTGCCGGCCTGCCCTTCTCAGCACAGCCACCTGCTCTTGCACCCTAAAGCCAGTTGGCCCAGCCTGGCCTTGGGCCCCCATCCTGCCCCAGGGCCTCGGTGAAGGCAGTCTCTGGGTCCACGTTCTGGGTACCTGGGCCCTTCACCCAGGAGTGTCCAGAGCTCGGTAAGGAGCTCCGGCCTCATGCCATTACCATGCCTTTGTGGCAGGGGTGCTGAATAGGGGCCATGGGAGGGCCTGGGCAGATGTGCATCGCAGGTCTCAGATGGAGGAAATGCTGGGGAGCACGGGGTTGGAGACTGGTGCCCCCTGGCTCAAGTGGGAAGCTCATCAGGGATGGGGGTGGGGAGGTTGCCCAAGGGAATGCAGAGCCTTAGGTCAGAGGTGATGGGCTGCCACCACGGGCCTCCGCACAGCCTGTAGTACCTAAGGTGGCCACGCGGGGGGCAACAGAGACTAGGAATAGATCAGAGGTGGGGCTGCACATGATCCCAGGCCATCTGGGAGGCCAGTCAGCCCCCCTGTTTGCAGCGGGGCCAGCAGCCTTGTGGCCACAACCTTGGCCAAGACTCACGCAGACCCACCGCTGCACCTCCTCTCCATTGGGAGGGCCACGAGTCATTCCTCAGTCTCAGGAGCTCAAGGGAGACATTGCACAGGTCTCGGACCAGTGGAGTCAGGCTCCTGGCCTCCCCACCCCTTCAGCCTCACCCTTGGCTGAGCGTCCTGGACAGAGGCAGGAGAGCTGAGTGGCGGGGGGCAGGTCCAATCTTGAGGGCTCCCTGGAAGAGGCAAGTATGCACAATAAGGTATGTTCAAAGGAGCAGAGCTGAGAGCTGAGGGTTGATGGTCTCACCAAGGTGGTGTTCAGACTCTAGAGAGGGGCATGGGGTTATGCCCCTCCCCTTCCGGGCCCCTCCCCATGCTTCCCCACTTCTTAGGCTTCCAGCTCAGGACAGGGTGGGGCTAAGGGACGGCCCCCTGGCCCCTGGGCAGGTACTTTCCTCCCTGAAGATGAAGTAAGGCAGGGCTCGCTTCCCACTGACCTGACCTGGGTGCTCAGTGCCTCCCTGCACTGGGCGGGGCACTGGAGGCTGGTCGGTGGGCGAGAGGTCCGCTTCCTGGCCAGGGCAGCCTGAACACGTGGGGGCAGGCACACAGGGCCCAGGAGGGCCGGGGTAGCTCCTGACCCCCAGACCAGGCCTCAAAGGACAGGTCAAATTCTCAGAGATGTGGTCGGTCAGAGGACGTTCCACGTAGAGGAGCGCCCTGAGCAAAGGCTCGGGGAGGAGGAACGCAGTCCGGGGCAGGCCTGAGAGTGGCCGCGTGTTGTTAGGCCTCGTTCTGAGAATAAAGCGCAGCCTCCCTCGGGCCTCCCCGCCCCACCCCTGTCCCTACAAGCCTGGCCCTTGAGCTGCCCCCGCCCCTCCCCCGCAGAAGGAGTGCACTGTCTGTGCCCTGGCCCCAGATATCAGGCATTCCCTGTGCCAGGGGCAGGCCAGGCTGGGAAGCCCCAACACCTGGCAGGGTTATCCCAGGAGCCCCTGGGTCAGGGGTGCTGCTGGGCCTTGAGAGGGTGAAGGTCCTCGAGCCCCATAGGGACTCCCTAGAGACGTCCAGGGCAGGCACCTCTGCCTCAGGCGGCGGTCTCTCCAAAGTGCAGTTGCAGGGCCTCCGAACCCCATAGCCAGTCCCCTTGTAGGATCTGAAAAATCAAAAGTTAGCATAAGTACAGCCATCTTAAAGGCTTAAATACCACCCCTTAACCTAGAAGGAGGAAAATTATTAGAATCTTGAAAAACAAGTTAGTCAGCCAGTGTTAAATGTAGTGACCTTTAATTAGCTGACCTCAAATCAGTTAATCATACACACCAAGCTTATCTTGCTAGAACCACCCTAAACATTCCGAAGGTAATCTTATCTAACCAGACCCCAGGATGTGGCCCCAGGCAAAGATTTATGTGTCTATGAAAAAACACTGTATTGTGATTGTGGAAAATGTTGCCCCCTTTGAAAATGCTATAAAACCTTCTGGCTTTGTGTGCTCAGGGTCCTTGTTGAGACCCGCTGCGTCGGGCTAACTTGGACCCCACATAGCTGGTTCCTGAATAAATTCCTCTTGCTTATTGCATCAAGAGACGCCTTTCGTGAGTGATTTGGGGCGGCGTCCTCCTCTGGGAGAATCCAACACCCTGCCCCTTGTACCACTTGGGGCTTGGGGGACGGTGATCCAGAGACTTGGAAACACAGGTGATGGCAGAGCTGGGAAATCAAATAGGGGCTGGTGGGGCAGCCCTGAGTTCCCAGCAACGGCCCCGGGCAGAGGGACAAAAGGAGGAGGAGGCTGAGAGTCGGGCCCAGGTCCCCGTAACAGGAGGAACCACGCAGGCCCACAGGGTGCTAGTGGAAGCCACAGACCCCCACGCGGGCCCTGGGTGGGGGAGGCACTCCCTTCTCCTGCTGCCCCCTCTTCCCACCGGGGCCTGCCGCTGGCTGAGTGCCATGGGGAGGGCTAACGCAAGGGCAAGGGGCCAGCAGGGCACAGCGGGAGCAGAGAGCCCTCCTCAGCCAGCCTGGTTCCTTCTGAAGCTCCAGAAGCTTCAAGGCAGCCGAGGGCCCACCCTGAGCCACCCTGGTCCTCAGGCAGCTTTCAGCTGGATGCTGGCCAGGTAGGAGAGGGTGGTCAGTGCAGCACCTTGTGGGAAGTAGGTCAGGAGGTGCTTGCGGAGGGGTCCAGCTACGGCAAAAATTCAGAAGATAAAAACCACTAGGGAAGTCGGGTCGGGTAGGTGCTTGGAAGTGCATTCAGCAGCTCACACCCGCCAAAGCCTGTTTGGGGCTGCACACTGGACTACATTTCCCAGGCTCCCTTGCGGTTGGGGGCTGTCATGTGACTGAGTTCCAGCCAATACGATGTGAGCCCATACATGTTCTCGCCATCTTCCCTCCAGACTCCCTGCCACACAGATCTCAGGTTGCCGCATCAGATGAAGACAGTAGACTTCAGAGCCCGCTTGACCAGCTCCCACAGTTGCAGGTCCCTCTTCCCTGATGGAATCCTGATAAATAACATGTAAGTTGTATGCAAGAAAGTGCACTGCTCAGGGCACAGCTCAATGAATGTACCCAAAGTCAACATGCCTGGTAGGCTACCACTCAGGCCAAGAAACCGGGCAGTACCACCACCACCATTTTCTCCCAGGTTATCTATTAAAGCTACCAATGGGGTGGCGTGGGGTGGAGACACTTCCAGGTCTGGCCCGTATCACCCCTCCAAACCCTTTCCTCTGCTCCCACAGAAGGAAGGATCAGCTGAGTCCCGAGCAGGTGAGCAGGAAACACCCCACTGACCCGTTCACCCATCCAGTACTGCTGCGGGAACAAGAAGGAAACCCTTGTGATTAAGCCTTTCTGCATTGTGGGGTCTATTTCTTGCATCAGTCCTGCCCCCTAACCTTACACCAGAGGCGAACATGTAAACAGATGGCCTAACATTTTTTTCAACAGCGTTGAAAATGAATACTATGTACCCAAGATTTTAAAATGTTCAAACAGATATACTTACATTCAGAGCTGCATTATTCACAATAACCAAGAGGTGGAAGCAGCCCACGTGTCCATGGAGGGATGAATGGATACACAAATGTGGTCCATCCAGACAATGGAATATTATTCAGCCTGGGAAGGAAATCCTGACACAGGCTACAATTGGATTAACCTTGAGGACGTCCCTCTCAGTGAAATAAGCCAGACACAAAAGACCAATACTGTAGGAGTCCGCTTACATGAGGCACCTAGAGTAGTCACGTTCCTAGAGAAAGTAGAACAGAGGTTGCCAGGATTGGGCGGAGGGGTAAATGGCGAGTTGTAGTTTAATGGGTACAGACTTCCACTTTGCCAGATGAAAAAGTTCTGGGAACAGATGGTGGCGATAGCCACTCAACAGTGTGAGTGTATTTAATACACTGAACGGTATATAACTATAAATGGTTAAGATGGTATGTGTTATGTATTTTACTGCAATTAAAAATAAAAATAAAAAATTCAAACAGAAGAATTTGCTTAACTAGACCCCGGCTGGTGGACATTAAGCTATACTTAGTGGTTTACTTCTACAAACACCGTCACTTTGTAGATAAGTTCAGGTTTACGTGCAGGAAAAATTCACACAATAGGATCGGTTAAACTGCACATGCATTTTCCTCCTGGAGTTGCACCAATTGATGTTTACGCCAACCTTTGAAAGAGCCTGGTCCCCCACACCCTTGCCAGCATGAAGATCCTTCAAATTCTGTGCATTTTGCCAGATAGATGAAACATGTCATGGGGCCTGCATCTCAGAATGAACTATGTTCCCAGAATTCCCCTCCCTGTGTGTTTCAGGTTAGAATGAGCTGTGAAAGAGATTCCTGTGCAAGATCTGTTGGGTGGAAGTAAGTCGGTGGTCTGTTCTTTAACTCACTCATTGTAGCATGTCTGCTGACCCAGCTGGTCAGCACCAGTGATGGCCAGGCCCCCACCTGCCTCTACACCACCTTCAGGGTCCCCAGATTCCCAGATTCCCAGGCCAGACCTTGTCCCCTTGGCAACAAGAAGGCACACGGTTTTCAGGCCATCCTCGTGGGCTCCGACTCACGCTTGGGGTTCCAGCCAGCCCTGGGTCTTGCCCACCGTTTGATAACCATCTTCCCTCTGAACTCCCTGCCACGTGGATCTCAAGTTGCAACATCAGATGGAAGATAACAGACTTCAGAGTCCCCTTGACCAGCTCCCGCAGTTGCAGGTCCTGCTTGCCTGATGAAATACCAATAAATAATGAACATGTAAGGTGTATGCAAGGAAGTTCACTGCTCAAGGCACAGCTCAATGAATGAATTCAAAGCAAACATGCCCGGTGAGCCACTACTCAAGTCAAGAAACTGAGCAGTACCACCCCCACCATTTTCTCCAGCAATCCCTGCCCTCCTTCTCCCCAGGTTAACCACTCATTTCTCACACCATAGATTAGTTTTGCCTGGTTTTGCACTTTACATCAATGGAATTGTAGAATAGAAGCTCTCATGTCTAGCTTCTTTCGCATATTATTTTTATGAGATTCAACCACATTGAGGCTGTAAATTACTTTTTTTCTGAGTATTATTTCATCTAAAGAATTTGTTTATCCATTTACCTACTGAGGTGCACTGGAGTGGTTTCCACTTAGGAGCTATAATGGCTGGTGCATAAGCATGCTTGGATTTGTCTTTTGATGCACAAATACATGATTTTGTGTCGGGTAATTTCCTAGGAGCAGCGTTTCTGGGAACTGTGCGCGGTAACTTTAGGAGATAATCCCAGTTTTCCGAAGTGACTACCAATTCCCATGGGCAGTGTCTGACAGTTCCACTTGGCCATCTCTTTGCCAATACTTGGTATTGTCCGTCTCTTATTTTGGCCCTTCTGATGGATGTGTAGTAGTGGCTGACTGTGGACTTATTTTGCATTTTTCTGACAACTAGAGAAGCTGTACACCTTTTCATATATGCATTGGCCATCTGGAGTGCCTCTGTTGTGAGGTGCCTATTCAGATCTTTTCTGTTGGGCTATCTGGATCTCTCTAAATGATTTGTAGAAGTTCCTTATTCTGGTTAAGAATTTGGTCACATGAAAGCACTGCCAGTACTCTCCCATTCTGTGAGTTGCCTTTTTACTGTTTTAATGATGTCTTTTGTTGCACAGAAGTTCTTGATTTTAATATAGTCCAATGTATTTTTTTCTTTTGTATCCTGTTGGAGAAACACTCGCCCGCTCTAAAGTCACAAAGCTGTTCTATGTTTTCCTATAAAAGTATTATTGCTTGATTATTTCACCATTAGATCTGCAAACCATCTGGAATAGATCTTTACACATTGTGTGAGGTAGGGGTCAAGATTCATATTTTGCATGTGGATATGTGATAGACTCAGACTGTTTATTGAAATAGCGCACCTTCAGCATGCTGAAGGCAGCGCACTGCATTGCTGTGTCTCCCGTTAGAGGTCAGGTGACACTATTCTTGCCCTATCGTCTGTTTATCTTTGCACCGCATTGCCTTAACTGCCATAGCTTGTTCTTGGCATCTAGCACTGTGAGTCCTCCATTATGTTCTTCCTCAAGATTGCCTGGGCTAGTCCTGGTCCTTGGCGTTCCCATATGAATTAGAATCAGCTTGCCAATTTCCACACACAAAAAAACTTGTTAGGATTTTGATTAGGATTGCATTCAATCTGTAGATGATGAATGGAGGGAGAACTGGCATCTGCACAATATTAAGGCTTCTAGTCTATGAACATACCTGAGTTACTTTTTACTTCTAGGGTTTGATTTTTTTTTATGATATTATAATTTCAATTCAAAAAGGTGTTTTCTATTTGTGTCTGGTATGTGGAAATAGCATTGATTTTTTTTATATTTTCCTTGATTCTTGTGATCTTATTAAATTCACCTATTTCTAGCAGTGTATGTGTAGAGTAGCTACAAATAACGAAAGTTGTATGTATGCCCACCTTTCCAACCTTATGCCTTTTGTTTTCTCACCTAATTGCACTGGAGAGGATTTACCTTATGCTACTGAAAGGAAATGATGAAAGCTAGCAGTGCTTTTCTTGACATGAGGTATGACGTCAACTCTAGGGTTTGTAGCCACAATGATCAGATTAAGGACGTTTCCTTCCATTTCTAGTTACTGAGAATTTTTATTGTGAGTGAAAGTTGGGACATTTTATCAAGCGCTTTTCTGTGTTTACTGA
This sequence comes from Manis javanica, assembly GCF_040802235.1. Classification (NCBI taxonomy): domain Eukaryota; kingdom Metazoa; phylum Chordata; class Mammalia; order Pholidota; family Manidae; genus Manis; species Manis javanica. The sequence continues at coordinate 84,869,892 of NC_133170.1, read as the reverse complement.
AAATTGTCAGTGATTTTTCTTCTTTCTTCTGCCAGGATGTTAGCATGGGGAATTGCATTGCCTGGTTTCCTACTGTTCAGCCTGTCTGGCATGCTCAGAACGAACCCACATTAGTGGTGATGACTTCTCTTTTTTATGTATCATTGGATTTAGTTTGCTTGTATTTTTGGTTAGGAGTTTTGTGTCTCTGTACATGAATGGAAATCACCCTCTACTTTTCCTTCTGGAAATTTCTTTTGTTGGGTTTTGTTTGCAAGATTATGTCAGCCTAGAAGAAACAAAACAAAAAAAAACAAAAGATTGTGCCAGCTTCATTAAAAGCATTGGGCAATGTTTCTTCTTTTCTGTTCTCTGGAGGAGTTTGTGTGAGACTGATGTTTTTTCTCTCCCCAGCATTTGGAAGAATTCACCAAGCAAGACCTTCTAGGCCTGGGGTTATTTACTTGTCCTTGTGGGGGTCTCACTGTTGTTTTTATTGGCAACGCTTATTTATAATTAAGGTTGTGCAACTTCTTATATGTTGAAAACAGCCATTTGTAGTTTCTTTTTCTGTGAGCTAATGAGTCGTGGCCCTGTGCCTCTCTCTAGTGGATGCTTGGTCTCTGATATTAAATATTTAAGTACTTAAATATTAAAGAAACCAGCCCATATCATATTACATATTGAAACTATTTCCCCCAAATTTTTCATTGGTCCTTTAAGGTATTTTCCACATTGAAATTTTTGTGTGTTCAGATGTATTCATTTTTTTCCCTTTTATGGCTCCTTCATTTTATGTCATGACTAAAAAGGCCTTCCCCAGTCAAAATAAAATTTAGAATGTAAATAATTTGTATACAAATAATTAGAGACATAAGTAATTATTTCAAATAGGCTATAAATAAATTTTCCTCATGTTTCACTTTGATATTTATGTGGTTTCAGTTTCAACTCTTAACTCTTTGATCCCACTGCAATTTATCTTCATGTAAATAAAAAGGTAGAGATCCCATTTTATTATTTTTCCAGCGGGCCGTTCACTTGTTCCAGTGCCAAGTGTTAACAATTCGTCTGTCCTGCTGTCTTGCAATACTCCTTTAGCAAAGACAAAATCCCCACGCTTGTTTACATCTCTTTGCACATTTCGTACAGTCATTGATTTTTTTGTTTATTCATGTGCTATTTAACTACATATGTTTATATACAAGTTTATATTTTGTTTTAAAATCTGATGGATTTGTTTATTTGATTTTGGTTCTTTTTTTTATTTTTCACAAAGGCACCAGTGCAATTCAATGAGGAAAATAAAGGTCTTTATAATAAATGATGCTGGAACGGTCACCCAGGCAATTGTTTCAGCTTCCCCACTGAGGCCCGAGGTTCCTCTCAAACACGTTTTTGTATCCAGTGTGAGGAAGGGTGTCAGGCCTCCTTTTGTCCGTCTGTCTGTCCAGTGTCCGCCTCTGGCGCTTACTCTGCACCCTTCAGTGTCCGCGTCTGTGTTCTCGTCTGTAAATCGGGATACTCACCGCCCACCCCCCCCACCCCGTTAGGGAGAATTACATGCACTGAGTTGATACGTGTAAAGCAACATAATAGCACCCAGCCCGTGGATCCGTTCACCCATTTTATTTAGGGTTTTTTTTTTTTTTTGGTCTTTTTGTTCTTATCAAGAATGGCTATTAAATTTTGTCCAATGCCTCTTCAGTCCCTGTGGAGGTGACCCTGTGGCTTTTACCGCTTCTGGTAGAAGAGGTAAGAGGCGCCCTCACGGGCACAGTAAGAGGAGCCCTGCCTTGCGGCGCTGCTGTCGGCTCCGCTTGCGGAGGCAGGACGTGCTGTTCTCTTAAATATGTTGCTGGATTCTCCTTGCTGATAATTTTTTCAGGAGTTTTCTATCGTCGCACAAACAGAACGGGTCTGTGGTTCGCCCTGCCGGGTTCAGAGTCAGCGCTACACCACCTTCCTACCGCGAATGTGGCCATTTTCTTCCTCGCCCTACACGGTCGGAGCTTAACCGGCCGCAGAGGCCTCCGGTCTTAATGGCAGGACACGCGTCACCTGTGGAACTTTCTGGAAGGGTGTTTGAGGTAGGCTATGAGCATTGACCTGTCTAGATCCTTGCCTCTTCTTGGATCTGTTTGTCCTTCACAGTTAAGTTTTCCAATTTAATAAATAAAAAGATGGGATTGGGATGCCCAATTAAATCTGAATTTCAGATAAACAACCATGTCTTGAGCATAAGTGGGTCCCGAGTACTGCAATTCTCGGTGTATTGCATTGGCTATTTAATGACTTCTCTAATTTTTTTCAAAAACCTATTTTTCTGATTTGAAATTTGTTGATTTCTGGGTCAGTTTTTACTGCAAGCTTCTACTTTCCTGATTGTTCCGATTATTCCTTTTCTAACTTATGTTAGATACTTTATTAATTTTAACTCTTATGATTCTATTGTCCATCTGTCTGTCCAGTGTCCGCCTCTGTCGCTTACTCTGCATTCTTCAGTGACCTATTAAAGGCAATGAATTTTCTTTTGAGGCCTGTGTTAGCTGTTCTCAGGGGTTGATCTGTACTGCTGTCAGTGTTATTTTGAAGGTAGTGCAGTCTCGGTTTTGATTTCCTCTGTGTGGCAAGATGTATAAAGAGACGGCTGTAAGAGGCCCCGGCTGCGCTGGGAATGCACGTTGACTGGCATTGCTGGGGGTCCGGGCAGGAAGCGGGCAGGGGCTGGGCAAGTCCCCCAGGGCGGATGAGCGGAGGCAGAGGAGTGGGCTTCCTCCAGGGGCCCCAGGGGGCTCCGTGCTGCTGCGGGGCAGTAGCCTGTGCACAGGCCGGTGCTTGTCATCGCCGTGGGTGGGGAGGAATCGGGGCAGTGGGGGCGGCAAGGAGCTGAGGGGAGATGAGGAGGGGAGGCAGGGCCGAGCCACGCACGTGGGCAACTAATGGGAGGGTAGAGGGGGCACCTGGGAGCTTCCGGCTGCCTCAGAGCTGGCTGCTGTTTTGGTGTGTTCAGTCCAAGGTGCCTGAGGATCCCAGATGCCCTGAAGGTGGTATGTGGGTCTGATGCTCCAGAAACCTGGGCCGGGCCTGGGTGGGGACCAGTCAGCTCACTGCGGTAACCGAGCCTCGGGTAACAGCCCCAGGAATGGCCAAGGGTGAGTCGGGACTGGGCCCCCAAGGCCCCCACCGCCAGCGTGCAGGGGCAGTTATGCCCTGTGACCTATGGATGCCCCTGGGCAGCACTGTAGAGGGACTTGCTCAGGCCTGGCTGGCTCCAGCAGCCTCCTGGGGCTCGGGGCCAGTCTGGGAGCCCAGGAACAGGCTCCTGACGCAGGAGCGCTGAGGCTTGTGCCAAGCAGCGTCCTGCTCCCCATGGGGTGTGGGACGGCCGTCAGGATGGGCCCCACAGAGCTGTGCCAGGCAGCCCTCCCCATCCGACGCCCTCTCTGGCCACACAGCCTGCTGGGTCAGAAACCCTCGCACTCCCGTGTCTGTGTGAGCCTACCTTCCCCGCATCTCTGACCTCCAGCTCACACCTGCCCTTTCCAGAGCCTGCGGCCTGCTCCCTCCCAAAGCCAGAGCCGGGGAGCATGGCAAAGAGGGCAGGCAGCCCCCCACTTCAAGGTGGGCTGCCCTTTGTCCCCAGGCATTTCCCTTGAAGGCCATCAGAATAGCCCCCTCCGCCTCCCGGTCAAGCTCAGATCAGGGACTGGCCCCAAGCGGACCTGTCTCCCTATATGTGGCCCATTAAATAACAGTCCCCAAATGTGCCCACACCTGGATCCCTGGAACCTGTGAATGTTGCCTTATATGACAAAAGTGGCTGATTGAGTGAAGGATCTTGTGGTGGGGCGGTTCTCCCGGATCATGCCCACAGCATCCTTACACATGCTCCGAGGGTGTCTGCCGCCCAGACCCACCCGGGGCACTGGGAGGCTTCACACACACAGAGGAGAAGGCTGTGTGGCCACAGACGGAGGGGTTGGAGGGCTGTGACCACACGGGAACCGCAGCCACCAGAGGCTGGGAGGCCCTGGAGGGAACACCGCCCTGCCTATATCTTGGTTTCAGCCCAGTGACACTGATTTAAGACCTAGTCTGTGACAGTATAGGTGTCTGCTGTTTTAAGGCAGTTTATGGCATTTTGTCCAGCAGCTATAGGAAATGAATACCTGCCAGCATCCTGCTTGCCAAACCCCTGTGCAGAGTGGGAGGCGGTGGCTTAGTAGTGGAGCCAATTCTCAGCACTGCCAGATACGGCACATCCATACATTCACTATTCATTATTTCAATTTTCGTTTTTAATTTTATTTTAAACCTTTATTTCTGCAAAGCCAATCAACAAGTGTTGGAGGAGGAAAGTGCAAAAGTTATTCTTGCATATTTGGGAGCAGCAGGCACTCAGTGTGAGAAAACAAACTTAAAATAGTTGAATGGAAGGCAGTACCCGGCCACGTGTATTTTACGAGCCATGATGTTCTTGGCTAAGCGGTGCTTCTCTCTTCTCTAGAAGCTACAGTACGAGACAGTCCACAAAGCTCGCTGGGAAGTGCTGGCGTCGGAAGGTGAAGGCCGAGCGCCCCAGGTGTAGCCCTCCTGGGGATGCCGAGCCGTCGGAGCATCACGTGCAGTGGGAATGTTTCTGGCTCTTTCTCCCAGAATCCTGACGTTGTGACACTGAACGTCTGGGGAACATCAGATGCTCCCAGGAACCAGTGTGGGCGAGGATGCCCAGGCCAGTCCAGAGGGGTCTGCCCAGGGAGGGTGGCCCATGCAGGAGCTGGCAAAGCCCATCACAGTGGTTGGAGGCTCGTCGGTCCAGAGCAGTGGTTCTCATCTTGGGGTGCTGTGGCTGCTGGCGGGGGGCGGGGGGGCGGTGGCTGCTGCATCTCGCAGGTAGAGGCCAGAGATGCTGCTCAGCACCCTGCAGGGGGAGGACAGCTCCCCAGCAATGGGTGTTCCACCCCAAAGGTCAACAGCGAGAACATGGCTGTTGTTGGGGCTGGGGGCTGAGGTGCCCCTTCATCCAACCTTCTCCTAGCCTGGAGGACGAGGTCCAGAGATAGGCCTCAGCCAAGCACCCTGTGAGTCAGGGGCAGGGGCCCCCAAGCCACACTCCTGCCTCCCCACCCACGGGTGAGCCCCATGCAGCCAAGCCAAAGAAGCAGTGGGGGCATAGCCCCTGGCCGGCCTGCTGTCCCCCGGCTGCGGCGGCTCCCTGGGCAGGACCTCAGGGCTGCGGGCTTGTGCTGCCCCCCTCCCCCACCCAGCCCACTAAGCAGGCTGTGCTGCAGCCTTCTCTTTAATTGTGGACTCAAGGGTCTACAGAGCGAGTGGGGGGGGCCCTCAGCAAAGGGTCCAGACCCTCATCTCATGGCCAAAGCTAGCCTGGACGCGCGCTGGCGGCCGGCCCCGGCCCTCGGGCATGCACCTCAGTAGCCGGAGGCCTCGCCGCCCTTCCTGGGGTCGGCCACAGCATGCACACAGGCCCCCTCCTGGGACACGGCCTGGACCACGTTCAGGAAGAAGAGCCTCCCGGTCTGGTTCTGGCCCCGGGCCTGGAGCCCCTTCTGTACCTCCTGGAGAGGAGAGAGGCCCAGGTGAGGGCCGCCTGCACGGGGCCGGGACCCAGGCAGGGATCTGAGAAGTGGACTGAGAAGGCAGGGCTGGGCGAGGGGGGCTGACGACGGGAGAGGAGGACGCGGCCCCGTCCGCAGGGCATGGAGTCGGGGGCCTCACCCTCAAGGGACCCTAGAGGAGAAGCCTGGCCCCCCGGAGCCTGCAGGGAGACCACTCCCCAGGCGGCAGCTCCAGATGCAAGCCCATCCTGCCCTGGGTCCTCGGACACCGGGGGTCCGAGTGCGCCGTCTGAGGTACCCAGGGGCTTTGGGGGAGACGGGAGCTACTGGGGACTTAGCCTAGAGGCTGCAATCTGAGGACCGTGGAAGTAAAGTCTTTCAGAAGGTGGCTTGGGCCGCGGGGAGCCCCAGGTCCTCCACACATAGGAACTGCCACAGTCAACATCTGGCCACCTGCCGGGGGGCTCGGTGGCCAGGGTCCCCGGGACATGGAGGGCAGGCCCTGGTGCCAGCACTGTCGGGCTGCATAGGACCATCCACTTTGACAGTCACATGAGAAGACTGGGGGCCCTAGAGGCCCTGGAAGCTTAGGGCCGCATTGGTTGGGGAATCAGCTAGAAGAAAGACCCAAGGCTTCAAACCCCATTTCCCTGAATATCCTTGAGCCCAAGGACACTGGCTCCGGGCTGAAGGCACCTGTGGCCCTGGCCATGAGGCACTCAGCACACGGTGCCCTGATGGCGTCAGGGCCCCAGGGCTGGCCTCTAAGACACTGAGTGCCTTACCTCGGGCACGGTGCCCACACCCTTTACACAGATCCTGGGGTGCAGGAACTGTGCTCCCTGGGCCCCCCATTTCCACATAGCATTTTGGACCAAGCCCAAGGACAGTAGACCTCAGGGCCCTAGATGCCAGAGACCTTTAGGCAGAAAGACCCCCATGCCCTGCAGTCCCCAGAACCAGGGCCCCTGACCTGAGGTCACACTGGCAGGGGTCTCTGGACCTCTGTGCCCTGGGTTATAAGTTTCTCTACCTGATGCACTAATTGCCTGATGTCCTTAGGTTTGAAGACCAAGGTCCTCACAGTGGAGGCCACAGCAGGACCTGCAGGCCTTGGGGTCTGTTCCTCAGTCCCGTGGCCACACTCTAGGGCCCTGAGGAACAAGGACCCTTCTGACCTCAATCCCTGGGTCTTGGAGACCCAAGATCTCCACCTGGAGTCTAGCATGTTCTCCAAGGCCCTGGACCTGCGTGGCCAACACTACATCTCCCAGGGTCCTGAGCTCCTAGGTCTGTAGATTCCAGGCTGTCATCTCTGAACCTTCAGTGTCTACAGTCCTTGAAAAATGGATGTCACGTAGTAAGAAACTGCAGTCTAGGGTCAAGGAGAAGGGTGAGGCCCGAGGGGGTGCTTGGCATCTCCTGCCCCAAGGCGGCCCGTACAGGGAGGCAGGGCCTCGGACTCTTGAGAGTTTGAGCCAATGGGCTGAAGCCCTTAGACTCCAGGTCCCAAGATCAAGGTTCTCAGGGACTGTTTCGACTGACGGCCCCTCCTGTGATCCTCAGAGTGCTACGGGCCACGGAGGCGGCCTTGAGACAAGAGAGGCCCACAAGAGGACAGGCGGCTCTGAGGACCCTGAAGCCCAGCCGGCTGAACTGGCCCTGGGCACGAAGCTCAGAGCCTTGAAAAGCTGCCAGTCTTTTCAGTGAGGTCCTAGAGGGGAGCATCTGCCAGGCCAGAGCAGCCAGAGGGAGCTGGCCAGCTGTGGGGTGGGGTGCAGGGGGCAGGGGGGCCAACGAGAGAATTCAGCTCCCTGGGCCTGTGTGTGTGGGAGAACAGAAAAAAGGGTTCATCAGAACCAGTGCCAGGGCACCCCCAACCCCCGAGGGAAGCCCCTCTGCAGACTCTCCCAAGAATAATAAACTCTTTTACAAGTAAACTTGCAAATAAAAATAGCTGCAAATCACACAAGGAAACATACCACCATGAGGGAAATCTGAGAGACCACAGCCAGGAAAAACAGCCCCGGAGAGAACAGCACAGATGCGGCAGGTCAAGGTGCAGAGGTCAAGGAGCAGAGGCACTTTGCCTGGGACAAGCATCACCCTGTTCTCTGCTTTGGAGGCCACAAGGCTGGCCTGGTGACCCCCCCACTGAGCTTCGGGACTGATGGTCCCAAAGCTGAGGTGTGCCTGGCCTGAGATACTCAGTGCCTGGGATGCCGGCAGGGGCTCTGAGCGGCACCCACCAGGGTGTCCCGCCTGGTGGTGGCCTGGGCCTGGGCCTCACCTGGCTGAAGCCGGGCTCGTATTCCACCTGGCCCTTGTCGTCCACATGCAGGATGGGGGCTACAATGGCTGCTCGCAGGTCAAAGCCCAGCCACAGCTTGTTTATAATGGCCTGTGGGAGAGATGGCCTCAGGGAGCCACTGCCCCACCCCCTTCCCTGCCCCAGGAGCAGGACCCCAGGGCTCCCCGGAGAGGGCCCCTTCCAGCCCGGAGTCCCCAGACTCACCTGGGCCACAGCAGAGGTGATGAGCTCCCCCCCAGCCCCACCAATCACCAGCTTCGACCCCTGGGCTGCATTGACCAGGATGGAGGGGACCATGGACGATGGGGGCCGCTCACCTGGAACTGGGGATGGGGCAAGAGTCACCCGCAGCCCCGCGCCCTCCAGGGCCGGCCCTCCACCTCTGTCTCCACGCACCAGCGCACAGACTGGGGCTGGGCGAGGTGGGGCGCCGGGCCGGGGGCGACAGCGAGTGCCCCGCCTGCCCCCCTGGCCTCCTCTCGGGGGTGGGCCCAGGCCTCACCGGGGGGCGGGGCCACTCCAGAACCCTGCCGCTGCCTCCAGCACAGGTCCAGGAGCTCGTTGTTGAGGAGGATGCCTGTGTGCGGCGAGTACACCATCGCGCCGAAGCTGTAGGCAGGACGCAGAGCCTGGGCTGGGGCGCCCGCACCGCCTTTGGGGAGCCCCCCACCTCAGTGGCTGCCCTCCAGCGTGCTGGAGCCCCATCCTCTCCCGGGCAGCGCCCCCAGCGCTCCACTCGTGCCCCCGGCAGGGCGCCTTCCTGGGTGAAGCCCGTCCCCGGGTGCGTCGGGCTCAGGGCCACCCGCCAGCAGCCCTTTCAGGCAGAGGTGTCGGGAGTCTAGACCCCTGCTGACGAGGGAGAAGGGGAGGGGAAGCCAGGCGCCGCCCCGTGGAGACAAGCCCGGGAGGCCGGGGCTGGTAGGTCACGTGGAGAAGTAGCACCCAGGGCCAGGCAGGCACCTACGGCGTGTTGATGGTGCTGGTGGCGGCCACAGCGCTGCCGTCCTCCCCCAGCACGGACACGTGCGCTGTGCCCGTGCTGGGGCCCCCGGCCCCAGCCAGGTTGTAGTGGCTAAGCTGGTGGTCACCCCGGGCATCGATCTGCTGGCGGATGTGCTGGGCTAGAGCCTCCCCCAGCAGGTCCTGGGAGGCGTTCTGGGGCGGGCGGGCAGGCGGCAGGGTCAGGGAGGGGACAGGCAGGGCCTACGGAGCAGAGGGTCCCCTTGGGGGCCCCTCCCCAATCTGTCCTCCCTTGAGCCCAGGCTATGCCCAAACCTCACCCGCTTTCAGGTCCTCTGAGATGTGCTACCACTGTCCCCCCATTCCCGCTGTACCCTCCCCGTGCTGGGCCACTGCCAAGCTCTACTGCCCTAGAACCATGTACACATCCTTCTATCCCACCTGGCCAGACTCTTAGGGTCCCAGGACAGAGCGCTACTGGCCTGGCCCTCCCTTTGTGCTGACCAGGGGCTGGGCAGGGAGCTCTCCACCAGCCTCAGCCTGCCTCACCTGCACTTCCAGGTGGCTGCGAGGGTCCCACAGTCGCCACCTCTGTCCCCCGGCAAACTTGAGTGTCTCCACAAGGTGATGGTACAAGTTCACGCTCCCCTCTGGCCTGGCCACTGACTCAGAGGAAAAGTTGAACCCTGGTTCAAGAGGCAGAGAACAGATTCTCCCCCAGAGCCCCTGGAAGCAGTGTGGCCCAGCCCATTTGATTTGGACCTCTGACCTCCAGAACTATGAAAGAATAGATTTCTGTTTTAAGCCTCCAGGTTTGTGGTCATTTGTTACAGCAGCCGTGGGGAGCAGATGCACTTGGCCACAGGCAGCCGCAGCCCCAGCCCCAGCCCCGGACGAGGCCAGGAACCCTTCACCACTCCGCAGGCTGCCAGAGGCGGGCCAGGCCTCAGCCCTGGATGCACGCTCTGGACGGGCAGCTCACCACCTGCAGAGCCCACCTGCTCCTGGGCCCCAGGGTGGGGGGACTCAGGGGCTGGGTGATCTCAGACCCTCAGCAAAGCTGCCAGGGTGGGTCGTGCCAGAGGCCGACTCCAGAACACATCTTGACCTGTTCCCACAGCCCTGGCTTCAGCACCTCGAGCCACGCTGGGAGAGGCAGCGGCTGGTTCGCGGCAGGGCAGGACTCCCGGGGGAGGCCAGGGGCCTTGCCTTTGAGGACATTGAGGATGAAGCTGAGAATTGCGCCCCCCGCGGGCGGTGGTGGTGAGTACAGGGTATAGTCTCCCAGGGGCACTGCCAGGGCATCCACCACTTCTGGCTGGAACGATGCCAGGTCCTGCAGGGTCAGCCGGCTGCCTGGGGTGAGACAGAGGCAGCCGTGTACAGAGGGGGAAACTGAGGCAGAGAGTGACAGCTGCTGACCCCAGGTCACACAGCAGGACTCCCCTCACCCCCTTAGCCTTCTAGACCAGGAGGGGTGACAGTGGGTCTGCGGGCAGTGGTCTCAGGGCTGGGCCTGGAGCCAAGCAGGGATGGGTTCAGAGGCCAGGGGTAGGCAGGTTGGTGGGGAGAGGAGGGGTGGACAGGCAGGACCAGCCGGCCTCTCGCGGACTGTGAGGGCGGCCAGCTCCAGGCCCAGAGCCCACCATGGCCCACCTGGCTCCCCTTTGCTGGCCCTAACTGGAGGAGGCTCTGCGCCTCCGGGGCCTTGACCTCAGGACTGGGTGCACGACCCTGGGGGCAGCCGCACTCCTGCAGGGCCTGCCCTTGGGGCTGGTGCCCAGAACCCAGCTCTTTCTCTGGCAGGGTCAGGGCTTTGGGACCGCAGCACGGCTGACCTTCCCTGGCAATGTCGTCCAGCAGTGTCTGGCCCAGCTTCCCTCTGTAGAAGGCCTCTGCGCCCTCTGTGGCCACAGTCTCCAGGGTCGTGGCCAGCGCAGGCCACGGGAATGGATCCTGAGGCCTCAGGGGTTCTGTCCCATTGAAGAAGAGCTGCCTGGGGATGCAGGCAGCCTCAGGGTGGCATCAGGTCCTGAGGGCAGCCACCCCCCTGGAGGGCTCTCAGGGGTCCTGGGGCGATACAGGGGGTCACCTGGCCCAGGTCCCGACAGCAGGGGCGGGCCTGTGGGGACAGACTCTGGGACTGGGTGGGCCTGACACCCTCCCCTCACTCACCACCCTGCCCCGGGAGGGCACGCTCCCAAGCGCGGCCTGTGACACGCCGGGAGGACCTGGGCAGTGGCCAGCAGGGTGGGCAGGGTGGGCTGCCAGAGCCCTCCTGCCAGCCCGGAGGGAGGGAGCAAGCAGGACCGGAGGGCAGCCGAGCCCAGGCTCAAGCCCTGGGAGCCCCGTCACTCGCGTGAGCACCCTTGGGCCTGCGCCCCTCTGATCAGGTTCTGATCAGGTTCTGCCCCGCACAGCCCAGAAGTCTGTGAACTGAGACAGCAAAGTACCGGCTGGCTTCAGGCCCCTGACACCCCTCAGGGTCAACTCTCCAGCTCAAGGAGGTGTCAGGGTGGGGGCTGGGCTAGACAGGCCGTGGCCTGAACCCAGGAGCTGAGGGGGGCAGCCCGGGGTCTACAGGTGGAACTCACCTCAAGGACGACTTATACAAGGAAGGCCGCAGGAGGTCATTCTGCAGGAAGTGACTGAGGATGGGGGGCATGCGGTAGCCCCCTCGGAGCAGCGCGATGGTGGGCTGGAACAGCTGTGCCCAGGGCAGGCGGCCGTGGCGGCGGTGGGCCTCGGCGTAGCCACGGAGCTCCCCGGGTACCCCGACCCACTGGGCCCCTGCATGTGTGGTGGCATCATGCCCCTGCCTCCGCTGGCCCCGTCCTCAGCCCTGTGGCCTGCTCCATCACCCCCACACGTGGCCCCCAGCCTGGCAGTGAGCTTTCTAGAGCCAAGCCCGACCACACCCATCCCTGCTCAAAACCCCTGTGGCTTCCCACCACCCTCCACACCAAGTTCACGGCCCAGCCCTTGGGACCCCCACAAAAACTGGCTCCAGGAACCGCCACCCCCTGCACCAAGGCAATGGCCTTTGCCCAGGCTGCTCCCCCTGCCTGGATCACCCCTCTTTACTCAGGGAGCCCCTCTCCCCGGGAAACTCCCTCAGCAGGTCAGGACCTCTAAGGGGGCTGTGCATCCCCTTGCTGCTTTCCCCTGGCACTGGGTGTCACCGCCTGTCCATGAGGCACACTGCCCCCCTAGGAGGGTGTTCTGGTCAGCCCCAGTGGCCTGGAGGGGTGGGAGCGGTGCCTCTCCCAGGGCCTCACCTGTGCCCAGTGGCTGGGCCTGCTCGCACTGGTCCAGCAGACCCGGGACATAGCTGTTGGGCACCGTCTCCCTGGCATTGATGACCTCCACCTTCCCTGGAGTCAGGACAGGGTGTAAACTTGTTCAGGTGCCTCCAATAGGATTCATCTGACACCACGGCCCTCCGACAGCTCTGACCCCTCCCCAGGCCTCAGTTTCTCTGTCTGTCCCATGAACTGGCCTGTGCTAACACTGGGATGGCATCTGCTGTGGAGGCTCTGCACCGATGAGGTGGGAGGGCCCCAGGAGGCCTCAGGGAGGGCCCAGGTGGACGGGGTGGCCCCAGCCATGCACTCAGGACGTTTATGAGCACTATCACCAGTGAGCGCTTGTGGACGAGCCCCTCTCCCCCAAGGGGGGCACATCGGGCTCACCTGTGGTCACGTTGTAGATGGTGAAGATGACGCCTCCGCCCAGGCCCATGCTCTGAGGGTTGACAGCCCCGGTGCAGACCAGAGCTGCGATGGCAGCATCCACGGGTGAGCCGTGCTGCTGGAGGATGGCTCTAGGGAACACGGCACAGAGTGGGGGACCCGGCTCCCCGGCCCCAGCCCTGAACCTGGCATTCCCTGGGGAATGGGGACAGATGACTGGCCCACCTGCAGCCACCAGCCGCGGGTTAGGTGGAGACAACACCGGGCTGCCCCCTCACATCCAGCCGCTCACAGGTGCACAACTCTCTGCACTGCAAATTGTGATGCCATTTATACCTCCCCATACGTACAGGCTGCTTCTCAGTTTGCATGGTTTCTGCTGCCGTTATTTCCAGGTCAGCAGCCCAGGCTCATCTGCAACAGGCAGAACCAAGCCTCGGCCAGCCCCGCGTCCCTCTCAGCAGCCCCAGGAACCCAGCCCTGCGTACCCTCCACTCCCCGTCTCACTGGGGACACACTGGCCTCCAACCCCTTTAAGACTGGACTTCTTCAAACTGCACTTACCAGGGTGAGCATTTAATAATGTATATGATTGATGAATCAGTAAGTTGTTCATCTGAAACCAGTATGATATTATATATAAACTATATTTCAATACAAAGAGATGATTATTTAAAAAAGACTGGACTATTTTAGGTGACCCCAGGCACCTGTCCTGCTCTCAGGGCTCGGGGTGTGGGCTGATGGGTCCCACAGTCCCTCCCAGGGCCCCGGTGTCTATGGGGAAGCTCTCCGGCCTCAGATCCCACATCTGTCCATGGGCAGCGAGGGGCGGGCCCTTTGGCTCTGAGGTGCTTCTCACACTGGCCTGGGTCAGGGAAATGACCCTGTCCTCGGGCCAGCCCCGCACAGCCCACTGGAGGTGGCCTCTCCCCTCCCACCCAGAAATTCTCCCCAGTACCTCAAGGAAGCCAGAATTTAAACCCCAGTTACAAATGGGGAAACAGAGGCCCAAAGGAGGTGGACCTTGGCTCCCTTCCCCTGCCCCATGGGGCCTCTGACCCCAGTGCCCTCCCTCAGCTCAGGCACCCTGGCCTGACTGCTCCACCTCGGCTCACGCCCTCCCCTGAGGCGCGCGTCCCTGCTGGGGGCACCCAAGGGCTCCGCGTGGGCCCATGTAACCCTGGACCAGGGCTTGGAGCCAGAGGCCCGAGAGAACCCAGACTGCTACTGAGGCATAGAGAAATGCACATTGTTAAGAAGATAAAACACCATGAACAAAGACAAAAGACAAGCTGGAGAAGAAATGTTTTAAAAACCCCCATCACAGAGGCCTTATCTCCCCTGGCCCACTGCCCCCTGCTCCTGGCAGTGCTTTGTGCCCTCAGCCTCCAGGAGGCCCCCCCTCGCCCCAACCCTGGTTTTCCCCTCCTCGCCCTGCTTCCCAGGCTCAGTCCTTGGTCCGTGGGCATCTGCACCTGCTCCCAGCTGAGCTGATTCAGGCTTGAAGTGCAACTGCATGCTGAGGCCCGCCAGACGTTTGTCTGCAGCCCGGCCCTCTCCCCCAAACCCCAGACCCTTACCCCCGGCCATCCACAAGATACCTCCCCTGGATGTCTACGAGGCATTTCCTTCTGACGTGGCATAAACGGCGTTTTGGGGTTTTTTTGTATCATTAATCTAAGATTACCTGAACAACATTGTGGTTACTAGACTCCTCCCATCATCAAGTCCCCTGCACATACCCCATTACAGTCACTGTCCGTCAGCATAGTAAGATGTTATAGTCACTACTGTCTTCTCTGAGTTGCACAGCCCTCCCCGTGCCCCCCCCAACATTATGCATGCTAATCATAATGCCCCTTTTTCCCCCTTATCCCTCCCTTCCCACCCATCCTCCCCAGTCCCTTTCCCTTTGGTAACTGTTAGTCCATTCTTAGGTTCTGTGCATCTGATGCTGTTTTGTTCCTTCAGTTTTTTCTTTGTTCTTATGCTCCACAGATGAGTGAAATCATTCGGTACTTGTCTTTCTCCGCCTGGCGTATTTCACTGAGCATAATACCCTCTAGCTCCATCCATGTTGTTGCAAATGGTAGGATTTGTTTTCTTCTTATGACTGAATAATATTCCATTGTGTATATGTACCACATCTTCTTTATCCATTCATCTACTGACAGACTCTTAGGGTGCTTCCATTTCTTGGCTATTGTAAATAGTGCTGCAATAAACATAGGGGTGCATATGTCTTTTTCAAACTGGGCTGCTGCATTCTTAGGGTAAATTCCTAGGAGTGGAATTCCCAGGTCAAATGGTATTTCTGTTTGGTTTTTTGAGGAACCTCCATACTGCTTTCCACAATGGTTGAACTAGTTTACATTCCCACCAACAGTGTAGGAGGGTTCCCCTTTCTCCACAACCTCACCAACATTTGTTGTTGTTTGTCTTCTGGATGGTGGCCATCCTTACTGGTGTGAGGTGATATCTCATTGTGGTTTTAATTTGCTTTTCTCTGATGACTAGTGATGTGGAGCATCTTTTCATGTGCCTGCTGGCCACCTGAATTTCTTATAAACTGTGCTTTTTACTTCCCTCCCGCCTCTGCCCCAGAGCAGCTCCTCTCCTGGTCCTCATTGTCTTAGAAAAGAACACAACCATCCACCGCTTTGCTTGGTCCGTAAACTTTAAAGCATCCTTGATCAGTCAAGTTCTTTCAGCCCATATCCCATTCACCAGCCAGTCCTGCAGTTAGGATTCATCTTACACCCAGATTTGAAACAGTGGCCCAGTTTCAAATAATCTATTATCAAATTGGATTAAGGTGATCCCAGAATGTTGGTAGCCTAGGCCTCAAATTCTTTCTAAAAATTATTTTTTAACAATTCTCAAACACACTCTCCAGTGCTAATTTAAAAACAAGCAAACTAGGAATTGAGACAGCATAAACAAACCCCAAGAGAAATCACAGACAGTGAAGAAAAAGACCCATAGGATGTCTAGATTATGAAATTGTCAGACCACAGATTTTAAATAACTACGTTCAAGGATCTAAAAGGCAAGATAAATTCAGGAGAACTGGCAGAGCTAGAACATGGAATTAGCAGCTCTGTGCTGACAGCAGATTAACAACAGATTAGATGCAAATTTTTTAAAAAGATGAATTCCATACAGAATATCCAAATTTAAGCACAGAGAGAAGAAAGAATGGAATATATAGAAATAGGTTAAGAGACATAGGGATAAAAATGACAAAACGAAGATTTCATGCAAACACCAACCAAGCTTGTATAACTATATTAATTTCAGACTAAGTGGGCTTTAAGAAAAAAAAAGTGTTATTAGCAATAATGAGCATTATTATGCAAAGCCCAGAGCAACAGGAAGATACAAAAATCTGAATGTGTGATCACTTAACAGATTTAAAATATACAAAGCAAAAATTGGCAAAACAAAAAGAAGAAATAGACAAATATATATACTGGGAGACTTCAATGCACTTCTCTCAGTAACTGATAGAATAAGGAGGAAAAAAATGGATGACGCTACAGACTACTTGAGTGACATCACTAGAATAAATGGACCAAAGCGGCATTTAGGGAACACTGTACTCAACAGTCACGCAGCTGAATACACACCCTCCTCAAGAGCACATAGAGACTTATAAACATTGATCTTTTGCTGGACCTTAAAGCACGTCTCAACAAGTTTCAAAGAAGGAAATCATCGAAGTTAATTAGAAAATTCCTATATATTTGGAAATCAAGAAAACCATTACAAAAAAATCCACGAAACAAAGAAAACATTACAGTGGAAATTAGAAAGTATTTTGAACGAAGTGTCGTGAAAATACCCTACAGCGAACCCTGTGGGGGCATCAGATCCGTGCGGGAGGAAGGGGAGGGGAGGCAGCAGCTCTGGGGGCCGCCCACTCCCGCTGCAGGTCTCACGGGGGCGCCTGGAAGGCCCGTCGGCCTGGAAACCTTCGCTCAGACGAGTCTCAAGGACTGTCTGGCGTCTCCAGCGTGTGGGGATAGACGGCGGCCCAGGGAAGGCTGAGGAGTTCTGGATGCTGAGGACTCTCGAAAGGAGAGGAGCAATGCTCTCCTTCAGGGCAGAGCCCTGCACTGACAAGAAGTTTCTAGAATTGAACAAGACAGCAACAACAGAGGCAAAGGAAAGAGAGGACAAATATCAGAAAATAGGAGACCATGTATATTTTTAAAATAATTTTATAAAACCAGTGGAAGGAACCCAAGAGCCATGAAGCGATAAAAGCTATTTTGACCCACCGTCCATCCTAAAAGTACAGGAAAAATCATCTTGCTTAAACGTGAACAATAAAATACGTCGAAATCACACCCTATTTAGAGTTGTTATAAGGGAAAAAACAGATTTTAAAGAGCAGAATAATGTCCCACAGAGGCGTGCCAGAAAGACAAGCCCACAAAGCTGATGTAAACTGCAGCTTGATATTTCAAAATGTGCTAGAATAAATTGCAAGTATTAGAAAAGCTATGAAACAACAGCCTACATCAGAATTAGAAAAACTGCAAAAAAAAAAAAAAGTGAAATAACTGGAGAAAATGAAGACTTAAAAATGAAATTACAGAACTCAGGAAAGAATGAAATATAAAGGAAAAAATTCCCAGAAATGAAGGCTAACCAAGGATAAACACAGAAAAAATACCTACAGAGATTCCTTAAAAGAAAGATTAGATGAAAGGGGGGAACTTATTTTTAATCAAAAAGAAATGAAGAAAGAGATTTTTAAAATGCAGATATAGAAGTTAGGCAAAGAAGATCGAATAAATAAGAATCCCAAAGAGGAAAGCCAAATTTTTGGGATAGAATAATAAAGAAAAACTACAACTCAAGATAATTTTTCTGATTAAAAAAAAACTTACTCTGTATTGAAAGGGCATTCCACTGCATGGGAAAATTAATTCAGAGCAGCCAATACTGAGACATAATCTAATAAGCCTACTGGACTTCAATAAGAAGATTGTCATCAGACTTCAACATCAGTGTTTCATGCCAGGGACAATGGAATGTTATCATCAATATATTCAAGGGAAGAAAATGTGAGCCAAGGATTTTATATGCAGCTAAACTGACCTTCACCTACAATGGCCACAAAGCTATCAATATCTTCCCCACAAACACTTCCTGAGGAATCCAATAAAAAACAAACTTCAGACAATCAAAATAACTGGAAAGACATTGACATGAGTGGGAGTAAGAATTAAAATTATACTTACCTGTGGAACAAAGTCCAAAAGTGAAGGTTATAATGGAAATAGTGCAGAAACGTTATGGTCACTGTTCTGAAAATGTAGGTACAGTACAACCATTACAAATGGGGTGAGCATATTGTTCCGAGGACACAGCTGTTGTCTTTTACTTATGGTCAAGCCAGATGACAAAAGCAAACAAACACACAAAAACAAAACACTCTTTGGTTTTATGGGCCCCAGTACCGATAAAAGTAAATGATGCCTGTTACTGCACATCAAATTTGGATGTTAAGGATCATCCCGTGGACCAGCAGAAATTTTCCTTTTACTAGCTGTGTGGACAGAAAATCATCTGCTGGGAAGAGGCAGAATTTACTGGAAAAATGGTGGAAACTCCTAATACTATTATGGTCTGTGGAGCCTGTCATGTGGGTAAAAAGAGGTGGTGGGGTGAGAATGGAGAGAAAATATGAGAAATAGAATAAGCCCATTGAGTGATACGTATTAACTGGGAGTAAAATGACAACCCATTGGGTCGCACACGGGGAGAGGGGAAGGCAGAAGGAAGAGGGGGCTGCCGGATAGTGTCGGCATTACTTGTAGTAGGAAACTATCGGTCAGGGTTCTCGGAGAAACAGAACCGATAGGTTAGACACGGAGAGATTTTTATTGTGAGGCATCATCTCATGTTATTGTGGAGGCTGCCAAGTTCAAAATCTATAGGGCCGGCCAGTGCACTGGAAACTCAGGCAGGATTTCTAATGTATCATCTTGAGGCAGAGTCCTTTCTTCTCCAGAAAACCTCAGTTTTGCTCTTTAGGCCCTCCACTGATTGGGTGTGGCCCACCCACATTTTGGAGAATAATGTCTTTTACTAAACGTTGATTGATTGTAAATGTTAATCACATCTACAAAATACCTTCACAGCAACATGGAGACTATTTTTTAACCAAACAACTGGACCCCACAACATAGCCAAGTTAACATATAAATTCAACCACCACAGGAGCCAACAGAGAATATCCCATAAAAGTAAAAAGTAAGAGTACAGTATCTTATACATCTAATATTGTACTTACATATTGTATGTATGTGTACATATTGTACATACATATACATACTATATAACATAATAAAGATATTAACATAAATATAATCATTAGAATAAAAATGCAAGCCTTTCTTGATCTAAAGAGCTATACCAAGAAGAGAAAATAAGTGATGTATTTGCTTGTTTTGCACAAAGAAACCCAGAAATAATTACTAAATAAGAAATAAAGTGGGGGAGGAAAATAAAGGGGAGAGATATATACATTTTAAAATGAAAAAAGACACAGGAAAAAATTAATCAGAAACAAATGAAAATGATTTTCTGTAGAATGAGAGGGAGGCCTTTGAGTACTTTTTTATATATTCAAGTTTTGACTTGAATTCAAAAATAAAATTAAAAGAAAAAGGAAAAAAATAAAACTCTAAATTGAATACAAGTTGAAAAAACTAAGCTAATTGCATAGTGAACTGATACCATGACCTCCCAGGAAAAAGAATTTAATTTACTGGACATCTTTTGTGGGATATATCCTAAGGACAAACCGTAACAAAACCAAAATGAAAACCCTGCAAAGACATCTTGAGTTTTACTTAGTAGATTTGTTGTTCATAGCAGTACTGTGGGAGCAATTCTGGAACTGTTTTGTGAATATTTGGGGATAGTGGAAGTCACCACCTATTTTGACACTGTTGAGAATTTCTCTCACCATGGCAGACGAGACATCCGAGGATGGGATGGAGAAAACGGAGATGACCTCTGTGGTGGTGGATTTGAATTGGAGGTATCAGTGTGGACTCATGATATTTAAACATTTCTGGTTCTATGCATTGACACGACGTAGAAGTGATGGCATTCCAGTAGCAATGAGCACTCTCTGCACCCAGATCTTGGTGTCTAAATACCAATGTCTACCAATTCTTGATTTCAGGTCTAGCTGAGGGAATATACAAGTAGATTCCAGAACATTTTGCCTGAGAAGTCAAGAAAATTCTCTAAGACTATTGGATTCATGTAAAAGAACATAGTTGTTGGCATAAAGGGCTCCCTTTAATTTGTGACAATTCGAGAATCAAAAATAATCAGGATGGATTATGTTGGTGGATTCAATATAATATTCAATATATTGAATTTAAACAACCCATGAGCCACTAGTGATACTCAAAAATATCTGGGTTGTGGGGAGGGAGGCCTCTTGACAGACAAATGTCAACTCACAAATGTTGAAGAAATTACAGGTTTAGAAATCACCTTTTTGCAGACGCAGATTTATTTATTCAGACAAGGATCAAAACAGATGCCAAAACATGGGATGATGTTGTTTGAGACAAGAATATTCACCTGTTCTCAAAGTATCCAACCATGTGTTACTGTTTTAATAGGGAAAATGGTACCCCTTATACAAGAGAGGTCTGGACGACACCACCGTTATGAAGTGAGCCAGCCTAGCATCCCCACAACGTAAGAACCTAACATTTTGCTCCCTCTTATTGATGAGCTGGAACAGACAGACCACCATCTCTCTTCTGTTTAACCGGAATCCGATCGCAAATAACCAGACAAACCAAGACTGTGATGAAGAAAGGCTGTGATAAATGGGAATGACTTCTTTAAAAACATTAATGTCATAGAAGACTAACTGATTTTTTTTTTTTTGAGCACCTGCCTCATGGAGCTCATGTTCTGCTGGTGCTGGTTTAGGTTATTCTTCAGTGTATTATTGAAAACTATACATAGAAAGTAATGAAAAGATATTAAAAGTTACCCATAATCCCACAACCCGATATAACCATTGTTAATAATCTTAGTGTATTTCGCTTCAGACTTACGCATACATGTGCAAATAGATGTGTGTGATTTTAATGCTGAGCAAGACTGCCTATATTTAAAACTGTTGTTTGTCTGAGATGAAACAACCTGGCTAGAGAAATTCATCTCCCAACTGATTTTTTTTCCAAATAGGGGATTGTTCTAGATTAAATAAGACTAAAGAAACATGACAATCATGGATCGGATACTTGATCTAAAAAGGTGACTAGATAGATAGATGATAGAACATAGATGATAATAAATGATATAGATAGAGATAGAGACAGATGATAGAGATAGATGATAGAATTATTGGCTCAATTGGGAAAATTTGAATTGGACTAGGTACTAGACACTATTATCATATCAACGTTTAATTTCTTCAGTGTGATAATGGAATTAAAGTTATATAGGAGAACTATCTTATTCTTAGTAGATGTATGCCAAAGAATTTAGGGGTAAAATGTCATGATGAATGTAGCTTACTTTCCAAAATGTGGATAGATAAATATATGAAGAGAGAGAAAGAAAATGAGGTAGAATAGCAACAATTAGTGAATCTAAGTGAAGGGTATATGTGTATTCTTTTCATTTTTCTGTGGGTTTAAATTTTTTTCAAAATGAAAAGCATTTAGGGGGAAAACAGCAACAATAACAATAAAAACTTGTGGAATGCAGCTAAGTCAAACTTTGAGGGAAAATTATAGCTTTCAATTCATAGATGAAAAGAGAGTTTAAAAATCAATAACCCATGCTTGCTTTGGCAGCACATACACTGAAATTGGAATGGTACAGAGACGATCAGTGTGGCCCCTGCACAAGGACGGCATGCGGATTTGTGAAGTGTTCCCTATTTTTGTGGTTGCCACGGGGGAGAGGATGGGGAGGATGTGGAGGAGAGGGAAGGGGATAAAGGGGCACAATAATTTGCAATCACAATGTAGGGTGGTCACGGGGATGGCAGTACAGCACGGAGAATACAGTTAATGATTCTGTGACATCTTGCTACACTGATAGATACCAACGGCACTAGAGGGGGTGAGGATTTAATAATATGGGTGACTGTTAACGAGTGTGTTATATATTTGAAATCAACGGAAGATTGTATGTCAATGATACTTTCATTAAAAAAATCAATAAACTATGTATCTACCTTATAATTTGTGCTTCCCAAGATATATCTCAAGATGAATTCTTTTTTAAAAGCAACTTAAATTCAATGGAAGTAGAAGAAAAGAATCAAGATAAAAGCAGAAACTAATGAAAGAGGAAATAAATGTACAATAAACAGAACCAACAAAGCCGAAAGTTGATTGATTCTTCAAAAAGACAGTAACATCGATTTAAAAACTCCTATCAAGATGGATCAAGACAAAAGAGAGAAAATACTAATTGCCAATACCAGGAATGAAAAAGAGGGTTCATTACAGACCCTACAGACATCAAAAAGATACTAAGAGGACAATAAATAATAGTATGACAATAAATGTGACAATATGTAGAAGCCATACAAATTCCTTGGAAAGAACTTACTAAAACTGACACAAGAAGAAATAAAAAGTTACTGTCTTAGATTTATAAAAGAAATAGAATCCATTAGTTAAGACCTTCATATGTGCACAAATAGTTCACGCTCAGAAGGCACAGACAGTAAATTCTTCCAGTTACTTAAGGAGAAAATAATACCGATCTTAAAAACTAGAAACAACAAGACCGAACCCGCTCTCCCAGAGCGTGAAAAGGAAGGAACACTTCCCACGTCTTTTTATGAAACCAGAGTAACTGTGATACCAAAACCTGATGAGGATATTACAAGAAAGGAAAATTACAGACCAATTATTTCGCATGTCTCTTATAAAGACAAAAATCCTAAACAAAATATCAGCAAATCAAATCTAGTGATAAAGAAAAATGATATTAAAATCGTTAACAAGTGGAGTTTGTTGCAGGAATGCAAGGGCGGTTTAACATTCATTGCATTTCTTAAAAGGAAAAATTCATTTCATTGTTGTGATAACGCAGAACATGTCTTTGATGTATAATCTGGTAGGAAAATGGGCAAGATTTTAATAGAAACTTCACAGAAGAGGATATGGGAATGATTAGTGAAGACTTCCAACCCCATGGCATTAGGTATGGATTTATTTATTGTCTCTCGGCCCCCACCCCCACCCCCACGAACCAAGGCGAGGATTTGCCATCTGTGTTCCTACTGTGCCCCCAGGACAATGGCTGACAGCCAGCAGGTGCTGCACTCCTGTTTGGTGAAGGCAAAGAAGCATGCTTATGCCTTCACACACCTAGGATATCCACTGACTTGTACCCCAGTACACACCCACATGCACAGGCACAGGGCATGGGCTCAGGGCCACCTGGCTGGAGTTCCTGCTCACCAGCTGCATGACACCAGGCATGTAACTCAGCCTCTCTGAGCCTGGGAGCTCCCTGGGCCCCTGGGCTGTGACTGGCAGAGTTCTGGCAGCACTCACAGCGTAGAACAATCACGCTTTCTAATGTGCCTCTCCTCAAGGAGCTGGAAGGCTTCTGTCACCATCACTGCTGTCACACACACACCCACTCAGACTGCACAGGCACACATGTGCTCACACATGGGGGTGCTCACACATGGGGGTGCTCACACATGGGGGTGCTCAGTGCCCAGGAACATGGGCTGTTTCCTCCTGAGCCCCAGAGAGGAGGAATCCCTGGTAAGCTGGACAGGAATACAGAGAGAACCACAAGGACTGGGAGGAGCGGGGGGGCATGCCCAAACCCCCCAAGAACCTTCCCCCAATAGTGTTCCTGCTCTGACCCTGGACCCAGCTGCAGGTCCTGAGATGCCAGCTCCAAGCCCTGGGGCAGTTGGTGAGCAGATAGCTGTCATCAAGGGAGCATGTCCCATGCGCCCAGAGAGCCCCATGCACCCCCCTGAGGGAAATGCTGATGCGAGTCCCATTTCACAGAGGGGGAAACTGAGGCCTACGAGGTGCAGCGACCATCCTGAGTCCCTGCTCTCCTCTGCATCAAGAGCACAACCCACAGACCCCTGGGTGCGTCTGAGGCAGCTGACAAGGCCCTTCTCTAGGGGCCCATCCCCAGCCTGGCCTCTGCAGCCCGGTGCCAGCCTGGACGCCCCCGCCCAGGAGTGCTCTGAGGCCCCACCAGCCTCCTCTTCAACTAAGCGCTTGACCAATAAAGCCCCGGCCTTTACAGGCTGAGCCTAGAGGCTGGGCAGACACTGGGGTCCCGGGCACGGGGTGAGGGTTCTGGGAAGACCCCCCAGCAGCCCTGGGGCGTTTCCATCACTGCAGGGGGTGCGGAGAATCATGGCCCCAGCTGGGCCTGCCCACTCTGCAACTCTAGGGAGGTCCCTTTGTGCGGGCCTAGTTTCCTCATAAATCAAGTGGAACAGTGGATCCCACTGAAGATCCCGTGGGAGGCAGGCATTCTGCGTGGTCACGGCAGACAGATGTCACAAAGCCTAAAGGCCACCAATGACCCTGAAGCCCACACAGTCTCCCTGGACGGCAAGCACTTACTCCAGGCCTCAGAACACCCAGTTTGCTCACAAGCCTAGCCTACTGGGCTATCCCCCCACAAGAGGGCAGGCTGGGGGGAAGGGACCTCACTGCCTCCATGCATCCACTGTATGTCCACTAGCCTGGTGCTGGGTCTCCCGTGTAGACCTCAGGAGCGCTTCCCCAGGGGCTGGGGCTGCAGAAGGCGGGGAAGCTGGAGACGGGAGGGAGGGAGGGTGGGCAGCACGCACGCAGCCCCCACGGAATCCGCGGCAATCTGACGGGGGCCCTCGAGGGTGGGATCTTGAGCCCATGTCAGGCGACCCCCGTTCCACAGCAACTGGGGCCACAGCTCCAGGCCCCCTCCCACTCCTGGCTTCTTAAAACAAGAGCAGGAAGTGGAGAGTGCTGGCTGACAAGTACACGGAGCCTGGGGAGAAACCACATCCCACATCCGCTAGCCTCACCCAGGGGGTTTGCAGGGAGCTCTGAGGGCTCGGAGCAGAGCCCCAACCCGGGACCCTCATGCACACAGCAGGGCACACCACGGAGACCCCCCACCCCGACAGTGACTCGGGGAGCTCCCCAGAGACATACGGGAACAGCCTCCCGCTCCGGGGTCCATGTCCCCCTCTGGTCTCTGGGGCCAGAAGCCCCCAGCCCTGTTTACATCTTTGCAACTGTGGGTTCAGGTTGACCCCTCACCTCTGCATGTTCTCCAGGGCATGGGGTAGGGGCGGGCTCACCCACCCGTCCTCCAGCCCCAGCCCCCCACCTGTCCCTGGGCTGCCATGTCGGCCACTGCCATCCTAGGAGCCCGGAGGGAGGGGCAGGAAGCCCTGCAACAGCCCAGGGAACGAGGTCGGGAAGGGGTCCCGGAAGGAGAGGCTCGCAGACGCAGGGAGGAAGAATGAACAGAAAGAGGACCGACGGGAAC
The DNA here is from genome assembly GCF_040802235.1 of Manis javanica. NCBI lineage: Eukaryota > Metazoa > Chordata > Mammalia > Pholidota > Manidae > Manis > Manis javanica. The sequence continues at coordinate 84,844,828 of NC_133170.1, read as the reverse complement.
AGGAGAGCCCGCAGGAGGCGGAAGCCCCAGTGAGGGGCCTGGGATACCGGGTGCCCAGCGGCCCCTGGGGGGCCACACTGCCCCTGCTCTGGGACCGATCCCTTCGGCAGCATTTCTGATTCTGACAGTCAGAGAGGCAGATACTCCGGGAAGCAGACCAGGCTGGCAGCAAAGGCGGGGCGCTTGCTCAGGCTCCTACAAGCCCAGGCGGGGAGGGGGCAGAGGCGTCCCGCCACGTGCCGCCGGGCAGCCCGGGAAGCTTCCCGTGGGCTGGGCTTCCTGGAAGAGGGCCAGGAAATGCCAGCTGGGGCCCACCTCAACCCTCAACCACCCCTCCTCGCTCTGACCGGCCAGACATCAGTCACTCTGCCCACTGCTGGCCCCAGGCCCTGACACAGGCTCCGGGGAGCTGGTGGGTTGGGGAGAAGTTGGGACTCAGCCCAGGCAGGGGCCAAAGTAGGAGACGGGTCTCAGGCAGCACTAAGTACACCCTGGCAGGCTGGGACTCCCATTCAGAGCCCCTGAACCCCCTTGCCCAGGCCTCTGGTTGAAGACCAGAGGGGCCTTAGAGAATTGACAGGCCCCTCTGAAGGGGTTAGCATTGCCCATCAGGGGCAGTGGAGGCCAGACTGGTGACATTGCGGCAGTGCCCTCTCTGGGCCTCCTGAGCTCTGGAGCTACTCCCGGACACACACCACCTCTGTTCAGCCCACACAGTCCTCACCCCAAACCCCAGTCTGCCCCATGCACACACCTGTTGCCTGTTTTGTGCAAGGGCCCTGGGGCTGCTTCCTTGCTGGAGCCCAAACCCACGTGGTGCTCACATGCACACGCACACATGCACCTCCTCCGCACTCTCCACACCGGTCACGAAGTCCCAGGAGGGCCCAGCTGCCGAGGACCACCAGCTCCCACCCACCTCTTACTCACCGTCCAATATCTGAGCAGACCTTGGAGTCGCTGGCAACTGCAGCGTGGGCAAAGGCAGCGGGGCCGCAGCGGGCCTGGTGGCGAGAGATGAGCACAGCAGGCACAAGGACGGCCAGGGCCAGCCCCAGCCCCAGCAGGACCGCACCGACCACCACCCCACGGCTCCGGGCCATGGCTGCCACCGGGTGGGTCCAGGAGGCAGGATCAGTGCACAAGACGGTGTGCGGTGACTCACAGACGACTGGACAGACAGACAGACAGACGGAGCAGGAGACAAGCAAAGGACCGATGGGCCAGATTGCTGGACAGAGGAGAGTAAGAGAAGATGGTCAGACAACTGGACAGAGACGGGATTACCGATGCTGGACAGACAGATGGGTTACAGGTGAAGAGCACGCAACCTGGCAGACACGTGGGTGTGCAGGCGGCGGGCTAGCAGTGATCGGAGCGCTGTCCCCCGCGAGCGCCCGTTACGGAGGCAGGACTGGCCACATGTCTGAACTTCCAGTTTCCAGCTCCTGCTCTCAGCTCCGGCAGGATGCCAAGAAGCAGCGTGTTCATGGGGAGTTTTCCCCATGAGAGGAGCCAGCCTCAGCTCTTAACTCCTTCCTTGCTGCCAAGGCCCACCTCCTGCAAGCCTGGAATGTGCCAACAGCCCCTTCCCCACCCACAAACACCAGAGCTACTCCACCCCAAGTGCTTGAGGACGTGGAGTCCACTGTCCCCAGGGGAGCTGGGAGGCAGCATTCCCAGGGCCCCCAGGGCTGCCCCCTGGGTCCCAACAAAGCCAGGCCAGCAGGGCTGAGGCCCGCCTGGCCCCCGCCCCCAGGTCAGGGGCAGAGAGGCAAGGGGGGTCAGCAATGGCAGCCCTCTTGGCAGGGCCCTGGCCAGCAGCAGTGCCCCTCAGCACCGCCAGAGCCAGACACTGGGTGTTCAGGGTGCAGAGACAGCGGGAGGGGAGCCCCAAGGCGAGGTCACTCAGGAGCTGAGTTCAAGTCGCCGCTCAGCTGCGGCCTAGTCGGTCACCAGGAGTGACCAGGTGGGGTCTTGGCTTCCCAGTTTGCTTCAGATGCCGAGGACTTTAGGACGTCTGTGTGAGGAATGCAGATAGGACCCTTGTGCCCACACCACCCTCCACCCAAGTCCCTGGGCAGCCTGGGCAGGAGAGGCTGGGGCGGGCCATCCCGCAGGCCTGTAACCAGAGCTGCCTCATGGGGTGGGGAGGGCTGTGGGCGCCTGCCTCTCCCCCCACTGTCCCCCGGCCACAGTGACATTGCTCAACCAGGAATCAGAGTGCATTCCCGGGCTGGGCCTGGCCCGCCCACCCCCTGGAAGGCAAGGGAAGCAGGGACAGCAGGGCCGGGCGGGGGGGGGGGGGCAAGGGTTGGGCAGCGCCCCTCCTCTCCTAGCCACGCTGGTCGGGCTGATGCTGGGGTGCAAGGACTGCCAGAGCAGAGGCCCTGGAGAGGAGCCCGGCCGGAGAGACCCAGCCCAGGGGGCCCTGAACGCCCCCGTCCAGGAGATGCAGGAGGGAGGAAAGCCTGTCCCCCGGGACGCCGAGGGAGCCCTTGGTGAGCCCCATGGGCCCGGGGCCCTGGGGTGCACCCTGACCATGTCCTGAAGCCCGAGGAGCTTTGTGACCAGCCCCACCTCCAGCTGGAACGAGGCCCTCCCCTTGGGCCTCGGTCTTCTCCCCTGCAAATGGGACCATGGCCTTTCTTCTGGGGCCAATATGAGGGTGAGGAGAGACTCGCGCACCCCACAGCCCAGTCTCCATCCCCTATGCCTGGGAGCCCAGAGGCCATGCCCTCCCTCAGACCCTGCCAGCGCAAAACCCCCATTTCCTCGTGGGCACTTTGGAAGCACCAGGTTCTCCAGCCTCAAGAAGGAGAGCCCAGGCCTGGTCTCGCATGGCCTCTGGGCCCCTACCTCAGGGGCCCCCAGCTCGTGCCCATGGGTCGTGGGTGACACCCCCACCCGCCTTCCCTGGCCCAGTCCAGCACTTCACTTCAGGCGCTTCAACTGAGCGCAGCCATCCAGCCCTGGGCCAGCGCGGGAGGGCCCAGCCTGGGCGCAGGAGACAGGGTGCTGTGTCTCCTGTGGGCTGCCTGCCCGCAAGCTCCCCCCACTGGGCCACGTTCCCGGCCACCTGCCGGTCCAGCCCTGACCCCAAGGACCCGGGGCCTCTCCCAGCTCGCTGTTCCCCGAGAACTGGCCTCTCCTGGAGCCGCCCACAGCTTGGGTTTCCCGGGATTTGTGCTAGGAAAGCCCCCAGGCCTGGCTCTGACCAAGATGTCTTGCTCCAGCCTCTTGCCCAATCCCAGTCTTCCCAAACCTGTTTCCCTCTTTGTGTCCCGCGTGTGAGCCCAGACACCCGCCAGTCTTGGGGGGTTCCAGGGGTTCCCAGCTTCCGCCGCCTCCCGCTGAAAGTAAACTCAGGGCCGTGGCGCCCCCTGGTGGCGAACGTTAGGAAGTGCCACTGCCCAAGCCAGGGAGGCGATGGCCTGGCCCCAGGTCCTGGAGCTCAGGGTGGGAAGGACAGTGCTTGGCACGGACCTACCCTGGGTCCTCCCACCCGCCAGGTCTCCATGAAAATGCTGGGGCTCTCGCCAGTGTCCAAGGTGGGAAGACCTCCAGATTCACCATTCCCTGCCGGACAGCTCCATTTCATACACAGGATGCTGAGGCCGGGGAGCTGGGAGCCAGGCCAGCAAGGCTGCCCAGAGCCTGGCCCTGCAGCCCTCATTTATTGCATTGTTTTTCCACTCACAGGGAAACACAGCCCTCAAAGTCCCGCTCCTGGCCCCAGTGGGCGTCTCATCCCCAGACTGCTGCCCAGCCTGCGCACCCTGAGGGCTCAGTAGCCGGCAGGCTCCCCGCCTTTCCTGGGGTCTGAGGCGGCTGCCCAGCCATTGGATGTGCGAACGATGGCCTGCACCACAGCGATGTAGGTGGAAGTGACCTGGGTGTCATGGTGCCGGGTCCTCAGGGCTGCGGCCACCTCCTGGATTCCGGGAGAAGAGAGGAAGGCTTCAGTGGGGCCCAGGACACCATCCAAGCCACGCCAGTGTCATGGGCTTCAGAGACCCAGGTGGCGCCATTTCTGGCTGGGTGGGCAAGAAGAGCACATTGGGGGCACCTGGGCCTAGGGGGGTCCCTGGGGCAGGTAGCCTGGCCCCCAGTGCACGGCACTAAAGATGGCCCAGGCAGCGGGGCTGAGGGCACCTGCCCTAGGCAGAGGACAACAGCTATCGTCCACTCCGTGAGGACTCAGGAAACCTAAGTCTCCATTCCAGGAAACCTGTGCTTCCGCACCCCCAACTGTGACTTGGTTTCCCGCTCCTGCCAGCCCCACCTGGTCAATGTCTTTCTCCAGCGTCGTGACGTTGGGCAGGAGCTGGTTGTGCAATCGGGGCTCCTCTACTGCACGCGTCACATCGTAGCCAAACCACAGGCTGTGGATGATGGCCTGGGGGCGGAGTCAGCACGGGGTGAGGGGCGGGACAGGCAGGGGCCGAGGGGACTGGGCCGGGTGGGAGCGGGGGTGCATACCAGCGCGGTGGCCGTGGTGATCTGCGTGCCCCCAGAGGCACCCACTGCCATGCGGACCTGGCCGTCCTGGCCCACGATGATGGCCGGGCACATGGAGGAGAGCGGCTGCTTTCCTGTGGCCGGCAGTTGGGCAGGGACAGGGGTGCGGGTCAGCTGCTGCCCCGGACACCAGCCCTCTCCACACCTGAGCCCCATGCCCCACACCTGGCTTGATGAAGTTGGCTGGTGAGGGGGGCACCCCAAACTGGTTGGTGATGTTGGGGGAACTGAAGTCGTCCATCTCATCATTGAACAGGATTCCACTGACTGACGACCGCACCTTGGCACCAAAGCTGCAGACCAGCCTGGTCAGGCCGCTGTACCCACCCCACCTGGCCCCCACCCACCCACTAGCTGGAGCTCCAACTTGCTCCCATGAGGCCAGGGACTCTATCGAGATGGGGCCTCAGTTTCCCACCATGCAGGGGGGTATGGGCCCCCCTCTGGCCCACCCAGGCTGCTGGCAGCTCCTACTAGAGGTTGATGGTGCTGGTGGCCGACACGGCGCTGCCGTCCTCCGAGACCACGGACAGGTGCGCGGTGCCGCCGTCGTCGGGCGTGTAGAACTCAGGCTCATAGTAGGAGGTCGGGTGAGTGGTGTCGTCGGAGATCCGGGCCCGAAGCTGGGCAGCAAAGAACTCCGAGCTCATGTTGCGGACCACCTGCCGAGACCCCAGAGCCGGCCTGAGGAGGTGGGGGCAGGTGTGGAGGGGCACAGGCTTGGGAGAGCAGCTCTCGGGAGGCTCCCAACCGAGGCCCTGACCACAGCCCTCCTGCACCCCAAACCTCAAGGGGCCCGCTGACCCCCTCTCTCTGGATTTCGTTTCTGTTGCAGTCAGCAATTCTGAATGTCTGTCTGTCCCCCAAACCCTAACTTTAGTCGGATTCAGCCATTCATTCATGGAGCTTGTAGTACATGCGTAGCACTATGGGATGAGCAGGGAACAGACACGCATGTCCCTGACTTCATGGCAGGAAAGACCAAGGCAAGCAGGGACATGCTGGAAAGAACAAGCCAGGCAAAGGGAATGAGGAGGGATGAGGATGGGAAGGAGTGTTCAGGGAGGGCTTCTGGGAGGAGGTGACATCTGCAGTGAGGCCTACATGGTAAGTGCAAAGGCCCTGAGGCAGGTCTGAGTGACAGGCAGAATGAATGGGGTTAAGGAGAGAGGAGGTGGAAGACATTGGCAGGGGCCAGGCCCATAGGTCTTCATAAATCCCCTAAAGACTTTGGTTTTGCTCTGAGCTACCCAGCCTGGGGTAGAGAAATGCGCACACTGGTGGGTTACAGGATCCCTCTGGTGGCCATGTGGAGGAGAAGAGTAGAACCCAGCTGGGAGGCTATGACATGAACCAGGTGAGAGATGATGGTGGCTGGCCCAGGTGGGAGAGAAGAGGCACCGATGGACCCCACATCTTGAGTACAGGGGAGTCATTAACCAGGAAGATGAACTCTGCAGAAGGGGCGGTGCTGGAGACAGGAGCTTGATTTTGGAGAGGTGCCCTTTGGACACTGAAGAACCTGTCACAGGTGGGTGATGGGCCTGTTGTGGGGGGAGGGTCATAGGCAAGGCTGGGCGGAGGGATAAATGGGGAGACTGGCTCAGGTGGTTCCCTGAAGCCATGACCTGAGCAGGTGGCCAGGACGGTAAGGGCGCAGAGGGAGAGGAGAGGAGGAGCCGGTGAGGAAGGCCCTGGGGGCCGCACGAAGGGAACATGGGCCATTCCCAGCAACACTCCTTGGATGCGCTGATGGTTCCAAGCAGAGACCTTTCAGCCTGAATCTACTCCCAAGGACACAGAACCTCAGATCCAGGGTGTGGGATGCTCTGCAAGACAACTGCCCTGGGCTTTAAGATCAAGAGAACAAAGGTGTTAAGAGACTGGAGAGACATAGCAGCGACCACAAGCTGTGAGCTGGGTGGGCCCTTGGACCTAAGGGAGCCTCGGGGAGATTCTGACACAGGGGCCTAAAGGGTCAGGACACCTTGATGTCAGCATGTAGAGGTCCTCAATCTCAGGAGATACAACCTAAAGTGCAATATCTGCTACCTTACTGGCCAACGATTCAGAAAAGAAACGTGCATCTTGACAGAGATGAACCGAGACAGGGCAAGAGGAACGAAATGTGGCAAAATGCCCACAACTTTGCAAAACAAGCAGTGGAGGGAAGAAGGGGCCCGCGAACTTTATGACCTGCTGCCGCTCAGGCCCGAGGGGGAGGCGGAGGCTGGGTGCAGGGTGGGGGGGACCCAGCGTGAACTGAGCAGGAGGGCGGGGCTTGACGGGTGAGGGCTGCAGAGAGCGGAGGCGGCCAAAGCTGCTCCACAGGTAACAGAGGAAAGGGCAGCGGCTGGAAAGCTCTGGACCGGCACCAGCGCACCTCTGGAGAACGACCCGTCAGAAACAGCACAATGGTAACGCTGGAGGCGGAGCAGCATGGCAGGAAGGGGCACTGAGGCAGCTGGTGGAGCAGCCGCAGGGTCACCCTTAGCCAGGAGGGAGGGTGAGGCGTGCAGTGTACGGCTTCTGTCCCCTTGGGGACACAAGACAGCAGGTCACTGGCTGCTGTGGGGAGTGGGTACAAAACAGTCATTGAAAAAGAGAAGAGAGAGACCCAGTAAGCAGACAAGCTGCTGGTCAGCTGCGGCCCCTTCCAGGAGGCACAAGTCAGTCTGAGCGGCCTGCAGGTCCACCCCCAAATGGGGGATCCTAGCAGGTAAGAAGGGACATGATGGGGCTATTGATGGAGGCCCAGCCTGGAGCTGGAGTGCCTGGCAGTAAGTAGGTGGGTGGAGATCTTGGGAACAGTAGCTTCCGGGTGTGGCCAAGGAGCAGGTGGCCAAGGCCTCTGCCCACGTAGAACACTGTTCCTCTACCCATACCCATCCTTCTCATCACCTTTGAGGGTTGCAATTCTCCTGTGCATTCTTTACCTCAGCACTGACCAGTCCAGAACCTTCTAGGCCCAGGGCACAGCACGTGCAAAGGCCCTGAGGTGGGAGTGAGTATGTGTGGGGGGTGGGTGTTAATTATTCATTGTCAAGTCTGTCACACTGTGAGCTCCTTGGAGCAGAGGCCCAGATTCATGGTCCCCAGTCCACCCCATCACATAGTAGGTGGTGGGGATGGATTAATAAAATACACATGAGGCTGGGGTGGCCCCGAGGAACCCTCCTGGCACTTCTGTGGAACGCCCCCCACCCATCACAGGCCAGTGCCTGCCCCTTACCTCAGTCACACTGACAAACTTGGGGTCCCCAAGCAGGGTCCTCTTGGCATAGGCAAACCGGAAGGCCTCCACAATGCGGTGGTAGGTCAGGCCCTTCTGCTCAGGTGTCTCCACACTTGCCCGGGAGAAGTTGTACCCTGGTTGGGCAGAGCCAGGCACACATTGGTGGCCCCAGGGCCCTTGGGACATCCTAGCCCAGCGGAGATGGCTGGCTGTCCCAGTGTGGGCTTACCCCTGCCTGAGCCACTTGGCCCACCTTGAGAAGAACATTTAATACCTAGCAGCAGTGGTCACGGCGGAGGAATGTAAGGCTGGAATGAGGCAAGGGAACCCCTGGCCTGGGCCTCACATGCCCAGCTAGAAGGCTATCCAGTCTACATGGTTGCACACAACTTAGACCCTCTGGGCCAGGTGCCCCCGGACATGAACTTCTGGCACCAGGTGCCAGGGACAAGCCAGACCCGGTAGCTCCTGAGCCCTTGCACCTGAGCCCAGCCCACCTCTGGGACACTGCTTTGCACCTCTCCCCCGCCCAACCGCTCCTTCTTGTCCTGCAGCCCCTAAGCATCGCCCCTCACGCCCTGGCCACTGTGCACTGCCTCCTGCAGGCCATGGAGGGGCAGCTCACCCTTGAGGATGTTGAGGATGAGGGCCAGCACGGGCCCGCTGAGTGGGGCGCTGGGCACGTACAGCTTCGCGTCCCCAAGGCTGATGCTCAGCGGGTCCTCGATCAGCTCGGCACGGTAGTTGTTCAGGTCCTTGGCCGTCATAATGCCCCCTGCGATGGGACAGCAGCTCAGTGGGTGGACATGGGGTGAGGACTGCAAAGTTGGAGGGGTGCACGGGCCACCAGGCTGGGAGCCCTGCCTTCTCTGGAGGGCCCCCCACCCTTCCACCCCCCACTGGCCCACCCCCAGTCCCTCGGTCCTTCCTGATGACGCCATCTCCCCATGGCCAAGCCCAGGCCAGCAGCCCTCTACCCACTTGCTCCACTGGCCTCCAGGTCTGCCTTCCGTCCCCTTGGCTTCTCTAAGCGGAAATACCTGCTCCCATCTCCCTGCTACTCAGCCCCCTCCTCCCAGGAGGAACTCTCCAGGGAAATGGCTTCGGACAGACCAGACATTTACAGGTGAATTTCTGGAGTCAGTGGTAAAGGCCAACATGCTCATCACCCTCCTCTGAGACGCACTGACAAACGTAACGCATGAACAAGTCCACAGCTCAGGGAGAGACAGCAGCACCGGGCTCCCAGGCCAGAGTCCATCAGAACCTGTCGCACAAGGTCCTGACTACAGGACCCTGCGTGCAGCCCTTCTGACGCCTCTCTCGCCAAGCCCACCCACCTCATCCCCTGGGGCCCTCGTGGAGAATTAAAACCACTCTCTTGGAATGAATGCCCTTCTTCTCTCTGCCTGTGAAATCCAACCTTATTTTCAGCTCAGGGACCACCTCCTCCAGGAAGTCCTCCCAGGTCTGCATTTTCATGTTTCTGCAGCCTATGCCTGCATGTACCCCCTGGGAGCTTTCCCTCTGGGGCTACCTTGGTTTTGCCCCAACCAGGAACTGTGCATCCATGCCATCTGTCACTGACTACAAACACATCTGCGCCTCTCCAAGGTAGCCAGCTCACCCTCCGCCTGAATGTCCTTGACGATCTGGGCCGTGAGGCTTCCATTGTAGAAGGCCTGGGGGCCCTCGGAGGCCAGCGTCTCGTACGTGTCGGCCAGCCGTGGCATGGTCACTCTGTCCCCCTGCCGCAGCACCTTCCCATTCCGGCAGAACACCTCACTGGGGCAGAGGGGCCTCCGCTGAGGCAGGGGTAGGGCAGGCTTGGCCAGCTACCCCCACCTTCCCAGGAGGACAAAGGATAGTGGGTGCCTGTCCACAGGCAGGTGGCCCTGGCATCGGGGCTTGTCCTCTGGTGTCCAGACCATGCCTCCTAGGGTCCCCTGCCACTCAGGATGCTCGGGCAGGAACCCTGCACCTCAGGCTCAGAATGTGCACCCACACACAGTGGGGAGGGTTTTTGTCTCCGGGACCTGTCCCTCCATCAAAGCAGCTTCCTGGGTGCACTGCCAGCCCCTCACAGCTTGCAGGGCCCTCAAGCCCGTCCACCCGATGTCCACCCAGCACCCGCACACGTACCACAGTGCAGGCTGCCGCTCAATGGCAGCCTGGCTTCTCTCCAGGGCTGCTGCCAGGCCCTTCCCCACAGGGAAGCCCTGGCGGGCTAGCTGGATGCTGGGCTGGAAGAGGCGAGCCCAGGGCAGCCGCCCGTGCCGCCTGTGTGCCAGCTCATAGCCTCGAATCTCGCCAGGAACCGCCACTGACAGCCCGCCTGTGGGGGAGAGGGGCGTGGCTAGTGGCTTCAGGAAGGGGACCTCAGGAGGGGTGCTGCGCTGGGCGGCATGCCAGGCACAGACCGCAGATGGGCTTAGGAGGGAAACGGAGTTTCGGAGTCATTTTCAGACCAGGCAGACGAGAGGGTGATCGGCTGGAGATGTCTGAGCGGATGCGGCAGGGTGGGAGGAGTGTACACGCCGGCCTCTGCCATCACAGGACTAGCTGTCTGCCCCACAGGTGCCACCTGAAAACCAGCGCCCCGGATTCCATCTGTTGCCCTTGTTTTGTCCCCCAGCTTAGGGAACAACTCCTGACACTCTAGGAGGTGCCCGGTAAATCGTGGTGAAACAAATCCAGAACATTCGCAAGATGTTAAGTCTATCAGATTCTAGCAATCTCAGCCTCTGAACCATTTCATTTCTACGCATACTGAGTTTCCCAATGGGTACAAAACTTCAAAGACTCTGTACATCGGAAAGGGTTCCCAAGGGGCGGCTCACAAAGCCCCGGCCCGAGGGGCAGGGCCTGCAGGATGGGTCAGGCCTGCAGTGGGTGGCAGGCACCCTCACCACCTTCCTCCAGCCTCCCTTCCTGTAGCCCACTTGGGCCCTTGGAGTGGCGCCCTCTGGTGGCCACTGGCTTCCCCTCAGCTGCCTGGAGACTTTGGGGGGCCCCCTCTCAGCATGAGGCCAGGTTAGGAGAGACTCCACCCCATACTCCAGAGATATATCTCCATAGACAAACAAATGAATGAATGATTTGGACGTCTGTTAAATTCAGCAGGGTTTTTAGGTGGCCTGGGCTCAATCCTGTCCTCACCACCGTCCAGTCCAGCTGTATGACCTCAACCAGTTTGTATGACCTCTCTGGGCCTCAACATTCCCACCTGTGAAACAGAAATCAACACAGCATTCCCCCTGCTGCGAGTACAGGGAGGATTCAGAGCGTCACGCGTGAGCAGGGCCGAGAGAGGGCCGGCCCCAGCGGGCCTGCTAGTGCATGGGGTGACCCCAGGGGCCTGAGCAGAACTGACAGAAGCTCCATCCCGTTACCCTCTGTGATGATGGACGGGACCGTCTGCTACGGGAGGGTATCCTGGGCAGGAGGGAATGGGAGGGGCGGGCACCGGCGACGGGCAGAGCTGACCCAGCCCAGGACAGGCACACGCTCACGCCCTCCCAGCAGCCTTGCTGCGCACACATCCTGGGCCGGCTCCTCACCTTCCTCCGACTGCTCTGAGCTGTTGAACATGTGGGCAGAGGCCAGCCCAGGGGCCACCTCGCGGGCGTTGATGACCTCAGCTTTTCCTGGAAGGAGAAGTGAAACTGAGCAGGTGCCCCCTTGGCGAAGCCCCTCGGGCTTTCCTTCCACCACGGGCCCTGAGCCCCCCAAACCAGAGTGTGCTGCTTGGACGAGACAGTGATGACCAGGGAATGGGTACCAGAGGGCATGAAGGGGAAGCAGGGTCAGCAAGAGTAACAGCAGTTCACTCAGATGTCATCAGGGGCACAGGATGAAGTTCCCCCTCAAGAGCTGTAGACGATGTCTTGGCACACATCCTCGAGCCATTTTACAGGAGCTGAGATCCCGCCGGACAGACACACTCACCCTAGCACACACTCCAGACTAGCTGGAGCCGGAAGATTTATGATTCGGATCCCCAAAACACCTCCTGGCTGCCTAATGCTCAACCAGTCAAAAGATGCCCATGAGCCGATCACACGTTCTGAGACCCTCACTCATAATTTTCCCTTTAAAAACCCTCACTTGTAAGCCAGTGGGAGAGTTTGGGACTGGGCGTCAGCCGCCATTCTCCCCACTTCTCCTGGCGCCTACTTCCCTTCACTTCACCCCGATGCCAGTATTTGACTTGCTGGCAGACCCGGGTTTGGCCGGCTTGATAACAGAAGCAGGTGGGCAGGCTGGACCAATGCCAAGCCCTCACCCCTTGGGGACCTGGGGCCCCCCAGGTCGGCCTGCACCAGCCCAAGCCCAGCATGGGACGGGCACCCCCAGCCCTCCGCCCACCCCCATGGGTGCTCACTCGTTGTGCTGTTGTAGATGGTGAGGAACAGGCCGCCCCCAATGCCCATACTGTGGGCATTCATGAGCCCCACACACAGCAGGGCCGCGATGGCAGCGTCCACCGCCGAGCCGCCGTCCTGCAGCGCGTCCCTGCCAGAGACCCGCGGTGAGGAGGGCAGACAGGTGGCTCCCAGCCCCCACGTGCACCCTGCTGCCCACCTCGCCCTGCCTGGTTGCCCTGCCAGAGGAAGACAGCAGCAGAGCCCACGGCGTGTTTCTTTTAAATGTAATTAACTCTAAAACCCATGGGCTCGGATGTCCCTCTTTTTCAAGCAAACAAATGTACGTGACTTTTATAACAGAAACAAATGAAGAAGTGTTACTTTTTATTAGTGACTTCTTTTCTGTTGGTCTTTACAGGAACCTGATCTTGTATGTAACATGAGACAGGGTTCTAAAACAGCATAAAAGAGCAGAGTTTATCCAAAGAGACAGACACCCTTACAACGGGGCACAGGGGCCAGGCCGGGCCCAGGGAGCCCTGCAGCCTGCGCCTGGGTCGCTGTGCCCTCGTCCCCTCACCAGAGGCTGCTGAGAAGCCCCGAGGAAAGAACAGGCAGCTCCATACACAGCAGCTACCCGTTGTCTAGGCAGCCCATTTACAGGAGGGGAAACTGAGTCTCAGAGTGGCAAGGGTCTTGCCTGGGCCAGCTTACTGTCCAGGCCTGTGTCCCCACGCCCTGGCCACTTACCTCCCAATCTCCGAGCAGTGCTTGGCGTCTGCGGCCACAGCTGCCCTGGGGTACACGTGGTTGTGCGTCTTGGAGGCCGCGGGCAGCCAGAAGCAGAGGCCGACGATGAGGAGCACGAGGGACACGGCCACCAGGGCCAGCACCGCCATGTGCCACTTCTTCATGGCTCTGCTGGAGGGGGTCGAGGGCCAGGGTCTGCTGCGGGCCTGGCCTTGGGCACATCTGGACTCCCCACCCCACAGGGCACACCCCAAAGTCAAGCCTCAGAAACGTGTCCCTGTGTCTCCTCCCAGCTACCCGGAAAACGTGCAGGCTGTTCAGTCCCTAGACGTGCTCAGGCTGCTGCCTCTGCTAGGAGCTCCTGGCCCCACCTCTGCCACCCCAAATCTCCCTGCCTATTCTTGGGGCCCCACCCCACCAATGAGGACCCCACCTCCAGCAGGGGCCCCCCGCAGCCCCAGATTTCATATGCCCTCTGCTTAGCCATCTCCTCTTAGGGAGGACCCTCCACTGCCAGGCAGGGAGCCCCAGGAGGATCAAGCCTGGCTGATTCCTTCTGTTCCCCCCCTCAGCCCAGAGCCCAGCAGTGTCCATGGGTCCCCCCAGAGGGGCCTGTGCAAAGCACGGGGTTCAGCTTCCATTGTACCCTCTGAGGGGCACCCACAGTCCCCTGCTGAAATCATCAAGCCAGCCTCCATGCGGTGGGGACCTACCTTCCTCAGCAGATGGGGGCCCTGAGCCTTGCCTGGGGAGGTGGCCACGAAAGCTGGGAGTGTTTGGCTGAAACAGCTGGAAAAATAAGCGGAGTCTCCCTCACACACTGCAGGAGGCTGTGACCACAGACAGACTCTGCTCCAGAGGGAAGCACGCTCCTCGCTCTCCTGAAAATCGAGAGGGTGCACCTGAGAGGGGTGCACCTGAGAGGGGGTGCACCTGAGAGGGCGTGCACCTGAAGCAGGCTGGCCGGCCCTCCCCAGGGAGCTGCGAGGTTTCTCTGCCTCCACGGGAACTCTGGAATTGAAGAGGAGGCTGCCAGCCGCTGGTGTTGGTGGGAGTTCTCCAGATCTTCCCCCGGGCACAGCCCAGGGAGGATCTGCACGGAGCAGGGCCAAGCCCGGCACAGCGTTCCCGCACGAGCCCGGGGTTGGTGAGGAGAAACGCGCTCAGGTGACAAAGCAGAGAGGCCCATGCGTGAGCCGGGCCTAGGGGGTGGGGGGCCCCACTGGGCCCCGCCTTGCCCCTCACCTGGGTGGACATTGGCAAGTCGCTGACCATTCGTCCAGTGGGAATGACAGAGGCACCCTGCTGGGTATGTTGTGAAGACTTGGTGAGGTGGAAAGCGTGAAATGCTAGGCAAATGTTGGCTATTGTCACCTCTGCTGGCAGGGAGATGCCCTGCTCGGGGACTCGGGGCACAGGGCACCTGGCGGGGCTCCTGTGCACTCCTTCCCTGCTGTGCAAGAAGGGACAGCAGCGGCCCCATGATGGTGGCAGGAGGCAAGGGGTGTGACCCCGATGGGGAAGGAGAGTGTGGTGACAGGCAGGGGGTCCCCCTCTCCAGGATGCAGTTCCCTCCAAGGGCAGATGTCTGCTAGTGAGCTCCAGGCTGGAGCCCCTCTGGCCCACCCTGTGCCTATTCAGGGGACCTGAACTCCAGGCCTGCATAGTGTCCCTGAGATGGTCTGGGAATGGAGCCCCACCCCATGGCCGTGTGGGGGGCATCCAGACCCCAGTGGGGAAGGGCTCTCCCCTCCCAGGGCTCTGCGGGGTTGGGCAGCAGTAGGATCCATGACCCCATGGGACCCGAGCCGGCCCCTCCTGTCCACTGCGACCACCTTCACCGAATCCAGGCGCCACGGTTTCCAACTGGACTCCCACAGCCACCCCCCGGACTCCTACAGCTGCCCCCCTGCCCTCTGCCTGCCTCCCGGAGTTGACTGCCCACTGACTGCTCTTCAGTCCTCAGAGAAGCAGCCAGAGGGCTCTCTCCAGAGTGCCAACCAGGCCCCACCCCCTCCACCGCTGCGGGGACAGCCCCTGCCCTCTGCCCCCGGCCGGGCAGGACAGCCCTTGGGGCGCACCCTGGGCCCGAGCAGGGAGCTCAGGTGTGGGTCGGTGTCCCAGGTGGAGGCAGCTGTGCTGGGAGGCTGCAGGGCCTCCTGACCGAGACCAGCAATGCACAGCGTCTGCTCCAGACGCAGAGCTTTTCCATCATGTGTGGTAGGGAGAGGTGGTGCAGGGCAGGGCGGGACAGGGGCCAGCGTCCCTGGCCAGGCACAGACAAAGCCCCGCCTGCCAGGGAGGCCCCTGCTCCCACCTGCCAGGCCAGGGCACGCAGGCCCCTTGGGAGCATAGCCCCTCTCTCCTGGACTTGGTCCCATGAGCTGAGACACCCTCAGGGCCCTCCTCTCTCCCCTCCGGCCCCTGGGGCGAGCCAGCGGTGACCCCACGAGGTCGGCGCTCCAGCCTGCCCTGCCTGTCCATCTGTCTGTCCACCCATCCGCCCAGAGGCCCAGGAGGGCTCCCGAGGGGCAGGGGCACCTGGTGAGGCTCGGGTGGCTGGGGCTGTGGGGTAAGGGATGCAGCCTGGCCACGTCCCCTCCGCCTGTGCTGGCCCAGCCCCCCGCAGGCAGACATCCCCAGGCCTGAGGAAGACGCCCTGCTGGGGACCGGGCTTCCGCTTCCCAGCCTCCCACCCCATGTTTTTCTCAAAGACTCACCAAAACAATGTCTAAACTCGGAGGCCTGCCTCTCACCCAAATCAGTGTCAGGAGAGGAAGCTAAGACCAGAGGGTGGGGCAGGCACAGAGCTGGGCCTCAAATCCGAGCCCCACTCCTCATGACCCTGACGGGCTACCTGAGGCCCCAGGGCAGCAGGGGTGCGAGAAAGCCACTGTTCATCGAGGACAGCTCCGGGCCGAGGCATGGCCAGACCAGTGTGCCTGGCAAAGCCTCAGCCAGAGTGCCGCTGGGCCCCCACCCCAGAGCGGCCCCGAGCCATGCCTGTGCCCCCCACAGAGACCTCAGGGCACCTCTGAACTGGGATTGGGGTCTGGAAGGGGGCACCAGGGAGCAGGGCAGGAAAGGGCCAGAAGGGGCTGGAGGCACTCACATGCTCACCTAGTCCCAGAGGGGGCAAGAGGCTGGCCAGGGGGTGCCCAGCATCCCCATGGGGCAGTTGAAGGCGTCTGACAAGAGTGGAGAGCAGGCAGTCCTCTGAGAGAGGTCCAGCCTGGCAGGAGGCCGGCCCCGGAGGCTGACGTCACAGCAGCAAGGAGGCGCGGTGACGCGGCCTGTCAGCAGGTGACTGAAGTTTGCACAGCCCTGGGAGGGCCCTGGGCAGGAGTGGGACGTGGCAGCAGTGCCCCATGTAGGTGGCAGCAGGCAAGGGGGGTGACCCCAATGGGGAAGGAGAGGTGTGGGACAGGGGCAGAGTGTCCCCCTCCTGGGACTCAGTTCCGTCCAAAGAGCGGGGTCCCCTCTGGCAAGCCCCAGGCTGGGTCCCTTACTGGCTGTCCCTGCGCTGCTCAGAGCATCTGAACTCCAGTGACAGTGTCCCAGAGAAGGCTCCCGAGGCAGTACAGCACAGGCGCTACCAGGACTGGACCCAAACCGGGACCTGAGAGGCCTCAGGGTCCCTCCCTGGAACAGGGCCTGCAGCCTCACATCCAAACAAGCTACCCCCTGTCTGGGAATGTTAATGCCCCAGGGCCAAGGAACCACGTGAACAGCCTGGAAAGGCTGGGCCCAGGGTGGGCCAGAGCTCAGCCCAGCCGCGCACGCTGGACCCCCACACCTGCCCCCAGTCACTGCATGTCCCCAACCTACCGGCCTACCAGGGCGGGAGCAACGGCAGGTGTGGCGGGACCTTGGACACTGCTCCCCGCTGCCCCTTGGCCCTCGCCTGCCAAGAACAAGGTTCAGCCGCTTGCTTCTTGAGTCGCGGCGCCCTCCCCTGCTCCAGGGCCAGTTGTGTCTCAGCTGCCCTGGGGTCCCCGAAACCCCCATCGGTAACGCCGAATCCACAGCCACCCGGTAAGGCTGCACCGTCTGATAGACACAAGGAGACACAGCTGACTAGACCATTGCGGCCCTCCTGGCTCACACAGCCAGAACAGGCCTGAACCGTCCCCCCACTGCCTTTGAGCAGCAGACTCGGGATGGAACCCACCGGAGGCACACACATGAAATCCTTGAAGGCCGCAGGACGGGGTCGCTACAACCGAGCTCTTTCCCTGGACACAGCCCAGAGGCTGGGCACCTACCCCCCGGGGCTGGAGGCTAGCCAGGATCATCGGGGGATCCGGCCCCTAGTGGCAGCCTTGCAAGGCAGTCAGCTCAGAAGGGTCTGCAGCGCAGGGACACAGGGCTCTGTCCCCACGGTGAGCCTGCTCAGCAGTTTTCTGCCTGCCCAGGATGGCATGAGAGACAGCGGTATGAGCAGCAGCAGGGGGGGAGGATGTCTGCATGGGCAGAGGACGGCCCAGGCCCCACGGGCGGCCCCCGCAGTGGAGCCCCGGGCTGGGGCAGGCTGGAGGACAGAGAGCTTCTTCTACGGGGCACAAAGCCCGGCAGCAAGTGCAGGTTCCAGGGAGAGGGACAGGCAGGGAGGCACCTCATCAAGGGCCGTGTCAACGGAAGCATGACGTACAGAACAAAGAAGGCTCATCCTCACGTGTTAAGCGTTTCACATTCTGCCCGGGTCAGCCCCCCACCCACACATGGCCTGGGAAGCCACGTCCCACCTGGAAAGGCTGCCGAGCTGGGCTGGAGGTCTCCTCCAGGGCCCCTGGGCTCCTGTCCTAGGCACACAGGTGGTGACCTCCCCATCCCCAGAAATATGCAGCCTCACCCACCAGAGATTCTGACCCTGCCATCAGCACTACCCTCACCCCCCCACACGCACGCACACGCACATGCACACACAAGCTGGATTCAGGCTGAGTGGAGCAGGTTCCCAGGATGCAACAGAGAGGGACGTATGGGCAAGAAGTCAGAGCAGCCAGCCTGGAGCTTCTCAGTTGATACTCCAACCCAGCTCAATGGCTGTGTCCCCACAACCCCAAAGCCACAGGGGTGAAACTGGGACACAGCCCAAAACCCATTCCCAGACAGGAAACTGAGGCTTAGGTAGAAGCGACTTGGCCGAGCTCAGCTGCCCCCCCACCCCGGGAGGCACAGCAGGAGGGCCCAGGCCCACCCCTCCCGCCCTGCCACTGCCAGCCCACAGAGAGAATTCACCCCTGGGTGTGAGCGCACAGCTGCCCGAGGCTTCCCCCAGCCCTGCCCACGCCCGCGGATGGGAAGCTTGTCCCTACCCAGACCAGGAGTTGGGCTCTGTCTCTCTTGCTGCCCACCTTGGTGGCATATGGCTGAGAATTAGAAAAAGGCCCCTTCCCCAGAACTTGATAGCCCCGACCTGCAGGAAACCTGTCGAAATAGCTATATATGCCTGTAGTGACCACAAGGTGGCGGGCGCCCCCTAGAGTTGTGCAACGATTCCTTGCAAAATGGACCCTGGCCCGCCCCCACCACAGCCGCAAACCAGGGCCCCAGGAGGGGCGAGCAGGGCCTGAGAGGGCAGAGCCCTTGGCCCCACCACAGCTCCGGCCCCACCCCAGGGCTGGGCTGCCCTGGGGCTCCTCCCGCCCCAGCCGGCCGGGTCTCCCTGGGCCTCAGTTTCTCCCTGCCGCTCTCCTTGATACCAGGAAATCCACTTCCGAGGGGCTGCGGCTCCCTCCAGGTTTTCCTCGGAGAAGTCAGGCAGCTCCACCCAGCCCTCCTCCGCCCACCCCACACCTGGGGCAGTGAGCCTGGACAGGCAGTTCAACCCACTTACCAGGCAAAAACCACAGGGGCCCCGGGTCCAGACCCGGTCAGACAAAGGGCCTGCGGCTCTGCCCTTCGGTGTAACCTCGCGGCAGGATCCGTCCACACAAGCCCCGCCCCCTTCACCCCAAAGGGCAACTCACTCCCAATCACACAGGTGCATACGCTGGGACTCCCCCAGCCACAGCCAGCACGCGGCCAAGCTGGGGCTGGAACCTGCCCTCCAGACACTCCTGAGAGGCCCCAAACCCGAGTTCCCCTGACCTAAGACGACCAGCAGCTCAGAGAGGGCTAGCTGCACTTCGGGGTCACACAGCACTGGGGCACAGCCAGACTCCCCTCCCAGCTCACCTGGCTCCAGGGCTGGCCCTCCTGCTGCTCTCCAGCAGGAGCTGGATTCCCAGTGCCCAGCTGGGAATCCAGCTCCTCCCCTCTTTCCCCCTGCCAGCCTGGGGTGGGGGAGGCTTTAAAGGCACAGGAACCTTTCCAGGTGGGAAGAGGGCTGGCTCCTAGCGCCATCTCTAGGGTTGCATGCCCCAGGACAGCTGCTGGCCTCTTGGGGCCTACTGGGGTCCCACAGCCTGAGCGACAGAGCTGAGTTTTGAGGGCCTCAGCGGGGCTGAATGAGGCTGAGTTCTGGACAGAAGCAGGTCAGGCCGAGCATCCCCTGGGAAGAGGTGTGTTTCTCCCAACTTTCCAAAGAGCTCTGGGGCACAGGCAGATGCCTGCACCACTGAGGGCTGGGAGTCAGGAGTGTAAGCACCTAAGGCTCCCCCATGCCCGAGAAGCCTCAGATTCTCCCTGTGACTCCAGGGTACAGGTGCCCCCTCCACCCTGCCTTCCCCCTGACTGTTGGGGCTACGGGTGGGGTGTTGGGAGGTTGTCACTCCAAGGACCCTGGTCCCTAAGACTGAAGGGGGTCACATGACCCAGGGGAGCCTTCCTTCATCCCCTCGCTCTCTGGGGTCACAAGCAGGCAGGCTGATGGGGGACATGGGGCAACCAGGGTAGGGGTTGGGGCTTTTGTCTCATGCCACGACCTGCTCTGCCCCATGGAATGAGATGGAGTGGGTGCCCCCACAGGGCTGGCAGGCCCAAGCCTGCCTGTGACTCTGAGGTCCACACATCTGCCACCACTATCATAGCCTTGTCTTACGTTCATTCATTTCCAGCAGGAACCTGGCCTATCTGGATTCTTCCCTCAAGGAGCCCCCGGCAAGATTGGAGATAAGCTAGTGTGATTGGCCAAGGAGGAGCGCAGGACCCTTAGGGAGAAGCAGGCACTGAGTGGGTGGGGAGAGCTTGGGCATCCAGCAGAGCCCGGATGGGAGGGACTGGGAAGGGCCGTACGGCGCCAAGTGGAGGGAACTGTCTGAGCTGGAGGCCGGGTCCTGCAGGCACCCCGGGAGCAGGGTGGGTGTGCGGGAGCTTTTTTGACCTCCCAGGGCCCTCCTGAGCCCTGAGGCATCAGCGTTTGAAAGGAAAGTGGCTGGATTCGGACCCAGAAGACCAGGCCAGTGAGTCTGGACTTTGAGAGCGAGGGGAGGTGGTGAATGTGTCACTGGGCTGGGTAACCCATTAACCCCAGCTCACTCATTAGGACCCTGGTGAGTGACCATTAGCTCCTCAACCTGTTCAGGAGTCATGCTGGGGCGTGGGAAGAAGGGAGCGTTGGTGGCTGGGGCCTGGCTGAGATGTGCTCTGTGTCCTTAGACGGAGGCGTCTCCCCACCATCCTGAAGCTTTTCATCTCCTAATCACCCCTGCTATGCTGGCACCAGCAACCTAGAGTGCCCAGGGTCCTTGGTCAGACAGGAGGCTCAAGGGCTGGTCCAGGGGTGGGGCTGGCAGGGCACCTGGCCCATTTCTCTCTGAGAAATGGGCCCACAGTGTCCTCCGAGGCCCTTCCTGTCCTTGGAGGGTCAGGCCGACCCCCACCTCTGTGACTGGGAAAACAGGACCTGGTGGGGCAAGAAGAGTGTTCCTGGCACAGGAAACCACAGTCTGAGAGGGGAAGGGACTTGCTCAAAGCCACTTGGCAGAACAGTGACCCATGACCTGGGGAAGGCCCTGCAGTCCACTTCCTGAAAGTGGTGCCTCGTTGCAGTCTCTGACATGCCCCACCCAGCTATCCTGGGAGTGGCTGTGCCTGAACCCCAGGAAGTGCCAGGTGAGCCTCATGCCCTAGGTGGGCCATCGCTGGCAGAGACACAACATCCCAAAACAGGCGCAAGCCTCACAGGGAGTGAGCCAGGTGGACAGGGGATCTGGATGCAGGCAGCACCTGATGCATCATCAGAACTCCTGGGACAGGATCTCAGGGCCCAATGGCAGCCAGGAAACCCGAGAATATCCAGAACATTCTGTGTGCCCTGCTATTTGCACCAAGGAGACATTTGGTAAAAGGGCTGAACAAAAGTGACTTTGACTCCAAGCACCGTAACTTTAATCTTAATGAACTTTAGGATCACAGAATCTCAAATGTTTGGTCTCCGATCTCCCATCTCCAGCATCCTAAAAAGGTTGGCCTGTACACCTGCCCTGACAGGGAACTCACTACATTTAAAGACAGCGAAACTGATTGCTTGGCAAGTTCTTCCCAACGTCAAGCTCCAATATAGCTTCTGGAGCTGTGAGGGTTGGCCTGCTTTAGGTGGGCTTGGCCACACATCCTGCCCATTGTTTGAGGCCACAAAGTGGAGGAGCAGGGGCCACCCCAGGCCCTGAGGCTACCTGGCCAGAGCTACGCAGACCCCATTGTAGGGAAGGAAGAAAGCCGGCAGCTGAGTAAATATGCTGGTGTTGCCTAGAAGGAGCTGGGGAAGTGAGCTCTGGCCCATTGCCAGCACAGGCAGAGCCTCGCTGACATCCCCTGGAGCCATTTGCAGGTCCCCCATTTCAGCACCTGCCTTTGATGTGAGTGTGGAAGCTGGTGCACCATCAAGTGCGTGGGCCTCCATAGATGTCAGCTCATTAGTACCTGGGAACGTCTCGCAGCAGGGCCGGATCTGACACCTGGTAGACCAAGTTCAATTCCCAGACTCAGAGGCAGGATGGCAGGGTGGCCAAGGGAAAGGGCTCTAGGTCCCTAGTTCAAATTTGACCCCAGCCACTGATTGCCCAGGGTCTCCTTTTCCTGCCCTCTGTTTTCTACCTGGAGAGCAGGGATAATCAAAACAGCTATGGGCAGCTTCACTGAGATGGTTGTGCATGGGCTGCAGTAAGTGCTGGCCACTCTCATGACTCCAACCCTCCTGAGTCCAGCATCCAGGCCCGCAGCTGCTCTGCCCCTGCCCAGTGAGCAGCCCACAGGTCTGAAGTGCTCCCCCTCCTGACCATGCTGACCTCCCTGCCCAAGGAAGCACTTACCACATCACCTTGTAATTCCCTGCGGTGTCTGGGAGCCTCAGAGGGTAGGGGAAATAGGCTGAGTCTCATTTGCACCCCAACCCCCATCCCGGGGCATGGACTGTGCTGAGGGAAGGACACACACTCTTGTCTCTAAAGGGGGCTGCAGGCTCAAGCCTGCCTGTCCACGCCTGCACCCCCCCCAACCCCACCAACAAGCCCCACATGCCTGACCCTGCAGGGGCTCAGTGGCCTGTGGGTTTACTGATGCCAAAACTGTCCAGAACTTTCTGTGCAAGCCCTGTTCGACCCACCTGGGCTTCCAGGAACCTCACTCCCCAACCCCTTGCTAGCATCTGGTTCCTCGGCCTCCTCCACCTCTTCGAGCGGGACTCAGTTACTCTCTAGCTGACTTCTGCTGAAACCTCCCATGGGCTGCTGTTTCTGATGCCTCAGGTCGACGTGCCCAAACCTGAACTAAGCAACTGCCCTCCCCAGACTCCTGCAGCCATGTTAGCCAGAGTCTACACCAGGGTAGCCACCACTGCATCCTCGCTGGCCCTGTCCGGCTGCCCTACCTCTACACCCCCCCCCCCCACCGGCACACCCAACCCTGGCCTCCTGAAGGCCGCGCCTTCTCACCTGGCGACAACTCCCCAGAGGTTCTAGTCCCTATGCTGTGTCCCTACTACAGCCCCAGTGCTCAACAAGCAAATCTGAACATGTCCTTATCCCACCGAACAACCCTTCAATGGACCCCTTTGCCCTCCTGAAAACTTACCACCTTGATGAGGCCCCACCTTCCTCTGTGGGTTCAGCTCTGCTGTTTGATCTCCCACTGGGACGTCACGCCAACCTCAAAGCCACCTCATCTGGAAGCCCCCCACCTCCTGGTCAGGTAGGGAGCTGTTACTTGGACCTCCTCAGTCTGTCCTGGTCTCCACAGAATTCACAGGACCCAGTGGTCATCACTGAATGATGGATGTCGGGTCAAAAGAACTCAGACCCATCCAATGCCACTGTGTGCCGGGCCCTTCCTTCACTGTGCCTAATCCTACACCACCTTTGCCAGAGGCGCATCTGATCCTCCCCATTTTACAGACAAGGAAATAGGTTTACCAAAGCTACTGCACTGGGTTGAATGATGTGTCCCTCAAGCTCATATCTACCTGGGAGCTCTGAATGTGACTTGACTTGGAAATCTCTTGGTAGATGCCATTAGTTGAGATGAGACTGGGGTGGGCCCTAAATCCAACAACCAGTGTCCTAATAAGAAGGCCATGCGAAGACAGACAGACAGACACAGGTGAGAAGGTCATGTGAAGACGGACGTAGAGAGTGGAGAGAAGCAGCTGTGAGCCAGGGAATGCCCAGGACTGCAGGCCATCCCCAGAGGCTGGAGAAAGGCCCTGCCACCTGCAGAGAGCGCACTGCCCACACCTTGATTCCAGACTCTAGCCTCCAGAACTGTGAGAGAATAAATTTCTGTGGTTTTAAGCCACCAAATCTGTGCTAATTTGTGATAGCCACCGAAAACTAACGCAGCTACCTACTTCACCTATGTTCTGCCAGTGAGGGGCAGATCCAGGAGGTTCGAATCTAAGCATGAGCCTACGGCTGTGAGCTGCACGGCGATTGCTGGCCCTGCGGCAGGTTCACAGCCCGTCCCTGTGGAACCAGCTCCAGGGGACACTGTCCCTGTGGACCATTCACCTGCTTCCTTCCTCCAAAACCACCCTGTGTCCTTTGCGGTGGCTGCCAGTAGGCTCAGTGTCACCTGGCTACTTGCAGAGGTACCATCTGTGGGTTGGCCTTCTTCCTCCTGGGCTCGGACTTGCCCACTGAATGGGTAGAGAGGAGGCCCAAAGGTGGGGCAGGACCAGTTCCAGCCCCAGTCGTGGCCCTCTTCCCTGCCTGCTAGGTCATCTGGACCTTGGTTCCCTGTCATTCCAGCTGGGCCACGACATGGGTGGCCTAGGGTTTGGGGAGCCGAAGGTGTGACTTGCTGCTGCTTGCCTTCTGGCAGGCCACACCTGGGGTGCAGGATGCCCCAGCAGGGTCTGGGCTCCAGCTGTGGCCTTCCCACCTGGTTCTCCGACTCCCCCACTTCCGACCACCCTGGCTGTGCCTGAGACCTGGTGCGAGCCCCTGAACCGCCGTGCTAGCCCTGGGGGCTGAAAGGGCAACAGCCCAGCCGTCCCACCAAGAGGCCTCCACAAGGAGAGCTCTGCCGCCCAGGACAACTCCAGGAAGAGGGGCCACAGCCTTCAGGTAAGAATACATGAACGCTAGTGAGAGGACATGATGCCCCCACTCCCAGGGCAGAGTTCTGCCTCTGGGGCCTCCTGCCCAAATCAGGTTAGGCCAGAAAAGTACCCCCAAACCAACTCAACCTAACCACACCCACGGGAGACTGACAGGGGCCCGTGCAGGGGTCTGGGCCGACGCCACCCTCCCTGCTTTCCTGGGAATGTGTCCAGGAATCTCTCAGCCAAGGACACAGAGGGTAGGGTGGGTAGGGAGGGGCGGCTGGGAGGTAGTTCTCCACTTTCCACAAGACTCTCTAAGCTGGGCATCCCCCCATGCCACTGCCTGGGTCGCCCCCTTCATGATACCCAAGCTCAGCCCTCCCTTCCCCCACCCCCACCCCCACCCCTCTGTCTCCTCCTCCTCACAGTCAAGGGGACCCTGTCCAGGCCTGGCTCAGCCTCTGGAAGGATATGGTCAGGACCTGAGAGGCAGCCCAGCTCTGGCTCCGGCCCTGAGCATGTGGGGGATGGGGAGGAGGGTCTTACCAAGCTGCCAGCTCTGAAAGGGGTTCTGAGAAGCCTCTGGGGCAATGGGGCTGCTGCTAAAGTCTCTGGCCCCGTCACCACCACGTCAGATCAGCGACAGCACCTCAGCCCTGGAGGAAGGCAGGCAGGCGGCCATGCAGGTCTGCCAGGGAGGAAACTGTGGTGCCAACAGCCCCAGGACAATGCTGGCTACAGAGCAGCAAAGGAAAGGCTGCTGAGGTCAGTGACAGGGGGGCCCAGGATGGAAAGAGGCTAGGGATGGGCCCCAAGGGGGTGCGCAAGCAGGTGGCAACAGAGGCTGGGTTTCGGTGGGTGTCAAGGAACAAGGACACTAAGCCACCCTGGGCTTTGTCTCAGGGCCTCAGCCCCGGGGGACCACAGAGCCCAGCACCCTATCCCTGAATACACTCCTAGGGGGCGGCGCTTAACACAAGGAAGGGGCCTGACTCTGTGCTCACCCCCATGTTCCCTGGGACAGAGTCTCCTCACCCTCCGCACACCCCTGCACACACGCGTCCTCACAGGGTGGGCACACCCTCCGCACAGTGGCGGTCCAGGGTCTAGGGCCTAGAACCCCGAATGCGCCCCTACCCGGGGAACGTGAGGGGCCCAGAGCTGCTGTCGGGAGCGCTGCAGGTGGCAGGCAGCCTAAGCCCCTCGAGAGAAGCTGGGGGGTCGCTAGCTCAAGCCTTTACCCCGGGGAAGCCCTGCCTCCTCACAATGCTCCGCCCCTCCTATCGGACAGAAAGACTGGAGGCAGGTGCGGGTATGGCTGGCCCGCTGCCAGCCTGCCCGGAGCTGGGCTTAACGGTTAACCAGCACACCCCGTCCCGTTTATCTCCCAGGCCCAGGTCAGAGGCGGCGGGCCCCACCCATTCTGCCCAGGCCTGCCCCCACCCGGCAGAGGGGCAGTGAGTGATTGTCGGTTCAGGAGTGCCCGTGCAGGGTGGACAGGTCAGCTGCTCCATCTGTTCCCTGAGGGCGAGGTTTCCTGAGAGCAGGTGATGGCACTGCCTGCGGCTGGCAACGGACTCCCGCCCACCCCGCCCTGACTACAAGTCCAGCGCTCTTTGCACTGTCAAAAAGCTGATGCAGTCAGCGCCGTGGCCAGAGGGTTTAGAACGCCACGCGCCACCTCGTCCTGACGCGGCTCAGCGCCTCCCTCGGCGGCTCCGGGCACCGGCGACAGAGTTTCCGAGCCCGGTCTAGGGCGGGTGGGGGCCTCTCCCAGCGAGACCCCCAAACTGAGTGCTTGGAGGTCCAGCGCCCAGCAGGCACGCGCCTCATTCGCCCGCTCCAGCCCCGGCTCCGGCGCGAGGCCACGGACCTCGCGCTGCGCCCCCGGCGCCTCCAGGACTGGGGGCGGGGCCGGAAGGGCCGGGGGCGGGGCCGGAGGGGCCGGGGGCGGGGCGCAGACGGCTGGGTCTCCTTCCCGCTCGGCGGGCTGGGCCCGAGGCGAGCTCGGGGGCCGGGGCGGCGGCAGGGAGCAGGCCGGCGCCCTATGAACGCCGGGTGCGCTGGCTCCGCGAGATCCAGTCCACACTCCGCGAGCGGCGGCCGGAGCGCGCCCGGCAGCTGCTGCGCCTCCTGCGGCAGGCGAGAGAAGGAGCGGGCCGGCCCGGGGCTGGAGCCCGCGGAGGGGCCGGGGGCTGCGGGCCGGGAAGGGGCCGGGAGGCCATGTGGAGCTGGCCTCGGCGCGGGAAGCAGGGTGGACCCGGGACGGGCGGGTTCGCGGGGGTGGGGGGTACGGCTGGCCGCTGGGGACTGTCTTGTCTGCGCGAGGCGGCGACGGTTGGAGGGCAGTCGGCTAGGGAGGGCCGGTGAGGCCGCGGGGACGGGCTGTGACCGTGACCAAGTCTCTGCGGTTTGACTTGAGTTGTGCGTGCGCAGCGTGCCCCAAACCTGCAGCTCGAAGCCCAGATTCAGGCCTTGGCAGGCAAGGAGGGAGGCTGGGAGGGGTGGCAAGTGGGGAGTGTGCATCATCTTGTTTTCAAGGGGCCATGGGAAGAAGGCAGCCTCCCCTCCTCCAGGGTGAAGGGAGGCGCTACACGGGCCCCTGGAGAGAGGACTCTGGAAAGCGACAGACCGGCTGGTCAGCAGGTGCAGCCTCGCCGTGACACCATGGCAGCCCGGACGAGCCACAGCACACATCACCCAGTCCCCTAAGAGGCAGCTCACACCCAATGAGTACATCCAGCCGGCATCTGTACATCACACAACTGGACAGGCGGGGGCTCTGGCCCCACACATGGGGTCCCTGAGTCCCGGCTCCAGGGCCCTAGGTTGCTCTAGGAGACATGGGTTCTGGACCCCGCGTCATCACTGGGCAAGCCACTTCCCTCTCTGCCTGAGTGCACCCCCCACCGCAGCAGCTGCCGCCACAGTCTGCCCTGTCCTATAAGCCAGAAGCAGCTGTGCAGGTCTTTGGGCTGCAGGTGTATGATAGAGATGGGAAACTGAGGCTTGGAGAACAGTGGTGAGCCTAGGGCCACAGAGCAAACTCGGGGGCAGCCAAGGCCAGAGCTCACCAGCCAGCCAGCCTCACAGCCCCATTCCTCCTGTGCTGGGTTTCCCTTCTCTGGGCCCAGCAGGCAGGAAAGGTGGGTCTGGCCCTTTAAGAGGAGCTGTCCAGACTAGTGGAGGCAGGCTGATCCGGGGCCCTGTCTGGGTCAGCCCAGGCTCACCAGTCACCCCTCCCTGCAGGGTCCTGTCTAGCTGGCACCTGCATCTTTAAGTGTGTAAAATGCAAACAGCAGAGCAGCACCAGATCAGTTAGACTATCATCCAGAAGCACAGAGACGGCCTCTGGAGTCCAAGGCACCAATTCCAGGCCCAGTGAGGGGCCTGTCCTGCCCTAGACCCACAGGGACTCTACAGTTACGGTCCTTGGGCATTGCTGCCTGGCCTGTCTTCTGGTGTGCAGTGGGTTATGTACAGAACATGTCACTGTCTGGCCTGGGGACGGCCCATATGGGGTCTAGAGGCCCCCTAGCTGTGCCTGCCCCAACAACTTGTCAGTATATCCTCTAAACGGGCCCTCTAAAAGGAGGTTCAGCATCACACCGGGCCTATGGAGTAACAGGAGGAGAAGGCCGAGGACTGGAAGCAGGAAGGCCAGGGCAGACCAGGGTCTCTTCGAGGGTGGGAGACTTGGAGGCTGGACAAGGGGGCTGGTGGAGCGGGGAGGGCGTGAATGCTGGGCTGTAGAGAGTTCCCAGCCAGCAGACTCTGTGAGTCTCCAGTTTCACTGGCTAAGAGCATTTGGTCTCCACAAAAGGGGTTAAGGGTCAAGTTCAGGTGTGTGTTTCATGGGACTGGCTCTGGCAGCTCTGTTAGGAGGGGATGGGAGACGTGTTGGGAGGCCGGCAGCCCCAGGAGGAGGCGGTTGAGCCGTGAGGAGGGAGGGCTGGCTGGAGAGGGGTAAGGGAAGAGCACAGGAGATGCCTGCCCAAGGGGAAGATGGGGACAATGACACCTTTTGCTGAGCTGGGCACCGGAGGCAAGACCGGCTCAAGGTCAGGAGATGAACACACCCATGAGCTGCCTTGGGGGACAGTTGAGCTGAGAGAGAGGTCCGCCTCCACAGGAGTGGTCTGGACCTGTCAGCAAATGGACGATGGCCGCAGCTCAGGAGAGCTCAGGGACCGGTGGGAGAGGTAAAGGGCCCAGAAGGAATGCTGGAGGCCAGAGGCATTTGGGGATCATCAGAGAAGCCCCTGTAGAATCCCCTGGACAAGCCCAATGCCTGTCCTTGAGGCAACCAGTCCAAGGGCTCCAGGACCTGTGTCATCGCCTCCCTCAGGCCCCCAGGGCACCGACCCTCTCCTCACCTAGTCTACCTGCCCCTGGACAGTTGGTCTGTCATCACCTCGGGGAGATGTCAGCAAGCCTCAGGGAGGGAACAGAGAGAGGAAAATGAGTGTGAGGGGCCCTGGCTGGCTGGACCAGGCCTGGAGAAGGGAGGCCCGATTCCTGGCTCACTTAATTCTCACCACTCACAGGACCTGGGCCTCGAGGGGACCCTCCTCACTGACATCCTTTATAGGAACATGGCCTTCCTCAATCTGGTGGACCCCATCTCCCATGACCAGCTCGTGAACCTGGCCCGGGACCTGCAGTGCCCCAAGACGGTGAGGCCAGTAGGCACAGGCCTCAGGCTGGGCAGTGTGGTTGATGGGCCAGGAGAGCCCAGGGCTGGGGGCTAGGAACCTGGGTCTGTATCTGGCTTGCTGCAAGGCTGTAGGCAGGTCACTGTGCCCCAGTGGGACCTGATGCCAGTTTTGGTGTATTAGGCTGGCCAGCGGCTGGAGTACAAGTGAGCTGTGCTTTCCCAGTCCTGCAATGTGTGGGGGGCAGATCTGCTTCCTAAGTGGCAGCCTGTGCGCCAGGCCCTAGGACCCAGCAGGACGTCATATAGGTACCCGGCGGCATACAGAATGTTCTGACAAATTCACCGACTGAACCAAACTCCAGACCTCCAAGTTTCTGGGTCAGAAAAGAGCCACCCTAGGCTGGAGATCCTTACCACACATCCCTGTCCTGTATGGATGCCCTTGGGGACAAGTGCTCACAGCTTCCCACAGCATCGTGAGCCGTAAGCAAGTCCCTCCTCATGGTGAGTTGTTGTCTGCCACCTACAGCCTCCCACCACACCCATGCCAACATGTCTGCCCCAAATCCCACTCTGATGGCACCTAAAAACATCCTTCCTCATGAAGTTGCCATGCTCATGACAGAGCCTGTGGCCAGCGACCAGGCCCCTCTCTTAGTCACAGTGAATCAATCCCCTGTGAAGAAAAGGTGCCCACCACAGGCCCTGCCAGCTCCGAACTCCTGAATCCATGTGCAGTTGTCCTGGAGGCTTCTGAGGCTGGCCTAGAGCCATCACAGTGACTGCCAGGGCTTGCTGACTGTGTGTGCACTGCTGCCAACAGAAGGGCAGGATAAAGAACATGCCAGGTTCTGGAGTGCGCTCAGGGCCAGCTCTGTGGAAAGCTGGGCACCCGTTTTCTCCCTGAACTGGACCTCTCTGAGGGCCCAGAGCCAGAAGAGAGCCAGGTGGCAGCGCTGGCAGCCCGGACCCGGGCCCACAGGTGCCATCTAGCGCGGAGAGTGAAAGGAGTTACGTGCTGACCTGGCTCGCTCCTATTCCCTGGGGCGGCGACGGGGGCAGGGCTCCAGGGAGGCGCGTGGGCCTTCCTCCTACTGGGGCAAGTGCCCAGGGAGCACTGAGGGCAGCCAGGGAGCCGGCTGGTAGCCCGAGACGCTGGCCTTGGGTCTGAGGACAGGGAACGAGGGCCCACTGCCTGGGTCACCTCCCGTCGCACACGGTGGGCCTCGGACCAGCCTGTCCGGCTCCCCACGGGCAGCCTCCCCTGGCTCCGAGCCGGGCCGTAGCCGGGGTGGAGGAGGAGGCTGGTGGGCCAGGCAGTGACCCGTGACGAGTGACCCCACATGAGCACGTGCTTGGCTCCCCAAGGCCCGGGGCTGGGTGGGAGGGGTGACGCTGCCCACCCACCCACAGGACTATGAACTCTGGAAATCCTCAGACAAGATCTGTTGGCAGCTCATCTACCACCTTGCCCCTCACTCCACAGGCAGCGAGGGTCCAGCCTGCCCCAGAGGAAGACTCGGAACTGGTAAGGGGATCCCAGCTTCAGCCCTGCCCCACAGCCCCCAGGGTGCCGTGCCAGGCTGACATGGAGAGGCAGGGCCAGTTCTAGGGGAGACTCCAGGCTTCTCTCAGCAAGAGGCTGGTGTCTCAAATCCCACCCGTGGGCCTCTCACCCTCATCTGCCTGGAAGCCAGTCTGGCCAGTGGCAGCAGATGCCCCACTCGATGCCCCGCTAGCAAAGCTACACTCTCCCTTTGATCCACCTTTGCTCGCCCTTCCTTCCCTGGCCTGTCACAG
Source organism: Manis javanica (assembly GCF_040802235.1). NCBI lineage: Eukaryota > Metazoa > Chordata > Mammalia > Pholidota > Manidae > Manis > Manis javanica. Next base: position 84,814,073 of record NC_133170.1, on the reverse strand, counting down.
AGCTTGACACCCCATCCCCACCCCATAGCAAGAAGACTTCAGCGGGCATCAGCGAATCCTCGCAACAGGCTGTGAAGGAGACAGATTCTGGGTCCATTTTACAGGAAGAAAACCGAGGCAGGGAGGGGCAAAGCGGTCTGCCCTAGGCCGCAGCCTGGCCTGATTTTCCTGCAGCCCTCTGGGAATTCTCTGCCTGCTAGCTCACTCTGCCCTGGCGACCTCTCCCCACCTCTCCTCGTGGCCATAGGCAGCCTGGGAACCGGCCACCCCAGGGTCCCAGTGCCACGGCTCCAGGCTCTCCCCTGCCCGCCTGCCCCTTGGGCCTGGTAGCCCCAGCTGAGCCTGGAGCCTAGAGAGTTGCTCCTGCCGTGGCAGGTGGGGGCCCTGGAGGGGGTCCCACTACTTTCAACCCCCAGTCTGGCCTATCTGCCTAGTGGACTATGTTCCAATGACAGGAGGGACCTAGAGGGGGTTTCTGGAGGCAGTGGGGGGCACTCCTCAATCTCCAAGCTAATTTTCCAGCTTAGACACAGGGAGCCCTTTCCCCAGGGCAGGTCCTACCCTCTCATCCACCACCACCTCCCCTCTCGCTGCCCTGGACCTGTCCCCTGCTGGCCCCCATGGCCTGGGAACACCAGCCTGATACCCTGTCGCCCTCACCTGAACGTCTCTGCCTCCCCACAGAGGGCCAACTTTAAAGGAAGCGTGGGAAAAACATGTGGGCTCTTGAGTCAGAGTACCTCAGTTTGGACACCTGGCTCCCCACTTGGTGGCGTGTGACCCTGAGAGACTCACATCTCCAATCTGACATCCCTGTGCCCCTCTGCAGAGGGGATAATCACTCCTACCCTGCTGGGCTGGCATAAAAAGCACCAGTGAGACAGTAGATGTAGCAGGTGATGCAGGAGCGCAGTAGGTCTTTGTAATGGTAGCAGCTCGTGGAGCCTGAACACGTCTGTATTTAATCCTCGTAACAGCCAGGTCTCCTTTTCACCAAAAGGGAAACTTACACTCAGGTTCCCAGCATTGCCCATGGCCACACGTTTAAAAAGCGGCAGCTGTTGCCAGGTTGGCGCAACTGGAGGGCCCGGGCCTTGTCATTGCCCCAGGCAGCCTGGCAGTTCACTGTCTGCAGCTGCCAGGAGCCGCCTGGGCCACGGGCCCTTGCTCAGTCCACCCCATCTGCAACCCTCCCACAGCCTCAGGAGCAGCCTCCGGAAGACTCAGCTGGCGGGGGAGCCCATGAGCCTCTCGGGAATCCCGCTGAAAGCACGGGACCTGCGGCACATAACACGTTACCTGAGCAGCCAGGGAGCTGGGCTGGCGGTGCTGGACCCGAGCTTCAGCGAGCTGACTGAGGAGCTTCTGCACCTGCTAGTGCCCAGCCTCTGGGCACTGCCCTGCCTCTCCCAGCTCCTGCTCAACGGCTGATGTGGGCCACCGCCCGCGAGCTCACTGAGGCCATCGAGGACACCACCAAATTCCCCGCCCTGGCCTGGGTGGACCTGGGCAACAACGTCGATGTGGCCTCCCTGCCCCAGCCTCTGCTGGTTGGCCTGAGCCGGCAGCTGAGCCAACGAACCTCACTCCCCACCATCTATGAGGGCCTGGACCTCGAGCCGGGGTGCAGTGTGGCCGCAGCCACCATCCCTGCCTCCACCTGGGGCTCTGCAGCAGCTGGGCAGGGGTCTGAGCCTCAGGTCTGCTGTTCCAGGTGACCCACCCCTACCCTGGCTCCTACTGCCTGACTGATGATGCTCCCGAGCACAGGGGACAGGGTATGGCAGAGGCCCTGGAGGTCCCCCAGAGATCCAGGAAAAATGCTCAGCCTGGGATTAGGGGGACCCAAGGAGAATGGGCTTGATGGAAGCCAGTCGGCCCAGGCTGGAGCCTCAGCCTTCCTCAGCAGGAGGGGCTGGGGGCCCACTGTGCAGAGCAGATCCCACAATAAAGGGTGACACTTTACTCTGCCTCAGGGTTTCTGCATCAGGGACCTCAGGGCCACCGAGCACCAGCCCTGCTGCTGGGGGAAGGGGTGGCCAAGGACTCAGGGACACTGCGTACCTGAAAGGGAGGGACCAGCTCACACTGACCTCTCCCAGGGGCTCCCTGGGCAGGGCCACAGACACCAAGGTGGGGGCTGAGTCCATCTGTGGGCTGGCGAGTTAAAGGAGGCCACCAGGAACACGGCCCTCTCCCGTAGGAAGGGCGTGGAGAAGAGCGGTTGGGAGCCCAGAAAGGTGCAAAGCTTGGAACGAGCCCCACAGCAAACTCGTACCTGAGCCCAGGCTGCTGACCTCCCACCAGGGCCCTCTGGGCCCGGGACAAGAGTGTGCTGAGTGGGGGCAAAGCTCATGTTCCACTGGGCACAGCACTGCCCACCACCCCTAGTACCACCACAGGCCTCCTGTACTTGGCCAGTGGGCAACTCTGTGGGATTAGGAGACATGTCGGACCAGATACAGAGAGCTTGTGTGTTCCCTCCAGGCCCTATGGGCCCATGTACCTGTACAGTCCTTCCCTGGGGGGGACCTAAGAGAGCATGCAGGGGTGGACGTGGGCACAGCCAGCACCAAGGGGCTGGGGCAGAGCTGTCCTAGGGCTGCCCCATGAGGTAGCCCGCTCACAGCAGGGGGCTGTACCCACCACAAGCACCACGGGACAGGCCCTAGACCAGAAGGTAAGGCCCTGGTTACCCTCAAAGCCCCGTGTGGAGAGCCGGGGTTCAGTCTAGGAGTTGGGCACAGAGACAAGAAAGGAATTTAGAGCTGTCCATGGGGGAAATTGAGGCCCAAGCTGGGGAGTCCAGGGGCCACACACTCCTGTGTGGAGCCGTAGGCCAGGTCTGGGGGCAGTGGGACCCTGTCAGGTGAGGACACCCATGCCTAGGAGGGCCTATGTGCACAGGCCCCCCAGCTGACCACAGCTATGGCCCACAAGGGAGGGATTGTGAGCACAGATCACAGCACACCCCAGGCCAGCTGCAGGCATGGCAGCCTCCTGAGCCAGAAAAGAGATGGAACAGGGGCCCACACTCCCGGGAGCAGGCAAAGCGGGGTGGAAAGTGGAAGGGGCCAGCAGAGAGGGGAGTGACAGGGAGGCTGGCCTGGGGCCGGCAGGCTGATGAGCCCGACACACGCAGGCGGCTGTGCTCTCTCGGGACTCCTTGCTGGAGAAATGCCGAGCTCTGTGTCTCCCCCTGCCCTCCTCACTCCTTGCCCACCACTAGCCCGGATCCAGCCCACAAACCTTGAATGTCACCAACCGGAGAGACTTCTACCAGGGTGGTGTGAGGACCTGAGCCGGGTGTTGCCAGGCGAGCTCCAGGGGAGTCCAGGCAGCAGCTGGTCTCAACCTCCCTGCCTCTTGGACAGAGGCACTCGACGTAACAGCTGAGCTGGAGCGTGAAACGGCCCACAGGAAGAGGGTTGGCCTTGTTGCCAGGCAGGTCCACTGCCCCATTGTAGGGCCCTCCCGTCAGGGCCTCATGACCACCAGCAAGGCGACGCTGCATGCAGGGACACTCTAGGACGCGGGGATTCCAGGCCGAGGAGGCAGCGAGCGGGCCTCGCCCAGGCCCAGTCCTGGAGACAGACAGGCTTGGCTTGGTCCCAGCTCTGTCCTCCGCTGCTGGTGGCGTGGTCCTCTTGGGTCCTGTTCCCTTATCTCGGAAACTAGGTAAAGCAAGCTTCCTCTTATCCTGCTGACATGAGGATGACATAAGGCTTGGGAAGTGCGTGCCATGTGAGGGTCACAGGGCAGGCTCTTCAGCGTCAGCGGGGCCTCCACCCAAAGCTTTCTGGGTGGACATGGCTGGAGCCCAAGCCTTCGGGATTAGGCAGTGCTGAGGCTATCTGTTTACTTCAGGAGCGCTTCCATAGCCTTTCCCTAGGCCAGGTACTGTTCCAGTGACTGTACACTCCTTTGATTCTCTTTGCGCTTGTATGGTGGGTGCTATTACCACCTCCACTTTGGAGGTGAGTGAACTGGAAGCAGGGAGAGGTTGAGTGACTTGCCCAGAGTCAAAAAGCTGGGAACTGCAGGAGCCGGGGTATGAACCAGGCAGCCTGGCCTCAGTCTGTGATGCCGACCCTGCCTGATGCTGCCTCACAGCCATCCCGGGGGCCAAGAGTTCACTGGAACTTCTGAGCAAGTCCCTGCCAGAGGCGTTTGAGGCAGGAGACCATCCTGGTGGCTCTGCTGGCAGGCATCTTGGGGCAGGGAGAGACTGCCAGCCACACTGCCCTTGGAGCACGGCCAGTCAGGACCTCCCTGTGCCTCATTTCCTCATGTGCCACAATGGTGAGGGGTGGGGGGAGCAGTGAAGACCCAGGCTCTGCCCTCTTCCAGGACTCAACAGCATTAATGAGGAGTGGGTTTGGAAGCTTGTCAGACTGAATGGAGCCCAGCCCCATGCTCAGGGCCACGGGACCCACGCCCATCTCTGGCAGCCTGGCGGGGCCAGCTGCATGTTGTGCCTGCACCTCTCCAGGCCTCAGCCTCCTCAGGCCTGACCCCACCTTGCCAGGATGTCGATAGCACTGAAAGGATACATTGAAAAGATACCTACGCTCCTCAGGACCTCCGTGACCAACACTTGGGAACTTCTGTATCTCATTAGGGAGGTTATTTGAGCCCAGATAAGGTGCTCTAAGATACGAGTTTACAGCAAGTGTCAGCCTCTACTCAGTCTTCATCTTGAGAATCCAAAATCTCAGGTGACTGATCCCCGTGGCTGATATCAACTTAGCACAGAGGTTTTTCTCTATAGGCCTTGGCGGGAAAAGAAAACATACTTCTTAGAGACAGCCATCATTCTTCAATGGAGACTAGTATTTCTTTACCCAACTGGATACTTCAGTTTTATATTTTAAAATGTCTTATTTTAAAAATAATCCTTCATTGCAGTACAATTGAATTACAATAGATATACCAAGTGTTACAAGTTTAAAGTGTGCAGTATGGCCTCTATTTACATCTATGAAACCACCTCCACAATCAAGACAGTAAACCTGTCACACCCAGAAGGTGCCTTGTGCCCCTTGGTAATGCCTCCCTGCTCGCCCCCTTCCCTAAGCAACAATTGACCTGCTTGCTGTCCCTGTGAAGTACTTTGCATTTTCTGGTTTCAGAAATGTGTAATCATATATAGGGTGTACTCTTCTTTGCATGACTTCTTTCACTTGCGTAATTATTTTGAGACTCCCATCATGTTGAATTGTTGAGAGGTATCTGTTGGTCAGATGTGCCACAATTCATTCACCTGGGTTGTTGAATACAGCCTGTATGATTCCATATTATCTAAAACTCCAGAAAATACAAACTAATCTAGTTTTTAGTTATGACAGGTAAAACTGCTAGGAACTATTTATATACAGGTTTTTGCCTGAACATAGATTTCTTTTTCTCTTGGGCGGTGGTAACTCAGTATGCTTTTTCTTGTAGTATCTTTGCCTGATTTTGGTATCAGGGCAATGCTTGTCTCAGAATGAACTGAGAAGTATTTTCTTCTGTTTAATTATTTGGTTATTAGAGTTTGTGTAGAATTTATATTATTTCTTCCTTAAATATTTGTTAGAATTCCTCAGTGAAGGTGCATGGGTCTAATGTTTTCTTGGTGAGGTTTTCAACTGTAATTCCGATTTCTTTAATGGAAATATAGGACTTTTCAGATTAGCTATTTATTCCTGAGTGAGCATTGGTATTTTGGGTCTTTTGAGGAATTTGTCCATTTCATCTTGCTCAATTTGTTGGCATAAAGTTGTTCATAATATTCCCTTTCAGTATCTCTGGAATATGTAGGAGACACATCTCGCATTGCTGAGATTGGTGTAATTGTGTCTTGTCTTTTTTTCTTCCTTGGTCAGTCTTGTTTAAGAATCATCTTTTGGTTTCACTGATGTTTCTGTTTAGTGCTATAAATTACACCCCTACTTCTGCTTGAGTGGCATCTCACAAATTCTGATATGTTGTAGTTCCATCTCCAAGTCAGCTTAAAATACTAATTTCTCTTTTTGTTTCTTCTTTGGTCCATGTCTTACTTAGAAGTGTGTTACTTTGTTTCCAAATATTTAGGAATTTTCTGGATCTTCCTGTTTATAATTTCTAATTTTATTTCACTATGGTCAGACAACATGGCATGGCTTGCAGTCTTCTGAATCTTGGTAAATGTTCTGTGTGCACCTGAGAAGAACGTGTGTTCTGTTGTTGGGTGGTCCTCCAGTGTTAATCAGTCAAGTTGCCTTATAGTGTCCAAGTCTACTATATCCCTGTTGATTTTCTACCTACTTGACCTATCAATTATCAAGAGGGAATGAAAATTTTCCTGCTATTGTATTTATCTATTTATTGTTGTAGTTCTATCCATTTCCTGCTTTATGCATTTTGATGTTTTATTACTAGGTGCATAAATGTTTAAGATTATTATGGCTCCTTGATTAGCTGACTCTTGCCATTATAGAATGATCTTCATTATCTGTGGCAGTATTTCTGGCTCTGAAACCTTCTTGCCTACTATTAATGTAGCTGCTTCAGCTTTCTTTTGATTAGTGTTAGCAATGGTATTATCTTTCCCAATTCTTTTACTTTTAACCTATTTATGTTTTTATATTTACAGTGTGTTTCTTCTAGGTAGCATGTGGTTGGGTCTTGCTTTGTAAAATCCAATGTTTTTTAATTGTAGTATTTATACCATTTACATTTAGTGTGATTATTGATAGGCTTAAGCCTATCATCTTTCTATTTATCTCCTATTTATCCTGTATGCTCTTTATTCCCTTCTTTCCTCTTTTTCTGCCTTCTTTTGGAATTATTTATAAACCCATTATAAATCTCCTTTGTTGGTTTAGCTCCTTTTATGAGGTAAAATTCAAGTAACATAATAACGTGTGTGCGCAATTTAATTAGTAGTTTAAAACCTCTACATGCTGAAGTTACTCTACAAGAAGATATGTCAAAGAAATAATCAATCTTCCCATGTTTTCTTCCGCCTGCTACTTCTATAGCTTTTCTTCTTCCTTCCTAATTACAACCCCTAAACAGAATTCGTGCCTCATATTGAATTTACCGTGTATCACAATTCTTCCAAGTGGTAAAGATACCTCAAGACAAATGCTGGGCATAGAAGCCACAGGGCATAAATATGCAAAGAAGTAAAAAACTAACCTTTTCAAACAATAAGGCTTCTCTCTCACTTACCAACTTTACATTTCCCTGTATGGCCCCGGAAGATGACTGGTTAGCCAGAGACGGGTAAGATTCCTCAAGGGAGGAACAACCTAAGACAGGCACAGTCGCAGGGGGGCCATCAGGTGAGAAATTGGGGATCAACAGAGGTGAGGCTTAGAACCTCTCCCCCACTGTTCTGAGAGAAATCTGCTGCATCCGTGGATGTTTTATTGCCCTTGTCTAGCTTGGATTAACACATAGTCTACAGGCACACACCTGATCATCTACATTTGCTCTCTTACAACACTAAACTATGTTTTCTACCTTTATCTTGCATCTACCTACCATTTCAGCATTTTATTAAAAATAATAATAGAGAGAAATGTGGTATCCACATATAAATCAAGTATAAAAATCAAACGAATATTCATATTTGAACTGATTGTTTATAGTTCATGATGCATGATCAAAACCGAAAGTTTCTGTGAAGACTGCCCTTGTACTGTTCACCATGTAACTTATTCACTATGTAAGAATTTGTTCTCCATGTAAGAACTTGTTCGTTATGCTTCAGAAGATTGGAGACTGACGAGAATTAGGCTTGGGGTGGATTAATGATTGTGCATTGAGCATTGACTCCCCTATACATAATTTTATTGTTGTTAACAACCATTTGATCAATAAATAGGAGAGATGCCCTTACAAAAAAAAAAAGAAAAACCAATTATAAAATAAATAAGTAACCGGGATGTAATGTATAGCATAAGGAATATAGTCAAAATATTGTTAACAACTTGGTATGGTGATAGCTGGTACCTAGAATTATCACGTATATAAATGTTGAATCACTGTGTTGTACACCTGAAACTAATGTAATACTGTGTGTCAACTACCCTTCAATAAAAAAATAATTATCTAAAAAAAAAAAATTCAAGTAACGTAAAATTCACCATTTCAAGTGTACAATTCAGTAGCTTTTAGTACATTCTCCATACTGTGCAACCATCATCACTAATTACAGAACATTTTCATTTCTGCAAAAAGAGAAAGAAACCCAAACCCATTAAGGAGGCTCTCCTTGTTCTCCCCTCCCATCTCTGGCAACCACTGATCTATTGTGTCTTCATGAATTTGCCTCTTCTGGACATTTTATATAAATGTGGCCTTTTTTGGCTTCACTTCGCATGTTTTCAACACTCCTCCATGTTGTAGCAGCTATCAGTAATTATTCCTTTTTACGGCTAAATAATACTCCACTGTATAGATATACCATTTTTGCTTATCCATTCATTGGTTGATGGATGTTTGAGCATTGGCTTAACTCTGCTATTTTAGTTTTGTTTTGGGGCTCTTTAAATTATCAGTCTATTTCCAAGTAATATACCACTTCTAGTATAAGAACCTTATAATAGTATGCTTTCCTTTCTCCCGTTTTTTTATGCTAATTGTCATGCATTTAACTTTGACATGTTATAAACCCCATAATAAAATAATCACTCCTTTCTGTAGCTCCAGATTTTCATCTGATATAATTTTCCTTCTGCCTAAAGGATGTTCTTCAATGTTTTTTGCTAAGTAGGTCTCCTGCTGAATTTTTCAGCCCTTGTATTTTTGTTTTGCCTTCATTTTTAGATACATATTCCAGGTATTGAATTCTATATTGAGATTTTTTCTGTCAGTACCTTAAAGATGTCGCTTCACTATCTTCATGCATGCATGTGATGCCGGGGTTCTTGTTTGCGAAGTCGAAGAATGAACTTAGCAAACAGTCAAGGTAGGAGAGCCAGGGAGACTTTTATTGAGAGATACAGTGAGAAGACAGAGCTCCTGGCTTATGCCAGGAGGGGACAAGAGAGCCTGGAGTGGTGCATTGTCTAGGGAATTTATAGGCAGTTGAGGATTTTTGGGAATTGAAGGCTTAGGGTGTGGACTTGTACCACCTGCCCTGCCCTCAAGGTGGGCTGGGTTGTTGTCTGTTTGCTAGGGCTGTTTACAGTGAAGTCACGGGTTATGCTGAGATACCCTTGCAGAACACTCAAACATTCCAGACCAAGTTATTTTTGAACTTTTGATCTTTAACTGATCTCACTGAAGATGTCTATATTCCTAGTCTCGTATCATTACGCTAGAGAATTAGTGTGACCTTGACTTTGCATAATGCTGAAACAGAGTTTCAATAGGGACTTTACATTGTTATATTGCTTTGACTGTAAATATCTTGCCTTGCTTTTTCCGGAGGCCCTCACCCTACTCTGTCTAAGCCCATGGTCCCTGCCTCATATGGTTCCCAGTGAGAAATGTCATCCTTATCTTTGTTCCTTTATTATCAATTTCTTCTCTAGATGCTTCTTAAAGATTTTTTTCTCTTCACTACTGGTTTTGAGTTATGATATGCCACGGCGTTTTCTTGTTTCTTGTGCTTAGAGTTCATTTAGCTTCTTTGATCTGTCCATTTATAGTTTTCATCAAGTTTGGAAAGGTTTTGGCCATAATTTCTTCAAATGATTTTTCTATCCCCCAGTGCCTCTCCTTTGGGGACTCCAACACCCATATATCAAGCCACTTAGAGTTGTCCCATAACTTTTTCAGATTTTGTTTGTTTCAATTTGGGTAGTTCCTAGAACTGTCATAAAATTCACTAATCTGTTCATCTGCAGTATCTGTTAATCCCATCTAGCTATAGAAACTCAGTTTGAAGTCTCTCCTCCCTTTCCCCCACCCTCTCCTTCCTTTAAATCTTCCATGGCTCTACTTAACTTTTTGATAATATGAAATACAGGTAAAATAATATTTAAATGTTCTTCTCTGCTAATTCTAACATCTGTCAGTTCTGAATCTGTTTTATTTTTTATGGATTGTCCATTCTTCCCTTGTCCTTTCTTTGCATGCCTGGTAATCTATGATTGGATGTCAGACATTGTAAATTTTATTTTGTAGGGTGCTGGGTATTTTTGTATTCTTAAAAAAATTGTTTAAACTTTGTTCTAGGATACAGCTAACAGACTGGAAATAGTTTGGTCCTTTCAAGTCTTGTCTTTCTATATATAGTTATATCCAGGGCTTTGTCAAGGGCTAATTATTCCTCATTTGTAAGGCAAGACTTTCCTGGATAATTTGTATAAGTCATGTTTTTAAATGTTTTTATTTGAAGTTTTAATGTTTCATTTTTATGATGTTTTGACATCTTGGGATCTTGCTAATAGTGGATAGGCTGCCCTTCCCAGTCAGTTAATTCCTAGAGATGGTAAACAAATAGCCTGCAGAGCATGCCCTTCATGTACAAACTCACCAATCCAAATCTGCCTCCAACCACCTTTATCTAATGCACACACCAAGCCATATTTTCCCTGCCCTAAATCACCCCAAGGCTAGGTACTGGACAACCAGATACCACCCTATAGCCAAGAGTCCTCTGAATTTATTCAAACTACCCAATTCTAAACTTCCTCAAACTTGTCTTTTCCACCTCACCCATTCCTTCCCCATGGGAACCACAACAGACATCAAGCCCTCTCCTCACTCCTTCCTCCTGACCCACCCTAGTGGTTCCTCATGTGACCCTGTGTGGCACAACATGCTCCCTCGTCTTGGGAATTTTAAGTAGTAAACTCTTCTAAGGCAGTTGCTTCCATGTCTGTCACCTATCATAACTGATTAAAAGAAAATTTTGGTAAAACAATAGTCTACCTAATATCCTGTGAATTAGTTTTTGTAAACAGTTAACTATTCTCAACCCTGTGTGATACTAGGCAGTTACAATCCTTTTTAATGTTTGTTTCCCCCAGCCCCCAGCCTTCCTTAGTTTCCTTACCCTCACGTGCTGAACAGTGTTCTGAATATTCTAGAGAGCCTTTCTGCAAATCACCTGGGTTCTCTGTGCAGCTTTCTTCTCCCTGGTATTGTCCTATGAACTTAGGCTGCTCTGGCCTCTCTAAACTCTTGCTCCGAGTCCTTAACCCAGGTAGACTGGCAGGGTCTGTTTCAGTTTCTCCTTCCCTGTGCCACTGACTGGAAATTACTGAAAGGCAGTAAACCCACCTTATTTGTTTCCCATTTCTTGGGGATTATTCTCCTTCAGTGTCTGAATTTCCCCCCCCCAGGCATGAGAGTAAATCCAGGCAATTACTTCCACCTTGGCCAGAAGCAGAAAAAAATACTGTATGCTCTATTTTGATTTAATTTTTTAAAAATGTTACAGAATACCCAGCAGGTCAATGTAGAAGCTGAAACAGTATCAGTGGATGAAATGAGTCGAAGCCCTCCCTTGTATAGATAACAAACCAGGGGACACCACTCCAGGGAAGTGACAGTGGAGGTAGTCACAACCAGAAGCCATCTCTTAAAGCTTGGTCTAGTTATCTTTCTAATCTTTCTATCATACCAACCTTGGTTTCATATTTTCTTTATCTTGTTTTCTACTTTAAAGTAATATTTTCAAAGAAAACACGTTTTTTAAAAAGAGAGAATGTGCTTAAATATTCAGACTTCCACGTGATCATGAGACTGCCCCTCTCCAACTGCGGCAGGAAGTCGGAAGCTTATTCTGTAGAGGAGGAGGTTAAAAGGTCTCTGGGCTGGGAGGCTTCTCCAGAGACCTGGGAGATGACACGAATCTGGGCATCCTAGACGCTGAGACTCTCCAGCTATCTTCCCCACCGAGTCCCCAGAAAGCCAACTCCTGACAAGAGACACTGGGAGTTTTCTCCAGAGAATATTACCAGCCCAAGGGGAAAGTCCTCAAGGGAAGGACATTGGAAATCTACTCAAAAAAGCTCAATCACCTCACCTTACAAAACACACTCTTTTCAATATCCAATTCTCAAAATTTAAGCAGACCATCAATGACCGCCAGACAGCTAAGGAAAGTCTGTAACATAAAAGACCAAAGAAAAACAAAGACGGGGATGAAAACATCACGCAGGGAGATAAAAGGTCCAACAAAGCGTATTGGCAGCCTCAGAGATAAAATATGATGATCATGGAATGAGGTCCTATTAAAAAAAAAAAAAGACAGAACATTCAGAGTCAACTCGAGCAAGTCTTCTATAAAGAAGATCCAAAGACAAGAAACTGGTGGGTGGGAGAGAAAAGATAAGAAAAACAGAAGTCCAGGAGATCCAACATCTCAACAGGAATTCCAGAAAGAAAACACAAAACCAAAGGAAGGAAATCATTGACAAACAATTCAAGAAAGTTCCCAGGAGTGAAGGATGGGAGTCCATTCTGAAAAGGCTCACAGCCCTTCGTCAAGGCTCGCCTTTGTGAAATTTCCGAACACTGGCAACAGAAGGGAGAAACAGGGACACACACAAAGGATGGCGACTCAGAATTAGCTTCAGACTCCCCTTCCCCACCAGATCTAAATGACAAAGTAACGCCTTCAAAATTCTAAAGGAATACAAACCTTATACCCAATCAAGTATCAGAGATCAAGGCATTTTCAGACATGCAAGTCCCTCGAAAAACTACTTCCCATGCACCCTTTTACTGCAGGCGCTTTACCAGAATGAGGTAGTAAATCAAGAGAGAAAGAGGTTACACAGAAAACAGGAGATTCAGCAGAGGACTGCTCACAAAGACAGTACACATTAGGCTCAAGAGAGAGCCAGTCAAGAAGAAACTGATAAAATAGATGATGTGTTCATGTCTCTGGGGAATTCTGGGTTTGAATTATTAACAAGTGGACAGAAACTAAGCAAATAAAAATTCAAGAGGATGATTAGTTCTAGGGAAAAAAATGTTCTGCAGGAAAGTAATCCAGTCTACTACATGGCTCAGCTATGATTTATACATACAAAAGAACACTGAACATGCTCTAACTAAAATCCTATCAGCGGGACTGGTGGCGGGACATTCGTGGTGGGCAGGAATAAGAGGGAGAAGTCAGAAGACAATGCCGGAAACAGAAACACCAGGGAGGAGCCGTGCAAAACATGTTTAGATTGAGATGTGGAGGCAAAAACCAACAAGTCAGCCAATAGTTAAAAGGGAACCTTGACATACAGAAATAACAGAATATCATTCAGCCATAAAAGAAATCCTGCCATTTGCAACAACATGGATGGAGCTAGAGGGCACTATGCTCAGTGAAATAAGCCAGGCGGAGAAAGACAAGTACCATATGACTTCACTTACTTGTGTATAAAAACAAAGCAAAACAGAAAGAACAAAGAAGTAGACTAGACACTGAGAAATAACAAGTGTTCACCAAGGAGGCGGGGGATAAAAGGACACAATAATTCACAATCATAATGTAAGTTGGTCACAGGGATGGTGGTGCACATGGACAATACAAAGATTCTGTAACATTTTTCGACACTGAGAGATACTACCTGCACTCAAGGAGGTAAGGATTTAAGAATATGGGTAACTGTTGAACCACTGTGTTGAACATTTGAAAACAATACAAGAGTATATATCAATGATACTTCAATTAAAAAAAAAGGGGTGGGACCTTGAAACAAGGAACACGGGGGAGATGGGCGGAGAGGACTGCTGCTTTTCCTAAGAAACCTTGCAAGGCTGTTTGCTTTCAGTGCAAATAACCGATTTCTTTCTAAAATGCAAGATATGATACTGTTCATAAAGCTGTATGTTTTAGGTTAATTTTCTTCATTGTTTTTTAAAACTTCCAAATTTTTACTGTCAACATTAGAAAGAAAACCATAAATGAGAATCCCCTTCACTTTTCAGGATCTAGGAAGGGTTCCAGCTAGTTTTCAGTGTGTAAGGTTGATATTCCTGCATGGTTTCCAAGGTGAAACAAAGACAGCTTTTCTGATCCAGGATGCAATTCAGTACTATTAACTGTATGCAATGTTATTATTTAAGAATTACAGTTTTACTGTAAAAGCATGGTAATTTAAGTAGTGTTCACACTAACATAACACCATGGCCAAAATGTGGCTTCAGATGTCCTGAATCAGAATTGCCTAGCTGGGGAAGCAGAGGCGTTGCTTAAGCTGCAGATCCCTAGGACCCACGCCAGACCAGCTCATCAGAATCTCTGGGAGGTGGACTTGGAATCTACATTCGAACAAGATCCCACGGTGATGCTCACAACCACTGTTCTCTCACTGTACTAACTCAGTAGGCTTTATTAATAAGAAGCCAGAATTCAATGTCTACAAATAAAGGGCACTAGCAGGGAAGTGGGCAGGTAATGCACGCAGGGTACTAGTGGATACCACAACTTCTACCTGAAAGAACTCTACTTTTAGAGTTTGAAGAAATCTACTCTATACGTAACTCAATGTACAAATATCTTTTCTTACCAGAAACAATCAACTCTTGGTCAAATCAAAAACAAACTAACTCTAACTCCATTCACAGTAAGTTCACCTGAAACGGCCCCCAGTCCAGAAGCCCTCCTCTGGACTGGCACTGAACACAGGACCATGAGCACACTTCACCCAAATGTGTCAGAGGAGCTGGGGGTGCTGCAGCAAGAGGCACAGGGGTTACCCTGGGGGCTGGTGCTTGAAGCCTCATGTGATGTGCCTGTGGTATCTGACCAGCCCACCAAGGCCTGTTTCCTGGGAGTTCTTTATTATAAGAATAATACAAGATGTTTCCTCGTGACAGGGTCATGATCGTAAAAGAGATTGTTAATTTAATCCCTACAGTTAATGGATATGTTGGGCTTTCTTCTTCTTCTTCTTTGATTACTTGAACAATCTGTCCAATGAGCAATGTGCTAAGGGCCAATCAATAATCAATCCCTTTTCCTCTTAATAGTTTTTCTGTGGTTCATCCTCTCCTGAGCCCTTGGTAAGACCTCTTTTTGGTAATCTTTTTCATGCAGCTTTTCCAATTTCTGTGTTTGTGTCACAACTGCCACAAATGTCACTTTGCACGCCCAACCTTTCTACCTTTGCTACATTAAAGACCACAGTTATGCTAAACAATGTTATCATCTGATAAAAGCACAAGAACGTGTTCCCCCAAATAAATATGAAACTGCTCATGAAGCCAGGACAGGAGCCACAGGTGTTGGCCGCTAGGACTTTCTGAATTACCTTTTAATAGATTACTTTTTCCAAGTGCTGACCCACTAGTGTTTCCAGGCTACAGAGGTCAGAGTATTGTTGGACTTTTTCACGGGGGAGGACCAGCCTGTGTTGTGCTTTCCTAGCTGAGCTGATGACACTTCTGTAAAGGTCACCTGAACAGAGCACCATAACAAACGCCTGTGTCTGAAGATCAATGAGACAGTCCGTATGTTCCTGGAGTTTTCCTAGGGCTTAACCGGAAACTGGCCTTGGGACAGTAGCTTAACCTCCTATCAGTAACTGTGCTACTTCAAAGCAGGGCATTTTTGCAGGACATCTCCCAGGGTGTCAAAATTTAACCAGCTGCCAAAGCAAACAGAACACCACACTCGAAAATGAACACATAGTCCTTATTTTCTCAAAAAGAAAGGAAAAAAAAGACTATATTTATTTAGTGAAACATTTACCCTGATCTAAAGAAAGATGCTAAAAGAAAACCTAGTATACACATAAGCACGCACCTGCCATGAACCCAGATAATCTAAAAGAAAAAATAAGAGCAAAGTTCTATTCAACAGACAATTTATCTTCGCTTCTGGAAGATGTTTCCACGTCCCATTCCACGTCCTCTTCCTCTTGCAGCCACTGAAAGGTGGGGAAGAGAAAGGACAAAGCCGGGTCAGTGAGCGCATGCCATGGAGCAGCCGGAGCCCCAGAACAGGGCCGGAAAGGCCACCTGGTCCAACACCATGCCAACCCCATCGCATGTCCCCACCGTGCAGAGAGCCAAGAACTGGCACCTGGTGTCAGCGCTGCAGCGGCACCAGGCTCCCGCATTCTGGCCCTGCCCTGTTCTCTGTAAGAAGCTGGGAGGCAGCTTGTTGAGGTCAGGTGGTTTGGGAAGCAAGTGTTGAGAACCACAGGAAAGATGAATTCCCAGAGCAGCCTTAGAGCAAGCTCATAAAACTTCACAGATTAATTTACACTTAAAATTCTAAAACAAATAGTTTAATGTTAACATGTTAGAAATCTGAGTGAGGAGTTTTATTACTCTTTGAGTTATCCTACATGTATGAAACAAATGTTTTATAATAGCAAAACAAATAAACAAAACACAAAAAAACAACACCACTCCCCATACAAAGACTGCTGTTCTCTGTGACCCAAGTGTTCTTGGTGGGGACAGTGGCTTGGGAGGACAGGCAAAAATATTCTGATGGCTACTAACTGGAGACTCATCTCTTTCTCCTCTATTAGAGCCTATGGCCAACCTGAGGAGGCAGGGAAGTCACCCAAGAACCCAGTCACATGATGACAGGGCCAGAAGCAAGGAGCTGGAGAGGCACAGATGGCTCAGGCAAACTCAGTGCCAAGTGCCTTCTGATGCCCAGCTGCTGGGCTTCACCTTCTGCCAGAGAAGACAGTGCAGTTATATGTGACAGTGAGAGCAGCCCTTCCCTGAGAAAGCAGAGAACAGCAGTTCTAACAAACTAGCTGGCGTTTCTGAAAACCATTCCTTCTCCAGGACAAGGTCCAGAGCCTCTGTCTAGAAAGGGCAAGGAGAGTCTGATCAGTTCTTCTGGGGGGCATTTTAAGGGATTACTCTATTGCACCTTTAAACCAAAGTCACCTCATATACAAAATAGGTACAGCAGCCAAAATACTGATGGAGAATCTACTAACTTTCCTGTACCGTAAATCTTTTTACAAATCAATACTATGACAATTTCTAACAACTGCACTTCTTAGGAAATTAGCTAAGAAGCTTATCAGTATGGCAGAACTCTTCACAGAACCAAATGTAAAACCTCTGATTGACCCAACGCAAAAGAAAGGCCAGAGTAAGTCACTGGAAAAAGACTAGTCCCACTTTTGGAAGTGCTAAAGGAGGGATTTATTTTCAACTATGAGAAGCTTTGGAAATAGAAGTCCAGCCCCCTTTAAAGGGTAAAGATAGCTTAAAACTTACTTCTTATCTGAAAATGGATCCCCACTGTCAACATTGTCCCCACTTGTGCTGGGTGTCAACACATACCCCAGCCTCTCTGGGAAGTGCTGCCCCATGCCAGCTAATCCACACCACAGTGCCCCTGCTTAGGAAACAAGACAAGAACGAACTCCCCCAGAACCCTACAGGGAGTTTCTGGAAACATAGGGTCTCCTAGAAAGTCATTACAGGAGACCTATCTACTCTTTCATTTAAGACAAGAACCCCCATCTTTATTCTAAGGAACCACTTTGGATTTTGCATAAGCCCTATGAATGCCATCAGGCGAAGCACCACAGAGAAGGGAAGGGCCCCCGAGGGCTCCCAAGACTGCAGGGAATGGAAAGGCAGTGGCTTTGGAGAGAGTTGAGGTCAAATCCACCCCCAGCCCAGGCAATAACAGGGCCCTTTCCTAAAAGATACATGACAAACCTTATGTTAAAACCAGTGCACAAGGAGCACCTACCTTGGGCCTTCAGGATAGCAGCTTTTCCCCGGCCAGCCCCTGAGCCTTGGTTTTTATTTTTCATGCTCTTCAACATGGGTGCATTTTTCAGCATGTCAGGCAAAATCAGAAAGCGGATCTTGCTGCCACGGATGTATACCTGCTCCAGCTGTGCCACTCGGCCATCTCTGTATGTGACTGTGATGTTGGACATCTGGAAGGGAATCACCAGCTCATCAGTAAGGGCAGCAGCACCAGTGGAGGACAAGGGCACACCAAGAGGGGCAGCCTTGGCTGGTGGTAGGGAAGTCCAGAAATGCAGGAACTAACATGAAAGAAAGCAGCCGGGCAAAGCCAGTGGGAATACCAGTGACTTCTGCGTGCACCAGGGCTGTGCTAAGCACACCTCACAGGGTTCTCACAGCACCTCCAGGTATAAACATTCCCATTTTTACAGGTAAAAAGAACCAAGTACTCATCCAAAGTCAAAGAGACAGAATGCAGGGATTCCTGATTGGATCCCAGAGAGCCTGGCTCCAGACCCTAACTGCTACACTGCCTACCCTGCCAGCACGTGAAGCGCTCTCAGTGGTGATAAACTGCAGCTGAAAGCAGCTTTGAACTGAGTGCCCAAACTCTGTGACCTCTCCTGCATCTACCCAGCACAAGGACTGCAAAGGAACCATCAAGATCACAAGCGCGCACCAGAGGAGGCTCCTATCCCCGCGAGTGTCTGCTCTAGAAGGCAAGACTGAGGGGCAGAGGTGGCAGTGCCTGTACGAAGGGTCCAGAGTATCAGAGGCAGGAGGCAAGAGCCTGCACAAAGACGGGACACATGGGAAGGAACCTACAGGATGCAAGGACGGGAACGGTGGGATTATGACCAGGACAGGGGCACCACCTTGGAGACTACGGGGGTCACTCAAGTTTGTGGACAGAGGAAGGATGAGTAGGGATAGGGGCAGCACTTTGAAAAGATGAATGTGCCGAACTGGATAAACTATAGGACGGAAGGGCAGGGAGCCTGGAGGTGAGACCAGACTGGCTTGGCATGGGAAGGTGACACAAACCTGCTTGTGCCAATCTCTACAGGCACGTCTGCCCAAGAAAGCAGAGAACTGCACTTCTACCAAGCTAGCTAGCATTTCTGAAAAAGTAGCTTATTTTGTGAGTCTTCTGGATGGAAGAGGATAATAATTTATGGGTCAAATCCACATTGTAGAGAGGGGTGCCGTCTCCCCAGATTTCTGACTGGCTTCTTGACCAAGTCCCTGTATTCCGTTTGCCTTTGGCTTATATTCACTTGCTCTTTTCTCCCAGTGCTAACTGGTCACCCGGTCTCTGCTTGAGCACCCAGTGTTCAAAAAGACTAACAAAACTCTTGGCAACCCCCCAACATCTACACAATTGGAATGGCTTCCAGACCTTCAACCCATTGCTGAGCTCCAATCACAGGCAACAGGGCTCAAGTTTCCCATAAATCTGCTCCAGGCTCAACACCTCCAGTTTCTTAACAAAAGTCCATACATGCTTTCAATCCCTGCCATCCTGTTCTTGCCTTAAAGAACAGCATAGCTCAGGTACCACAGGTGAATGTGCTATTGTTGTGGTTATGATATAGTTGGACTACTTGAGAGAAATCTGGGTCCGACCCAGGCTCACAAATATCAGCCACTCCTGTGACTAAACTCAGACAGAACAGGCCTGGGACCTATATTTGAGGCATGGCCCTGCCACATGTCGGAGGAACTGCAGCCTCAGTTCCCTTACCTGCAATGTGAGGAAAGTAAAACAGAGCCACCTTTCACTGAGCCCTCATTAGTGTTCCAGGCAACTTCACATTGTAACTCACAGAAAACCACAAGATCCTACTGGGTAGATACTATCACTGTCCCCACTGTCTGAGAGATCAAACTGCACAGAGGCGGACCTGTCCTGAGGCCACGCCCTTGCCCACGGTTCTCTTGCCTGAGGTCACACTGCCCCTATGTGGCCTGGCCAGGTTTGAATTCAGGTCTGACTCTAAACCCACACTTTAACCACACTTCCTAAAAATGTTAGAGGCAAATTAAACAAGATGGCTATATCTCAGAGCTATTCCTATCACCTAGCACATATCAAAAGCTCGGTAAATGGTGAACCTAAATGATAGTTAAAATGTCTGTTTTGGGGGCTGTGCCCCCACTAAGCCACTTCCCCAACACATCTTGGTACGTCTCCCTCCTGCCTCTGTCAGGCTCTGCTGCTTTGAGAACTCCTGGCAGAGGCTGTTATGTAAGACCATTTGTATTAGTCACAAATGGCACGTGTCCTGCTTGAAGCAGGAACCAGTCCAGTATCATTTGACTCCTGTTACAACCCTAATAACCAGGTCCGCTATTGCTCTCAGGCCTTCCTTGCAGCACCAGTGAAAAACGGCTGTGTGCACAGCCCCCCAGTCCCACCTAACCATGAAGCTTATTATAGGTCTGAGCTGTGTCAGCATCATAGGCCCAAGGCAACAACTTAAGTGAACTGGGTTTCAAAGAAAATCAAGCAGCAACAACCAGTTTACTCAACTTTCCCAAACAGCCACAACGGAATACAGATGTCATACACTAGACACCGAACTGAAACGACATCTTGGGGGAGAGATCTTAGTACAGTCAAAATTGTGGGAATTTCCCCACACATCTGGGACTAAGAAGACAGCACTAGCTCGAGGGTTACAAAGCAACACTGGGGTGCTTCAGGACTGTCAATCACAACATCCCTCTTGCGGGACACACAGAAAACACTCAGCAAATGTCTGGTTTCTTTTTCACTTTTCCCTACCCCCTTCTTTTAATAATAGAGCCTTCTTATTATTCAGCCATTAAAAAAAAGAAATCCAGCCATTTGCAGCAATGAATGGATCTAGAGGGTATTATGCTCAGTGAAATAATCCAAGTGGAGAAAGACAAATGCCATATTTTTCACTTGTTTGTGGAATATAAAACCAAAGCAAAACAGAATGAACAGAACAGCAGTAGGCTTATAGACACTGAGAAATGACTAGTGGTAACCACAGAGGAGGGGTTGGGGTGGGTGGGAGGGGAGCACAAAAATTCTCAATCATAATATAAATTGGTCACAGGGATGGTAGGGCAGCATAAAGAATAAACTCAATGGTTCTGTAACATCTTCCCATGTTGACAGACAGTAACTGCACTAGAGGGGGTGAAGATTTAATAATACCGGAAACTACTGAACCATTGTGTTGTATATTTGAAACCAATTAAGACTGTACATCAATGATACTTCAATAAAAATTTAAAAATTAAAGAAAAAAATAGAACAGCCTTCTTTTCCTCTGATCCCTTCTAATCCATTTGCCTGCCTGAAATGTAACAGTCAGAGCTCAGGGTCTGACAGGTCGGAGGCAACAGGATCTAGCAGGTTTATTCCTCCGCACCTCATCTTCACAGACTAAGACCAAAGACTTGAGTGTAGGTCTGCTCTGTCCATGCCTGGTCACCCTGGGCATCTGGACGCCTGTCCTCAGAGAGGTCCTGTGATGACTGAAGGATCTATTGGCAGTAGCATAGTGCCTGGCACCGAACAAGAATGCAACAAATGGAAGCTTCTGGGTACTACTGAGTGCACACATCCTTTTGGAGACAGGTCTTAGCTTAACAAGTTAAACTCAGACTTTTAAAATACTTAACAGTGCCCAGGATCTTGGTTTCTAAATTCTACTCCTATCCGAAAAGAAACCAAGGCTCCCTGAAGAAATAGTTGATTCCAGAGCTGGTTAGGGAAGGTAAAAGATGAGCATGTAACAAACATTTTGCTCCAGAAGGTAAGGATGTGCTCCCCCAAAATGGCCAGGGCACACCAAAGGATACAGGAGTCAACTTGAGGGGGCTCTTGCTGGACAAATCTGGGATACTTTGATCAAAATAATAATCATAACAGATTATAACCCATTTAATAAAACAGAAACCTATGAGCCCATATTGATACAGTAGACCTAATACAGAAAAAGCATGGAGTTAAATAAAAAGTCACGAATCTCTATGTTGTATACCTGAAACCAATATAGTATTGTATATCTACTGTACTTCAATCATAAAAAATAAAAAACCTAAAAAAAGAAGAAGTATTCTTTTGCAACCATCATGGTAAAAAGACTCAAGCAAGAATCTTAACTGGATACTAAAGGAGGGGTGCTAGAGGTGGTGGTGATGGGCAGAATATGCACAAGATATTTACTTAAAGAATCTCCCCACAAAATTCCTATTAGTTGTAAAAGTAAAAAGAACACCCAGTGGAGAGACTACACAACATACCAGCCAAATGATCTAGGTTAACATCAAGAGTAAGGGGAAAACAGGCATTTAGTGTGACACCCTAAGGAGATGAAAACTCTTAACACAGTAACAGCCCCCCAAAAAAGCAAAACACGAATCTAATCATGAGGAAACCCCTATAAAAAGATATTCTAAAGATACCTGGCTTTATTCTTTATTTTTTATTTTGCTATCATTAATGTACAACTACATGAGCAACATTATGGTTACTAGACTCCCCTTATTATCAAGTCCCCACCACATACCCCATTACAGTCACTGTCCATCAGCGTAGGATGCTGTAGAATCACTACTTGTCTTCTCTGTTATACTGCCTTCCCTCTGTCCCCACCACCACATTATATGTGCTAATCGTGATGCCCCCTTTCCCCCTTATCCCTTCCCACCCATCCTCCCCAGTCCCTTTCCCTTTGGTAATTGTTGAGTTCTTGGGTTCTGTGAGTCTGCTGCTGTTAGTTCCTTCAGTTTTTTCTTTGTTCTTATACTCCACAGATGAGTGAAATAATTGATAATTGTCTTTCTCCACCTGGCTTATTTCACTGAGCATAATACCCTCTAGCTCCATCCATGTTGTTGCAAATGGTAGAATTTGTTTTCTTCTTATGGCTGAATAGTATTCCATTGTGTATATGTACCACATCTTCTTTATCCATTCATCTACTGATGGACACTTAGGTTGCTTCCATATCTTGGTTATTGTAAATAGTGCTGTGATAAACATAGGGGTGCATCTGTCTTTTTGAATCTGAGATCTTGGTTTCTTTGGGTATATTCCTAGGAGTGGAATTCCTGGGTCAAGTGGTATTTCTATTTTTAGGTTTTTGAAGTGCCTCCATACTGCTTTCCACAATGGTTGAGCTAGTTTACATTCCCACCAGCAGTGTAGGCGGGTTCCCCTTTCTTCACATTCTTGCCAACCTGGCTTTATTCTTGAAAAACATCGACAGTGTGAAAAGCAAAAGCAGAGGAACCTCCCAGATTAAAGAGGCCTCAAGTGAGCTAACAGTTAACAAAGCGCAGTAAGGGACCCTGGACTGAATGATGTCAAGAGGAACACACTGCCACAAAGGACATGATTGGGACACCTGTAGAAATCAGAATCTGGACCGCAGGTTACAGCACTGATTCAGTGTTGAAGTTGCTGAATTAGCAACAGTGGTGTGCTTACAAGAAGAGAATATATTTCTTATTAGGAGGTATACACAAAAGTATTATGTGATGAAGGAGTATGATGACCGCAATCCACACTCAAACAGTTCAGAAAAAAAATAGATAAATAGCTTAAAAATTAGTTTTCCTTCTAGCCAGAGAGCTAGGTATCAGAAGAAATAACTAGCCATACCACATTCAAAATTTCAAGACCTTTCCAGACATTAATTCTGGACAGTTTCCTACTGACAGTCACATGAGAGTTTCTTTTGGGTTATCATGCTTATAAGACATAATGCTGAGATTATTTCCCCACAGACCATTAGCCACAGCCAAAGAAAAAGCATTCCAATAGTCCAGTCAGTGATGGGGTGGTCGTGCCAAGGCCCCCAAAGCACCATTTCAGCTTCTGCAGAATCTAATTAACTCATCACTTTCTCCCACCCAAGCTTCTAGGCATTATGTTGTTTTAAGGGTAGTGAAATGTTGGGTTTGACCAACACCCTCCTCTTCTTTTTAACATTTACTTTGTTTATAACCATAAACTCAACACATGCTTGTCATTTTTTAAAGGAAATTTTTAAAAAATGTTTTAATCACATGTAATTTCCACCAAAAAAATAAGTACTCACTTGGACTGGTTTCTAGAGGTAGAACTATTGTATCAAAGGGCATGAAGGCATGGATGTATTTCCAGAAAGGACGTTAACAATTTATACTTTTATTAGCAGAACAGAAGTATAAAGAACCCTCGGTAGCATTAATTTTATTTTGCCAACTTGCAAGTTTAGATGTTCTTACTATTTTCTAATCTGTATACCTGATTATTTTTTGCATGTTATTTTTCTTCTCTGAATTATCCACTTTATCATTGTGTCCACTTTTAATTGGGAAATTAACATTCTTGATTTGTAAAAACTATTCATATATTTAAATACAATAAACTTCCATCATGAAAAAATTACGAGATTGTCTAAATGCCTGGACACTGACTAAGCCAGGCTAGAACACTTTGAACATTCCCTACGACTCTAGGAAGGAACCTCTGGGGACCGTTCATGCTAGACGCCTAGTAAAATCCATGGCCATAAAAGTTTCCCCCAAAAGGTTACATAAATAGAGTCTAGCCTTTAAAATCAAAATGATGTGCTCATTTCTACTCATTATTCCTCACCTTAAAGCTCTTTTTATGGTTTCTAATAGTTTACCAAATATCTGACTAGAAGGACTCTTTTTGAAGATACACTTTTTTCAGATTTTGAAGAAAAATCCCTTAGTTCCCTCCTTGACATTTAATAAAGACAGGATGTTTCAAGACCATGGTGAGTACACATAACCAAGAATAGAAACTTCCCCATTTGGGGGCTTCTGGTTCGAATGCCTAAGCTGGGCAAGAGATGGGATATACTCCTCCACTGGGTCCCATCCCTGCTACAAACAGAAATAGCTCAAGAGGACTGCGTGGCCAGCCACAGGGGCTCTGCTCGCCCGATGCACAGGGGGCCCTCAGGAGATGTTCACGGAAGCGTGCATGGGGACCCAGCCCCCACAGCGGCCTGCAGCGCTGGCCACCAGACGGTGCTTGCCTTGCAGCTGTGCGACTCGGGGAGCTGGAGCAGCCAGGCTCCCTGCCTTCCCAGCCAAACCTCAGATACACAGAAGCGCCTATACCCTCCTGCTCAATAAGCACCATCTCAGAGACCTCAGCTGAGGTTTAATGCATACACACATTGTATTTTCAAATGTCAGTAAAGGCAGTGATAACCAACTATATTAAAAATAACCAAGGAACTGAAAAACAAGGCATATTTTGTAAAAGGATTTGTTGAGGTTATTATCTAACATAAGACTGTATCTCCTTCATCAAGGCCTAGGGAAAAAAATGTCTCCCATATCTGAGTGCCAGGGAAAAAACCCTGCACAACTGACATTTTATATTCAGAACATATGTACCTCACAACTGATGATTCCCTCGCCTGGCCTATAAACAGCTTAGAACTGAACAAGCTAGGCTTACACCTGAATGTACCTCTTAAATATACAGGGATTTGGGTTTGTGTTTCTGGGTACGATGGCCTGGTCGGTTTCACTTTACTGTTTACCTCAGGTTATCTGCACCTTGACCTGTCTCCTTTTATGCAACCATGTAATTTTTTCTAAGCCACCTCTAACTCTTTTTGAAAGTGGGTGGTGTAAAAAGTAAATACTTAATACCCAAATCACATGCCCAGGGAAAAAAGTCCACACTAATCATAGTTATGGTAAGTCTCTCATTCATTTCCCAGATCTCTGTGGTGTGACCCACCCCTTTCACAACAGAAAATGTTATTAAAGCCCAACATCAAATGGCAAGCACTACATACAGTTGCCCTCTAGCAAAAAGCAGGCAAGCTAAGCGCTAAGAGGATGCTCCTGTTCCCAAAGGGCAGCTAACGGGGGCTGAGGAGGAAGGAGAGCAGCAGCCACAGGCCTGAATGAACTGTGCTCAGTGTTCTTGGCCACAGGTCAGCTCCGCCCCAGCCTGCTGGGGTTTCCACAATGTTCAAGTTTAGGCAGAGCAGTGAAGCCTCAGCATCTTGGCATGCTCTGCCCCCATTCCTATGCTGAAGTCTTCCCCCAGTACCTCAGAATGTGACTATTCCGAGAACCGATCTTTACAGAGGGAACTGGGCCCTAAATCCAGTGACTTGTGTCCCTCCCTATTAGAAGAGATTAGGATACAGACACACATACAGAGGAAGGACTATGTGAAGACACAGGAAGACAATAGCCACCTATAAGCCAAGGAGAGAGGCATGGAATGGATGCTTCCTTCACAGCCCTTAAAGAACCAACCCCATGACACCTTGACCTTGAAATTCTAGCCTCAAGAATCTTGAGAGGATAAATTTCTGTTGTTTAAGCCACCCTGTGTGGATCTTTGTTATGGTGACCCTAGCAGATTAATACAAGCAGGAAACAGGTGGCTGGCTCCCACCATGTGACACGCATCCACTCATTTATGCTGCATTATGTTCCTGAGGCTGAGGTACTATTGTTATCCCTGATGTAGAAAGGAGGGAACAGAGGGTGAGGGAGGTCTAAAGCTCATTCCAAGTCACAAAAGTTGGCAGGTTGCAACCCAATTCCAGATTGGTCTATCACTAGAATCTGTGTGCTTTACTTCACAGTGGCTGCACCTGAGAGACCAAGACCATCTCATCAGATACCCTCACATGACAGATGAGAAGTCTGGGCCCCTGGAAATTCAGTAAGTTGTCCAAATAAATAGTTGAATAAATATATGAAGATATCTTACCCCCCAGTCTTACATTCTACTCACCAAACTAAAGTAGTTAAAACCAATGAGATGCCACAGGACTGATCTACAACAATGGTACCTCACAAAGGCAAAGGAGGCGAGGCCCCACAGGAGTTTTAGAGAGCCCAGATCATCCGCCTCTATAGCATCAACACCAAGGAAAGAAACCTGAAGTCACCAGATGTCTATCTCCCTGAAGGTCAACCTGGCAAGAAGATGATGCTCGAGGCTACAAAGAAATCACAAATATCTGATCTGCAGTATGACCTTGGGTAAGTCACCTTACCTCTCTGACCTTCAGTTTTCTCACCTGGAAAATATGAACAGGTACCATATATTGTTGACATTTCTAATGTGCAAGGTGCTGAACTAGCTGCTGCACACACATGACTCACGTGATCTTTGTTCTGGGGTGTGAGAGTCCTTGGGAGTACACAGCTGAGGTCTCCCTCCCAGGGACAACAGGCTGGCTATGAGGAATGTAGGAAGCTGACAGCCTGGAACCACCACAATATTCATCTGGAGCCTGTCTCCCCAGCTGCCAGCCAATGACTGACCACAGCGGGGGTACTAGAGCCAGGCCATTTCTGCCCCATGCTATATCTTTCGATGAGCAATCTTTGCCTGGCTGGGACTGCCTCAGAGATACACACAGTGGAAGGCTCTTTTTATTTACCCCTCCTTCCTTTCCCCTCTCCTTGTTCCAGTGTCAGACCAGTGTCCTGGACTGAAAGCTCTACTGGCTACTCTTGCTCCCTCTTCTTTATCCTTTACTTTCATTTTCCCCAATAAATCCCTGGTACAACTAATTATTTCTGGCATCTATGTCTCAGATGATTCAAAATAACACCATCCCCATTTTTCAGATGAAGAAACTGAGGTGATTAACATGCCTAAAGTCACACAATTAGGATTCAAATCTACATCTCTGATTCCAAAGCCCAAGCTCTTAACTGATGATTTAAAGAACAAAGGAGAAAGTATGCTGACACACTTTGTAAAGTAATGTTACACAAATTCATGAGACTGTTGGCAGAAGGCAAAGCAGTGCCATGCAAAGGGCACCATATCAGGAAGCTGCTCCAACATTTGTTGATGGACCGATGTTCAGTAGATGAGTCCTTAAAAGTACCCTCCCTATTTTGTGGCCAACAAAACTATCACCAAACCCACTTACCTCACGAGGTAACCAATATCATCAAGTGAGACTCCTCCCCCAGGAAGGTGGCACAAAACACAGAATCCACCAACTGTGAAGTGTTATGCAAACACGTAGGGACAAATGTGCAACGGGCCTAACCCTAAAGGGTTCTACAGCAGGGAGTACTGCCCCTGCTCAACAGGGCCCCAAAATATGGGAGACAATGATTATGGGATGGAGAAAACAACTCTAAATGGCTCTTATTTATGCCCACATCCCAGCACCGGTAACACTGCCTGGCACACATTAGGCATTCAATAAATAGTGACTGAAACCAACTTTAAAGAGGCCTCCAAGCACTGTCTGTCTATCCTCCAGAACAGAGGCCCAGGCTTCTCCCACAGCCTCACATGCAAAAGCAGGATACCTGGCAGTTCATGTTGTCTTCCGCTTCAATGAGCTTCCCACGATACACCTCACCAGTGTTTGTCTCACATGTCACGATGTGACCCTCGGCCTCGTGTAGAACTTTAATTGGCACACCAATAGACATCTTGGCAAGGAGAGAGTTCTATAGTGAGAGAGACAACAGTCAGTTCACGGGTCAGAGCCCAAGAAGACATGTGGCACATACCATGCCTCCCTTAAGCCTGACACTCCATAAAACTTCAGCCAAGATACTGAGGCTGCATTTTCTACAGAAAAAGGAGCTTAACTTGAGGAAGCCTATCTGGCAGATACATGCAAGACATGGAGTGAGGAGGAATGTGGGGGCTGGATAAACAGAAAGTTAATGGGAATGAAGAGAAAGAGACTCCCATCTCTGTCCCTGTTACTGTATGTCCTTTGTCTTCATCAAATAACCAGTACACCATACTGTGTGTGTATAGGGGGAAAAGGGTTGCAACGTATGTGCCGTACAACATATTTGTCAACCCCCGGTTGTGGGTGACACCACTTTGAGAACCCATTATACAGACCCCAGTACAGTAGCCACTATTTGCACCTATTTACATCAAACTTAATTAAGATGAAATAAAATTTTAAATTCAGTCCCTCAGTCACACTAGCCACATTTCAGGTGGTCAACCGCCACATGCAGCTAGTGGCTTCAGTATTGGGCAACACAGATACAGACCAAAGGATTCAGGCAAATCTAGAAGAGGCTATGAATTTAATTCAACCCATTAAGTGCCCTTGGACTTTCCACTTACTTCACTATCAAGGCTAAAGAGAAAATATCAAAGTGTTCACAAAATAACAAGGTGCTGTAAGCCGGCAATGCATATCTTGGAGGTAAAACAATCCCGGGCAAGCATCTGATTTAACCTAATTAAAAGAGAAAAGCAAGGGACTTTTTATTCCAAGAAGAGCAGCGACTGAAAGTTATAATACACCATTGTGAGTTCAAGAGAGGAAAGGGAACACGAGGTTGAAAAAGACAGGCTCCCGTGATGAGGGGACCTACGACAAGGAGTTTGGCTGAAAACAGCGGTAACCACTGCAGAATTATAAGGAATGATCCACTGAAAAGGCAACAGAACTTACAAAATGGATCTAACGCAGCTTAGAAACAAGGAAACTTGATAAAACTTCTGTAACAAGGTGGAAAGCATGAGCGACCGGTGTCTGAAAGGGAGATGGAGGCAGAGATGCAAAGAACTTCGAACAGAACTGACCAAATAGGATTCGGGGGAAGAAGGCAATCAGCGAGAAATGATTTCAAGACTACTTGCCTGAATGTTTCGAAAAACATGGCATGGAGAGGCACAGAAAGTGAAGAGCATGTACTTTGGAGGTAACGAATGAACCCATTTCCAGGCGCCAGTAGGCTACGCGGAGGTTCGGGTGGCCCCGTCTTCCCGCCCTTCCCTCCCCTCGAGCCCCGGAGAGCGCCACAGCAGCGCGTCCCTTCCCAGCCCCCGGCCCCTCAAGGAAGCCTCGGCCTACCCTCGCCCTTCCCCAGCCCCTCCGCACCGGCTCTGGCCTTCTCTTCCTTTCCGGTGCGGCGGCAACTCTGGAGACAGCGAAGGCGTGAGGCGAGCGAATGGCGGCTCGCGCGCTCGCTTAACACCACACGTTCCCAAAATGCCGCGCGCAGTACCACCCCCTTCCCTTTCCTAGTGGTGAACGAGGTCTTGCCTCCGCTTCCTCCTCACCCCTCCGGCTGGGAAACGTGGGCTCTTGTACGATAGTTCCGGCCCTAGAAGAGAGGGCTAGAGACCCGGCCCCCGTGTCGCCGGAAACACCGACCCTCGGGCGGGCTAGGGGAGAGTGGGGCTCGTTTCCAAGCACCAGGGACGGGCTGGACGCAAGACAGGGATCTGGGCTCTGGGCCCTAGGATCGGGGACGACAGGCAGTGGGGCCGAGGGCCAGGACCTTCCTTCACAATTTAACCTTTGAAACCCGGTACCTCCAGGTAAGGGGCGCCCTCAGCAAGGCGAGGTATCTCACGGTACAGATAGGGAAACAGGTATAGAACAGGGCGAGGGCCAGCCCAGGGCCGACCCCCGAGGGAGCCGGAGTAGCATTAGGTCTCCCGTAGCCTCGCAGCGTGTAGAGAAACACCCGACCTGAGTCCCAAAGCTGGCAGAGACGTAGCCGGGCAGAGGCGGAGCTTGCTAAGGGGAAGTCTCTGGGCAGCCAATGTTCGCAGAACCTAAGGGCCTCGGGGCGGGGCTCAGAGAAAGAGGCGGGGCCTCTGGGACCTGAGGCGGGGAAGGGCCGCGCCCCGGCTCCGCAGAGGGGAAAGGGGCGGGGCCACCAGAAGCCGAGACTGCCAATGGCGGGGACGGGCTTACATCCGGTAGGGGGCGCGGCTTGTGGCAGGGGCGGAGCCCCGGGTCCGAGGCCTGGAAGGGCCGGGGCGGGGCTTGGGACGGCCCAGCTGCCCGGGTTCCTTCTCCCTTCGGCGCTGGCGGTGGCCGCGGTGGAACCCGACAGGCGCCGGCCCCGCTCCAGCACTAGCCGAAGCCGAAGCTGCAGCCAGGCCGGGGTCATGGGCGCCCCGCGCTGCCCGGGTCATGAGGACGGAGGCGGAGGCAGCGGGGTCGCTGCTAGAGCCCGGTCAGTCTCTCCCCCAGGGCCCAGCCCTCAACCCCGGGAACGAGAGGGACTCCGCCCTCGCGCGAGCAGGGTCCGGCCGCGCGACCTTGGGCCGTCTGCCGCCACAGTCGAGCCGTAAAGCTTTGGGCGAAACCTGGCCAGGTGTACATTCCTACCTTGGCCACGCACTCCCAACCCCGGTCACTTAGTATTTCCTGATACTCCCAGGGCTGGGACCCCAGTCAGCTCCAACAGCGGCCAGTGGCAGGGCCCTGGTTGTGAGGCAGGGGTGGCACCTTCTCCAGAAGCTAAAAGCCCTGCTGGAGCGGTCTTGGAAGATCCCGTCCCCTCGGGGACCTGGGGGAATGAGGCCTAGAAGGGCAGGGGCTGGCTGAGAACACAGAGCAATGGGAGGGCTCCCCCTGGCATTTTGTCTAGCTACAGTTCTTCACCTTCGAGTGGCTTCTGACCCAAGGCGCCCTGAGTTCCTTTGGGGAGGAAACCAAGACTGACAGTTCAGTGCTGTGGACCTCAGTTTGTTTTTCCAAGTGAGGGAGAGGGAAAATAGTGACTCCTTTCTGCTTAAGGCACAGGGTTGATGAGAAAAAGAAAGTGCTAGTAAACTCTAAAGTGAGGTGCCAACTCATGGCAAAGGCCAAGACCCTGTGGTACCCTGATTCTAAGACATCCGTGGGACCCTGGTGTCCTACCCAGGGGATGGTCTGCCACGTTTGCAGCAAAGAGTAGGGCCTGGTGCTCTCCTGGGATTGCACCCTACTCCTCCAGTTATATAACTCTGATCTTGGACCAGACCCTTGCCTTTCCTGTCTCTGTAGAGTAATGGTTCACATTCACAGGGCTTGCTCTGCGCCGGCACTGTGCTGAATTGTTTATGTGCAGTGCCTTATTAACCCTCACAAGGACCTCCTGAAGTAGGTTACACTTGTTGAACTTTTGCAGATGGAGCGGACTGAGACTGAGAGGGTTACGTATCCATGGCCTCCCTTCCTTCTTTGGCCACAGCTGCCCAGTGAAAGCCAGGTTAAGGCCTTCCAGGCAAACCCTACCTCTCAGGTGGGACAGCCCCTTGGCTCCAGGCATCAACATCTGGCAGCAGCTTTGGGCTTAGAAGGCCTCGCCTATCCTTATCACCCCCAACAGCACTGTATCTGGACCCCTAAGGGCTGGCCTGCCCATACCAAGACTGGGGATTTAGCCGTGCAGGGCTTCAGGATCAAGGGGTTCTAGGGATCAGGGCAAGCAGAGGAGGGCCTGGAGACCCTGAAGAACAGCTGGACAGAAGGGAAGGCACAGAGTCAAAGCCTGACCAAAAGTGGCCCAGCTAGCTGGTGCCAGAGCCCAGGCACAGCCAGGAGCTGTGACCCAAGGGCTGTGGTCTGGAAGCCTGGTGCAGGGGGCATTGTGGTGACAAGTAGGCCTGGGCATCTCAAGGGATAAGGTCTTTTTGGCAAATTGCCTTCCCTTCACCAAGCCTAGCTGAGTGCCTGCTCTGGTCCAAGGGCTGGAAGGGAGTGAACACCACCCCATTGCCAGCCACTGAGGAATTCTCCATTGGTCAGTGGGGAAGATAATACTGCCTCAGATACTCCATACTGAGGGGGTCAGAGAGGAAAAGAGACCAGAACATTTGGATATTCAGAGATAGAAGACAACATTCCAGACTAAAGGTTATGCAAGCTCAAAGGCCGGGGAGTAAACAGCCCGTGAGAGAGAAACAAAAAGGCAGTTTATGGCCACAGGGAAGGGTTCTGGAAAAGGGAGGCACGTCACCATGAGGAGACAACACCCTGCCCAGAGCTCTCCCTCTGCTCAGCCTGCTGTGGGGAATTATGGTAGAATATGAGTCCCTAGCTTTCCCAGGAGCCTGGCACATAGTGCGTGCTCAGTAAGTTCATTTCTAACAAAGGTTTATCGAGTTACTACTGAGCGTCGGACACTGGGCAACAGGAATGACCATGAACAGGATCAGCAAATTCTCTGCCCTCAGGAGGCTTACAGTCTGCTGAGGAGACACAGCTGCTTTATGCTTATTTTTCTAATTTCTTTGCTTAGTACTGCAAAGGAAACAAACTGGATGCTGTGAAGGAGGGTCCCTCCCCCCTGTGGGCACAGTCAGAAAAAGCCCCTCAGAGGAGGATACTTTAACCGGGGATACAAATCAAATGGGAGCAGCCTTGAGAACCGCAGGGGAAAGAGAGTTCCAGGAAGGGGCAGCTTCGTGTGCAAAGGCCTGATGGGTTCCCAGGGTAATTGGAATGGGGTGAGGGAGGGGCGAGGGCCTAGGCAAGGCTGGAGGGGCCTGGGCTGGGGGCGCCCAGCAGGCCAGGGTGAGGGGGAAGATGTTTATTCTAAGAGCAGGGGGAGACTGGATGGGATCCCTCTGAGTGCTGTGTGCAGAGATGGGAAAGGAGCTGGGGGCGGACTTTGGGTCAGAGGACAGGTGGAAGCTGGGCAGGACTGAGCCCTCAGGACTGAATCCACGACAGTGGGAGGAGGCAAATGTGCAAAGGCTTTGAACCATGTCCTAGGTTCCTTTTATAGGCAACTAGGGTCAGGGCAAGGAGGGAACAAAGGCCTTAGCCTGGCCCCAGTCCCCGAACTGGGTGGAGGGTAGGGTTCACATCAGCACCTATGAACGGCTTTACATACGCTTTTACCCCGAGTTTACACAGCAGTCTGCAGGCTGGCATCTGCGGCGTCTGTTTCATAGAGGCAGAAGCAGACGCAGGGGTCAGGTACGCCTCCCCAGGTGACTCAGCCAGCAGGTGGCCTGTATGGGCACGTGCCATCCCGCCTTGCGTGGGCCCTCTGCATGCCTCCCTAGGTGAGGAGTAGGGGGGAGAGAGGGGCAGCAAAGGAGCAGTCACAGGCTCCTGCCTTCTGGGAGCGTACAGCAGCCCAGTAGGTCCCAGACCAGCTCGATGCAACGATCCCTCCTTTGAGCCAAAGCCTGAAATTGGGCCTGGGGAGGGCAGGTGACAGAAAGGGTGTGGCCAGCCTGGGATCAGGGAAAGGCGCTGCAAGTGGTCGCATCTGAGCCGGGCCTGGGGAGGCTGGGGAGCGTTTAGACCTAGGAGAGCAGGAGCTTGGGACCTGCTCCAGCAAGAGACTGCTCAGATAAGGCTGGCAGGTCAAAATGCCAGGGTGGACTCCAGGGCCAATGAGTTGCCTTCTGGTCAGTGCAGGCACTGGCAGCTGGAGCTGGCATGGCACACAGGCTCCTGGGGCTGCTCTGCACAGGCTAGATGCAGGTTCAGGAGAGGCCCCAGCAAACCCTGAGATGAGGAAACAATGTGGGTGGGTTTTCACAAGCCGAATGGGTGTAGGCCTCATGCCAGCCTGCCTCCACTCAGGGCCTCAGTGCGTGCTCTTCCCTCGCTGTCTTGCTCTCACTGACACTCCCTCTCCCATTCTGAGGCACACTCCCACCATTCTCCCCACCTAACCCTATTCCTCTCTTACATTTGCTTATTTTTGTTGTCCACCAGGACGGGCTTATGTCACTCACCACCGTATTGCTGGCTCAAATGCCAGGCGCTTACTAGGGTCTTGGGAAATATCTGTTGATTGAAATCAATCAGACCAAAGTCCCCCACTTTGAGACAGCCAGACTCAGTGCAGCAGGAAGGCAGCTGCTCAGCCCACTGCCAGCCAGTGACAGAGCTGTGGCTAGACCACCCAGGTCAGCCCTTTCTGTTCCACCTCACTGCTTGGGAAGAACATACTGAGAGGTCACCCAGGGTAGCGTCCCACGTGCCCAGATTACATGACAGTCCCCTCCTCCTAACCATGGTCTTCATACTTTGGTGGCCCTGGGGACTTTGGAATCAGGCAAACCTTCAGGGACCTTGTGAATTCAGACATGAATATCTGCTGAGTACCTCCCATGTGCCAGCCCTGTCCCTGCCTCCTCAGAGCTCTTGCCAAAGAGGGGACTCAGAGAGAGGCCCAGGCGTGACAGCGTCGCGGGGAAGTGACAACCACAGATAGGAGTTAGCTTAGGCACTTGGGAGGCCAGGAGAGTCCAGGCAGAAGGAGCAGGTGTGCAAAGGCCCTGGAGCATAAGGGATCATGACAAGTGAGGATCCTGCCTGGAGGGCAGCCTGAGGAGGACAAGGGGAGGCGAGGAGGCAGAGGATGCTGGGGCAGCAGCCATGAAGCACCGTCCTACGAGATAAGGGAAGCAACCCATTGGAGGACTTTGTGTCGGGCTGCCCTTCCCTGACTGTGAGATGGCTGCTGTTGTAAGGAAAGTGGATGGGGCGGGGGCGCTGAAAGGCTGTGGGCCAACCTCTGAACAGCCCCTGCAGGATCTAGGCAGGAGCCTGTGCCAGCGGCTCCAGTGGGGTGGTAGTGGCAGGCGTTAGGACAAGGGTCTGTGACCTCGCTGTGTTTCCATGCAGGGGACTTTGTGCAGCTGCCTGTGCCCATCATCCAGCAGCTTCACCACTGGGACTGTGGCCTGGCCTGCTCCAGGATGGTGCTGCGGTGAGTGGGCCTCGGGCCTCCCCGGCCATACCATCTGCTCCGGCTGCGGGGAGACACAAGGGGAGACCCGGGTGGGATGCGCCCTCCACGTGGCTGGCCTTGGTTGGGGACTGCAGGAGGCCCGGCCTCCATCTGAGCTTGGTCGCATCAGCAAAAGCAAGCAAAGGGTGGACCAGGCTGTCTGGGTGCCTCCTCTGGGAGTGCCTGGAGGCTCTGAAGATGGCCAGGAGAGTCCCGAGGGCCCAGGCCTGGCCCACACAGTGAACCCACTTCCACTCCATCCTCCCGCCTTGGGCTCCCGGAAGACTGAGTCCCCAGGGAGCCGATCGCTGAGCTGAGGCTGCATGAATGTCACTGGAACCCTAACCATCAGAGCATGAAGAGAACATAGCCGTCTCCTTGTTGGGGAATTTTCAGGCAACTGCCTGGAACCCCAGAGCAGCCTCTCCTTTACCTGTTTTATATCCTGAATTCCTGGCAAGATAGGGTTCTGTGCCTAAAACTTAGAAAATTACTGATGTGGTCCAAGCACCCCATCCTAGAGATGAAGCTATTGAGGCCAGAGAAGGCAGCAACTTGCCAAAAGTCACATAGCCTGCCAGAGACATGCAAAACAGAATCCAGGCCCCTGACAACCTGGCTGGCACAGTGCCCGAGATCACTTAGGTTGTGCTTGGACAGCATGCAGGTAGGATGCGGGATTTCAAGACGAAGGACGGAGACTTAGAGAGCAGGAGCTTTGTCAGTGGCTAGCAGCCCCTTGGGAGAATGGTGATCCGGGCCAGCTTCCCCCTGAGGACAGGATGACCTCAGCAAACCATCTGCCCACAGGTACCTGGGCCAGCTGGACGACAGTGAGTTTGAGAGCGCCCTGCAGGAGCTGCAGCTGACCCGGAGCATCTGGACCATTGACCTGGCCTACCTGATGCGCCACTTCGGCGTGAGGCACCGCTTCTGCACCCAGACCCTGGGTGTCGACAAGGGCTATAAGAACCAGGTGAGCAGCCGGCCACCAGGCCTTCAGCCAGGTCCAGTCATTGGGTAAGGGTGCTTGGACACCTGAGTGCACACACAGGTGTGCAGAGACCAGGGAGAAACATCAGATACCCTGTGGGCAGGACCTGTGAGCCAGCAGACCAGGTGACCTTGAGGTCCAGCCTGCCCAGAGGATCTGAGTGGTGAGCTGGTTCCCTTGGCACCCCTGCCCCAGAGACCCCAGCCACCTACCTTTAATAGCGCTGGACCCTGTGTAGAGGAGCCTCTCGGCCTCCCTTCCTGTCCTTCCCTGCCATCACTGAGCACAAGGCAGGCTCAGGGCCTCTGACCTTGTCCAGCCATTACTTTCCCATTTTCTTCCTTTTCATGGGACAACCAGCTCCAAGCTGGGTAATTGATGTTCTGGAAGAAAAAACAAAATACCATCTTGCCTCTTTTTCCTTTTGAAAAGAATGCTGACGTAGCCTCGCCAACACACCAGTGGGTTCCCCCGACCCCTCAGCCCCCACTCACCCACAGTTAGAGCCAGTCCCGCCTGCTGCCCAGGCAGATCTCACACTAGGCTCTGAAACTTGGCAGAGCAGAGTCGCGGCTGGCCTTGTTGGCAAGAGGGTTGTCACACGGTGGCCAGTGCTGGTCACCCTAACTGTCCTTTGAATCTTCTAGGCAGGGGAAAGGAGGCTCATGGATCTGACTTGGTTACCACGGCCACAGGGCAGAGGAAAGGGCCCGGGAGAAGGGTCTCTTTGCCTCCCCCAGGGGTCTCTGTCCCCCTAAAGGCCCTTGTACCAAAGCGTGTTCCGTGGACCTCCCCTGGCTAAGCCGAGGGGCTGCTGGGCATGTAGGTGGCCTCAGCTGCCTCCTTGGCTCATTCACTACAGACGCCTGCTGTGGGGCCCGAGCCCGGGGATGACTGACCTGGCCTGGGGAGCCGAGCTGAGCCCAGCCGACTCCCCACCCCCCCGTCTCCTGAGCAGTATCGTCCTCATGCCCCCATGTGGCCCTGTGCCCTGCAGCCAGCACCTGCCGCCTCTAGAAGACGCAGCTTTCTGTCCAGGCATGCTGCCTATGCCACCTCCATCAGCAGGCCGGCTTCTTCACTCTCCTGCCGTCTCTAACCCCATAACACACTCTTCACTTCATCCCCGTGGGGCGAGGGCAGGCAGGACAAGCAGCCCCTCCAGGCTGCCTTCTCTCTCCAGTCCTTCTACAGGAAGCACTTTGACACAGAGGAGACCCGGGTGAACCAGCTATTTGCACAAGCCAAGGCCTGCAAGGTCCTGGTGGAGAAATGGTGAGCGTCCCTCTGTCCTTCCTGGGTGCCTGGTCTCCCAAGTACTTGCAGTGGGAGAGGCGTTGGGATGGCACAGTGGAAAAGCTAGAGATCTGGAGTCCGGCAGAACTGGAGCTTCCTACACTGGGGGCCTGCTTTTCCTTCCATAAAATGGGGACAAGAGGGGACCTACTGTATATAAAACTCTCACCTGGGGTAGATCCTGAGCAGGGGCTGGAGGGACAGGAAAGCCAGACAGGCTCCAGCAGCCCTCTGGGACAGAACCTGGGAACCCCAGTGAAGAGATGACAGCCCGAGGAACATGCACAGTGATGGGTGGGTGGCAGGGGACAGCCCGTTGTGTAGGCTGTCTAGGGAGGCCTGGCTCCCAGATCTCCCCTTGGACTGCTGTGACCTTAAGTGTGTCTCCCACTTCTCATCTACTCATGGGGGCAGACCCTGGGAGTAACTTGTCCGGAAACTAGTGACTTTCTTCTCCAGGCCTGTCGTGGGGGCCATGCTCAGGCCCGCTGGCTCAGGGCCTGGCCGGCCTCCCCCGCACCCCTCTTCTCAGGTCATCCTGTTCTTTACGGATTTCTGTTTTCATTTTTAACATAATGTAGCTACACGATAGGCAATTTGGAAAACAGGTGGGAAAAGTCTCTGCTCATCCTTCAGCCACATGACCCCATGTCGGAAGGAGAGTCAGCACATGTTTATTTAGAGGCGCTTGACGGGGCTTCCCCGTCCCTCAGATGAGGACACAGAATGGGAGAAACAGCATGAGCCGCCCACAGTCACCCCAGCAACTCTGTGGTGCTGTGACCTGGACCTGGGGCTCCCACACCCAGTTATCCCATGAAACCTGCTGCTTTTTCTCCCAGCCGAGCCCATTTTCTCCTGCAGCTGAAATCCCACTTGTGCACATATACTGGGAACTCAGCCAGCTACTGCATTTCAAAGACCAAATGGGAAACTGGCATGTTTCCCCGGGCTGAGGCAGCAAACTTAACTGCCACGTGACCTGGCAGTGGGCTGGAGTTGTTGTGCCAGGCCCTGTGGTGCTGACGCCGCCACTCCTGAGGAGGTTGTGAAGGAATGAGGGCCCTGAGTGGGCAAGCGTCTCCGCCGGCAAAGATGGTGGAGTCCTGGCCTAGGGGACCCCCACCCCCACCTGCCCTTCCCTTTCTGGATTCTCAGTGGGATCTGCTGCCTCCAGAGCACCGGCTGGAATAGTGCTGAGGGGTCTGCCTCAGGGCGGCTGGCTCTGCTGGACTGGGGTTCCTCTGCGAGTGCCACTGTCCAGCCCTTCCTGGGCAGCCCTCTCTGCCACAAGGAGCCTTAGAAAAGAAGAAAAATAGCCCTTTCAAAGAAGCATTTGGTTATGAAATTGGCAAAGCCGGGCTTGGCTCAGATTTTGGGAATTCAATCGGGCTGACAATTTCCAACATGAGCCACACATGATTTAGGGTAAAGGATTAAGGGGGGTGGTGCTCAACAAAAAGATCCACTCATCAGGCCAGGAGGTGGGTTCCCACATGCTGCTCCATTGGCCCCTGACGGGGGCCCATCAGGGGCTGGCCTCTTGCCGCCCCGGGAAGGGCCTGACGGGACCGGCTTGTCTTTGGGTGCAGTCAGAGCCCCTCTACCACTTGGCCTTGGGCTGAGCCTGGGCCGCAGTGATGAGCATCACGTTCCCACCTACAAGCAGCCCAGGGCAGAGGGCAGAGCAGGGGAATGAGAACAGGGCAAAGGGTCCGCTTGAGCGGGGGGGATGGGGCCCAGCAGCGCCAGCTGACCCTCCTCCCGCCCACAGCACGGTGAGCGTGCAGGACATCCAGGAGCACCTCGCGCAAGGCCACGTGGCCATCGTGCTGGTGAACTCGGGGGTGCTGCACTGTGACCTCTGCTCCAGCCCCGTCAAGTACTGCTGCTTCGCCCCCAGCGGCCACCACTGCTTCTGCCGCACCCCCGACTACCAGGGCCACTTCATTGTGCTGCGTGGCTACAACCGGGCCACCGGCTGCATCTTCTACAACAACCCAGCTTATGCTGACCGTGAGTGCCGGGTGGGGAAGGATGGGGTGGGCTGCACACGTGGTCCCCTATGCCTTCCCCCAGTGACTCCTTACTCAACCTGGTGTGGCCAAGCGACCTCCCTCACCACCTTCTCCTGAAGCCGCGCTCCTTCTGGGCCCCTGGCGTCTGTGCCACCCCTCTGGCCATGCAGCAGACCAGCCACACACCTGGGGCTGTGCCCACCTCTTCAACCTCCTGGTCATTGCCAGGCCAGGCCACCTCTCCCTCCCATACTGCCAGCCGCATGCTGCTGCCCAGGGCCCCGTGTCCCTACCTCTTGCCTTGGTTTCTTGCCCCCTTCCCCACCCCAACCCTCCCAGGACAGCCAGCGGGCACACTTGCCAGAAAGGGAAAGTCTGTCCGGGCCCAGCCCGGCTTCAGGCCCATCCGGGGCTCTCTGCTCTGGGCGTGGGGAAGGGCTGCCCTGACGCACTGCAGACTTACCCCGTGTGGCCTCAGGCATGTGTCTTCCCTTCTCTGGGCCTCACTTTCTCCATCTTCTAAACTGGGAGGGGTCAGAGAATGAGCTCACAAAGGCTGAAATGGGCAAAGAAGGCTTTCTAGGGGTGTAAGACTGGAGTGGTGAAGGGGGCCAGGCAGGTGGGACATAATTAGACCTCCCCCAACTCCCCTGGGTGCCAGCGGGTCATGTATTCCCCCAGCCTGCTGGCCCACTGTGTCCCTTGCAGGAATGTGCATCACCAGCATCAGTAACTTCGAGGAGGCCAGAACCAGCTACGGCACAGATGAGGACATCCTCTTGGTCTACCTGGACAGCTGACAGCAGGAGCCCGGTGTGTCTGGGCCCTGGAGTGCCACCCCGGCCCAGCCGGGCCCGCTCGGGAGGCCCTGGCCCAGGCCCCCGGGCTGCTTGGGCTCGACGCAGCCTTGGCCCATGTGACATGCCCTGGGGGACCTGGGGAGGCCGTGACATGCCCACTTTGTCTGCCCCTGCCGAGTGTGTCATCATGCCGCTTACCCCACACCCCTGCTGATTGGTGGTGGCGTCCCCAGAGTGTCTGAGCAGAGCCTCCCCGGATCCTGATCCTGACTCCGCCTGTGCCTAGGGGACACGCAGCTCCTTGAGTGCCCTGTTGCCTGCGAGCAGACCCAGGACTGTGGGGGAGGCCTCCGCTCATCTCCCCACAGACCTTGGGATGGAGCCCTGGCAACGCCGCTTGTTAGGACAGTGCCTGTTGGAGACTGTGTAGCTGGCCCTGATCCCTGGGGCTGTGAACTGCTTCAGGCCTTGCTGGGAGTCCTCAGTCCTCTCCCCTGGACGGGATGCAGACCGCACCCCCCCTCCCACCCCACGGTGCCCTCGGGTGGATACCACTGCCCCTCCCACCTCCCAGTGGACCCAAGTTCCCGTGGCTGGTTGCAAGGCCTCTGAGCCCTGGGCAGGGCTAGGCCTCTGGCAGAAAGGACTCTAAGACCCCCACAGGCACTACAGCTCTGGGGGTGGAGGGCCCTTAGGGAAATGGACAGGGCCCTGTCTCCGGCATACCTGACCCCAAGGGCTCAGAACAGGTGCCTGGACCCCAAAGACACCCCACCTATGAGGCCTCCTGACACCAAAGTCCCAACAGCGGGGCCTGACCTCTGAGTGCAGGGGGCCCCATGCCTCAAGGGGCTGGGTACTGGGGTGCTAGGGCTGTGCTCCTGAAGCAGTGGTGAGGGCAGCTGGAGGCCTCCCACCCACCCTGGGGTTCGTACTGGGATCTTTTGCACAAACTGTTGGGTCTCTTCTGTCTTGACAGAGAAGGTTGGTGCCTGTCAGGATCACGCAGCACGACACGTAGCATGGACTAGAGCTTTTCCTTTTTTTTGGAGTGGGGGGCAGTGGTGGGTGTGTGTTTTTGAGATTTAAGTTTTCACTTTTGGGGAGTGAGAATCATCCTCAAGTAAGACAATAATAGTGAGATTGCAGGTACTTTGGAACCACTGACACCTCTTCACAGGGCAGGTAAGCCAGCCCAAATTCTCTTTCAAGGAGAAGGGGGAACCCATGGCCGGCAGGCTGAATGCCAGGGCCCCTCACCTTACAGATCGACCCCGGCCCAGGACAGTGGTGGAGTCTTGAATCCAGGTCTGCACCTAAAGAAATAAGGGAAATGGGTCATTCCCAAAGGGGCTGAAGATACCCACCTGTCATGGGCTGCCTTGGCAAAGAGGTGGGTTGCCCCAACAGCCACACTACCCCATCTTGAACTTCCAGTGTCCAAAGCATGGCTGCTCTGAGGGGCAGGGGAGGGCCATCAGACCACCGGGCCGCATTCCTGCTCAATGCCAGTGTCAGCCTTCAGATGAGCGGGAAGCACTGTTAGCTGGGCAGCCCCCTGGGGTCAGAGCCGAGTGCTGCCTTCAGACTGGTCTCGTCTCCTTTGCCTTAATGCTGGGGGGCCCCGAATCCAGAAAGCTCTGGTTCCACTCCCAGGAGTTCAGTGCACAGCAGCTGTGGGTCTGGGGTGTCCTTGGGAGGGGAGGGGTCCGGGTAAAACGGTGGTGAAATGGATAGATCAAGGAGAGCGGCGAGGAAGAGCAGCTTTTGGGATGGCTGGGTGTGCGGGAGGCGTGGCGCACACGCCGGGGGCCGTCATGTGGAGCGGCCTCCACAGACAGCGGTCATAGCGCCTCAGCCCGTCATGGGACATCAGAAACGCTTGGCCCCTGGGCTCAGAGGATGGCTTCTTGGGGCAAGTCACAAGTTAGAGGCCAGGCCACCCATCTGGAAGATAAGTGAGATGGTGCATCTACCTGGGAGGGTCGTGGAGGCAGGAGGCAAACCGTGTTGCACTGTGTTCTTGCACAAGCCAGGGAAACGGGGCCCGAGAAAGAACCTAACATCAGGACCTGCCCACAGGACGTGGCACCCGTGACCTGCTGTCCACATGCTGGGGCCACACTGGACAGTT
Organism: Manis javanica; assembly: GCF_040802235.1. NCBI lineage: Eukaryota > Metazoa > Chordata > Mammalia > Pholidota > Manidae > Manis > Manis javanica. Next base: position 84,771,743 of record NC_133170.1, on the reverse strand, counting down.
TGCTTTGTTCACTGTAGCCACATGGGGACAAAAGGGGTCTTTTGCATTGCAGAGATTTTATACCTAAATATATTTTGTTTGTAATGAGCCATTCTCGATAAACATTATTCTCACTGCAAAGCGATGGGAGCCCCGATCTGCCTTTGTGAATTCTTGTTTTCCCGTGTTCTCAGCATAAGCACATGGGAACCCAGGTCCTTGACATTGTTCTGGGTTTTAGCTGGGACTGGAACTCCAGTTGTCTGGAACCCACTTTGTGCAAGGCCTACGCAGGCAGGTGCAAGGGCCTCCAGCCAGCTTGACTGCGGTTCTTGGAGGGGGCATGGAGGACAGCCCAGCCTCAAGCAGCAGGAGGGTCTGGGGGATGGAGTCTGAGGGGACGGTGGGGCCCACTGGAAGGATCCAGGGGGAAGCCCTCCGGGCAGGACTCCAGCCCTCCTTGCCTCCTTCACCCCCAACCAGCAGTTCCCTTTTTGCCAGCAGATGAGCTCTTCTAGTATTTCTTTTGATAAGAATTGTATTTCTGAAAAGGAAAGTGTTTGGAAACCCTGCTTTATCTGGCAGCCTTGGACCCGCCCCCAGCCCTACAGGGCACTCGGAGAGCCAAGCGGGCTTCGTGGGGCGGGTCTTGTCTCCAGCCTGTCCCCCATCCTGACCGAGCGCTGCTCTGCCCCTGCCCGAGCCCCCCACTGCAGAGTGCCATCAGTAGGAGCTCTAACCAAGGTCTAGGACTCTTGCAGACTGGAGAGCACTGCTGTAGGCGTACCTTCCGTCAGGGAGTCGCCCCACTGGGGACGGGCAGCCTGCCAGAGTGCCAGGCAACAGCAGGTACTCTATGTGTTTAACCAGGAGCATGTGCACGCTGGCTGTGAGCTGGCCCCTGGGCACTGCAGCACGGACCTCCTGCCCACCAAGGAAGGAGGCCTGCTCTGAATGACTATATCATGGTCAGAACGGGCATGGGAGAGACTGGTTGGGGGCCTCTGGGTGGCCGCTACATGCAATCATGAGAGAAAATAACAGAACGAGAGAGGTGGTAAAACAGGAGGGACAACTGTGAGTGGAACTGGCTGTCTGGAGAATGCAGGGTGGGAATAGTGGGGGCAAGGCTGAGGATGCCTGGAGGGGCCCCCTGGGAGCCAAGAGGCCAGGCCAGAGGAGAGAGCTGGAGGCAGCCGGGCTGGCGCCTGTGGCTCGGTCTCACGGCACTGCACAAGGGTTTCTCAAGCTGGGGCTACAGTCGCCTCAGGGCTTGGCTGGAGCATCTGCCCCCAAGCCACTCATGGGGCTGCTGGCTGCAGGCTTGGTGTCCTCAGACATGACGGGTAGTGATGACAGAGAGACTGAACACGAGTGCCCGGGATGAAAGCCACAACCTTTTCATTTCAGAAGTGACATTCTGTCATTTCTGTGGTATTCTGTTTGTTAGAAGTGAATCAGTACGTCCCGCACACACACGGGAGTGCACAGGGCATGAATCCCAGGAGGCATGGCCACTGGAGGTTGGGTGGTTCCATTTTTTAAACCTGAAAAGCAGAGCTAGCAACTGCCCCCGGAGATCACCTAGCCTCGTGTATCCTGAGGCCTGCCCTTCAGAACGCCAGAGGTGAGAAGTCCTGTGTAACAGGGTCCTGGGCAGGCCAGCTTGGCCAACACGGCACGTTAACACCCCCTACTGGGCAGTTTAAGATGTGCAGAAAAGGCTCCGTATAATCCTGCCGCAAGGGACCCATGCATTTAGGG